>NC_088382.1:64175000-64800000 GCF_037993035.2 Macaca fascicularis
AGCATAGTACCTTCGGGAGGGCGTAAAGCTATCCTCCCTCGGCCCCTGCTGTCATACATAGGCGCTGTCCCCTTCTCTCCACATCCCAGCCGTTGCTGCCCTCTCAGCCCCTCCATTCTGATGATGGGCAACATGAAGATGTTAAGGACCCTTGGCAAACTCCAGGGTTTCTTTACAATTAGTAATCCTTTCTGATGATCTGAAAGTGTGTTAGCACACTTCTCCCAGTGCTCAACAGCATGAAAGGCTGTGTTCTCTCCTGCCCGGAACAACAGGATCTCCTTTCCCTCCCTTAACACCCCTCCATCACCATCACCACAAGTTCCTGCTCTCCGCACGCTTGTCCTGGGAATCAAGCAGTGGAGATGTATGCTGGAAGAGAAGGAGCTTGGGCCTGAGGTAGGTGTGGGCTGGCTCTCACCTCTGTCATGGCTTAGCTTGTGACTTTGGCAAGTTACTCGACTTCCTTGAAGCAAGTGTTTGTCTGTTTTCTTTCATTTGCATAAATGAGGGTAATAGCATCCACTTTGCAAAACTGTGGCAAGAACAAAATGAGCTATGGGCTAAAATGCTTAGGGCAGTGCAGTGCCCGGCATGCGGCATTTGGCACACAGCTGGTGCCACAGAAATCAGTAGTTGTGTTTATTCAAGAGCCATCCTCAGTTCTGGCGGAACATGGTGTTTACCCTTTCTCTTGTAAAACAATGAAAGGATCTCAGACACTTCATTGTCTAAACATTGTTGGATGGGACTAAACAGCTACAAGTGAATGTGCCAGCTACAACAAGCATATTGCAGCAAATACTCTTCTTTATCCCCATAAAGCCATTCCCTCTTCTTTACCTTTATAACAGAATCCAGATTTTGTTTAGGTGTCTGGCGTCCAGGGCTCCCTCTCCAGGTCCAAAGAAATGTTACTCTTTATTGGTCTAAACAATTGGGTTAATATTCTCCTTGCTGGTGATTCATGTAAAAATGGTCGTGTGATGTACTTGTGGTAAGTGAGACACAGAGGAAGTGGGGGAGGGGTAGTTTCTCTCCTGCCCATAAAAATAAAAGAAAAACAATTGGAGACATTGGCCCCTCTTCTTTCACCCAGAGTGGTTGTGCCCCTGTGGAATGACTGAACCTGTGGCCCTCTTGTGTCACGAGGGGACAAGTTTGAAGACCAAGGCCAACATGCTCAGATGGCAGAGCGTAAAGATGGAAAGAACCTGGCTCCATGAAGTCCTCAAGCTGTTATATTAACTGGCCCTAGAATCATCCTATTTCTAGACTTTTGGTGAGATAATAAATTTATTTTATTTAAAAAATCAATTAAAAGTAGGTTTTTTCTGTTATTTATAGTTGACAGTCTCCTAAATGATTTCTAATACAAATAACCGACATGTTTGCATTTTAGTTATTTCTATATGTGTCTTATATTCTCTGCTTAACCCTCTGCTCTTTTTTTTTTTTGAGACGGAGTCTTGCTCTTCTTGCCTAGGCTGGAATGCAGTGGCGTGATCTCGGCTCACTGCAACCTCTACCCCCTGGGTTCAAATGATTCTCCTGTCTCAGCCTCCAGAGTAGCTGGGATTACAGGCATCCGTCACCACGCCTGGCTAATTTTTATACTTTTATTAGAGACAGAGTTTCACCATGTTGGCCAGGCTGGTCTCGAACTCTGGACCTCAGGTGATCTGCCCGCCTTGGCCTCCCAAAGTGCTGGGATTTCAGGCATAAGCCACCGCGCCCGGCCAACCCTCTGTTCTTCTTAGATGGTATGCTGTATCTTTCCCCCTTGTTCAATCCCCTAACACCTGGTTCACCATCTTGCACATAGAAAGCACTAAAATGGAATTTATAAATAAATATGAAAGTGAAATATGGCCCTTGAAATGACAGCTTGCTTCCAACAGAGGTTCTACTGCAAGATTTTAAGATAGCGGGTTGGTGGTGAGAGGAGACCTGAAGACGATCAGTACTGCGACAGAGTCGAGCTTCTTCTGTTCTATGTGTGGTATATCCTTCTTCTGGGAGCTCTGACCTCAAAATTTGATATTACCATCGACTCTTTTCTTACTGTCAGCTCCTCATATCCGAAGAGTTGCCAAGTTCTGGCCATATTACTTTGACTCTTCAGCTTATCCAGAGTAAGTAGAGAAATCTGGGGGAAAACTGTTTTATACTGTCCGAGCAAATGACATTGGTCTGAGACAGAAAGGCCATGTAATTCTTTTGAACGGCAACTGTGTCTTTTCAGGGGGAAGTCTACTGGGAAAGCCACATGAAGATAAAAAAGCTGTTTAGGTTGGGCAGGGTGGCTCATGCTCGTAATCTCAGTGTTTTGGGAGGCTGAGGCAGGAAGATTGCTTGAACTCAGGAGCTGGGGGCAGCAGTGAGGTACAACTGTACCTCTGCACTCCAGCCCAGGCAACAGAAGGGGACCCCAAAGCCTTTTTCCAAAAAAGCTGCTTGGAGAATGGATGGAAAAACACGAAGTCACTGTATAAATTGGCTCCAAGTCCCCAGTCCTCTAGATGTCATCCTCTGGTGTGAAGCCCTCTGCCCTCCTGACTGCTGGAGACCGGTGTCCCCTTCTCTCCACATCCCAGCCATGGCTGCCCTCTCAGCCCCTCCATTCTGATGATGGGCAACATGAAGATGTTAAGGACCCTTGGCAAACTCTAGGTTTTCTTTACAATCAGTAATCCTTTCTGATGATCTGAAAATGTGTTAGCACACTTCTCCCAATGCTCAACAGCATGAAAGGCTGTGTTCTCTCCTGCCCCGAACAACAGGATCTCCTTTCCCCCACTTAACACCCCTCCATCACCATTCTTCCCAGTGCGCTGCTGGGCAGTGAGCTTCTTAACAGAGCTGCCCCCAGGGAGAAATGTTCCAGCTGGGACAAGTGACATTCTGTTGAAGTGGGGACTTGTGCACCTGCAGAGGTCTGAGAAGCTGTGAGTCTACACTGAGCTCTGTCATCTTCATTCCCAGCCATCTCCCCTGGGGGCTGTTCTCATATGAACAAAGTAGGCAGGGTTTTCAGAATGAAGCCTCACTGGGATGCTGTAAGTGATTCCATCTCCGTATTGAGAAATTTTGTGTCTTCCATCCAGATTTGAGAAAAAAGAAGTAAGAGGAAGAAAGAAGTGTACCATGAGGGGAATAAAAGAGAAAACAAGTCAGGGAAAAGTGCTTGGTGAAAAAAATGGAGTAGAAAGACAAAATGGGCTGGGCGCGATGGCTCACACTTGTAATCCCAGCACTTTGGGAGGCTGAGGCGGGCAGGTCATTTGAACTCAGGTGTTTGAGACCAGCCTGGGCAACATGGCGAGACCTTGTGCCTGCAAAAAGTACCAAAATTAGCAGGGCATGGCAGTGTGTGCCTATAGTCCCAGCTACTTGGAAGGCTAAGGCAGTTGGATCACTTGAGCCTGGGGAGGTCGAGGCTGCAGTGAGCCGTGATCATGCTACTGCCCTCCAGCCTGGATGACAAAGTGAGACCCTGTCTCAACAAAACAAAACAAAACTCTTGATAAGAGGCTTAAACAAGAAGACAGAAATAACCACAAACAACTCTGAGACCAAAAAGTAGTTCACATATAAAAAGAAAGTCAAAATGGTACATGAAATATAACAAAAAAAGTTAAGTTAGGGATAAACCAAAGTAAAGATGATAGTAGTGTAATCTGAGAAGATGGGCACATGTCAACCTGGCTGCCTTTCCTAGTCCTTTTTAAGAATGATGAGGCTGGCGCCGGGCGCGGTGGCTCACGCCTGTAATCCCAGCACTTTGGGAGGCCGAGGCGGGCGGATCACAAGGTCAGGAGATCGAGACCACGGTGAAACCCCGTCTCTACTAAAAATACAAAAAAAATTAGCCAGGCGCGGTTGTGGGCGCCTGTAGTCCCAGCTACTCGGGAGGCTGAGGCAGGAGAATGGCGTGAACCCGGGAGGCGGAGCTTGCAGTGAGCCGAGATCGCGCCACTGCACTCCAGCCTGGGCGACAGAGCGAGACTCCGTCTCAAAAAAAAAAAAAAAAAAAAAAAAAAAAAAAAAAAAAAAAAAAGAATGATGAGGCTGGGCGCGGTGGCTCACGCCTGTAATCCCAGCACTTTGGGAGGCCAAGGTGGGCGGATCATAAGGTCAGGAGATTGAGACCATCCTGGCTAACACGGTGAAACCCCGTCTATACTAAAAAAAATACAAAAAAATTTAGCTGGGCGTGATGGCGGGCGCCTGTAGTCCCAGCCACTCAGGAGGCTGAGGCAGGAGAATGGCGTGAACCCGGGAGGTGGAGCTTGCAGTGAGCCGAGTTCACGCCACTGCACTCCAGTCTGGGCAACAGAGCGAGATTCAAAAAAAAAAAAAAAAAGAATGATCTATTGCCTGGTAAATGTTTTTGTAAGATTTTTGGAAATACTACAAATAGAGTGAAATAGCTTTCTTACTGTTTAACTGATAGTCACATGCTGTGCCTTTTATGGGTCTTTTCTTTATAGAACCTAGAATTTTAGTTGTGAAAAGGGGGCTGGAGAATACCTATTGTATAATCATTTTAGAGAAAAGGAATCCCCAGTCTGGAACAGTGACTTTCCCGGTGTTGTGTGGCTGGTGACCCAGGAGAGCCAGGACCCCGCCCTGCCAGAGCTGGGGCTCCCGGCTGCTCCAGCACCCACCCAGGCTCCCACTCTCTCTGTAGGCCTCTCAATCTGCAGACGTACTCCTGTCTCCCCACGTAGCAAAAGTGATTACTGCTATGGCTCTTTCTTAAGAGTCTTGTGAATTTAAATTAGTACTTAAAAATTACTAAATAACATTCTAACATGAATATAAATTAGTATTAAAACAATTACAAAATAACATTGTAACATGTTACAATGCAATACCTAATTTTTTTCTTTTTTTTTTTTTTCTTTGGAGATGGAGTCTCACTCTGTTGCCCAGGCTGGGTGGAGTGCAGTGGCACAATCCCAGATCACTGCAACCTCCGCTTTCCAGGTTCAAGCAATTCTTCTGCCTCAGCTTCCCAAGTAGCTGGGATTACAGGCGCCCACTACCATGCCAGGCTAATTTTTATATTTTTAGTAGAGACAGGGTTTCGCCATTTGGCCAGGCTGGTCTTGAACTCCTGACCTCCAGTAATCCACCCGCCTTAGCCTCCTGAAGTGCTGGGATTACAAGCGTGAGGCACCACACCCGGCCAATACCTAATATTTATATAGAAATTTTACCATGTGCTAGGTATTGTGCTCAGGGTTTTACATATACTAACTTTTAATCCTTAAGTAACAATATAATATGTTAATGGTTGAAGGCTGACGGCTAATATTTATAGAAGTTTTACCATGGGCCATGTATCGCGCTGTTGGCGGTTGAATTGTTGCCTGTCGCCCCCCATTCATATGTTGAATTCTCACCCCTTTGTACCTCAGAATGTGACCTTATTTGGAAACAAATTGTTATTAATTAATGTAAGTCCTAATCCAGTGTGACTGATGTCATCATAAAAAGGGGAAATTCAACACAGAGACGGGGAAGATGACAGGAAGACAGGGAGACAGTGGGCATTTTCAGCCAAGGAGAGTGGCCTGGAACACACCTTTCTCTCCCAGCCCCGGCAACACCAGCCCTGACAACACCTGGATGTCAGGCTGTGAGACAACACATTTCTGTTGTTTAAGGCACCTAGTCTGTGGTCCTTTGTTTTGGCAACCCTGGCAAATTAATATACCTGCTAAGCGCTTTACAAGTATTAACTCATTTAATCCTTACAATCCAACCTATGCGATATGGAAAATGGAAGAAAAAAGTTAAACACCACTGGAAGGAAGCAATCAACCTGATCCAGAATGTGTAACATTCCACAAGACAAATGATGTGGTTTCTCCAACAAAACAGTGATATGATTTAAAAAAAAAAAAAAAGGGACAATAACCACATCCAATATCCAGACCCTGTTTGTGTTCTGATGCGACTAAACCAACTGTAAAAATACATCTTTGAGACAACTGGGGAAATTGGCTTTGGACTCGATATGACATGATGTTAAAGAATGGTTGTTAATTTTGCTAGGTGTGACAGTGGCATGGTGGTCACATTTAAAAAAATGCAATCCTAATTATCAACGATGAGTGAAATGGCATGATGCCTGACAATTTTTTCAAGGAATCTAGAAAAGTGTTTGGGACCAGGTGACGTATACATGGCAGCTTACTATTCCGCTTACTTTCAAAAATATGCTCTAAAACTTTAACTCATAGAAGCAGAGGGTAGAACAGTGGTTACCAGGGGCTTTGAGAAAGGGGAAATGAGTGGGGAGGTGTTGTTCAAAGGGTCCAAACTGTCAGTTATAGGATGAACAAGGTCTGGGGCTCTAATGTACAGCATGGGTGGTAATGGATGTGTTAAATTAATTTGATTGTGGTAATCATTATACAGTGCGTATGTATATCAAAACATGTTGTACACTCTGAATATATATAATCCTTATTTGTCAATTAAATATTTTAAAATAAAAAAGCACACTAAAAACAAGTTTGAAAGCTTCCATAAAAAAATGAGAAAACCTATGGGATTTTTTTATTGCTATTTTACAGATGTGGAAACCAGGGACCAGAGAGGTCTGGTAAGTGCCTTGGAAGAGCTGAGACCAGTCAGTCTGAATTCAAAATGTAATTCCAAAAGGCATTTTTAAATATTAATATTTAATGGCGAAGTTATAACGCTCACTTATCCATTCTACACCAATCCTCTGTGATATGCAGGGGCGACATCATCCCCACTTCAGAAGTTTAGAGAGGTCAGGTATTCACTAAAGAATGCTGAAACCAAGAGTGGAACCCAGGTTTCTCGACTTCTAGTAAAATGCTGACAGCAGACCCTGTGGGCCAATGGCATCACATTTAAGAGGAAGGATTTAGGGACAGGACTTCTGGGTTGCGGTCCCCCTTGGTCAGCTTGCTTAGCTCTGCCGGCCTCAAATATCCCACATGTGGATTGGACAACACCACCCCTTCTGCTGCGCCAGCCTCCCAGGGCCCCTTGAGGTGCAGAGAGACTTGGTGAAGAGGTTGGCTAACTGCAAGAATGCTGCAGAAATGCTACTAGCCTTTTCTGTCTAAGCAGTAGTGTTTATCAGTTGGTGTGAAGAGGAAAATGTGGCTAATGGGCCCTCAGGAGAGGCAATTTTGGGGGCAAAATGGAGCAGAGGGAGTTTCTTACCATGCCATCAGATTTATACTCATCAGACTTCAACTGCTTGAGATAAAATTCAGGGCATAGGTTGGATCTACTGAGGCCAGTCCTGGGAGGTGCTTGGTGTTCCTGACCTTTCTCTTGGCACTGGGGTTGTGGATGGTACACTTTTAGCCCGAACTTCTCAGAAGCAGCCTGCATTATCCATTAGGGCCTGTCCATCCAGTTCAAGTTCACAGTGATAAATCTCACAGCCCCTGAGGGTCCTCACAAAGGTGGGTGTGGTGTGCTGATAGCAGGCATGATTAAGTGCTTTCCTGTGTCAAATATAGCTGTAATATACTACAAACAGGCAGTCAGGCTTTATACAAACTGATCTGGCTGCTATCAGCTGCTCTGACATTTTATACTAATACTTAAAATAAATCTAGAAACAGGAAAGAAAGTACAGAATTATTGTTTTAAGCAGCCTGTGAGAGCTTATCTTCAAAGTGGCAGAGGTTCTATTGTATTTAGAGAAACTGCTCACTCCTTGGGCATGAAGTTTGTTGCAGGGACTCTGGGCTGCCTTGAGCAGTTTCCCACGTGAGTGCTGAGGGCTGCCTCCAGGCAGAGCACTCACCCCCGCCCAGGGGCTCCATCCCTGCTCCTTGCTCGTTGCTCCAGGGAAGACCTTCCAGTGCACCTGAAGCCCCAAACACACTTTAAGAGGCAATTTAGAATTCCCCCTTAAAACAAACAAAAACATCACATTTTCCCTTGTCAATATTGGTCTTGCCTTTGCATGTGGTGTCTCTGCCCTTGTATGTTTCACAGCTGAAAACAAAAGGAGGCTCCTGACTTTCTGGCGTTTCTTTCTGGACTGAGAGACCAAAGGAGAGGTGCCCAGGAAATAGAGATCTAAGACTTTTAAAAAGAACATGCCGTACGCGGTGGCTCACGCCTGTAATCCCAGCACTTTGGGAGGCCGAGGCAGGCGGATCACCTGAGGTCAAGAGTTTGAGAACAGCCTGACCAATATGATGAAACCTCGTCTCTACTAAAAATACAAAAATTAGCCGGGTGTGGTGGTGCGCGCCTGTAATCCCGGCTAATTGGGAGACTGAGACAGGAGAATCACTTAAACCCAGGAGGCGGAGGCTGCAGTGGGCTGAGATCATACCACTGCACTCCAGCCTGGGCAACCAAAAAAAGAAAAAAAAAAAAAAAAAAAGAACGCAGAAATCACGAAACTCCTCTAGGAATTCTCAACTCTGGCAACACCTTGGTCACTCAGCGGGGCTTTTTAAAAATACTGATGCCCGGCCGGGCGCGGTGGCTCAAGCCTGTAATCCCAGCACTTTGGGAGGCCGAGACGGGCGGATCATGAGGTCAGGAGATCGAGACCATCCTGGCTAACACGGTGAAACCCCGTCTCTACTAAAAATACAAGAAAATTAGCCGGGCGAGGTGGCGGGCGCCTGTAGTCCCAGCTACTCGGGAGGCTGAGGCAGGAGAATGGCGGGAACCCGGGGGAGCGGAGCTTGCAGTGAGCCGAGATCTCGCCACTGCACTCCAGCCTGGGGCACAGAGCAAGACTCCGCGTCAAAAAAAAAAAAAAAAAAAAAAAATACTGATGCCCAAGATCTACCACCAGAGTCCCGCTTAATTGTTCTAGAATTTTCGAGGGGTGAGGATTGGGGCATTGGCATGTTTATAAACCTCCCTAGGTGATTCTAATGGGTAGCAGAGTGGAGAAACAGCCATTTATTCATATGGTTCATTAGACAGATGGCAGGAAGGAGTGGCTGCCGCCTCCCACAGAGTATGAGGACGGGACCAGGGCTCTCCAGCCCCCTCTCAGGAATCTGCGTTAGACACTATGATTTATTGCTGCTCTAACCGAGATAAATCTAAGAAGGCACTGGATGCTAAGTACTTAATGCTACTTGCAGTCACGGTTGGTTTCTTCCTCAGCTTTATCTCATAATTTAAATTAGTTTTTTTTCTACCAACATAATCAAAATATCTTATTTTTTTGTGCCATTTCTGTAAAATGCCTTTATTTCTCGGATCCTCCTTCCTCACTCAAAACAATTTTGTGTAGATTTGAGTCATGGAAGACTTTAGAGAGACTGACGCTCACGTTCACTTTGTAAAACTGAACCAACAATTACAAATGACCTGGCTGGGATAGCACAGAGAACTGAGTTAAATTGGTGGCTGCCTTCAGTGCCACTTCTGGTATTTATTATTTGTAAGAATGAGGAAGCCAGTTACTCCCTCCGCTCTGATGCCTGCATTTTTGGTGGATGTTTTCAAAACGTTTTAAATCAACTACACGATACATGCAGAACATGATTATGGAGATTATATATTTGGAATTCTCTGGGATAGTCTTATTTTATTTTATTTTTCAGACAGAGTTTCCCTCTGTTGCCCAGGCTGGAGTGCAGTGGTGTGATCTCGGCTCACTGCAACCTCTGCCTCCCGGGTTCAAGTGATCCTCCTGCCTCAGTCTCCTGAGTAGCTGGGATTACAGGCGTATGCCAGTGCGCCTAGCTAATTTTTGTATTTTTAGTAGAGATGGGGTTTCACCATTTTGGTCAGGCTGGTCTCGAACTTCTGACCTCCAGTGATGTGTCTGGCTCGGCTTCCTAAAGTGCTGAGATTATAGGCATGAATCACTGCACCCAGCTGTCTTATTTTATTTTTATTTTTATTTCTTTATTTACAGATTGGCGTGGGGTTCCCTGTGTTACTCAGGCCAATCTCAAACTCCTGGCCCCAAGGGATCCTGAGTAGCTGTGATTACAGGTGGGAGCCATGCTGCCCAGCTTGATAGTCCTATTTTACATATCCTATCTTTATATTCACATAAAATAAAAAGGACCCAGAAATTTGACTACTTTGATATCCAAATGATATCTCCCAGACTATAGCACAAATTTGATAAAATGCACAATCAGCTGTTGTGTTTCAGCTCCTGGTTTGGAGAAGATGATCAGTTTACAGACCTTCTGTGATGCTGATGGAGCCTGCCCGGGGCTCTAAGATGCAGGCATGGGCCCTTGCTCCTGCTCTCTGATCTCTGCCTCACACATGGGGACAGTGGCTCCTGAGGCCAGGGCTACAGTGCAGCATGTAGCCCTCAAGGCTATCAGTCTTGTCAGCTTGTCCCGGCTAGCAGATCTTGAAGGGCAGCAGGAGATGCCGACAAGGCTGCTTTTGCAAGCCATCACCCGCTCTTCGTTCTTCACGCCTTTGGTCATGAAGCCTTCCCCACTCCCTGACTTCCCACATCACATCCTCTACTATCTCTGTTCCACACACTGTGTGCTCTGGATGCTTGCTGTGTATCCACAGGCCTGCACACTCTGCAGTCTCCCTCCTGGCTGCCTTGACAGCCTCTTCAGTGCCTTTCCTGCTTCACCCTTGCTGTCTTCCTACTCCACTATCCATCCACCTGCAGCATCTGGTCATGTTTCTCCTGACTTAAAAACAGACAATTCCTGACCGGGCGTGGTGGCTTATGCCTGTAATCCTAGCACTTTGGGAGGCCGAGGTGGGCAGATCACTTGAGGACAGGAGTTCAAGACCAGCCTGGCCAACATGGTCCAACCCTGTCTCTACTAAAAATACAAAATTAGGCAGGCATGGTGGCACATGCCTATAGTCCCAGCTACTCGAGAGGCTGAGGCAGGAGAATGGCTTGAACCTGGAAAGTGGAGGTTGCAGTGTGCCAAGATTGTGCCACTGCACTCCTGCTTCCAGCCTGAACAACAGAGCGAGACTCCATCCAGAAACAAACAAACAAACCAGACAATTCCTTAGGGGCCCCACTGTCTCTTTAACATACTTCCTGATGCCACCCCCCAGCCTCATTGCCTGCCTTCCTTTGTGCTCCCTCGGCCCGCCAGGCCACGGGCTGCACTCGGGACCATGGATGGCTGTGTCCTGACTCCAGAGGTCCTGATTTCATTAATCTGGGTGCCACAGGAGCTTGGGGATTTTATTGTGCAGCCAAGGTGGAGAAGCTCTGCCTAGCCTTTGTGAACTGCTCACTGTGGCCCAAGCTTGCGTGCTTTCTTATCTCCTGGCCTTCGCATGGGCTGCTCTTTCACCCTGGATGTCCTTTCCCACCTACTTTTTTTGGCTACCTGTCCACAGAACTCAAGGAGGAGGCTATCAAAGAGTTCAGTGTTAGCTGTGGGGCAGGGCAGACCAAAGGGAGGTTCAAGGGAGATTCCACGCTTTCAGGACCAGTAAATCATCATTCTGTAAGAATATGAGAGGAAGGGCGTTACGTGGAAGAGTGAGGGCTACCCTCCCCCATGGAAAATGGACTTTGTCTTTTCATTCTGGCTGGCTGTGGTTCCAGACCATGTCCTCTAATACAAAGAAAGATTGGAAATGTGATGCTTTGGGGACCTTGGAGGCCATTCCCTTTGTGAACTTCTGTGTCCTTACACATTCTTGGCATAGCTTGCTTGCTTACTTGCAACTTTCTCCCACCTCTACATATTACAGAGAGGTGGGGGCCTCAGGTCTCCGAGTCTGATTTGCCAAGTTGGGACTAGAAGAGGTGGAGGCAAGGAGGGGTTGTTAAAACCTCTTCAGGAACTGCACCAATCACGATGATCGCTCCCCAAAGATAGGAATACAAATTGGCTTTGGTCACTCCATTCTATTTGTATAACCGATAGAGAGCGGTTCAGCTGATTAGTCAAAGCAGCTTGAAACTGATCATTTCCTTCAACTATCTAATTCTATTTTATGCTCCCCCTTTCCCCACAAACATCCTTAACATATTCTGAGTTGTACAAGAACTTACAGATTTTATCTTAGAGGACTATCAAATACATATCAACAAAAACCCAAGTTCATGTAACTAAAGGAGAATTTTAGGTCAGTCCCAAAGTGAGCTCTGTGTAACAATCTATTGCTACGTGCAATCCCGGGTGCTCACAGAATGGGTGGAATTCAAACACCTGTGGCTATTAGACACCATAAATACTAGCAATGAACATAAGGCCTGGATTCACTCAAATCCCAGCTCTGCTGTTTAATAGTGTGTGACCCGAGCATGTTCCTAGCCTCTCAGTACCCCTTTTTCCTTGTCTCAGAAACGGATAGGATAATAGTGTCTATCTCAGAGGTTGGTGTGAGATTTAACTAAGTGCCTTGTGAAGTGCTTTCTTAGCTCTTTATAGGCACTTAATAAATGTTAACTTTAAAAAAAGTGGCCAGGATTTTGTTTTTTTCTGGCAGAGTCTTCCTCTTGATGTTAGAAATGCCACCTTTTTTTTTTTTTTTTTTTTAAGAGAGATTAGACTAAATAGTTCTCATAAATCAAAGATGACACAAGAGGCCGGGTGCGATGGCTCATGCCTGTAATCTCAGTCCTTTGAGAGGCTGAGGAGGGAGGACTGCTTGAGCACAGGAGTTCAAGACCAACCTGGGTAACATAGCAAGACCACGTCTCTACAGAAAAATTAATAAATTAGCCAGGCATGGTGCCCTGTGCCTATAATCCCAGCTACTTGGGAGGCTGAGGTGGGAGGATCACTTGAGCCCAGGAGTTCAAGGCTTCAGTAAACAATGATCGGCCAGGCGCAGTGGCTCAAGCCTGTAATCCCAGCACTTTGGGAGGCCAAGGCGGGCGGATCACGAGATCAGGAGATCGAGACCATCCTGGCTAAAGCAGTGAAACCCCGTCTCTAAAAAAATACAAAAAAACTAGCTGGGCGAGGTGGCGGGCGCCTGTAGTCCCAGCTACTCGGGAGGCTGATGCAGGAGAATGGCGTGAACCCGGGAGGCGGAGCTTGCAGTGAGCCGAGATCCCGCCCCTGCACTCCAGCCTGGGCGACAGAGTGAGACTCTGTCTCAAAAAAAAAAAAAAAAAAAAAAAAAAGCAACAACAATGATCATGGCACTGCCCTCCAGCCCGGGCCACAGAGCAAGACTCTATCTCAAAAACAAACGAAACAGTGATGGCACAAGACAGAAAGTCTCCTGTTCAAGTCTAAGACCTGGTGTCACGTGGACTCTCTGCTTTACCAACATGACCCTTGCAACATGCATTTTACACCCAGGAGTGACAGCAGTGGTCCAGCAGCTCTGGCATGAGCTGGCTTAGTGACAGAGCTGTGATTGGCTCTTTAGGTACCCGGCTTCCCATCTACACTGGGCATGACTTCCGTGCTCACACTAGACCCGGTGCTACCTTACCCAATATCATCTTTTATCATCCCCTGGGGCCTCGAATTAACTGGATGTCGGAAACATTGATCATTTCTGAAAAGACAAATTTGTAACAGAAACCCAGGGGAACTTTTTCCTAAGGATCCTTTGCTGTTCCCCATCCTAACAACCCTGCTGGTAAAGGATGAGGGCAATGACTCCGTGGTGGAAAACAGGGACCCATGCATCAGAAAGGAAAGTTATCACAGTTGTTTCTAAAGAATAGATCTCTAAGTTCACAGGATTTAACCAAACAGGTATTCTTTCTTAGTTCAAATGAAACACTGAGCATTTAAAGCTTGTAGCATCAGGTGTGGTGGAGAGCATTGTCTCTTGTGGTTTACTGAGAGGGTAAAAGCTCTTGTAATTAACTTAGTGCCAAGCAAGCAGCATGATCAGAGCTAGATAACATTCAAACAAGGTCCATCAAAAGAGAGGAAGTCACCAAAAGAAGTCGGTAACTAAGATATTTAGGGTTAGTGTTATACATACCAGTATGTTCCCCATCCCCCAAGGTTTTTCTTCTCTTTAATCAACTCACTATAGGAAGTGCTGGAAGGCGACCAGGCACGTACCTGCACTGGGTCACTCCCTGTACCTGCACGGGGTCACCACCCAGCTCTGGGGTTTGGACACATTGTCAGACAACGGTAGGTTTGAATGCCACTTGTCTTTAATCTCGTCATCACACTGACAGCCTCCTAGCAGCAACCATCAGTGTAGTAACTACGTGTAATTCAGACCTCACCTGGGAGGTGAATGGAGCTTGGGTGATAACACTGAACAACTCACGCACCCTTCACGGCACCCTTCACGGTCCGAATTTCCCCAAGTGCCTTTGAGGTTGCCTCAGTCTCAGGCTTTACAGGCAGAGGGAGGGGCACAGGCATAGTGATGACGTTGTTCACAGACAGGCATTGATTAGGTGGCCCCTAACACTGGGGGTCGATCTGTCCAGGTTTAGGGGGTTGCTTTGCTGTGATGCCACCTGCAGGGTTGGGACAATGCTTAGGAAAGCTGAGACCTGCAACCCTAAACTAGACAGAACCTACACAGATAACCTTTGGGAAGATCCTTAACCTGACTCCCTTCATACCTGCAAGAAACCACTGTAAGATTAGGAAATGTAATTGCATCTGATAAAGTGATTGCCACGACATTGTTTGAAGACAGGGCTTTATCAGCCCTATTGTGTGAAGATTAATAGAGATCTGGATCTCCCTCTAGCCACTGGTCTCACACCTCCAACAGAATGAAATTTGATTATATTAGAATGTTTATATAGTAACTCCATCTTCCTTAGACTTTCAACGCTTTATAATTTATTCCCTTTGTAATACACTAGCCTGGGAGCCCACAAATAACCTCCAGTAGCCTGGGACCCCGGGACTAGTGATGCGTTGACTGGCTTCACATTCTCCAGCGCTTGCTCTGTCTGTGGAGCTCTCCCTGGAGCATGTGCCTTGCAAAGCACTGACTTCATTACATTACAATTCTGTTTCTCTGGCTCTCTCCCCACTGGGCTGGAAGACCCTTGAAAGGCAGGCACTTGCTTATTTTGCGTTCCCCGAGTCTAGCATGGATTTTATTTTCTAAGAGTCAGTCCCCACATACTGGCTCAGAGAAACCTGGGCTTTTCTCACTGGGGAATATTGGAAAGGTGGGTGAGGGTGGAGCAGATCAGAGGAATCCATGAGACCCCAGGAGGATGGGTTGACTATTTACTAAAACCCTGGAGGGGAGGAAGAGGACAGGCAGGTGGGGTAGAGCAGAGGAGAACATTCCGATAGCTGAAAGATGTTCACTCCAGTGCTGAACTGGAAGGGAGCATCTCATCCAAACTTCTTATTTCATCAGTGGGGAAAGAGAGTTTGAACAAGGTCACACAGAAAGATTACATCACGAGGAACGTTCCAGGTGACATTTAGCCATGACTACCACCTAAATGTCCACCATGCTTTCAGAGATAGCATATATATTTCTATTCTTTTTAGTTTTTTTTTGTGTGTGTGTGATGGGATCTCCCTGTGTTACCCAGGCTGGAGGGCTGTGGGTATTCACAGGTGCGATCATAGCTCACTGCAGCCTTGGACTCCTGAGCTCAAGCAATCCTCCCACCTCAGCCTCTGAGTAGTGGTGAGTACCACCAGGCCTGGCCATGTTTCTATCATTTTATAATTAGATAGGGAAGAAGATAACATTTTAATGAATCAGGGGATTGGGTCTAGATCTCAAGAATTGGGACTCAAAGAATCTTAAAAACACGTGACATAGCTGGACACCTAAAAAACAGACACTTTCAGTTAAGATCATACCACAACTTAGAAAATGCCACCTTAGTCTCGTTTCTCCAAAACTGGGTTTTACTGAATGGGCCTAACAGGAGAGGTGTTTACTGTGGCTTGTTTACCAACCAAGGCTCCACCTCTCTCAGCCTATTTCCACCTTTTACCCAGACCTTAGACTTAGAAGGGTCCCTGCTGGGCTTGAGTAAGCAATCAGCATGTCCCCAGCGCCCCACCCCAACGAGGAAAGGAAGAAATACAACTTTTGTAAATATGGAAAGAAGCTCTCAGTCAGTGTAAAAGGGAGAAGCTGGCCAGGTGTGATGGCTCACATGTGTAATCCCAGCACTTTGGGAGGCTGAGGCGGGCGGATCACGAGGTCAGGAGATTGAGACCATCGTGGTCAACATGGTGAAACCCCGTCTCTACTTAAAAAAAAACAAAAAACAAAAAACAAAAAACAAAAATTAGCTGGGTGTGGTGGCACACACCTGTAGTCCCAGCTATTCGGTTGGCTGAGGCAGGAGAATCGCTTGAACCTGGGAAGTGGAGGTTGCAGTGAGCCGAGATTGCACCACCTCACTCCAGCCTGGTGACAGAGCAAGACTCTGTCTAAAAAAAAAAAAAGGAGAGGCCAAGAAGAGGTGCAGCTATCAGTAACAGCCCGGAAAGACCTAGGCTATGGCACATGCTCAGTACCATCCTTCCCTCCATACCTGGTCACCAGCACAAAATACAGATAACTTACTTGCATAAAGTATGCCCACCTACATAGGTCTCTTTGCTCCTCAACGACATTCCAGAGAGAAAAATAAGACAGGTATTGCCCCTATTCTGTAGACAGAAGAAGAGACCACAGAGGGGTTGAGCAGCTGGCCTTGGGTCACCCACAAAAGGTGAATGTCAGGGCTGGTGTTCTTTTCTTCCAGTTACACTTTTTGGGTTCCTGTCCAGACATAGGAGTACTTGTTAGACACTACAAGTACTTAGACACTTTTCTCGAAGGGGTCAACCTAAGAGACCCAGTTTTTCCCTTCTGAGGGCCCCCACCTCAGAGGCTTTCTTGTCTCAGGGCATCAGGACCAAGATCTGTCTGTATCAAGGTCCTCTGACCCAAGGAGGAAGGGAAAGGCAGAGAACTTGATCACAGAGCACATTGGCAACCACCACATTTTCCTTCTTGGAAACATCTGGGTTTTCGTTTCCCTGCTGCTCTGTAGAAAACACCCAGCTATGTAAAACCTCCGGGTTAGAAGTCACCACCAGCTCCATGTAGGAGGTGAGATGTGAAATAGATGATTTCCATGTAATTTTCCATCATCCCAGGGCCTTCTTAGTAACTGTCTCCAGTTGGCTGGTTATTCAATCCTGGTGCAGACAGTGCCAATACAAAGATGTCATGTGACCCAGAAATCCGTGTACAGCATGAACCCTTTTTAGCCATAGAGTTTCTGTTGTTTTAATCCAGAGACTTAAAAATCCACTTAGTGATTAATAACCATTCCTGGCTTATGTACAGCAAAACAATCTCTTGCAATTGAAGTTGGCCTTTATATTCCCTTTAGAATGAAAGTATCAAACCATCCACTGATATGCTTAAAAGTCATAAGAGCATATTCCACGTGTATAGAGTGTCCTTGTAGTTCCAAAGCTGCCTTTGCAGGGAGGCAGTAGGTCTGGCTTGGCAGTTCCAAAGATAGTTTTTCCTGGGCCTTCTCTCTTGAAACAGGAGCCATAGTTTTTATATATACTTAATAAAAATCAGAGAAAAGACAAGAGATTTCCAGTGTCCCCAAATCAGATGGAGGAGCCTATAAACCATCCTTACTTACACGGCCAGCGTGGTGGCAGCCCAGGCAGTGAGAGGAACCATCTTCAGGGGCACAGACCTGAAGACTGAAAATGAAGGGAAAATGTGGAAAACTGGGATTTAACCAACTCGCCCTTGCATCTGCCACAATGGGACATTGTTAGTCCTGGGCTTCATGAAACAATAGACTTCGATAGGACATAATACCCATTCAGAAGTCAGCTTTACATCCTAGCTCTTGGGCCACTGAGCTCCCTTTGAATTTGCAACTGCTGCACACAATGTGTGTGTTACAGATTATTTGGCCTAAATCTCTTCCTGTTCTCCCTCCCCCATGACTTAACTTCTGCTCTACTCTTCCAGTAAGTCCAGGAGGGCTTTTCTTTCTGGAAATATTGGGAATTTGCCACAGGGCTCTCCACTGCTGAAATTCACAGCACTGCTTTTCCTGGCCATTTCAAAATGAGATGAACACATCGCATGAATGGATTTTAAGCACACATTCGTTCAGATGGGTCTGTACCCCAAATTCTCCAAGAGTGTAATCCATCCCCAGGCCAAATCACTGGGTGTTTTAGGTGAATAATCTACTATTTGTTAATGAAGGACTGCACTCATTTTTAATAGTGGAATGCATTGTAAATAAAAACCACTGAAGCCTTCATATTTTTTTCAAATAATATAACCCACCAAAAAGAAAAGTGAAAAAGAATAAAAGCATGCGCATAAAAAGGCTTATTGTAGCATAAACCTGAATAGAATGTTAATATCCAGTGTTATACAACTTTTACAACATGATCTATCCTAGAGTCATTTTATAGGATAACATGAGAGCTGTACTGGCAAAAAAATTATGTTGCATAAAAAAGTAGAATATAAAACTATAAGAAACCATTTCTGCATAGGGACAAATGCTGCAAAGTAATAACTAAAAACAAAAATAGTTGTAATAAGAATGTTTGCGGGATTTGGGAGAGTATGGCTCCTTATAGTCTTTATTTTATTTTATTTTAAATTTTTAAAATGTTATGTTTATATAGAGACGGGATTTCAACATGTTGCCGAGGCTGGTCTCGAAGTCCTGAGCTCAAGTGATCTGCCTGCCTCGGCCTCCCAAAGTGCTGGAATTATATGCATGAGCCACCGTGTTCGGCTTACTTTTTATTTTTATGGGTACCTAGTAGGTGTATATATTTATGGGGTATATGAGATATTTGGATATAGCCATGCAATGTGTAATTATCACATCAAAGTAAATGGGGTATCTATCCCTTATAGCATTTATCATTCTTTGTGTTACAAACATTCCAATTACACTGTTTTACTTATTTTAAAATGTACAATACATTATTGTTGACTGTAGACACCTTTTGTGCTATAAAATACTAGATCTTATTTATTCTAAGTTTTTATTTTTCAAACTTTACATTTATTTATTTATTTTTTGAGACGGAGTTTCTCTCTTGCCACCCAGGCTGGAGTGCAATGGCACGATTTCAGCTCACTGCAACCTCTGCCTCCTGGATTCAAGCAATTCTCCTGCCTCAGCCTCTGGAGTAGCTGGATTACAGGTTCGTGCCACCATGCCTGGCTAATTTTTATATTTTTAGTAAAGACGGGGTTTTGTCATGTTGGCCAGGCTAGTCTCGAACTCCTGACCTCAGGTAATCTGCCCGCCTTGGGCCTGTTGGGATTACAAGCATGAGCCACTGCGCCTGGCCACATTTTTACGTTTAAAATCATTTTGTTAAGGAGAACTTTCCAACAGTAACAGGACAATTCCTGTGGGAATGACAGTTCGTTCCATGGATCTGTATGTGGTATATTGCATGGAGATACTTTGTCTTACAAGTTACATTTGCCTGTGGTGTATTCTCAGTGATGGTCAGAACTGTGGGTTATGTTCTGGCTTTGAAGTAGTCTCAAGGATGCCTGGAGTGTGCAGTGAGGGGCCCTGGAACCAGGCTACCTTTTTTCCTTCCTGTGAAGTTGTTATAAAGTGGAAAGGAGAAAGTTAACAGGAGTCAGTCCATCCCAGTTAATGCCTTACAAGCACAACCTCCTATCCAAAGAGAGTTTGATACTCATTTCAGAGAAGGGGTAACTGGGATTCAGATGTTAATTAAAATGCCCAAGGTCACCCAGTGAGTAAATAGATAGGATCTGAGTGTGAGCCCAGGGGTAGAATCCAGGGGCCTTATTCTTTCCCAGGACACCACTATACCCTGAAAATGTGTTTACTAAGAGCAGCCTTCCTATTTCCCAAATGGCATGTAACTTCACTAGACCAGAGAGGACTCCTTTAACAGCGCATTCCCCAGCCCCAGGGCTGTGCCAGCCTGAGTACTAATCAAGGGTGCTTGCTGTTCTAAGAACTTCACATGCATCCTCCTTTAGTCTTCACAATTTAGCTGTCCTCATTTTATAGTAGAAACTGAGGCCAGGAGAAGTTAGCAACTTGTGCTGAGTTATATAGATTGTAAATGGCAGAGCCAAGATTTGAATGTTTGAAAGCAGAATACCACAGGTACTAAAAAATACCTGTAAAATACATTTTCTGCATTTCTTAAATCTAAGGCAAATCAGAGGAGAAAGGTATAATAAAGAAACATTAAAAATATATATACTTCCAGCCGGACGTGATGGTTCACGCCTATAATCCCAGCATTTTAGGAGGCCAAGGCAGGCAGATTACCTGAGGCAGGCGAATTACCTGAGGTCAGGAGTTCGAGACCAGCCTGACCAACATGGTGAAACCCTGTCTCTACTAAAAATTCACAAATTAGTCAGACCTGGTGATGGGTGCCTGTAATCCCAGCTACTCGAGAGGCTGAGGCGGGGAGAATTGCTTGAACCCGGGAGGCGGAGGTTGCAGTGAGCGAGATTATGCCACTGCACTCCAGCCTGGGCAACAGAGGGAGACTCCATCTAAATATATATATACTTCCTTAGTTTTTTCAGCTCTGTTTCACCAAAGAAGGTGTTAAAGAGTGGACTGTCCAAGGGAAGTACCTGGAACTTATCAGGGAAATAAGCTAATGGTGGCTTTCCTTGAGATTCAAACTTACCTACTCTAGCTTTGCCAGTGACCACTAGCAATGCAAGGTTAACCCTCCCTCAACTATTCCCTGAGAAAAACGAATTCTCGTGTTTCCCCCTTCATGTAGCTGTTACCTCTTTAAAGTAGAATGTCTTGTTTTACTTTTAAATGAAAAGAACCGGAGTCTATGCAGAGACATTTAAACTTTTGCATGTGACCTGCAGTTGGAATCTGTCTTCTATATGACCCTTATAATCATAAACAAACACATAGTTGAAGCCACAGTTTCATAAGACACAGGCTATCCTTATCCACTCCAATATGTTTTTATTTTATAGTAAAATAATTCTGTTTATAACTCTAAATTGATTGCAGGACCCATGGATTGAAAACTCAAGTTAGGAACCTTAACTTCAGGTTCTCACAGACAAGGTTTAGAGCTGTGCCCCCAAACACACATCTCTAGAGCTATCCCCTCCACTTTCACTTGATCTTAGCCAAAAGGCCGAGAAGCGATGCCCCTCCACTTTCATATCTACTGGCTGTTTATTACATTGGTTAAGATGGGCTCAGCTCTGGAGCTGTCCTACCATAACTTATATCTTTGACTGCTTCACCAGGTTGGGTGAGAACCTTCTGCAGTTGCAGAGTGTGTGGCTCCTTTCTCTTCTCTCTCTATCAAACACTCAGTGAGACTAGCTGGACTTTGAGCTTGTTGGATATAATAAGGTACAAGGATCCTGGTAGAACCCAGAGTTGTTTGAAGGCAGAAGTCCTATGTTCAGGGACATGGGGAAACAAAGAAACTGTGAGAACGTGAGTCCAGACTTTTTATGAGCTAGGACACTCCCTTGTCTCTGGCCTGCTACAAGGAAGAAGAGTGGAAACTCTCCTTGGATGGAAGCAGGAAGCATTCATCACATCGACTAGTGCTCTTATGTCCTGCAGGGGGATGGGTGCCTCTCAATTGCCTTGTCTCTAGGGAGTACCTGCTTATGAGGGAAAGTTTCCTTCATCGTAGAGATACACAGAACATTTGCTAAGTAATGAGTTGGTTTGTTGACCATGAGAATTTCCTGGTCCCAAACCTGGGTTATATATGAGAAAGTTCGGGGATAACTCTCCAAGGTCCTGTCTTGGTAGAACCATGGGTTCTTTCACTACCTGCGCTCCCTATACTCCCTGGATTCTCTGCTTCTCCTCATTCTACACATTATCCCCTTAAGAATGTAACAGTGTCAATAATGGATCCCACCGTATGTTTAATACATAAGCTTATGTGGTTCTAATTGTTTTTAAGGAAGGAAGGAAAGAAGAGGCGTGCAATTTGGGTATGAGACACATACATGTCACATTGTCAACTCGTCTGCAAAATACAGAACGTGAAGCTTTCCAACCTTCTGCCTTCCAGGCAGAATCGATCACTTTTACTTCTTCATTGTTATTGGGCAGAATATCCAGCTCCATGGCCCACTGTTTGATTTTAAAATGGGGCCATATAATGCGTACTTATAGGGTAAGAAACAGAATATTTGGAATAAGCCATGTCCCAGAAAACTCGTTCGTTCATTGATTGATTGATTGATTGATTCATTCATTCATTGTACAAACATGCTTTGTGCACCTACGAAACATTACTAGTTATCAGGAAATGCAAATTAAAACCACAATAAAGTATACCTCATGCCCATTAAGAATGAAAATGCCAAATGTTGACCCAGCAATTCCCAAGAACTGTGAACACCTATGTCCACAAAAAAACTTGTACAAGAATGTGCATAACAGCTTCATTCATTATAGCCCCAAGCTAGAGACAACCCAATGGCCAGCAACAAGAGAATGGATAAACAAATGGTAGTTTAATCACACAATGATTCAACTAGACAACAATGAAAACGAATGCGCTACATCTATAAGCACAGCAGGGACAAATATCTTAAATATTGAAGGAAATTAAAATATTTTAGCTTATAATACATATTTTTGACATGTTTTGAGATGACTGTTCAGAGAGCCAACAGAGGAGCCCTCAAAACTGTTTTTCAAGGGGATGATTTACATCTGTAGCGAATCTGCACTGAGGCAGCCAGGCCTTCTCTTGTCTGGACCCAGGAAAGATTATCTGAGAGTCTGATATTTTATTTATTTATTTATTTATTTATTTATTTATTTATTTATTTTTGAGACGGAGTCTCGCTCTGTCATCCAGGCTGGAGTGCAGTGGTGTGATCTCGGCTGACTGTAAACTCTGCCTCCGGGTTCAAGTGATGCTCCTGCCTCAGCCTCCTGAGTAGCTGGGATTACAGGCCCCCCCACCCCCCACAGCTGTGCCCAGCTAATTTCTCTATTTTTAGTACAGAGGATGTTTCACCATGTTGGCCAGGCTGGTCTCGAACTCCTGACCTCAGGTGATCCTCCCGCTTTGGCCTCCCAAAGTGCTGGGATTACAGGCATGAGCCACCTTGTCTGGCTGAATCTGATATTTTTAAAGATCTGAAAGAAACATTTACCATCTGTTCTCTTTGAGGGCTACTACTTCTGTGGTTTTATTTGTGTAACAAGACCACCTTTGCTAGCCAGGTCTCCTTTTCTCTCCCTCTCATAATCTGTCTTGCCAAAATAACCTGATTTTCCACAATAACCTGTTTTTGGCTATGCTCTGGGCCCCATTCCTTCTGTAACCTCGGGGTGGCCTGTAATCTTCTGCACCCCATTGGGAGTTGAGGGAATCACCCTGTTCTCTCCTATGTGTGCATTTTTCCTTGGCCCTTACAGCATCAAGTTAAGCTAAGAAACCAGATACAAAACAATATATAAGGCCTGATTTCATATATACAAAGGTCAAAAAGAGACAAAAACAAATCAAAAGTGATCAAAATCAGCACAGTGGCAGCCTGGTGAGGGAGGCTGGATGAAAGGAGCCAGAGGGAACTTTCCGTACCGAAGAGAAACATTCTATGTCTTGATTTGGGTCTTGATTTGGGAGTACACAGCGTGTACTCCTGCAAAACCCATCAGCCTGTACAGTTAAGATATGTCCATTTTATTGTATGTAAAATTTACCTTAATAAAAGTAAATTGGGTCTTTGAGAACAAGTAGAGGTTTTGAGGTTCGCAAGAGGGAAAGATAATTTAAGGTGGAGGGAACTACTGAACAAAGACTGGCAAATGTGTGTGTTGTTTTTGTTTATTTGTTTGTTTGTTTGGTTTGAGACTGAGTCTCGCTCTGTTGCCTAGGCTGGAACGCAGTAGCGTGATCTTGGCTCTCTGCAACCTCTGCCTCCTGGGTTTAAGACAAACAAACAAACAAACAAAAGTTTACTAATAGATGCAGAAATTTTGATTTCATATGATTTTTGTGTGTCAAAAATATTACTTTTTTTTTTTTTTTTGAGACAGAGTCTTACTCTGTCACCCAGGCTGGAGTGCAATGGCACAATCTCGACTCACTGCAACCTCTGCCTCCTAGGTTCAAGTGATTCTCCTGCCTCAGCCTCCTGAGTAGCTGGGATTACAGGCGCCCGACACCACGCCCAGCTAATTTTTGTATTTTTAGTAGAGAGAGGGTTTGGCCATGTTGGCCAGGCTGGTCTCAAACTCCTGGCCTCAGGTGATCCACCCTCGTCGGCCTCCCAAAGCGCTGGGATTACAGGCGTGAGCCACCGTGCCTGGCCTTCTTTTGATTTTTTCAACCATTGGAAAAACACAAGAACTGTTCCTGTCTTGTGGGTGATACACTGACCAGATCTGTCCTGTGGATCTTAGTGTGCTGACCCTTGGCCTAGGGTATACATCAGCTGGGCCAGTGATATTTTAACTATTACTTGCTGGATAATCACGATGCTGGCCCCAGCAAAGGTGGTGCGTAGTGACTGGAAAGAGACGACTGCCTGGGGAGATGTTTCCAGGGTGGAGTTGATAGGATTTGGGTGAGAACTCGGAAGAAGGTGGAGTCAGAGAGAATTCTAATTTGGGAAACTGGATGGATAATTAATACAGAATTCACCTAAATTAGGAGGAGAAATTGAACGAGCAGGGAGATTTGAGGGGAGACTAATAAGGTCAGATTTGGGTGTGTTAGGTTTGACGTGACTGTAGGACAATCATGTGGACGTGCTCAAAGGCAGCTGGAGGTAGAACATGCTCAGGAACGTGGGTCATAGGGGGCCGGGCGAGAGCAGCCTGGAAATACCGATGTGAGAGTCAAAAGCATGTCAAGCATAGGTGAAGCCAGAAATCGCAAACATACAAATACTGGGTTTAATTAAACCTAAAACATTTTATGTACTCTCTAAGAAATAATAAAGATGGAATATTGACACACGATCACTTCCAAGACACAGAGACCATCATGCACAACCCAGCTTTATTCTTCTGTCTAGAGACACTCCTGGCCAGGTGCAGTGCCTCACACCTGCAATCTCAGCACTTTGGGAGGCTCAGGCAGGAGGGTTGCTTGAGATCAGGAATTTGAGACCAGCCTGGGCAACATAGTGAGATCCCGTCTCTACAAAAAAAATTTTTTTAAAAATTACCCAAGTGTGGTGGTGCACTCCTGTAGTTGCAGTTACTCTGGAGGCTGAGGTGGGAGGATTGCTTGAGCCCAGGAGGTCGAGGCTGCAGAGAGGCATGATGGTGCCACCACACTCCATCTGGGGTGACATATTGAGACCCTGTCTCAAGAAAAAAAAAAAAAGAGATGCTCATTAAAAAAAGAGATAGAAAAAAACACAGCAGGCAAATGCATATAAAAATAAAGCAGATTTAGCAACATAAATATTAAACAAATAGATTTTGTAACCAAAAGTATAAAAGTATAAAACAGATCAAAGATGGGCATTTCTTGTTTTCATCATCGTCACTGCTGTTAACATCATCATCGTAGATAATTTCTTTGAGAACGTATAATGTGTCAGAGGCTAGTGTCAGCTCCGGACACGTTGTGACACTTGATCTCTGAGCCACCCCAGAAGGTGGCAGTCACCGGGATCTCCATTTTAGAGATGAAGCCACTGATGCCCAGTGAGTGGTAGGAGCTGCCACAGAGCCGTGAGTGGCAGAGCCGCATAGACGCAGGCATTGGCCCAGCTAGTGCTCTCATCCAGGCACCATGGGCCTTCAACAATATGGACCAGCAGGACTAGTGACCAAGAAAATCCAAGTGTCATCGATATTTTTATTTTATTTTTTTGAGATGGAGTTTTGCTCTTGTTGCCCAGGCTGGAGTGCAATGCCATGATCTCAACTCACTGCAACCTCCACCTCCTGGGTTCAACCCATTCTCCTGCCTCAGCCTCCGGAGTAACTGGTATTACAGGCATGTGCCACCAAGCCTGGCTAATTTTGATTTTTTTTTTTTTTTTTTTGAGACGGAGTCTCGCTGTCTCCCAGGCTGGAGTGCAGTAGGCGATCTGTGCCTGTAGCTGGGACTACAGGCACCTGCTGGCATGCCCTGCTAATTTTTTGTATTTTTAGTAGAGATGGGATTTCACTGTGTTAGCCAGGATGGTCTCAATCTCCTGACCTCGTGATCCACCCGCCTCGACCTCCCAAAGTGCTGGAATTATAGGCGTGAACCACCGCGCCTGGCCTAATTTTGAATTTTTAATAGAGACAGGGTTTCTCCATGTTGGTCAGGCTGACCTCGAACTCCTGACCTCAAGTGATCTGCCCGCCTCAGCCTCCCAAAGTGCTGGGATTACAGGTGTGAGCCACCATGCCCAGCCGAAGTGTCATAGATCTTTATGTGCCTGGTCATGTACATTTGGAAAATAAAAAGCAAAAATGGCTAAGAACATGAAGAAAATGGACAAAGTTCTAATTATTCGGAGAGACCAACATATATCTTAATAGGCAAATTAGTTAGATAAAAAAATTAAAACTGTGGAGAAGTGGAAAAATTAATATGCTTGATATAACAGATGTACAGTATATGGAAGACTTTTTTTTTTTGTTTTTTGAGATGGAGTCTTGCTGTCGCCCAGGCTGGAGTGCAATGGCATGACCTCGGCTCACTGCAACCTCCGCCTCCCAGGTTCAAACAATCCTCCTGCCTCAGCCTCCGGAGTAGCTGGGACTACAGGTGTGTGCCACCATGTTTGGCTAATTTTTGTATGTTTAGTAGAGATGGGATTTTGCCATGTTGGCCAGGCTGGTCTCTAACTCTTGACCTCAGGTGATCCATCCACCTCAGCCTCCCAAAGTGCAGGGATTACAGGCATGAGCCACTGTTCCTGGCCAGGAAGACATTCTTGACCCCAAAGCAGAAACCATTCAGGTCACAATTAAGTAATGGTGCAACGAAGTTAGAAATGAGCAATAAAAGCCAGTTAAGAGAAAGAAAAATCCAATCACTAGGACATTTTAAAAATATACTCTTAAGGCTGGGCATGGTGGCTCAAGCCTGTAATCCCAGCACTTTGGGAGGTTGAGGCAGGTGGACTACCTGAGGTCAGGAATTCAAGACCAGCCTGACCAACATGGTGAAACTCTGTCTCCACTAAAAATACAAAAATTAGCCAGGTGTGGTGGCACGCGCCTGTAGTCCCAGCTACTCAGGAGGCTGAGGCAGGAGAATCGCTTGAATCCGGGAGGTGGAGATTGCAGTGAGCTGAGATTGTACCACTGAAGTCCAACTTGGGCAACAGAGTGAGACTCCGTCTCAAAAAAAAAAAAAAAAAAGGAGAAACAAACAAACAAAAATACTCTTGAATCCCCCTTGGGTCAACAAGAAATTTTAAAATGCAATTTAAACAATTTACAAATGAATAATAAAGAGTGCTTTAATATTAGATTTCAACCAAAGCAGCTCCAGAGGAAATTGTTTTGGTTTCAAATTCAATTGGTGGAAAACAATGAACATCTAAAATGGACAAACAATCTAGAAAAAGGACAACAAAAGACAGAGGAATGAGGAACTGCTATAGCTATAAGCGGAAATTAATGAATAGAGAAGACAAGTAGATGATCAATACAAGTTCAAAAAGAATATAAATATTTGACAATTTTGATTAAGAAAAAAATGAGAGAAGACATTAGAGAACAGCAGTAGAAATAAGACAGGAAACACAAATACAGATAATGAATAAATTATAAAATTATTTAAAATACTAAGTGCAGTAGGTCGAAGAGTATTCCCCCTCCCCAAATTCACGTCCACCTGGAAGCTATACATGTCACCTTATTTTGGAAAGAGGATCTTTGCAAGATGTTATCAAGTTAAGATGAGGTCATACTAAATTAGAGTGGCCCTAAATCCAATGTGACTGGTGTCCTTAAAAGAAGAGAGAAATTTGGACAACACACAAACACACATCAGCATGTGGAGACAGACACAGGGGTGGAAGTGATGTGACAAGTCTATAAGCCAAGGAACACCAAGGATACCGCCAAGCACTGGAAGCTACAGAGAAACGTGGAGAAGATTGTTTTTCAGAGCCTCTAAGGGGCACCTCGGTTTTGGACTTCTAGCCTCCAGAATTGTCAGAGAATGAATTTCTGTTGTTTTAAGCCACCCAATTTGTTATGACAGCCCCAGGAAGCAAATACACTATGTAAAATTTTATGCCAATAAATTTGAAAACCTAGATGAAATGTGTGATCACCCAGGAAAATTAACTCACGGAAAGGTAAAAAGCTTGAAACGGTGATCAAGTATCAACCCCCACCAAAAGATTTAGCCTGCATAGTTTTTGGATAGAATCTAGCTAATCTGTAAAGGGTAAATGACCCCCATGTTATATAAAATATTTCAACGCATGGGAAAAAATGAGATGCTTTTAAATTCTTCCAACAAGGCTAACATATCCTGATACTAAAAGAAGGGAAGGGGAACACACAAAAATAAACTGCAAGAATTTTTTTTTTTTTTTTTTTGAGACAGAGTCTTCCTCTGTAGCCCAGGCTGGAGTGCAGTGGTGCAATCTTGGCTCACTGCAACCTCCACCTCCCAGGTTCCGGTTCACGCAATTCTCCTGCCTCAGCCTCCTGAGTAACTAGGATTACAGGCATGCACCACCATGCCCAGCTAATTTTTGTATTTTTAGTGGAGACGGGGTTTCAGCATATTGGCTAGGCTGGTCTTGAACTCCTGACCTCATGATCCGCCTGCCTTGGCCTCCCAAAGCACTGGACTTATAGGCGTGGGCCACCACGCCTGGCCAACTGCAGGAATATCTTATTTATAGGTGGTAAACTTCTAAGCAAAATACTAGTAAATCCAATCATGTGATGTAAATAAAATATACGGTATGGCCTGAGTGTGTGAGGCGAAGGCAACATGAAGAAATTTAGTCATGGAATTGAAGGGAAAAACAGCCTAATCATTTCAATAGGTTTTGCTATAAAAGTGTTTGATAAAACTCAGCCTGCAGTTCTGAAACAAGCAAATAACAAACAGCAAAAAATAGTAATCTGGCAATACAGAAAAGCTGACCCACCCAGATAAGAGGCATCTATGACAGAATCGCTAAGGTGAAGATAGAGATAAGAAAAGAATGCTGCTCTTGCCGCCGTATTCAATATTTATTCTGGAGGTTCTGGTGGAGACAAAGACATGAGATACAAGTTTTTGCAGACATCAACTGCAAGATGGTTAGAACTAATAAGAGTTCTGCACAATAGATGAACTCAAGGCCAACACTATAGCTTTGTTATATAGCAGCAATGATTGATTATAAAATATTATTTAAAAGTTCCATTAATAATATCCACAGACTTGTAAAATACTAAAAAGAAAGCTAAAAAGTGCATAAGACTTACGTGAAGAATGAACAAAATTTTACTGGTGGAAGGAAAAGAAGGTTTAAATTTATATGAAGAGAAATACCATGACAGGTATTTAAATATATAACAGACATTAAATAGTGATATTAAATAAATGGCAGATATTTAAGTATATGGAGAGAAATACCACCCACGGTGGAAGCTACAACATATCTTCCACCACCGTCAGCGTCTCTCTCTATGAAGAAAGAACACAGCATATTTGAAATTAGGCTATTTCTGGAAACAGTAGACGTTACCATTTATTAAATGCCAACTATATACCAAATACTCTAAAATTTTATTTCAATTAAACTCTCATAAGCCTCAATTTTCTCATCTGTGACATGGGATAAAAAGCCCATCCTGAAGAGCTGTGAAATTTAAAAGGGCAAACACATTAAAACAACTCATGGCCAGGCACGGTGGCTTACGCCTGTAATTCTAGTACTTTGGGAGGCCCGAGGTGGATCACCTGAGGTCAGGAGTTTAAGACCAGCCTGGCCAACGTGGTGAAACCCTGTCTGTACCAAAAAAATACAAGAATTAGCCAGGCACGGTGGCGCGAACCTGTAGTCCCAGCTACTTGGGAGGCTGAGGCAGGAGAATCGCTTGAATCCAGGAGGCAGAGGTTGCAATGAGCCAACATCTTGCCACTGTACTCCAGCCTGTGTGACAGAGTGAGACTCCATCTCAAAAAATAAATACATAAAAAATAAAACCGCAACTCTTTTTGTACAGTGCCTGCCACCTAGTAAGAACTCAAGAAAATTATAGGAAAAATAATGTGTTATTTAACAAATATGTTCTTTCCTTTGTATAGTAACCTTGTCAAGGAGGAATTTTTATTGATGAGTACATTGAGGCAATGGTGAAGGTCATACTTGAAGAGTGTTTCATCTGATTTTAAAACTTGATCATATCCTTCTATATTATACAGTTATTCAGGATGCGTGCTGATATAGTCATAGAGAGATCGAACCCAGAAGAGAGATCAAGGGTTGCAGAGGGAAGAAAATATTGTGTGAAGTCAAGCTCTGAGCATTGCAGGACCTTGCTCAGAAGTACCGGCTTGAGTCCTGAACTCCTCATCTGCTATAGTCACTGGCAAAAGGTAATTGCTTTGTCGTGTAGATTTGGGCAGTCCTTTGCAAGCCTGGTAAGTCACACACACACACACACACACACACACACACACACATATACGCGCGCACACACACACACACAAGCAGTCAAGTTGTCCTTCTGGAAAGCCGCGGTTTGGAGGCTTACATCAATTCATTTCCTCCCTGAAGTCTTTTCCCAACAACAGCTGTGCCCACTGCTGAGTGCTGGTTGAAGTGCACTAAAGACCTGCTTGGGTCAGAGATCTGTTTCTGCACCCAGGGATTCTAATCCATAGGTTACCTTTTTTGCCCAGTCTCAAATAGCTTTCCTTTATAACCCATCACAGTTATTACTTCACAAGCTCTTGAGCAATTGTTTACATGTTGTGTGTATTCTCTCCTGTATCCTAGGCTGGGGCAGAACCTTTGTGGGGTTTGCTCTGCATTACTTCCCAGTGTTGTGAAGGGACCTCAGCCCATGTGGCCACACACAGCTCTTGGGTTCTTTGAGGCAGATGCTGGTACCACCCAGAAGTCTGAAGTGTGAGGGCTCCTGCCCCAGTCCCACTCCACCTCCAGATTGTGAGGGAAGGACCTTTAGCCAGAGTATCTCCCATGCAGATGTTAAGCAAAGCAAGCTCCAGATCTCTGGCCTCAGCTGGCCGGAGAAGACTACTCAAGGGAGACAGAACATTCTGAGGATCTGCATCAGGGGATGGTAGACTAAGCTCTGGGCCAAATTATTGTAAATGAAATGTTGGCATATTGAGTGTTGCCTGTGACCTCTTTCCTGACATACTGGCAGAGTTGGGTGGTTGCAACAGAGACTGTGTGGTCCACAAAGCCTAAAATATTTGCTTTCTGGCCTTTACTGCAAAAGTCAGCTGACCCCTGATCTAGAGCCTAACTTGGAATCTGCTAGTTGACACGAAGCATTCAGGAATCCATCTAAAGCAATGGGGAGGTGAGGACAGAGCAGAGATGGAGCCTCAGGGGCCATTCTGAAGGGCGCTGGGGACAAGGTTTACTGTTATTCCCTGTTCATGCAACAATAGGCCATGTCTAAACCTTTACATTTTTTTTTATTGTGGTAAAACATACATAACACAAAATTAACCATTTTAACCATTTTCAAGTGTATAGGACAGTGGCATTAAGTACATTTACATTGCATGCAACCATTACCACCACCATTGGCTTCCAGAACTATTTTCTCTTCTCAAACTGGGAACTTTGTGAACCATTTCTCCTTTTTTTTTTTTTTTGAGACAGTCTTGCTCTGTCACCCAGGCTGGAGTGCAGTGGTGCATTCTCAGCTCATTGCAACCTCCACCTGCCAGGTTCAAGCAATTCTCCCACCTCAGCCTCCCAAGTAGCTGGGATTACAGGCATGTGCCACCATACCGGGCTAATTTTTGTACTTTTAGTAGAGACGGGGTTTCACCATGTTGGCCAGGTTGATGTTGAACTCCTGACTTCAGTTGATCCACCTATCTCGGTCTCCCAAAGTGCTGGGATTACAGGCATGAACCACCACACCAGGCTGATTTCTCCTGTCTTCAGTGACTTTATTCTTACCAGTAAGAGCTCACTTTTAGGATTCATCATGATAATTAATAACTTGCTGGTGTTGACAGTGAGTGTCCGTTTTTGACACTGAGGCTGCAGAGGTGCAAAATCTTTGGTGCTGACTGCACTGTGCCTGACAGGAGGCTGGTGATGCCTCCTGGGGCGCCGCGTGCACGTGCAGGGCCCAGTTGGTCTGGAGCAAGCACTCTGGATGACATGTGGATGGATGAAAGCTGACATGAACATTTCAGTATTGCTCTCGATACTGATGAGAACCATTGTTTCAAACCGGACGTAGCCTAGGGGTGCCCCAAAGTCCTGCTCTCCTAGAATTCTCATGCAGGGTCCCTGTTCGTCTCTTCTTCCCTTCCTGGCTTCCTTCAGAGCTGGGCAGTGCTCAGATTTCCACCAGGGCTGGCTGGTGCCGAGTAGATGGAGTTCCATTTGGGTGAATGGCTCTGGGGGAGGCCCTTGTTCTCTTGCCCAGATGCACCATTGAGCAGTTGCCAGAATTTGCACTCTGTTGACACTCAGGATGGGGCGGAATGGTTGCTACCTCCTCTATTCCTTCCCCCTACACCTGGCTAGAGCCCAACCGTGGGGGTGGGGGAAGGAAGTGAGAACTGGTGTGTGTTTTTTACATTGGGGATGAGTATGGGAGCATGGATGGGTAAGTGGGTTCATGGTTGGAGGAAGTGAAATAGGAACTACTTCACCTTTCCCCCAGGCTGAAAAGGGCTTTGAAGATCACCAGGATGGATGCACTCACTGGGCAGGATGGAGAGACATGGGCCAGGAGGAGCTAAGTGACATGCAAAGTCCTCCAGGGGCCAATCACACACCTCATAGAGGAAGAGCTTGAACAGACTTCGTGTCCACATCCCTGTGACTCTAATGTTGAGTATACTTGCCTGGATTGGCTGTCATTCAAAAAAAAAAAAAAAAAAAAAAAAAGACCCAAGTAGAATGTAGCTTCAACTGCAGGCCTTTAAATGAGGATGTTAGAAGTTAGAAGGGACGGGGGAAATATGATGGTCTGGCGACAGGGAGAGGAAGGTGGTCAAGGACACTATATAAACAGGCACACTGCTCTGGACATTCAGTCCTGATCTACCCCACCCTTAGCTTTCCTGACTGCGGTCTTGGGGGCTCTGGGAAGGCGCAGTGTCTTCAGTGACAGTCTGCCTCACGTGATGATGTCTAGGGCAAAACTCTGGTTCTCCCGGGAAGTCAGACTCACTGAGTTGGCATGGCCTTCGTCGTCCTGTCTTACTAAGCAGGACCCTGTGGCAACAGTGAAATAGACAATAGACACAACGCTCCAGGAAACCACAGGATTTTTTTAAAAATTTAATTTTGATGTGAATTATCTTGAGATTTGCTTTGCTTTAATACTTGGCTCTTTTTTTTTTTTTTTTTTTAAGACGGAGTCTCGCTCTGTCGCCCAGGCTGGAGTGCAGTGGGGCGATCTCGGCTCTCTGCAAGCTCCGCCTCCTGGGTTCATGTCATTCTCCTGCCTCAGCCTCCTGAGTAGCTGGGACCACAGGTGCCCGCCACCATGCCTGGCTAATTTTTTTTTTTTTTTTTAATTAGAGATGGGGTTTCACCGTGTTGGCCAGGATGGTCTCGATCTCCTGACCTCGTCTTGGCCTCCCAAAGTGCTGGGATTACAGGCGTGAGCCACCGTGCCCGACCTAATGCCTGACTCTTTGTAAGGTGAAGTAGTTGCTGAAGTTGCTTGTCCACACCGTCACAGGCCCCAGGCAATTTAAACTGATTGACCTAATTTTCTACTTCTCCATCCTCGGATAATTATCTCGAGATTTTCCTCCCTTTGACTTAAGTTGAGAGAGGGCTGGGGAAGACAGAGAAAAAGAAATAGGGAGAGAGAATGAATGTGTGATTGGATCTTGCCATATTTCTTTAAGACTGAGTTGAATGCAGCCGGGCGCAGGAGGCTCATGCCTGTAATCCCAGCACTTTGGGAGGGTGAGGGGGATGAATCATTTGAGGTCAGGAGTTTGAGAATGGCCTGGTCAACATGGCAAAACCCAATCTCTACTAAAAATACAAAAATTAGCTGGATGTGATGGTGGGTGGCTGTAGTCCCAGCTACTAGGGAGGCTGAGGCAGGAGAATTGCTTGAACCCAGGAGGCAGGGGTTGCAGTGAGCTGAGATCGCGCCGCTGCACTCCAGTCTGAGCCACACAGCAAGACTCAGTGTAAGAAAAAAAAATAGATAAAATAAAGTTGAGTTCAAAGCTAACATTAATTTCTGGCATGGGAGTACTTGTATTAATTTAAGATATTAGGTTAATGGCTAATAATAACTTTTTTGTTTGTTTCTGAAAGGTAGAAACAAGCCAGCGAGACCGTTTGGGCGTGTTTGTGTCACTCTAACTCTCTTTGGGATGATATTACAGTCTAGTGAGATCAACCCATGAGGTCAGCTGATCCACTTTTTTATTTTTCCTTTTTTAAAAAGTAAAAGCTGGAGAAAGGAGCTGGCTAAGTCCAAGGCTGTTTAGATTGTGTGTGGTTTTCTGGAAAACATCTTCAGTGCACGGGGTGAGAAGTTGAAGGTTTATTTTTACGCGTCCGTTTTTAGCTGCACATCCACATTGCTGGCTCACGGTGGAAGCCCCTTTGTATGAGACATCCCTGACTGCATTTGACCCTGGAGCACAGCCCATGCCAAATGACCATTTCTCACAGGCTGCTTGACTTTCTGGAGAGAGGAAACACCTTGATAACTCACTGAGATGTGTTATGTCAGAGAAAGTGTGCCATGGATCTCTGACAGCTCCCACGGGGCCCCTCAGCGGCGCAGCCTGAGTGCCAGGGCCTCCCCACTCCCCTGCTCAAGGCCCACTGCTCTTCGCTTCTCCTTACCCAGCCGTGTACACTTGGCTGCCATTTTCTCAAAGACACTTACGCAGTGGTATTTTGTAACGACGTCAATTCTTTTCCTGCCTGACCCAGAAGATTACAGTGACTCAATGCTGGCTGGTCAACCTTAAAGATTAAATCGGGGACATTAGCTTAATGATTTTAACAGCTAGTGTAAAGGATTTCCCAAGTATGAGAATCATGATGGGAAGGAGGGTTGGGATTTTATTCAATCTTAAAGAGAAAGTCAGTAACACAGCTGAAAGCAAACTTTACTTTTGTATTTCTTAAATAAAAAGCTTCAAGTTTAAAAGATTTAAACAGAAATAAGGGTATAGGTTCTAATGGAGAATCAACATACACCAAATGGATAAAATGCCTTGCCATGTGAATGAATATCCAACTCTATATTGGAAACTATGCAAGAATCATTATTATTCTATGATTGTGATATTTATTTGCTCTAGTTCAGTGCTTCTCAAATGTTAATCGGCCTGAGGATCTCCTGGGGAGCTTGTTCATCATGCAGATTCATGGGTCACATCCTCAGACCTCAGTAGGTGTGAAGTGGGCCCCAGCAACGCGAATTAAATAAGCACTCTCAGTGATTCCAATGCAATGCAGATGGTTGTGGAGATGGGGCCCCTTAGCCGCCCTCTGGGCACCAACAGAAAATGAAGTAAAAATAAGAAAGCTTATGTCCATTAAGCTTTATGAACATATCCGCGCAGAAAAATGTTTTTTAACTCCAACTTCTAGTGTCCCAGAGAGAAATACAGTTTCAAAAGAAGGGAAGCCCTGGAATAGTGATTTCCTTGTAGAGCTTAGTATACTGTCTAGAAATATTTGGAAATCCATTTAGCAGAAAATAAAAATTCCTGCCTGGAATTTGCTGAGAACAAATCTAGGATGTGTGCTCCAGGATTCTGCGTCTGGTTTGGAGCGCACCCTTGTTGAGCTCTGTGTCCTTGCTGTCCATCCTCCCAAGCAGTTGCATGTGGTGGTGGGGCTGTGGTGCCGGCCAGGTGGGACGGGGAATGCCTGGGCAAGCCGGCTGCCTGGCCACTGGGCTACCCTGCCAAGCTGTTACTGGGCACTGGGCTGCTGCATATGGGTCAAAGGAAAGGAGAAGGGTGAATGATAGCCTCCTCGTTGGCTTACAGAGTGTGTCCTCCTTCAAATTTAGGAAAGTCTTATTTTTCTCTTTGAGGAGAATCAGGCCAAATTACTTTATATTTTAAATACTGTGTGTAGACTCCATGGACTAATAGAGATGCAGTACTTGCAAGAAAATATCAACAATAAAAATGCCCATTTTCTTTTGTGATTTATTTTCCTGCTGCCGTCTTAAAAGGCACCCATCACTTGAAGCTTCTTGGGAAGACAGACGTGTTATGTAAGGTGACCAATTCTGCCCTCGGTGCCTGTGAGTTCTATATAAATTACCTACTGGACTTGGATATCTCAAAGAAACTGCAAACTTGATGTGCACAAAAACTGGGTGTACTATCAAAATCCCTTTGGTGTTTTTTTGCAGAAATAGAAAAAAGTTCATCCTAAAATTCATATAAGGCTCAAGGGACCCTAAATACCCAAAATAATTTTGATAAATAGGAACAAAGTAAGTGAACTCTTTCCTAATTTCATATTACATATTACAAAGCTACAATAATCAAAACTGTGTGGTACTGGCAGAAGAACAGACCTATAGACCAATGCAATAGAATAGAGAGCCTAGAAATAAACTCTTGTGTATATAGCCAAATGATCTTCAACAAGGGTGCCAAGACCACTTAGTGGGAGAAAGAAAGGTCTCTTCAATAAATGGTGTTGGGAAAACAGGATATTCATGTGGAAAAGAATGAAGTTGGACCCTTATTTTACACCATATGCAAAAATGAACTCAAAATGGATTAAAGACCTCAACATTAGACTTGAAATCATAAAACTCCTAGAAGAAAACCTAGGAAAAAACTTCATCACATTGGATATGGCAATGAGTTCTTGGATATGATACCAAAAGCATAGGCAATAAAAAACAAAAATAGATGGCAGGGCACAGTGACTCATGCCTGTAATAATCCCAGCACTTTGGGAGGCTGAGGCAGGGGGATTGCCTGAGCCTAGGAGTTTGAGACCAGCCTGGACAACATGACAAACCTTGTCTCTACCAAAAATACGAAAAATTAGCTGGGTGTAATGACAGGTCCCAGTTACTCGGGAGACTGAGGTGGGAGGATTGCTTAAGCCCAAGAGGCAGGCAGAGGTTACAGTGAGCTGAGCTCACTTCACTGCAATCCAGCCTGGGTGACAGAGTGAAATCCTGCCTCAAAAAAAAAAAAAAAGATAAATGACACTACATCAAACTTAAAACCTTTTGTGCATCAAGAGATGCTATTACTAGAGAGAAAAGAAAGCTCATAGAATTGTAGAAAATTTTTGCAAATCATGTATCTCATAAGGGGTTTATATCCAGAATATATAAAGGAATCCTACAACTCAATCACAATAAAAAAATTCAATTAAAACATGGGCAAAGAGAGGACTTCTGGACACTGACGTCAGGGCTGCATGGGGAAGGGGAGACGTGGAGCAAAGAGTGACCATGATGAAATTAGCACAGTGGCTTTGGGGACTGGCACTCCTGGGCTCCATGTGGGTGGACCTGACCATGGGACCCTTGGGCATGGAGCTGCCCTCATCCTGCTGGGTAGTCCTGTGGTGACTGCCTGCTTGCTTGCTGGTGTCTGCCAGCTGCTGTACTCTGGGTGCTGGGTGCTGTCATGTGGCCACTTTCCACAATTGCGGAGAAGGCTGCATTCAAGCTGCAGAACAGATCTAGGAGGCCCCAGATGACTCAGCCCTCAGGGGGCTGTGCTTCTGATATGCTAACCTCATTCCCAGCCCGGACAGTCCTTCCCAGTCCCCATTAAAGAACAAGTTTATTTTCTTTTTTTTTTTTTTTTTTTTTTTTTTTGAGACGGAGTCTCGCTCTGTCTCCCGGGCTGGAGTTGCAGTGGCCGGATCTCAGCTCACTGCAAGCTCCGCCTCCCGGGTTCACGCCATTCTCCTGCCTCAGCCTCCCGAGTAGCTGGGACTACAGGCGCCACCACCTCGCCCAGCTAGTTTTTTGTATTTTTTAGTAGAGACGGGGTTTCACCATGTTCACCAGGATGGTCTCAATCTCCTGACCTCGTGATCCACCCGTCTCGGCCTCCCAAAGTGCTGGAATTACAGGCTTGAGCCACCGTGCCTGGCCAGAACAAGTTTATTTTCTTAAAAAAAAAAAGAGAAAAAGACTTGCATAGAAATTTCTCCAAAGAAGTATACAAATGGCCAATAAGCATATGAAAAGATGTTCAACGTCATTAATCATCCGGGAAATGCAAATCAAAACTACAGTGAGATATCACCTCAAACCCATTCGAGTGGCTACTTCAAAAAACAACAACAGAGAATAAGTGTTGGCTATGATGTGGAGAAACTGGAACCCTTATATGCCGTTGATGAATTGTGAAATGGTGGAAAACAGCTATGAAAAACAGTGTAGCGGTTCCTCAAAAAATTGAAAATAAAACTACCGTGTGATCCCACAATCCCGCCTCTGAGTGTATATCCAAAAGAACTGAAAGCAGAGTCTTGAAGAGATCTTTGCCATGGTCACAGCAGCACTGTTCACAATAGCCAGGAACTGGGTGGAAGTTACCCAAGTGTCTGTAGATGAATGAACCAATCAACAACATTTGGTATAGACATACAATGGAATGTGACTCAGTCTTAAAAAGGAAGAAAATTCTGACACATGCTACAACCTGGATGAACCTTGAGGACATTATGCAAAGTGAAATAAGCCAAACATGAAAACACAAATACTGTAGGATTCCATGTATGTGAGCTTCCTAGAGCAGTCAATTTCACAGGTACAGAAACTAGAATTCTGGTTACCAGGGGCTGGGGAAACGGGAAGAGGGAGTTGTTGTTTAATGGGTACAGAGCTTCAGTTTTGCAAGATGAAAAAGTTCTGGAGATGGATAGAAGTGACGGTTGCTCAATAATGTGAGTGTACTCAACCACTGAACTGCACGCTTAAAAATGATTAAGGTAATAACAGCATTGAGAGGATAACAGGACTAATTCTTTGACAAGACTGAGCACCCAGGTTGCTCTAAAAGCACTCAAAGGGCAACTGAATCAATCCTAGGGATACCAGAAAACTTCCCAAAATAGGTGGCTGAAGCTGACTCAAAAGTACAAGTATTATATTTTTTTCAGTGCTAATATGTATGCTTTTTAACCTTTTTACATCTCTGACATCGGGATGTGTCTTACAATGCATGGTAAGTCATTGTGTGGCTGGGTACATTTTTTCTTTGTCAGTGGTGCATAAAATAATGATGCATCTTGGGCTTGTTCAAATATGGTGCCCAAGCCAGAGCCTGCCCTTTCCAGAAATCTGCACAATCCTAATAGTCACCAAATCCTACAGATTCTACCTGCATAACACACTCCACTGCATTTCTACAAGCACTATTCCCCACTGCAAGTGATTTCTGCAGCCTTGTTCTTTTCCCTCTGCTCCAAAGCTTGTCTTCTGCTAACATAATCCACCCCTCAACCAGGCTGATCTTCCCAAAAACAAAATTTGGTTACATTACTTTCCTTCAAGACAAAATCTGAACTCAACTGAGCAGCATCCAAGGCCTTTTACAATCTAGTCTGTATTGGCTGCTCTGATCTAGTCTCTACTGGCTGCTCCAGGCTGTTTCCCCACCTCCTGACCCTTGCTCTTGGCTAACTCCTGGCTTATTCTATGGAATCTAATGGTGTGTCTCACCTTTCTTTTATGGAACATTAAGAAAGAAAAACGGACTCCCAATCAAACCGTGACATGCTGACTTAAGCCGGTTCCTCTGATTAGGAGATTTGAGTGCAGATTGATAGGGAAGAGCACCCCAGAACAATGCCTGGACAGGAGTGAGGGCAGAGGGCCGGGCAGTGGGAGGGGTGAGCTGCACTGAACAGGGAGGGGCCTCAGCAGAGCCTCGGGGACGCTGCAGCCGTAGCCCTTCAAAGATGTCTGGCACGAGGGCTCGGGAGCCAGAACTTTGTAGCCATGCACAGACTTGTCACTGGATATGGGGTGCAGCTTTCTCCAACAGCAGGCACATCTCTCAAAGGGGCACCCAGCTAAAAGCTGTCCTCTGTCAACACTCCAGGAAGATGGACTTGGAGGGGTATCAAGGCAGCACCCACCTCCACCTCATCCACTGTAAATGTCATCAGCTGGGAGGCGAAGTCTAGTACTAGACCTGCTAGGGTGTGAAAAGGTGTACGTCTTACCATCACTAAAATATGATCTATTTGTGACTGGTTCCTCTTCTGCTCCTGCTGCTTGTAGTGACGGCCAATGGCCCCGACTTGACCTTCTGCATCTGCAGGAAGTGGGCCCACTAGCCAGGGAAGTCAAAGAGGACCAAGGTAGGCTAGCAAGAGAAGGCCACCACGTGGGAATCGCGTTTGTCCCTACCCATGGCACTCGAGCCACGCCAGGCGGGACAAGGGTCCGCTTCCTCCCATAGCTCTCCACGTTGCTGTTCCTTGAAGGATTCGTTGTATATATTACACTTCAATTACAGCGGGCTCCCGTATGCCCTTTTTTCTTGGTTAATCCCCTTGTTTTACTGCATGACACACCCTCTGATAGCACCCAAGAGGGCTTCCATGAGAGCTCAATTTTCTGATTCTTTGTACATTTTTATTCTATCCTCACACTTAACTAATTGCTTGACTAGGTATAAAATGCTCTTTGAATTTCGAAGTTCTGTAACATCCAGCTTGGCTGTTAAGAAATTTGATGGCATTTGGATACCTTTTCCTTTGTTTGTTACCTGACTTACTTTTCTTCCTTCTGTTCACATATAGGGAGACAAAATTTTCAATGATAAGTCTTTGCATGAATTAAAAAAAAATTGTGGAGGGTATTTGGTGGATTTTTTCAAACTGCTGAATAATACCTAATTCCACTTATTGTGGAAATTATTCAGGTATTATTTGTTATGATTAAACTCCCTCAATTTTTTTCTGGTTTCTTTATATGGAATGCTATTTATCAGATGTTACAACTTTTTGATCCACCTATTAAGTATTTTACTTATTTCCTATTTTCTACTTATAATCTACATTTGTTTGATTTTAGCATTCAACATTCCATTGATTTTTAAAATTTCAAATCTGATATTCATGCGACTCATGGTCTTTTTCTTCTTTAATCCTTTCCATATCTCAGATATGTATATCTGCAGATATATATACACACGCACTTCCCGTCATCTTTCTTTGAAGGTGTTATGGTTCCTCTATTCTCTGCACTGTCTTTGCTTCTTCTTGTCCCCCACTTCCTGTGCTTCTCTGTTTTGGTCTGGTGATGAGTATCTTCCATTTGTCCTCCCAATCTACACTCCAGCCCCTACAGCCCCACCCCTCTGCTTTTTGCCATGGAGACTTTTGCCTCTAGCAGCTTCTTTTGCCTCTAGTGTGTTTGGGTTGTGCCTGTGGCAGAGTGGGACAGGGGAGAGGGGATCAGAGTATGGGTTCCCCCAGGCTCCTCCTAACCAGGGAAGCTAGATTCTTCCCCCACAGGCCACTGTTCCAGGTGAGTGGCCTCTCCACAGTGACATTCTGCAGATGTTGGCAGCTGCTCCTTGTGGCTCAGCAGACTTTGTTGCTAGCCTCTGAGCACTGCTTGCTTTTGTGGACTGTTCCTCCAGTAAACTGACTTTAAATTTCCAAGTTTGAGTATGCTGGCCATTTTTCTCAGAACCTTAGCTAATACTCTTTTTCATGTAAGAAGCTTTCTTCAAATGTAGAATGATCTGCAGCTGCGTCTTTGCATCTGAGAGTGAGGCAGTCAAATGCTCACTGGGACCCCGGCATGTTGCAGGGGCTTGCTACCTGGCAAGCTTCACGGTGAGACACGCAGGACAGACAATCACTTCATTGGTGAACTCTCAGATGTCACTATCTGGATATATTTTCTCTGGGACTTTCTTGGGTGAACAGTAATGTTCTATTTTCTACCTGATGGGGCGGAGGTAGAGTGGCTGCTGGTATCTGTGAGCAGGACAGAGAGCCAGACTCCAAAGGTGCATAGGTGGACCAGAAGGGAAGCATCCTGTGTGAGTTGTCCTCTCAATCCTGCCCTCTTCTGGCTCTGGTCTTGGAAAAGAGGGAGGAGATGAGAATGGGGATAGAAAGGAAGTTGCTGCCAGCTGTGGGTGATGTCAGGGCTGACCTAGGATCTAGGTCTTCTTTGTCCGGTTTCACACGATTCTCTGGTTTGTATGGCACCTCCTCCTTCCTTCCAGGATATGCTGTCCTTGAGAGTCTGGGAATGAATTGTTGGCCTCTCAGCTCCCTCAAGCACATGTTTAGATTGGGCTAAGTCAGCTACCATGCCTCCTTCCACTTTGTGTCTACACAATTTACTGAGTTTTTTTTTTTTTTTTTTTTACTTTGATTGTCTCCTCTTCCCTTCTTTTTATAATTTTGAGTCAATATCTTATGTTATTCCTTTACTGTCACTTTGGCAGGGTTTTTGACTAAAGAAGAGATGAATTTGGCCAGACACCATGGCTCACGCCTGTAATGACAACACTTTGGGAGGGATTAGTGAGGGAGGCTGAGACAGGAGGATCGTTTGAGCCCAGGAGTTCAAGACCAGCCTGGACAACATAGTGAAACCCCGTTTCTACAAAAAATACAAAAATTAGCCAAACGTGGTGGTGCGTGCTTGTAGTTTCAGCTACTTGGGGGGCTAAGGTGGGAGGATCATTTGAGCCCAGGAGGTTGAGGCTGCTGTGGGCTGCGATCACACCACTGCACTCCAGCCTGGGCAACAGAGCACGACCCTGTCTGAAAAAAAAAAAAAGAAAAGAAAAAGAAGAGAGAGATGAATATGTGTACATGTTACTTTTAGGAACAAAGGAAAAGAAGAAGAAACTTTTTCTTAGTAAGCAAAAGTAAGAGACAGTCTACCCTGAGCCATTTTGTGACTTTATTTCCTTCCTGGTAAATATCAGAGGAGTGTAAGAATAACATTTTCTTTAAAGAATTTCCAGGAAGGGCCGGGCGCGGTGGCTCAAGCCTGTAATCCCAGCACTTTGGGAGGCCGAGGCGGGCGGATCACGAGGTCAGGAGATCGAGACCATCCTGGCTGACACGGTGAAACCCCGTCTCTACTAAAAACACAAAAAACTAGCCGGGCGAGGTGGCGGGCGCCTGTAGTCCCAGCTACTGGGGAGGCTGAGGCAGGAGAATGGCGTGAACCCGGGAGGCGGAGCTTGCAGTGAGCTGAGATCCGGCCACTGCACTCCAGCCTGGGCGGCAGAGCGAGACTCCGTCTCAAAAAAAAAAAAAAAAGAATTTCCAGGAAGATTGAATTAGTTGCTATAAAGTGCCGAAAACAACATGGGCTACATAGTTAGCACTACCTGTAAAGGACAGTACAACACATTTGATTTAAAAATGTTCTGCTGTGGCCGGGCATAGTGGCCCGTGCCTATAATCTCAGCACTTTGGGAGGCCAAGGCAGAAAGATTGCTTGAGCCCACAGACCAGCCCAGGCAACAGAGTGAGACCCCATCTCTAGAAAATATAATAATAATGATAATAATAAATTACGCGGGTGCAGTGGCATGCATCTGTAGTCCTAGCTACTCAGGAGACAGTTCGAGGTTGCCATGAGGTATGATAGTGCCACAGCACTCCAGCCTGGGTGACAAAATGAGACCCTGTCTCAAATAAACAAACAAATGAACAAATAAATAAAATCTCTGTTGTGAGCAATAGGACTCTGGTATAGGGTCCTGAGATTCCTCGGCCTGAGTCCGCCACAAGCTGATTCTACCAGGGGCTGGGGCTTGGCTGGCCCAAGGGCTAAGACCATCTGGGGTCACAGTGTGAAGCCTGCAAGGGATCTGGGGAGCCAGAAGAGGGAGGTGGCAGAAGATGGAGGAGGGGCACTGGGAGTGTGCAGCCTTCTTTGACCCACCAGCCTCTCCCATCCTGCTGGGTTGGGCTCAGGCTGGGATATGCAATTTATGCACCATTGCAACCTGGAAGAATAGGAATCTGCCCAGAATGCCTTGGAAGAACTCATCGAGAGACTGACTGCAGGAATAGGAAATAATGATGCACTTGGAAGACGTACTGCTGTAAGCAATACTGTGAAAAACACAGAAAAAGGATTTAGAGAAAATCAGTCAACACATGTGTAGGCTGTACCAAGCATTTGAAATAAATCAGGGAAGTCTTTTATTAATTTTAATTGTTAATATTTCATTTATTTATTTATTTATTTACATATATATATTTTAAATAAGATGAGGTCTTGCCATATTGTCCAGGCTGGTCTCAAACTCCTAGGCTGAGGCAATCCTCCCGCCTCTGCCTCCCATGGTGCTGGGATTACAGGCGTGAGCCACCACTCTTGGCCCAGGGAAGTCTTAATAGAAGACAAAACCTGGTGTACTTACAAAATTCTCATCTCTCTAATTGTCTTATATTTCCGTTCATTCAATATTTATTGAGCACCAACTCTATGAAAGATAGCATTAAAATATTACAAAGAAAAATTGAGCACAACCCTTTTCCTCTAGAGTTTTCCATCTAAGTGAGACATGGTAAAAATCATTACATCAAAGTGGCATGTGATGAGAAGTCAAGTTTGATCCTATTATGAGGGTCAAGGAAGGCTACACACTCGCAGTGGCCCCTCCTCATTCTCCTGCCACCTCTTTAATAGGTATTCTAGAATTCAGCGGAAGAAGAAACAACCGTAAACTGAAGGCGGCCAGTGAAAATATAGGAGGGAGGCTCTGAGCTTGGGTCTTGGTCTTTCTGCTTCTGGAGCCTGGCTGCTGGTTCATCCTCACCCTAGACTCTATGCCTAGCAGTGCTGAAATACCTGTGTCCTCATGCAGGTCACACTGTATCTCCCAGCAGCCTGACAGCAGCAAATCATTTCCTTGGAATGCTCTTCCTCAACCAAGAAAAAGGTCTCTGGGTGGCTAATGGCTGGGTGCTCCCCAACCTTTAAACATCACTTTGATGCCAACTTTTCTGCGGGCCTCTGTGACCACCTGTGACTTAGTGAGGGGCATTTTCCCCATTTTGTAAAATAATTTAACATATGCCAGCCAAATAGAGTATTTGTATCTTTATTCAATTCAATTAAAACATATCAGGCTGGGCGTGGTGGCTCATGCCTGCAATCTCAGCACTTTGGGAAGCTGGGGCAGGTGGATCACTTGAGGCCAAGAGTTTGAGACCAGCCTGACCAACATGGTGAAATCCCATCTCTACTAAAAACACAAAATTAACCAAGTGTGGTGGAGTGCACCTATAATCCCAGCTACTTGGGAGGCTGAGGCACAAGAATCGCTTGAACTCGGGGTGTGGAGGTTGCAGTGAGCCAAGATTGTACCACTGTACTCTAGCATTGGTGACAGAGCAAGACTGACTCAAAACCAACCAACCAACCAACCAACCAACCAACCAACCAACCGTATCTGCCAGTGTACTCTGGAACTACAGACCCACAACTGAGGCAATGCAAGGGAAGGCTCGATATGCTGATTCCTCAGCTCATGCGTGGTGTCAGGGGTGTCCAGAACCCCTTTCTACCGTGGGTGACTGCATCTCCACGGTGCAGCTGAAGGGACAGCTCTAAGCCGTGATATGAAATGGATTTCCAGTAAACCTTTGTGAGAGAAGGTGAGAAATGGCAATCTAGTGTAGATTAACGCTCTCTGAAATGTCAGGGGAGTTCTATATGGAGTCTTCTAGAGCCCCTGCTTGTCTCACTGCGTGGCTCAGCATCCTGCGTTGTAATCAGCCGTCATTACTCTGTCTCCTTGTGTCAGGTCTTGCAGACAGTTGTGTTCCCAGCACCCAGTGCTGAATACTTATGCTTTTGTAGATGGATTTTGACTGGGGAGGCAAGAAGAATAGCAAAAGGAACTTGCAGAAGGAATTTGCAAATGTGTGCATGTGTGTGGGGAGAGGAACAAGTTTGCTTCTTGTTCGCTGGGAATGACTACTCCAGTGAGCTGACTGGGCTCCTGCAGACACAGGCAAGAGGGCAGACAACGCACTTCTCAGCCTGTAGACGAAGGGGGCGCTCCTTTGCTTTAAAATTCCTCTACTTCCATCCTTGCTGAGAAAAGTGCAGTCTGAGGACCCGTGGCATCAGCATTAGCTGGGAGGTTGTTAGAACTGAAGACTCTCAGCCCCTCCCCAGGTCCACTGGATGAGCTGGCATCTTCCCAAGATTCCCCAGGTGATTCAAGTGCACCTTAAAGTGTAAGAAGCATGCTTCATTTGATGCCAAGATTTTCCCAATTTTACTAACTTTCCTTGAAATTTTGTCCAATGACTCCTTACTTCAATACTCTATGCATTTTCATTGATTGAATGTCTTTCTTTTTTTCTTTTTTTTTTTCGAGATAGGGTCTCACTCGGTCACCCAGGCTGGAGTGCAGTGGTGCAATCTCAGTTCACTGCCACCTCTGCCTCCTGGGCTCAAATGATCCTTCCATCTGTTTCCCAAGTAGCTGGGATCACAGGTGTGTGCCACTACACCTGGCTAATTTTCGTATTTTGAGTAGAGACGGGGTTTTGCCATGTTGCCCAGGCTGGTCTGGAACTCTCGGGCTCAAGTGATTTGTTGCCTTGGCCTCCCAAAGTGCTGTGCGAGCCACCATGCCAGGCCCAATATTGAATTTCTAATAGCCTCTTGTGAATTGTTGAAAAGGAGAAATGTTAAAAACGAGAAAATAATTTCCACACAGAAAGCAAAGCCTCTTCTCAACACCACACCTTGAGTCCTTGCAAAGGACTGCATGGTATGACCACAGGATGGTCAAGGTTCACTGGCAGGGTCTGGATATTCATCGATGAGTGACACGAAACCTCAGTGACTTCTAGCTCCATGAATTTCCTGCAATAGCATCAGTCCATGTCTTTCATCTTTCCTCACGAAGATGAAATAGTATTTACTTAAGGGTGAACATATTAACTTTTCCTTTAATAAACTTTATTATTGTTATTATTATTTTTTTGAGACCGAGTCTCACTCTGTTGCCAGGCTGGAGTGCAGTGGCGCCTTCTCGGCTCACTGCAACCTCCACCTCCTGGGTTCAAGTGATTCTCCTGCCTCAGCTTCCCAAGTAGCTGGGATTATAAGCACCAGCCACCACGCCCAGTTAATTTTTGCATTTTTAGTAGAGATGGTATTTTACCATGTTGGCCAGGCTGGTCTTGAACTCCTGACCTCCCGTGATCCACCCACCTCAGCCTCCTAAAGTGCTGGGATTACAGGCATGAGCTATTGAGCCTGGCCTCTTTAAGAAAATTTAGCCGGGCGCAGTGGCTCAAGCCTGTAATCCCAGCACTTGGGAGGCCGAGATGGGCGGATCACAAGGTCAGGAGATTGAGACCATCCTGGCTAACATGGTGAAACCCCGTCTCTACTAAAAAATACAAAAAAAACTAGCCGGGCGCGGTGGCGGGCGCCTGTAGTCCCAGCTACTGGGGAGGTTGAGGCAGGAGAATGGCGTAAACCCGGGAGGCGGAGCTTGCAGTGAGCTGAGATCCGGCCACTGTACTCCAGCCTGGGTGACAAAGCAAGACTCTGTCTCAAAAAAAAAAAGAAAATTTAAATCTTAGAATAGTTTTAAATTTACAGAAATGTTGTGAAGATAATGCAGAGTTCCCATATACACCTACCCCAGTTTCCTCATTGTTAGCATCTTACATTAGTAGGGTGCATTTGTCACAATGAATGAACTAATATTGACACATCATCACAAACTGAAGTCTATACTTTCTTCAGATTTCCTTAGTTTTTCCTCATGTCCTTTCTCAGTTCCAGGATCATGCAGGATCTCACACTATATTTAGTTGTCATGTCCCCTTACGCTCCCTTTGGCGGTAATGATTTCTCAGACTTTTCTTGTTTTTCAACATATTAATTTTAAAAACTCTTTATTTTGGAAGGCTCTTCCTTCCCCTAGCAGAACAGAATCCTACTAAACGAGTTCCTATCACATTTTAAATCAGATTTAAGAAAATAAATATCCACTTATAAGCTCCTGGAGGGTGGGGCTGGATTATTTTAATCGATCTGCTGCTCGAGAATCCAGCACTGGTCTTGTTTCTAGCACAAATAAGTGTTCAGTAAATTATGTAGTCGGTTTCTTGGTTGATTCTTTACTGTTCCTCTGCTGGCACAGTTGGCTGATTCTTTACTGGGCTTATAATGATCAATGGGATAAGATTTCTGCTTTTTGTTGTTGTTTTTAAGACAAGGTCTTGCTCTGTTGCCCAGGCTGGAGTGCAAGTGGCACGATCTTGGCTCATTGCAGCCTCAACCTCTTGGGCTCAAGTGATCCTCCCTCCTCAGCCTCCCAAGTGGCTGAGACTGCAGGCACACACCACCATACCCAGCTATTATTTGTACTTAAGATCCCTGTTCTTAAAGATCTTAAAGGCTGGACAAGAGAGACAGCTGTAGAGAAAATTAAGTAGAATGAAACATTGTTTATGTTGTTTATTGTTTATTTGGGGAGCTCCTCTGGAGGCATATACAGAGTTGGGAAACCTTTTCCTGGAGACCATTCCCAAATGTCAGCTGTACAGTATTAATCCATACCTGTGTAAATTGCAAACCTCTTATTGGGAAGCCTTTGGTGCAGACAGATAATCAAAACTGTACAGTGTAGACAATGCCTTCCAAAATGATCTCCAGTTTGTTCACAGAACAATTTCTACACAACCACCTTTGCAGGCAGGAGTCAACCAGGTTGGCAGTATTCCAGGCACTTAAGCAAAACGCCTTGAAAAACATTTTTAAAAAGTAGTTTTTCCAGGGTCATATTCCCCTTGATGCTAAAGACCTTCAAGATTTCAAGGAGATTATATCTCATCTGTTCTTAAGCCATTTTTTCCCCCACTGAAACCAGTTGTCTTGTTAAACTGTAATGCCCAGTAGCTCTTTCTTAGCACTCTAAGGCTGGCTGCATGGTCCAGTGTGATAGACACTAGTCGTATGTGGCTTTTTAAATGTAAATAATTAAATTTTAATAAAATTTACAAGTCAGTTCCTCAGTCATGCTCACCACCTTGAAAGTGCCCAGTAGCTGTACAAGGCTAGTGACTACCATGTTAGACATCACAGGTACAGTACACAGCATCATCAAGAAAATGTCTGTTAGGCAGCTCTGCTTAAAAGACAATTTTCTTTTTTTTTTTTTTGAGACAGGGTCTCACTCTCTTGCTCAGACTGGAGTTCAGTGGCATGATGTTGGCTCACCACAACCTCCGCTTCTCAGGCTCAAGTGATTCCCCTGCCTCAGCCTCCTGAGTAGCTGGGATTATAGGCATGTGCCACCACATCCAGCTAATTTTTGTATTTCTAGTAGAGATGGGGTTTCATCATGTTGGCCAGGCTGGTCTTGAACTCCTGACCTCAAATGATCCACCTGCCGCGGCCTCCCAAAGTACTGCGATTACAGGCATGAGCCACCGCCCCCAGCTGACAAGTGTCTTTTTATTTTTCCTTCTTCTTTTAATCAGAAAGCTACATTTTGCCATATTAAAAGAATACAATTTAAATGAGTACAGTGAATACAATTGGGGGTGAACAAAATTCTTACGAAAACGCATGTATAATAGGGAATAAGGAAAATGTCATAAAAACCTGCTTTTTGAAGGCTTAAGAGGTCCAAAATTTCTTACCGGGAGAGTAAGTGCTTTCAGACCTCCCAGCCTTTAAAAATAGAGTCTACAATTTTCAGTCTTATTCTCCTTCCAGGGGCGACCTGATTTTGGATTAAATCTTAGGACCTGTGAAGAAGTTAGTCATGGTGTATTTTATGTAGTATGCACATTAACCCTAGCCCTTTTCTTACTTCAACAAATGTTGGCACCTTCCTTAATGTATCTCAGTTGGCCTCAGTACACTGGAGAGGAGACAGAGGGAGCTTCAGGTGAGACGCACTCACTAGGGCAGGTGTTGGGGAGGAGGAGGGAGAGGGAGAAAAGAAGGAAGAGAGACAAGAGGATCTTAGGCAGACAGATAGAGCCCAAGGGAGGAGGAGAGGGCAAGGATGTATAAGGGCAATTTCCTCAACTTTACACAGGATTTACAAAGATGTAAACATATGTTTGCCTTCATAGTCATGTGAACTGTGTGTTTGGATAAGCAAAAGAAGAAAGAAACAGCTGGGCGTGGTCGCTCACGCCTGTAATCCCAGCACTTTGGGAGACCAAGGTGAGTGGATCACTTGAGGTCAGGAGTTCGTGACCAGCCTGGCCTACATGGCAAAACCCTGTCTCCACTAAAAATACAAAAAATAGCTGGGCGTGGTGGCAGGTGCCTGAGATCCCAGCTACAGGGGAGGCTGAGGCAGGAGAATCACTTGAACCCGGGAGGTGGAGGTTGCAGTGAGCCAAGATCGTGCAACTGCACTCCAGCCTGGGCGACAAGAGCGAAACTCCCCGTCTCAAAAAAAAAAAAAAAAAAAAAAAAAAAAAAAAAGGAAAGAAACGGACTTTTCACAGTTTATCTTGCTCTTTCTTTCAAACTTTGTTCTATGTGCAAATATTACCTATTAAAATAATTGCATTTAAGATCATGAAATTTCAAACAGAGGGCATGAAAAGCCATTCCACTGTTCGCATCTCTTGAATTACTCAAGGTAAGTATAGACTTACTTCAAAAAATAAGGCATCTTATTTCTCCCCAGAGCTGGAAATCATCTCCCTTTCTGATGTATTCCTGTGACTTTTCCTATCTTCACAGCTATTGTGAACTTGATTTCATTTCCAGAGCTCTCTGATCCTTTTGTTTGCTTCTCCACTGTGTTACAGTTGGGGCTGAACAATGGACCTGCCCAGGGCTGTTAGCACTGCATTTTCATAGAATGCCTCCCTGCCAGCACTGAGCAACACTTGGCTTGGTAAATCTTGTGGTAGGATACTTACCAGGTGTTCCCTAACTGTAGCTGCCAGCATACCAGCAAAATCTAACAGCAACACACCTTCCATATATTAAATTTCTAATTTCTAAAGTTTTAATTTCTTGGAACTATGGTTGCTGCAACAGTGCCCCAATAAAGTAAAATAATTTAGACAGTACTCTAGCTTCTATGCCTGTTTTGTGAGCACTTCAAATAGTCTTTTGATCCATTTTTCACTTTACATTTCCTAAAAGTAAGCCAGACTCATTTAGTGAAGGACTCTAAGATTTTCTAATTTTGTAAATGAATCAATTGCTATTGTAGACATAATAATGGCTGAGTAACATCAAAATAAGAAAGCTCAACTTTGGCAAATAAATCCATTATTTCCAAACTATGGGAAATTTCTGATGACTGGCTTGTAAGAAACCAAAGCCATGAACTTATATATAAAGATGCTACTTGAATTAATCCCAACTATACATAAATATGCCATTACCGAAATTTCACTTTTCACAAGGGACAGGAAATTAGAAAGCAAGAGAAGTGCTTAGATGCTTAGACTTAACTAGAGATTTACTCAAGACAAACCATGGGTGGAATGGTGGAAGGAAGAAAACCTTGGGATGACAGTTTCTACAAATTATTACTATTATTATGATTATTATTATTTTGAGATGGAATCTTGCTCTGTTGACCAGGCTGGAGTGCAGTGGCACAATCTTGGCTCACTGCAACCTCCGCCTCCCAGGTTCAAGCGATTCTCCTGCCTCAGCCTCCTGAGGAGCTGGGATTACAGGCGCAAGCCACCATGCTCGGCTAAGTTTTATATTTTTAGTAGAGATGGGGTTTCGCCATGTTGGTCAGGCTGGTCTCGAACTCGTGACCTTGTGATCCACCTGCCTCGGCCTCCCAAAGTGCTGGGATTATGGGCAGGAGCCACCACGCCCAGCCAGTTTCTACAAATTGATTTTGAAAGCCATAAATTACATGAAAGTTTTCATGAGTGATACAATGAACATCCATATACCCCTTACCCAGATTCGCCAGTTGTTAATGCCCTGTTAATTTGCTCTCTCTCCCTCTCTCGTACTCCTAAATGCTTCAGCATTCATGCCCTAGAAATGAGTCAATTTCCTGCAAATCCCAGTACCATTTTTTTTTTTTTTGAGATGGAGTCTTGCTCTGTTGCCCAGGCTGGAGTGCAGTGGCATGATCTTGGTTCACTGCAACCTCCACCTCCTGGGTTCAAGTGATTCTCCTGCCTCAGCCTCCAGAGTAGCTGGGATTACAGGTGCCCGCCACCACGCCCGGCTGATTTTTGTAGTTTTAGTAGAGACGGGGTTTCACCATGTTGGCCAGGCTGGTCTCAAACTCCTGACCTCAGGCGATCTGCTTGCCTCGGCCTCCCAAAGTGCTGGGATTACATGCGTGAGCCAACGCGCCTGTCCCCAATGCCATAATTACACCTTAGAGAAGAAACATTCATTCAACAATCTTATCTAATCTATGATTCATATTTCAAATTCTTCACTTGTCTCCCAAATGTCCTTTAAAGCTGCTATTTTTTTCCAATTCAGAACCCAATCGAGGTTCACCCGTTACCTGTGGCTGTACCTTCTCTTAAGTCATGTTGCCTGGAAAATTTACTAATGAGACTGTAGTGACCACCTACACCAGCCAAGTTCTCTGCGATTTTACAACAGAAAGGCTCACAGCCAATGTAAGATGCTTGAGTCACCTGGTTTAGTCAATTAAAACATACTACAAACAACAAGGTGACACACTACCTGAGTCCTGGGTCAGGCTTCACCTTTCTGGCTGATGGCGTGGATCAGAGATGTGGTCTCAGACAGCAGGCCCCACAGTGGGAGATTTCCAGAGAGACCCGGGCCAAACTGCTCTGGCCACAGCAGAGGCTGGCCAGTTAGCCAGATGCGCAGTTAGCCTAGGGATAAATATCACCGATGAGGGGCCGATTTTAAGACCTCATGGATATTGGGTGCTTAATGTAGCGCTTCTGTATATTTAGCAGGAACATCCAGTGCTTTTGGGGTTTCTATCTTTTTCTATCCATGTTGGGCATATATGGGCTGCATTTAGTCTAGTCAGGCGTGTCTCAGAGGTTACTAACTTATTTATCTATACTTGGCATCTCTTATGGATTCTTCCCGGGCTGCACAAGTTTCTTCCTTCTTCAGTTAGTTTCTCTACCCTCCTTAGGTGTTTTCTTGTGTCTGTAACAGATCTAACATTCTCAAGTAATATGGCATACACACATGACAATTATTATTTATTATTATTATTATTTTTATTTTTGAGACGGAATCCTGCTCTGTCACCCAGACTGGAGTGCAGTGGTGCCATCTTGGCTCACTGCAACCTCCACCTCCTGGGTTCAAGTGATTCTCCTGCCTCAGCTTCCCGAGTAGCTGGGACTACAGGCACCCATCACCAGGCCCAGCTAATGTTTGTATTTTTGGTAGAGACGAGGTTTCACCATGTTGGCCAGGCTGGTCTCAAACTCCTGACCTCAGGTGATCTGCCCACCTCGGCCTCCCAAAGTGCTGGGATTTCAAGCGTGAGCCACCGCGCCCAGCCAACAATTATTTTTTAATCTACAGCAGTTCCCTCTCCTTTGGGTTTTCCTTGCGTTGAATTTTTGAGAGTCTAGAGCAGCTATCCTGTAGAATATTCCATATTCTGGATTTTTGATTTGTTTGATCATTTCTTATTGAATAAATTCAGGGTTAAATATTTTGGCAAGAATTCTTCATAGGTGCATCACACCAAGTGGCACATAATGTGAAGCTGTCCCATGACAGTGAAGTTTGTTCACTACGTTAAAGCTGTCACTGTCAATCACTCGATAGTGAAGACAAAATTTCCCTATTGCATTAATAGGGAGATTTGTAGGGTGCCCCCCCATTTTTTTTGAGACAGGGTCACATTCTGTCACCCAGGCTGGAGTGCAGTGGCTCCATCTCAGCTGATTGCAACCTCCTCCTCCTGGGTTCAAGTGATTCTCCTGCCTCAGCCTCCCAAGTAGCTGGGATTACAGTCACCTGCCACTACACCTGGCTCATTTTTGTATTTTTAGTAGAGATGGGGTTTCACCATGTTGGCTAGACTGGTCTCAAACTCCTGACCTCAGGTGATCCACCCACCTCACTTCCTAAAGTGCTGGGATTATAGGCATGAGCCACTGCGCGCGGCCAGGGTGCCACTTTTGAGCCTTATGAATAACCTATTTACGGAATTAGGCGTGCTGGTCAAAGTATAAAATTTTGTTAGATATTGTAGAATTCCCTTTTATATGGTTAGTGCTGTTTTCTACTCCCACCCTCAATTTAATAGCAGGCTTATCTTCCTGTATGCTTACAAAGACAGTGTATTGTCAAACAAAGTTTTTGGGAATGTGATAGGTTAGACATGGAATCTCAGGGTGCATTTTACTTATGAATTAAGTTGAGCATATTTTATTTTATTTTTTTGAGACAGAGTCTTGCTGTACTACCCAGGCTGTAATGCAGCCGTGCAATATTGGCTCACTGCAGCCTCTACCTCCTGGGCTCAAATGATCCTCCCATCTCAGCCTCTCTAGTAGCTGGGACTATACGTGTGTGCCACTGCACTCGGCTAATTTTTGTATTTTTTTGTAGAGACGGGGTTTTGCCATGTTGACTAGGCTGGTCTCAAACTCCAGGCCTCAAGTGATCTGCTTGCCTTGGCCTCCCAAAGTGCTGTGATTACAGGCGTGAGCCACTGTGCCCGGCTTGAGAGTATTTTAATATGTTCAAGTGCCATTATCTTTTTCTGTGAACTGCTATTCTTATCTTTTTTCTGTAAACTTTTAACTTTTCCCCTCAATATTTAAAGTGCATTGTAAATCAGAGAGATTATCCCTTTATCTGGGATATAAACTGCACATATGCTCTCCTAGGTTGCTATTGTCTGTTAATATTCGTTGTGGGGATTTGTTTCATTGCTATTATGGAAAAAGTTTTAACATTTTTATGACATCAAATTCATGAATCTTTACTGTTATTGCTTTTTGATTTTTTTATGAGGCATGGTTTAAAGGCTGCCCTACATCTAGTTTATAAAGGAATTCGCCAGTTTGTTTAAATGTTTTGTATTTTTGCATTTCCTACATTTGTATTTCTTATCTATTTGGAGCTTATTTCAGTGTAAGGCCTGAGAATATTTAATTTCTAAATGAAATCATACTATGTTACTTCCCCAAGAAAGCCAATTTTAAGGTGAAATTCTCATTTAACAGACAAAACAGTATGTTTAGGACATGTAAAGAACAATAAATCAGGCCAGGCATGGTGGCTCACGCCTATAACCCCAGCACTTTGGGAGGCCTAGGGGGGCGAATCACCTGAAATCAGGAGTTCGTGACCAGCCTGGCCAACATGGTGAAACACCATCTCTACTAAAAATACAAAAATTAGCAGGGTATGGTGTCACACGCCTGTAATCCCAGCTGCTTGGGAGGCTGAGGCAGGAGAAACACTTGAAGCTGGGAGGTGGAGGTTGCAGTGAGCCGAGATCACGCCACTGCACTCCAGCTTGGGCCACAGAGTGAAACTCTGTCTCAAAAAAAAAAAAGAAAAACAAAACAAACCAATAAATCAACAAAATAGGGAAGACAACTTAGTGTCACAGGCAAGAGAAGTTGAAAAGGTATTTCACAAAAGAGGGAGTCCAGTTGTCCAATAAGCATATGAAGCAGTGCCAGCCAATCACATCGTAGTGGTGAGATACTCTACACCCTCACCAGAGAGACAGAAAAAAAAGACCAGCAACATCAGGTTTTGGCAAGGACAATGGACACTGTCTGAGAATGTGCCGTGGTGAAACTACCTTGGAAGACTCTGTGGCAGGAATTATTACACTTCAGAATGTGCCTTCCTCATGACCCAGGAATTCTGCTGCTGGGTGTGTAATCGAAGGAACTGAGTGGTGTGCTCCCCAGGTGATGTGTGCATGTTCATTGCAGCATTACTTTTTTTTTTTTTTTTTTTTTTTTGAGACGGAGTCTCACTCTGTCGCCCAGACTGGAGTGCAATGGTGTGATCTCGGTTCACTGCAACCTCCACCTCCTGAGTTCAAGTGATTCTTCTGCCTCAGCCTCCTGAGTAGCTGTAACAACAGGCACGTACCACCACACCCAGCTAATTTTTTGTATTTTTAGTAGAGATGGGGTTTCACCATGTTGGCCAGGCTGGTCTTGAACTCCTGAGCTCAGGTGATCTGTCCATCTCAGCCTCCCAAAGTGCTGGGATTACACATGTGAGCCACCGTGCCTGGCCACAGCATTACTTTTATAATTGCCTAGTTAGAAACAACTCAAATGTCTTTCAACAGTAGAATGGATGAATAAATTATGTTATATTTATAAGATGGAATATGCTCTTGAAATGAGAATGAATAGGGCTACATCCAACAGCCTGAATGAACCTCACACAGGCAATGTTGAGCAAAAGATGTCAGATACAAGACTATGTGTCGTATGACTTCATTCATATAAAGTTTCATGGCAGTTGTAACTAAGCTATAATGCTAGGTTGAAGACTTTGCTGGTAAAACTACAAAGAAATGCTAGGAAGTCATTACCATTAAAGTCAAAATATTGGTTATCTGGGGGGACAAAGAGGGGTTTGTGATTGGGAAGAGGCAGACAAAGAGCTTCTGGGATGGGTACAAGGTTCTGTCTCCTGACCTAAATGGTAGTTTCAGAGTTTTTGTTTTCTAAAAAATGGTTAAGTTGTTCATTTATATTTTAGACACTTGTGTATCCAGATAGCTCCTGCCTTTCCTTCAAGCCCCTGCCTGGAAATTGTTGGATTATCTAAAAGGGTGCCTCCTACTCTTAAGAAAACCATTTTTATTCTCGGATATTGTAAGGTTCCTGAAAAAGTGTGAGTTGGCTGTCCGGTTCTTTTCTTTTTCAGTAGGTAGAAATGAGCAGATGTAGTTACATGGTATCTTGGATTTTTGCTTTTGTAAGCTAAATAGATTTGCAATCTAAGAGATTTCAGGGTAGCAGAATACTATTAACAATTATAGCTGCTGGGGAGAGGGGAGGGTAGGACAGGCACATCCTATTTCAAAAGTTCTGTTTTGCTTGAAATTTTGCAAAAGCATGATTATTTTTCTTTTTCCTTTTTTTTTTTTTTTTTGAGACTGAGTCTCGCTCTGTCACCCAGGCTGGAGTGCAGTGGCCGGATCTCAGCTTACTGCAAGCTCCGCCTCCCAGGTTTACGCCATTCTCCTGCCTCAGCCTCCCGAGTAGCTGGGACTACAGGCGCCCGCCACCTCGCCCGGCTACTTTTTTGTATTTTTTAGTAAAGACGGGGTTTCACGGTGTTAGCCAGGATGGTCTCGATCTCCTGACCTCGTGATCCACCCATCTCGGCCTCCCAAAGTGCTGGGATTACAGGCTTGAGCTACCGCGCCCGGCCAGCATGATTATTTTTCTATGAGAATAACTTTCAAAAGGGTGACTGAGGCCAGATGTGATGGCTCATGCCTGTAATATCCCAGCACTTTGGGAGGCTGAGGTGGCGGATCACTCGAGCCCAGGAGTTTGAGACCAGCCTGGGCAACATGGCGAAACCTTGTCTCTACAAAAACACAAATCAGCCAGGTGTGGTGGTGCATACCTGTGGTTCCAGCTACTTGGGAGGCTGAGGTGGGAGAATCATGAGCCCAGGAGGTCGAGGCTGCAGTGAGGCGTAATCACACCACTGCACTCCAGTCTGGGTGACAGAGGGAGACGCAGGTCTCAAAAAAAAAAAAAAAAAAAAAAAAAAAAAAAGTGACTGAATCTCTTTTATTAGTGGAGAATAACATAATGACATGTCTTATGGTCACTTAAACCTTTAATTTTTACAACCATTTAACCATTTTTAAATTCTCTGAATTACTTAACCATATGTGTTTCATTCGCATTTGATAGATGGAGAGACTGACACACAAAACAGCCAGTAACTTGTCTTAAGACATCAAATTAGTGACGAAGCCAGAACTAGAACTTGGGTCTTCTGTATTCTAGCTGAATTACACATTTTCCTAGATCCCACTGATCTTCAGGTGTTCATTAAATTCTTCACCTAAGAAGAAGACAACCATAGGAATTTTAGAGTTCCTAGAAGTTATTTGGAACGAACACCCTCCCTCCTCCACAGTGCCCTGTCCAAATTTAAACTCTATGAGTAAAATTTATTAACATATTTTTACTCTGTGCCTTAATGTAATTGTTAAAATTTTCCTGTACTTTCAAAAGTGATTTCTGGTTTGCCATTTATCATCACCAAGATGTAAAAGCAAAAAGATTTTTAGGCCGGGCATGGTGGCTCACTCCTGTAATCCCAGCAATTTGGGAGGCCCAAGTGGGCGGATCACCTGAGATCAGGAGTTGGAGACCAGCCAGGCCAACATGGCAAAACCCTGTCTCTACTAAAAATCCCCAAATTAGCCAGGTGTGGTGGTGCACGTCTGTAATTCCAACTATGCCGGAGGCTGAGGCAGGAGAATTGCTTGAACTTGGGAGGCAGAGATTGGAGTGAGTTGAGATGGTGCCACTGCACTCCAGCCTGGGCAACAGAGGGAGATGCAGTTTCAAAAAAAAAAAAAATGTGTGTGTATATATATATATATGTGTGTGTGTGTGTGTATGTATATACACACACACATACAGATTTTTGGGTCTGCATGTTTTTTTTAAATTATAAAAGGTTATAAAAATCCTATATAATCTGTATGTGTTTGAATAGAGAATCAGAGGCAGATATACATTTCATGCTGGTTCGTTGGATGCAGATTTCTGGTTCCAGGTATGCGTTAGCCTGAGTCCTGGGCTGGCTTAGAACACAGGCATAAGGTGTGTTGTGTACCTGTCATAGATTGATTTCTTAGGCAGTCAAAAGCCACACACTGAGAAACTGGAAATCATACCTAACATACAGAATGCCAGGCTTGCTTCTAAGCGTTTAGTATATAGTCACCTAATTCATCTTCCCAACAAACCTAGGCACTATTATTATTCTCATTTGATAGATGGGGAACTGTGGCCTAGAGTGAGGAAGTGACATGCCACTGCACTCAGTCTGGGAGTCCTGCTCTCAATCACCTCATTCTATCACGTCCGCAAGGTTTACACAAATTTCTGTTATTTCGGATAGTTCTCTCATAATTAACTTCAAGCTTTTGTTTGCCTTCACAGTTTGGGCAGTGTTGCCCGCATCTGGGGGGTCAGTGCACAGTTGAGCATTCCAAAGCAATGCTGACTCTGTGTCCTTGCCTTTCTTGGTAATCAGTGACTTTTAGTGCCTGATTTATTCACTCAGAAGTCAAATTTCAAATATGCTAAGTCGATAAGGTGCTAGATGAAAGGAGGCTGTTTGGAAGGTTTCAAATCTGCAAGCTATGAGTCCTCCCACCCCCCCAACTCCAAAAATGTCCCCAACACTGGGAAGGGGCTCCCAGTGAGGGCCCACTCAGATGCAAATTTCTGGCTTCTAGTTAGTTTGTTTTGCATTTATCACCCAGCCTTGAGTCTCCGGAAGGACCCTCCACCGCCAAAGACAAAGCACTTCACATTCACACCCACGAGCTAGTGATGAAGGCAGGATAAGAGGCCCTTTCAGGATGAGATATGGGGAAGAATCTCAGACCACACATTTCTGGAGGCCTTGTTTTGTGTAAGGCAATTGCAAAGAGCAGTCTCCTCTCAGTAAAGGGTGGCAGACTTCTTAAATCCTGCTAATGGAGTTTGACAATGAGGGGATTAGGCTTGAATCTGGGCAAAGTGGAAGAGGCTGGCTAGGGAGGACACTGGGTTTTCCTTGATTCCAAGCAGGTGTAGAATACCTGAGAGGAAACCTGTTTCCTCAACCTAGATGTCCCTAACCTGGTTCCCTCTATTTCAGGTTGAGGAAACACCAGGTCTATTTTGGGTCACCTAGACTAATATTAATCATTTAAGACTTCCGTTCAAAGCCTTCAAGGTCACTTCGCTAAATTTCAAGTCTCGGCCTGATTTTACTGCGTAAGGTATTTGACCACAGAGGAAGAACTCAGATTTTTGTTCTGGCTCTGCCTTTAGAGAAGTCCAAATTCATCATTCTTAGGGATTGTAGCACCAATGTCCAGGACAACAGCCCACAGGGGCCCTGGTTTCTCCCACTCTCAGTCCTCAATGCCTGGTAACCTGGTGAACTCAGAATGTTAGGAAATGTGAGCTATTGAAATACAGAACTTGAGAAATGATCCCAGGGAACATGACGTATTGTGGGACTGGTTTCAGTGGTTGCTCTGTGGAACCTGCTCCATCTGTTCCAGCTACAGTGGTTTCCTGCTCTGTCCTATTGCCTGGCACTCAACACTCCGTGAGGCATGGTCACCACTGCTGGCCAAAGAGGGAACCCGGGCCTCCCACCCCACACAGAGCAGACCTCCGCCATCTTGGAAGTTGGGTGTTTGCTTTTAGGCCAATTTAGTTGGCCTCAGTGACATGTTTCTTAGCAGCGTAGGGATCTGGGTATTTGCTATAAGAATTGCTGTCATGTTGACCGTGTGTGTATGTGTAGGAAATGGGGAGAAAGTTTTATTTTTCAAAGCCTTTGTAGTTCTCATCAATTCCATCTTATCCACACGTAGATGTCATTTGTTTTGCTGGCTAGCAAAACAGCAGCCCCTAGAAGCTGATGGGCCTCCTAAACTCAGTTGTAAGTCAAAAATTGGTATTTTGAAACTAAGTCCTGAAATTACTCTTAAATAGAGGTATTTTGCATTTCCCACAAACGTTAATAGGACTGGTTTAAGTGGAGAAGAAATGCAGTTACATTTGCCTGCCAAATAAATCTTGGGAATCACTGAATAGTGGAGCTCCCCCTGCTGCTGTTATTATTATTGAGACAGATTCTTGCACTGTTGCCCAGGCTGGAGTGCAGTGGTGCAATCATGGCTCACTGCAACCTTGACCTCCCTGGCTCAAGCAATCCTTCTACCTCAGCCTCCCAAGTAGCTGGGACTATAGGACCACGACGCCTGGCTAATTTTTGTATGTTCTGTAGAGACGGGGTTATGCCGTGTTGCTCAGGCTAGTCTCAAATTCCTGAGCTCACGTGATCCTCCTGCCTCAGCCTCCCAAAGTGCTGGGATTTCTAGGCCCAGCTTCTGCTTCTATAATTTAGTAAAAATAGAAGGAAAATTTTTACTGACATTGAATTTCAGAGATATGTTATTCGTTTTTGAATAAATTATTCATGTTTGATTTTTCTCTTTGGAAACTCTTTTCACTTCTTGGGAGACAGTCAGGGAGTTGGCTGGGTGCAGTGGCTCAGGCCTGTAATCCCAGAACTTTGGGAGGCCATGGTAGGTGGATCACTTGAGCCCAGGAGTTTGAGACCAGCCCGGGCAACATAGTGAGACCTAGTCTCTAAATAAATAAATGAAATCAAAGTTAAGTCTCCTAGAAAGCATTCTTGTAGCTGGAGCCATATATTATAAAATTAGTAGGTTTTAAATTTTTAATTATGGATTTACACAGATAGAAGAGAAAACAAGTGAGCAGGGGGAGTGAGCAGGACACCACTGTGCGTGATGACATCACTATGCGTGGCTGCCTCCACCCGCTGCTCATCTTGAAGAGCCTACCTTGTGAGGCTCTCCAGCCTTTCGTCTTTGCCAATCCAAATCCTCGTCGAAGGCTTCCTCTAGTTTGTATCTTTTAAAATGCAAATTGTTTTCATGCTGAAGTCTCTTGAGCTCTTTTACTCTTTTCCTTTCTTGGTTCATAATAGGAGAAGCTTTCTATCATAAGTAGTAGATTTTAGTCTTGTAAGAGTTGTATTTGTTTGAGTGTGGTAGCTCATGCCTATAATCCCAGCCCTTTGGGAGGTCCAGACATGAGTATTGCTTGAGCACAGGAGTTCAAGACCAGCCTGGGCAACATACCAAGACCCCATCTCTACAAAAAATTAGCTGGGTGTGGTGGCACGCACCTGTAGTCCCAGCTACTCAGAAGGCTGAGGTGGGAGGATGGCTTGAGGCTGCCATTAGCTATGATCATGCCACTGCTCTCCAGCCTAGGTGATAGAGTGAGATCCTCTCTCTCTCTCTCTCTCTTTTGTTTAAAAGAAGTTGGCCGGGCACGGTGACTAATGCCTGTAATCCCAGCACTTTGGGAGGCCGAGGTGGGCAGATCACCTGAAGTTGGGAATTCAAGACCAGCCTGACCAACATGGAGAAACCCTTTCTCTACTGAAAATACAAAATTAGCCAGGCGTGGTGGAGCATGCCTGTAATCCCAGTTACTTGGGAGGCTGAGGCAGGAGAATTGCTTGAACCTGTGAGGCGGATGTTGCAGTGAGCCAAGATTGCGCTATTGCACTCCAGCCTGGGTAGCAAGAGTGAAACTCCGCCTCAAAAAAAAAAAAAAGTAATTATACTTTGCTATAATGTCCATTGTCCCCTCTATCCATTAGGATTTAAGCATGATTAAGTTTTTCTAAACATAAAAATACAACCAAAATCCTTCTCCTCTTCCTCTCTACCCCTGCTGCATGCTGTCTTCACTTCTCTGATCTATGTCTCAACCCAGAGGCTTCTCCCATGACTCCTTGGAATTGAATAATGACCTCTTTGTTGCCAAATTCATGGTGCACTTTTCCTTCTTCCCTTGCTACACTCCTGTGGCATTTAACTTGGGTAATAAGTCACTCCTTTTTGGCTGAATCTCTCTCTCTCAGTGGCCCCGAACACTGCTGGTCCTCTGAACTCTCAATAGGCTGTTTCTCAGCCTCCTCCGAAGCCTGTCTTCCACTGCACATCCCTGCAAGCTTTCTCTTCTGCCCTTACTGGGGTCTCTGCAGGCTACACAGCCTCTGGGAGCAGGGAGGGTCATCTACGTCAAGCCCAAGCTCTTTAAATTGTCTCTGTGATGGCCAGTGCTGGGGGCAAAGAGTCTGCAGGGACCCCTCTCAGTTGAGTCCCTTTCTGGCTCTCAGTGTAAGACAAACTCCTGGCCCAAGGTCCAAGGGAAGCCACGTCCCATGACCTGTTTAAAGCCCAATTTCTCGCCTCAATTCAGGTCAATTCTGAAGGGCCATCTCCACCCACAAAGCTCCCTTTGAGATTAGGGGAAGCCTTTGTTGTGACTGGATCATGGTTCAGCTTCTTCACGTGCCTGAGCTGGCTTTCTTCATTTTCCTACATGTGTTGACCCTAAGAGCTTCTCCATGGACAACCTCCATCTCAGAATCTTCTTCCCAGACACTACTCCATCTTTATGTCTCCAGCCTGAATTTCTTTCCTGAAACCCAGATCCCAACCTCTGTTGTTTATTGGATATCATAATTTGGGTGTTAAACAGATTCTTCAAACTCCACAGATCCCAACCTATGCTCATGTCTTCCTTTACAGTCCATTCTCTTCTCGTTGGGCTCCTTCTCTCTTTTTTTCTTTATTTTTAATTTTTGAGATGGAGTTTTGCTCTTCTCGCCCAGGCTGGAGTGCAATGGTGCAATATCGGCTCACTGCAACCTCTGCCTCCCGGGTTCAAGCAGTTCTCCTGCCTCATCCTCCTGATAAACTGGGATTACAGGTGCCTGCCACCACACCCTGCTAATTTTTATATTTGTAGTAGAGACGCGGTTGCACCATGTTGGCCAGGCTGGTCTTGAAATCCTGACCTGAGGTGATCCGTCTGATTGGCCTCCCAAAGTGCTGGGATTACAGGTGTGAGCCACTGTGCCCGGCCTTTCTCTTAATAAAGTGGTTCAAGCCAGATACCCAGAAGTTACCCTTGGTCTTTTCCTCGCTGTTCCCATTCAATCCATCACCAAGTCTTGCTGATTCCTCATTTCCACTTCCTTGTGATACATATTTCCCAGATTTATCTACTCTTCCATTCTCTTTGCTGTTATCTTATCTCAGGTCTCTGCCATCACTTATTCCAATTTTCTCCTTTGCGTCCAACTGCCTCCTGAGTAATATCCTTGGAATGTAAGTATTTTCATGCCATTGCTCTGCTTAAACCTTTCAAGGGATTCCCATCGCCCTTCTGTCAAGTCCAAAGTTCTTGGCCAGTCATGGAGATTCATGATTTGTCATTCAGCCCTTGCTAACCTGCATGGCCTCCCTCCTGTCTTGCCATTGCAGCACTGGTCCCCAGGACTAGCCATGTAAGTCTTTGAGAAGTGATCAAAAAAGTCATTAGAGGCAAGCCTTTTTTTTCTATAGATGTTTTTTTCTTTGTGTTACTTGCTTGTCTCTCTCTCTCGCTCTTTTTTTTTTGGTTATCCTTCCTACTAAACTATATGTTCCCTGAAGGGTATAGAAAACATACTGAGTGAGTGCTTGTAGAATGGACCAAAAAAAAAAAAAAAAATGTGAAAAGTGAGATTTGAATCAGTGAAAAATGAATGGAATTTGTATGCAATAGAATACACTGAAAACATCCCAGGGATCCAATGAGTGGGCTTAAATCCTGTGTAGGGATTTGGAGTGCAGAAGAGAAATAAAGTATAAATGTGACTCTAAGAAGCCAGTGCATTTGGGAACCAGACTCCAAAAAAAAAAAGATCTTGCTTCCCCCATGATGAGGACAGTTCTAGTTTGGATGGGAGTGTTGGGGGTGGGTTGATAAGAGCTAGAGATGGACACCAAGCTAATTTGTGAATGGACCTGTGCCAAGCAGAGCTGAGGAGTCTCAATTTGTGATTATTCCAGTTGTAGATGGTTGTGCTTCAAGAAACTTCCACAATGTGTTAGAAAATGTTTTCACTTTGAACGCTAGCAGGTAAATATTCTGCTAATAGGTAAATATTCTAAAAACGATGTAGTAGAGGATGAATGGGGAAAAAGACACGATTTCAGAATCTTTATCTTAAGCAGATAGTTCTGTCCCTCTAACTGGTAATAGAGGTACGCTACCGAAGTGGCAGGATGAATTAGGGCTCAGAGAGGAGAGGAAAGGGAGAGAAAAGAGAGAGTCCAAGGAGGTTGTGAATAAAATTCCAAATGCCCTGCTCCCAGAGCTCTGGAAAGAAAGCTGTTCTTACCCTCTGTCTAATGCAGGATTTAAGGTGATCTGGGTCAGTGCTGGTGAGCACCATCATTTTGGGAGTCTCCTTTGGGAGATTTACTAAAAGTATCCTCTCCTGCATTCTAGACCTTCTTCTGAGGGTTATGTCCCCTGTATCTGTGATGTCATCAGAGCCTGAACTCTGGATCCGTTAGCCCTTTATCTCTGATGACTTATTTTGTTTTGTGTTTAGCAGGTGTCAAAAATTTCCAAAACAAAAGACATATTATTTGTTACTTCAGTAAACAAACAACATCCCCTAAGATCACTTGATTTTTTTTTTACTTGTTTTGGTGCTTACCAATAACTCTCTTCACAGCAATTTTAATATGTCTTCTGCTTTCCTACTTTAAAGGAAGGACAGAGATGTTCAGATTAGCTTTGGGGTAAAATTCTAAGGTGTCTGACAACTTGAGGGATCTTCTTTTTTTTCCTTCCAGGTAACAGAGATGTTGTTTTACCTTTTTTGGGTTTATGGTCCAGTATTGCTTGAATTATTTTTTAAAACAAAATTTCTTAGGCCAGGCCCGGTGGCTCACACCTGTAATCTCCAGCACTTTGGGAGGCTGAGGCAGGTGGATCACCTGAGGTCAGCAGTTCGGGTCCAGACTGGCCAACATGGGAAAACCCCGTCTTTACTAAAAATACAAAAAATTAGCCAGGTGTGGTGGCATGCACCTGTAATCCTAGCTACTGGGGAGGCTGAGGCAGGAGAGTCACTTGAACCCGGGAGGCAGAGATTGCAGTGAGCTAAGATTGAGCCATTGCACTCCAGCCTGGGCAACAAGAGCGAAACTCAGTCTCAAGAAAACAAAACAAAACAAAACTTCTTTTCGGAATGGTCTTAGACTTATAGAACACTGAAAAGAGCACAGAGAGTTCTTATATGTCCTAAATCTAGTTTCCTTTTGTACAGACATCATATATTAGTATGGGATATTTGTTATAATTAATGAACTACTCTTAGTTTGCTATTTTTTATTTTTTTTTGAGACAGTGTCACTCTTCTCACCCAGGCTGGAGTGCAGTGGTGTGATCTTGGCTCACTGCAACCTCCGACTCCTGGGTTTGAGGGATTCTCCTGCCTCAGTCTCCCAAGTAGCTGGGATTACAGGCACTCGCCACCACACCTGGCTAATTTTTGTATTTTTAGTAGACGGGGTTTCACCATGTTGGCCAGGCTGGTCTGGAACTCCTGACCTCAGGTGATCCACCCACCTTGGCCTTCCAAAGAGGTGGGATTACAGATTTGAGCCACCACACCCGATCTTTAGTTTGTTGTTGTTGTTGCGGTGTCACCTAACATCCTTTTTCAGTTCCAGGATTTCATCCAAAATACCACATGACGTTTAGTCGTCATGTCTCTTGAGGCTCCTCCTGGCTCTGACAGTTTCTCAGACCTTCTTTGTTTTTGATGACCTTGACAGTTTTGAGGAGTGCTGGTCAGGTATTTTGTAGAATCCCCCTCATATGTGTTTATTCTGATGTTTTTCTCAGTTTAACATGAGGTTATAGGTTTACAGGATGAAGACCACAGAAGTCAAGGGCTATTTTCATCCCATTGTGTCAAGGGTACATACTCTCAACATGATTTATCACTGGCGATACTGACTTTGACCACCTGGCTGAAGTATGGTTTGTGAGTTTTCTCCACTGTGAAGTTCCTTTTCCCTGCCTTCCAAACTGTACTTTTGGAATGAAGTTGTTACATGTATGAACACTCAAGGAGTTGTGCTGCACCCCTCTAAGGGTGGAGTAGCTCCAAAAATTATTTGCATAGGAGATTGGTCTCTTCTTCACATTTTTTCTCAATAATTTATTTGTACCATGAATTTGTACTCATGGATTTTATACTTTGGATGTAATCTAATACGAATTTATTTTGTAGTTCCAATTGTTCCAGCTTTGTTAGGAGTTTGTTAGGCCTCATGTTCCTTTGACATATACTCCAGTCAATGTAGGTTTTTGTTTTATTTTATTTTATTTTATTTAGCATTTCTGTATTTCCTGGCTCTATCAAATACCTCCACTCATCTTGTATATTCCTTGTTCTGTCAAAGAATCAGCCATTTCACCAAGAAGTTCTGGTTCCTTCTATTGGTGAATAGTGTTAGAAAACAGGAGCTAGGTGTGCTCATTGCTACTGGTGTGTCACCGCTTCAAGACCCTTTTCACTGACAAAATGAGGAAATATATGTGTGTACACTAACCTGTGTGTGTACGCATATCTATACATTTTTCCATATGTGACTATTGCATCTGTATTAAGCTAAACATGAGTTCATGCTGACGTCCCCAACTCTAATCCGTTATCATGTGGATTGTTCTAGACTCTTCCCCTCGCTTATTTGTAAATTCCTATTCCAGCTGTGAGGAATTCGACTTCCATCAACTGCCATCCATTTACTTAATTGTTCAATTGCAGTGTATATATGTATGGTAGCATTATAATTGTTAACCTGTACTCCCATGGGAAACAACTTTCATCAACTAGAGTCTGTCCAATTTCATTTGCTTTTAGTCTTGTAGGCTTCACTCATTTCCAAAGGTGCTTACATCAGCACCCTTTCTTCCCATCCCACTAGTGAGACTGTTTCACACATTTGTAATACAGTTAGATCCTCTTATCTCATTCTGGGATTCCCGACCTCCTAAACGATTTTTTTTTTTATTTGCATACATTAAGGATCACTCTTTGTGCTGTAAAGTTCTATGTGTTTTAACAAATGCTTAAAGTTATGTATACATAATGATGGTATCATGCAGAATAGATTCACTGCCCGTGAGCGGAGATCGCTCCACTGCACTCCAGCCTGGGCGACAGAGCAAGACTCCATCTCAAAACAATAATAATAATAATGATAAAATAAAATTAAAAAGAATAGATTCACTGCATGAAGAAATCTGTGCTTCACCTATTCAATCCTCTCCCACAAGTTCTTGTAATCACCCATCTTTACCATTGCTGTGTTGCCTTTCCTAAAATGTCACATAACTGGAAGCATACAGTATGTAATATTTTCAGACTGGATTCTTTCATTTAGCAACATGTATTCAAGATTCATCCATGCCTTGTTATGACTTACAAATCATTTATTTTTTATCTCTGAATAATATTTCATTGTATTTGTATATCAGAACATATGTATCCATTCACCTATTGGAGCATATATTGAATGTTTCTAGTATTTTGCAATTACAAATAAACCTGCTGTAAACATTCATATGCAGGTGTTTATTATGGACATAAATTTTCAGAGAAGTTGGAACTTCTCTGTTCCAGTTGGAACAATCAAGTAGGAACATGATTATGGAATCCTATAAGACTATGTTTAGCTTTGTAAGAAACAGCTAAACTGTCTTCCAAATTGCTGTACCATTTTGAATTCCCATCAGAAATGAATGAGTGTTCCTATTGCTCTAGATCCTCAGCAGCAAGTGGCATTGTCAGGTTTGGGAATTTGGGTCTTTCTCATAGGTGTGTTGTGGCATCTCATTGTTGTGTGTTTTCCACTTTTAACTTTCCATTGAATAATTAGCTAAATTACTTCACAGAATGGGTTGAAAGCTGACATATGGCTGTCTTTTTTTGTTAGAAGCTTTAGAGAGTTATTTTTGAAAGTGTTCTAAAATATAAATTTAATCATTATGCTATGTAAGCATACAGTAAGAGCTCCAATGTCATCAATAGGTTCTTGGAACCTGCAGCTTTAAGCGAAATGATGTATAATGAGATCAATGTTACTTGATATAAAATTTTAATTTTAGTATCAGTATAAATTTTAATTGATATAAGCAAGAGTTAAGTTCCTATGGCATATTTCTAGCCACAAGAACACCACCAAACTTCTAAATAAAGACCCCAAACACTTTTAATATTAAAAACGGAAATAAATGTGAGCTATAAATAAATCTAAGGAAGATTAATAAAAACAAGAAAGATAATTGTTTACCCAATTATTGGTAAACCAGCGACTGATAGTGGTCATAGTTATGGTGAGTTAAATCAAGGAATAAATGTTTGCAAAGTGAAATTATAAGGAGCACCTCCTCCCACCACAGAGTTCAAAAACCATCACAAACATGGTGGACTTGCTGAATGATTTCGTTTTACATCGTTTGTGTGATTATTGTAGACTTTACACATTCACTCCCACACTCCCACACTCACACTCACGCCCACACTCTCACTCCCACTCACTCCCACACCCACACTCACTCCCACACTCACACTCACTCCCACCCACGCACTCCCACACTCCCAGACTCACTCCCACACTCACATTCACTCCCACACACTCCCACTCTCACACTCAGTCTCACACCCACACTCACTCCCACACTCACACTCACACTCACTCCCACTCTCACACTCACACTCACACTCACTCCCACACTCACACTCACACTCACTGCCACACTCAGACTCCCACACACTCACTCCAACACTCACATTCACTCCCACACACTCCCACTCTCACACTCACTCCCACTCTCACACTCACTCCCACACTCACAGTCACTCTCACACCCACACTCACTCCCACACCGACACTCCCACACTCCCACTCTCACACCCACACTCACTCCCACACCGACACTCCCACACTCCCACTCTCACACCCACACTCACTCCCACACCCACACTCCCACACTCACTCTCACACCCACACTCACTGCCACACCCACACTCCCACACTCACACTCACTCTCACACCCACACTCACTCCCACACCCACACTCCCACACTCCCACTCACTCACACCCACACTCACTCCCACACCCACACTCCCACACTCACACTCACTCTCACACCCACACTCACTCCCACACCCACACTCCCACACTCACACTCACTCTCACACCCACACTCACTCCCACACCCACACTCCCACACTCACACTCACTCTCACACCCACACTCACTCCCACACCCACACTCCCACACTCCCACTCACACCCACACTCACTCCCACACCCACACTCCCACACTCCCACTCTCACACCCACACTCACTCCCACACCCACACTCCCACACTTACACTCTCACACCCACACTCACTCCCACACCCACACTCCCACACTCCCACTCACTCACACCCACACTCACTCCCACACCCACACTCCCACACTCCCACTCTCTCACACCCACACTCACTCCCACACCCACACTCCCACACTCCCACTCTCACACCCACACTCACTCCCACACCCACACTCCCACACTCCCACTCTCACACCCACACTCACTCCCACACCCACACTCCCACACTCCCACTCTCACACCCACACTCCCACACCTACACTCCCACACTCACACTCACTCTCACACCCACACTCACTCTCACACCCACACTCACTGCCACACCCACACTCCCACACTCACACCCACACTCCCACACTCACACTCACTCCCACACTCACACGCCCACACTCACTCCCACTCACTCCCACGCCCACACTCACTCCCACACTCACACCCACACTCATGCCTACACTCACACTCACGCCCACACTCACTCACTCCCACTCACTCCCATGCCCACACTCCCACACTCACACTCCCACACCCATACCCACACCCACACCCACAACTCCCATTCTCACACTCTCACTCCCACTCCCATGCCCACACTCACTCCCACACTCACTCCCACATACTCCCACACCACATTCACTCCCACACACTCCCACTCTCACACTCAGTCCCACACCCACACTCACTCCCACACTCACATTCACTCCCACACACTCCCACTTTCACACTCACTCCTACTCTCACACTCACTCCCACACTCACACTCACTCTCACACCCACACTCACTCCCACACCCACACTCCCACACTCACACGCCCACATTCTCACTCCCACTCACTCCCACGCCCACACTCACTCCCACACTCACACTCACTCTCACACCCACACTCACTCCCACACCCACACTCCCACACTCACACGCCCACATTCTCACTCCCACTCACTCCCACACCCACACTCACTCCCACACTCACACTCCCACCCACGCACTCCCACACTCCCACTCAGACTCACTCCCACACTCACATTCACTCCCACACACTCCCACTCTCACACTCACACCCACTCTCACACTCACTCCCACACTCACACTCCCACACACTGACTCCAATACTCACATTCACTCCCACACACTCCCACTCTCTCACTCCCACACTCCCACTCTCACACTCCCACACTCACACTCACTCCCACACTCACACTCACGCCCACACTCACAGGCCCACACTCACACTCATACCCACACTCACTCCCACTCACTCCCATGGCCACACTCACTCCCACACCCACACTCACACTCATGCCTACACTCACACTCACACTCCCACTCACTCCCATGCCCACACTCCCACACTCACACTCCCACACCCATACCCACACCCACACCCACAACTCCCACTCTCACATTCACACTCACACTCCCACACCCACACTCCCACACTCTCACTCCCACACACACTCCCACGCACACTCCCACACTCACTCCCACATTCTCACTTCCACACATTCCCACACTCACACTCACTCCCACACTCACACACTCCCACTCCCACACTCCCACACTCCCACACTCACTCCCACACTCACACACTCCCACACTCACTTCCACACTACCAAACTCACACTCCCACACACTCCACTCACTCCCATGCCCACACTCACTCCCACACTCACACTCACTCCCACACCCACAATCACTCCCACACACACTCCCACTCACTACCACTCTCACATTCCCACTCACTCCCACTCCCACACTCACTCCCACACTCACATTCGCTCCTACACTCACTCCTACACACTCCCATGCTCAATCACTCACTCCCATACTCACACTCACTCACACACTCCCACACCCACACTCACTCCCACACACTCCCATACTCCCACATTCTCAATTCCACACATTCCCACACTCACTCACTTCCACACTCCCACACTCACTTCCACACTCCCACACTCACTTCCACACTCACACTCACTCCCACACTCACTTCCACACTCCCACACTCACTTCCACACTCACATGCTCACAACTCACTTCCACACTCACACTCACTCCCACACTCACTTCCACGCTCACACACTCACACACTCACTCCCACACTCACACTCTTACACTCTCACTTCCACACACTCCCACACTCACACTCCCACATTCACACACTCCTACACTCCCACACACTTCCACACTCACACACCCCCACACTCACACACTCATACTGGGACCATGTAGACACGCCAATGAACCCAAATAGCACAGCTTTGGGACATGGTAGGAAACTGGAGAACCCAAAAACTCCCCGCAGGTGTGGAGAGACCGTGCAACCTTCACACAGACAGTGGGCCCTGCAGGAATAGATTATTTTTCTCATCAACAATGTAACAAAATGACATTACTCGAGGACCTGCTGTGTATGGTTTGATGAGTCAAAGCTTTACAGTGCAAGTTTGTTTAGTTGGTGCATAACTTCTTTACGATCTGAAAATTCTAAAGAATAAATTTTTAGGGATGGATGCGATCAAATGTGATTAATTTACCATCTATTGGACACTTTCTATGGAAATGGAGTGGAAAAAAATAATATACAAGTTCTTGCCATCCAAGTTTTAAACTAATATGCATACGTATTACTTTTATTGTAAGTTTAAAGAACCGTAAAATAATGATCCTGAATAAAGCTGATAGAGACAGTCTCTTCTTATAGAAATTTAGGTGGAAAACTTTTTATTTAACCATGTAGTTTCTTTTTTTAAAACACAACTGTCATGAAAGGACAGCAATCATTTCATATTCTAATTCTATTTTGTATTCTTAAAATAAGAATATTAAATTCAACGAAAAGTTTCTTCTCCTGAGCCATTTTTGGATGATCCTGAACTCCTGGCGGTCTCTGCCCTCTGGCATTGCCTGAGTTTCCGTGGTAAGAAGGCAGGTTAATCTTTGCGGCTACTGCAAAGAGCACAGGGAACTCATCTGTCTTTCATTGTCAAGTAGGTCGTTCCTTAGTCCTCTCTGGGATTTGGGTTGGGTAAGAATGATTTATGCGAGTAGGTAATTTTATTCACATCTCTTTATTGTTTTAGAAAGCTGAAGTTGAGTAATGATGTAACCTTTAACATCAGCAGGCTTATTTAACCCTACATTTGGTTTATTTAAGTTAATACCATCCGGTAGTTGCCTATTTTGATTTTCCCGAATCTTTGAACTTTGCCCCCTCTTTATTCTTGATAAACCCAGGGTCTGCCCTTACCATCCTGCTTGGTCTCTTTTGGGACTTGCCAATTACACGTCTGCTTTGGTTTTGAAAGATCGTTCCTGTGCATTTTTAAAAACCTCCACCCAGCGATTCCTGATATAATCACAGAGTAGACTGCTTGAAATGGCCAGTTGCAGGATAAAGGAAAGATAAATCAGCGGGAGTTGTGTCTCCCTGTCATGAAATCTGGTTTTTGACCCTTAGGGTTAGGAAGCCTGACAATCACCTCCTGCTTTGGGCTTGGTCCTGAGCTCCCCGTGGCGGACGTCGGTGCCCAGGCCGTTCCGTTTGGGTGGCCAGCTTGCTTTGGCCCAGGGGGTTCCCATGGCAACAGTGAGCTTCCAGGTATTCATGTGGGTGGTGTGAAGAATGGGAAATGTTGCCAAAATTCCCTTAGTGTTCCATAACTACCTTGAGATCTGACTCACTTGGGGCTGTCACGTGGGGAGACGAGGGTTGTGGATTCGAGGCAACCATCCATCTGTTATCAGGACTCAAGTTGTGACTTCTCTCTGTAAGCCACAGTTCTGAATCTGGAAACCAATATAATCTCAAAACACATTTCAACTTTAAATCGTAGGTGGAGAAGAAATGAGCTCCTTTACACTGCATCAGTCTAAAATAATTTTTTTATTACTACGGAAACAGCACATGATCATTGTAGAAAATTAGTAAGTAAAGCAAAAATAAAAATGAAAATGCATCACCTTCCCTTCACCTAAACTCACTACTGTAACACGTGTGCATATCCTTTTTTTCCTTTTTTTTTTTTTTTTTTGTGATGGAGTTTCGCTCTTGTTGCCCGGGCTGGAGTGTAATGGCGCGATCTTGGCTCACCACAGCTTCTGCCTCCCGGCTTCAAGCGATTCTCCTGCCTCAGCATCCCTAGTAGCTGGGATTACAGGCATGTGCCACCGTGCCCAGCTAATTTTGTATTTTTAGTAAGAGACAGGGTTTCTCCATGTTGGTCAAGCTGGTCTCGAACTCCCGACCTCAGGTGATCTGTCTGCCTTGGCCTCCCAAAGTGCTGAGATTACAGGCTAGAGTCATCACGCCCGGCCACGTGTGTCTATCCTTCTGGATATTTTTCTTCATGTACATGTAGGTGGATTGTTATTATCAAAATGACACCACATGATACACACTGTATTGTGACCTATTTTGTCAACCAAACATTTCCATTTCAATAAATTTTCTTCTCTTGTGTATATCATCCAAACCACATTCAGATTCCCCCAATGTTTTTACTGCTGGCTCTTGCAAGGAAATATTCACTCTGATGTCATCATGCATTGCATGAGGTTGTTATAATCTATGTAAAAGTGAAAATTTTCTATTTATATCAGCATTTGCTCAGGAGATACAAAAACTGAATACTGTGTTTCATGAAAACAGATTCTAGCCAAAGGACGCTGACAAAGTAGCAGGAACTTTGAGTGACCATTGTACATCAGCTCCTAACGGGGCTGAACAGAAGACTTTTTCTTAGCCAACAAACAGTCGTACTTTTTAGCCAATAGTTTACAGAGATTGGTGGACTCTGTCCTATCTAGGGTATTAGTTTTCATTCCTTAGCTCACATCAGCACCATATGTACACTGCCACCACCTTCAACTTTGACTTTTTCCTGAGTGAAGCATTCAGTGAATTTCTGTATTGATGCATATTTTCTCATTTGGCCAGGAATAAATAATCTGACTTTATGACTGGGTGCGGTGGCTCATGCCTATAATCCCAGCACTTTGGGAGTCTGAGGCGGGTGGATTGCCTGAGCTCAGGAGTTGGAGACCAGCCTGGGCAACATGGCAAAACCCTGTCTCTACTAAAAATACACACACAAAAAAAATTAGCTGGGCATGTTGGTGTGCACCTGTAATCCCAGCTACTCAGGAGGCTGAGGCAGGAGAATCGCTTGAACCCAGGAGGCTGACGTTGCGGTGAGCCAAGATTGTGCTGCCGCACTCCAGCCTGGGCAACAGAGCAAGACTCTGTCTCAAAGGCAAAAACAAAACAAAACAAAATACTTTGTATGTTTCCTTTTGTCTCTGGTAGTCTTTGTTTTATTTTTTAAAACCTACACTATTAAAGGGATTTATTAGTAAGCTCTTCATAGCAGTTTTGGAATTATTAGGCAAGTTGAGTTGATCTTTGCAAAGGTATATTTAGTTGGGTCATTTGGAGACTCACTCTGGATAAGGCGGTCAGCCTGTCTGCCTGGCTTCCCCATTCCAGGGCTCACCTGGTACCAGCTTACCTTTGGCTCCTCCCCCAGGGCTGCATGTTTCTGGGGGACCATTTTGTCACATTTTCAACATGGGGATTCTACATCTGTCCTCTTCAAATTTGAAGTTGGATGTGTTTCTTTGAAGTTGGATGGAGTTATCTTAGGAACAATTCTTCTGAAGTATGTTTATTTCCCCGGTCTGCAGGTTTGCCCATTTCTCAGACAAACAACTGGACTTTTGACTCATCCATGTCAATGAGTAGAATTCACAGGCTTCTCAGGCTGGGCCCCACAAGGTGTATAATTCTCAGAACTCATCTAAATCTAGGGTCTCAAATTTTATACTCATTTCCTTTTAGTTTGACAAATCAATGTCTGCAGTTCCTTTAGCTTTGATGTTATAAAGTGGATTTATTTCCAGTTTTTGTAGTGTGTGTTGTAACTAGTAGAGCCATGAGTCAGAGGGTTGGGTGTTCTCTATTTTGCACGGAACACGCTGTAAAACACTGCGCAAAATGCTTACTGCTCCCAGGCTTAGTTTCCTCACCGGAAAATGGAGCTAACATTCCTTCACTGAATTTTCCTTAAGGCTGAAGAATAGATAAGTTTTAGAAATCATTTATCTGTAGGTACTGAATAATATTTTAGAGATTAAAGAAAATTTATTATTTTAACTTGCATTTTGTTATCTTTTAAAGTGGGTTATTCTGATTATTTTTTGAGACAGAGTCTCACTCTGTGGCCCAGGCTGGAGTGCAGTGGCACGATCTCAGCTCACTGCAGCCACCTTCTTCCAGGTTCAAGGGATTCTCCTGCCTCAGTCTCCCGAGTACCTAGGAACATGATTATGGAATCCAGGTGCCCACCACCACGCCCAGCTAATTTTTGCATTTTTAGTAGAAACGGGGTTTTGCCCAGCTAATTTTTGCATTTTTAGTAGAAACGGGGTTTTGCCATGTTGGCCAGGCTGGTCTTGAACTCCTGACCTCAGGTGATCCACCTGCCTCGGCCTCCCAAAGTGCTGGGATTACAGGCGTGAGCCATCGCACCCAGCCATGAAGTGAGTTATTCTTAAGGATCCTAAGAAATAGATGGCATGGCTCCAGATGTGTGGGGTAGACTAAGAGTTGATGAAGAACTTGCTCTGGTTCAGGGCCCCTTTAGTTCAAGGTTTGCAGGGCTTTGAAAAACCTTGGAGTCTGCCCTCTAACCAGGGCAGGGCCTGCTTTGGAAAAGGCTGCAATCAAATTCCCCTTGAGAAAGGTAAAAGTGCTAGAGGGAGCCACCTATTGAGATCGCATTTCATTACAACAGGAAAATTTTCTTTTTAAAATAGTAAAACTATAGGATATATTGATAGGAGATAATAATATTAAGAATAATAATCATTATAATGGTGATGGCTAGTTTTTTTTTTTTTTTTGAAATGGAATTTCACTCTTATTGCCCAGGCTGGAGTGCAACGGCGCAATCTCAGCTCACTGCAACCTCCACCTCCTGGGTTCAAGCGATTCTCCTGCCTCAGCCTCCAGAGTAGCTGGGATTACAGGCACCCGCCACCATGCCCAGCTAATTTTTCTTGTACTTTTTAGTAGAGACAGAGTTTCACCATGTGAGCCAGGATGGTCTCGATCTCCTGACCTCGTGATCTGCCCGCCTCAGACTCCCAAAGTGTTGGAATTACAGGCGTGAGCCACTGCGCCTGGCCAGTGATGGCTAGTTTTTTTATGTATTAACTCTAGCATCAGGCACGGTTCCAAGTGCTATACATGTATTATTATACTATTAATTCTTACACTACTCTCATTAGGACAACATTATTATAGTCATCCAGGCTGGTATAGTTTTATTTTTTTAATTTTATCTTTTTTATTATAAAATACACATTACATGAAATGTACGATCTTAGCAATTTTTAAGAGGCATTAAATAATTCATGTTGTTGTGCAGCCATCACCACCGTCCATCTCCACAATATGATCATCTTCCCAAACTGAAACTCAGTACCCGTTAAACACTAACTCTCCTTTCCCTCCATACCCCCAGCCCCTGGCAACCACCACTCTGCTTTCTGTCCCTGTGAATTTGACTACTCTAGGTACCTCATATAAGTGGAATCACACAGTATTTGTCTTTTTGTGTCTGGCTTATTTCACTTAGCATAGTATCCTCATGGTTCAACCACATTATAGTGCGTACGAGAATTCCTTTTCAATACTGAATAATATTCAACCGTAGGTCTTCATCATGTTTTGTTTATCCATTCACCTATCAATGGACACTTGGGCTGCTTCTACCTTTTGCTGTGTGACTAATGCTGCTATGAACATTGGTGTGCAAACAGTCTTTATTTATTTTTTGAGACAGAGTCTCACTCATCTCTCCTAGGCTGGAGTGCAGTGGCACTATCTCAGTGGCCAGGAGACCATCCTGGCCAACATGGCGAAACCCCGTCTCTACTAAAAATACAAAAATTAGCTGGGTGTGGTGGTGCATGCCTGCACCACCCACTACTTGGGAGGTCCCAGCTACTTGGGAGGCTGAGGCAGGAGAACCACTTGAACCCGTGAGGTAGATGTTGCAGTGAGCTGAGATCACACCACCAGACTCCAGCCTGGCGACAGAGCGAGACTCCATCTCAAAAAGAAAAAAAAAAAAAGAATCACCTTACTGTTCTTCACAGGAGCTGCACCTTTTTATATTCTCATCAGCAATGCACAAGGGTTCCAATTTCCCTACATCCTCTCCAAAACTTATTTTCTAGGCAGGTGCAGCTTGATAAATGCCTAGAAACTTGGAAATGGAACAGAATTGAAGCAATTTATGATATTCACAAACAAAAATCCTTACAGTATCAACTTTGGCAAAGCATAACTTTGATGACAGATCTTATGAAAAATTTTGATTTAAGTATTTGATTATTGCTATAAACATTGTTTTTAATTAATTAAAAGCCTTCAGTAGGCTTGGGGAAAATGCATGAGAGTTTTATGCTAAAAATGGCTAGGATTAATTTAAACCATTCCTCCTACACAGGGCTGAGGAGCAGCCCATCACCTCAAGCAGGGAGCCCATGACATCTGATATAGTTTGTGAGAAGCAAACTACTGTAAAGTCAGAGTTGAACAGAGCTTTATAAAATGAAAGTTTTGACAAAGAAGACATTAAAAGATAGGAAAAAAAAAAAAAAGATCCAGCTGGGCGCAGCAGCTCACGCCTGTAATCTCAGCACTTTGGAGGCAGAGGTAGAAGGATTGCTTGAGTCCAGGAGTTTGAGACCAGCCTGGGCAACTTGGTGAGACTCCTTCACTACAAAATGTAACAATTAGCAGGGCGTAGAAGTGTGCCTGTGGTTGCAGCTACTTGGGAGGCTGAGGTGGAAGGACTGCTTGAGCCCAGGAGGTCAAGGCTCTAGTGAGTGGTTTCGTGCCACAGCACTCCATCCTGGGCAACAGAGTGAGACCCCGTCTTAAAAAAATTAATAATAATTAATAAATAAATAAATAATAAAAGAGTTGTGGGAGTGAAATTGTCTTTGTTTAGAAGAATTTTTCTTTTTCTTTTCTTTTTTCTTTTTTTTTTTTTTTTGAGACGGAGTCTCACTCTGTCACCCAGGCTGGAGTGCAGTGGCGTGATCTTGGCTCACTACAAGCTCCCTCTCCCGGGTTCACACCATTCTCCTGCCTCAGCCTCCCCAGTAGCTGGGACTACAGGCGCCGCCACCAAGCCCGGCTAATTTTTGTTGCATTTTTTAGTAGAGACAGGGTTTCACCATGTGAGCCAGGATGGTCTCGATCTCCTGACCTCGTGATCTGCCCACCTCGGCCTCCCAAAGTGCTGGGATTACAGGTGTGAGCCACCGCGCCTGGCCTAGAAGAAGTTTTCAAGATCTGAAACAGCACAAGTCAAAACGGTTTCATTTCTTTCTGAAAAGTTTATTAGTGCAACCTAGGCAGGCTCTTTGTTTTTACATCCAGCCAAAAGAGTTAGTGGCCTGCTCTGTCCTCAGCCTGTGAAACCAGCCTCTTAGAAATGCTCTAAAATCTTCAGAAAAAATAGATCTGCAAAATTCCTAATGCAATTGTCCTAGACCTCACTTTAAAGCTGAGGTCTGAGGATGGCGAAATGTTGTTAGTTGAATCCTCTTGGACCTGGCATACACTGGAGAAGTTTTCAGTATGATAAAAGAAAAACTTCAGCTAAATTAAATTTAAAGCTGAGGCAGGAGAATCACTTGAACCCAGGAGGCAGAGGTTGTAGTTAGCCGAGATCTTCCCACTGCACTCCAGCCTGGGTAACAGAGGTACTCCATCTCAAAAAAAAAAAAAAAAAAAAAAAAAAAAGGAAAGAAAATAAAGGAAAAAAGAAAAAAGGAGTTTAATTGAGTAATGAATGATTCGCGAATCGGGCAGCCCCCAGAAGCACAGCAGATTCACAGAGACTCCTGGGCTGGCTTGTGGTGGAACAAACTTATAGACAAAAAAGTTAAAGTGATGTACAGGAATCTGAAGTGAGGTACGGAAACAGTGAGATTGGTTACAGCTCTGTGTTTGTCTTATATGAATACAGTTTGAACATTCAGCAGTCTATGAGTGGTTGAAGTATGGCTGCTAAGATTGGTCAAGACTCAGCTACTGTTTTGGGTGCATATTATTAAGTTAGGTTTTCAATTTTGTCGGACTGTTAAGCTAGGTTACAGTTCATCCACAAGGACTTAAATATAGAAGTACAGAGTCCTTCTCAGGCCATATTTAGTTTGCTTTAACAAGCACAATTTAGTATTTTCTCTCCTTCAGCCAGGACTGAATACAGATCTATTAGCTGCCTCAATATTGATTTGTTTTTTTAAAAAATTAAGGTAAAATACGCATAAATAAAATTTACCACCTTAACCATTTTTAAGCATACAGTTCAGCCCCCTTACATACATTCATGTTCTGTGCAACCATCACCACCTTCCATCTCCAGAAAGTGATCATCTTCCCAAACTGAAACTGTAAGAATTGCCCAGTCCTTGATAACACAATTCTCCTTCCTATCTCCATGGCTGTGACCTCTCTAGGTACCTCATATGAGTGGACTCATGGAACATTTGTCCTTCTGTGACCGGCACGGTTCACCTAGCATGCTGTCTTTGAGGTTTATCCACGTGTAGCATGTGTCAGAATCCCTTTCCTTTTCACGGCTGGGCAATAGTCCACTGCATGTACCATCACATTTTGTTTCTCCACTCATCTGTCAATGGCCAGCCCCTTAGGTCGCTTCTTTCTTTTGGCTATTGTGAATAATACTGCTCTGAACACAAGTGTAGAAATACCTTTTGCAGTTTCTACTTATAGTTTGTTTGGGTATGTATAACTATTGATTATTGTAACCTAGAAAATGTTATTTTCAGTTTAGTTCACCACACTATTTAATTGAACAGCATTGTTTGTGTACCATGTTCATGTAAAAAATACTAGTGAAAAAGAGAACAGAGTCTAGCTTATGGAAGGCTTTCAAACTGAAGAAGAAACATTATTTAAAATAATAATAATATTTCATGTTATTGTTTTATTATATATGCCAGTGGTTTTATTATATATGCCAGTGGTTTTAAAGACTTTTAGCATATTATCTAGGAAGCAAGCCCAACAAGAGCTTTCATTCTGAATTCTCATTTTTCTAATATAACTAAAACATAAAAGTAGAAACTCTAGAGTTAGACGCTGTTGTGAGTGAATGTAGCTCTGTCGCTTAATCAGGATGTTACCCAAAGCCACAGACTTACCTCTCTGTAAAATGGGTTTGTTACCTTGTGGTGTCATTGTGGGACCAGAAAAGGGCCTGTCCAGGGGGCTTTCCCAGGCGACCTCAGAAGGAATAGCCTGGTTGCTCTGGACACTACGTCACCATGGAGGACCCCACGTCAGAGGAGGACCCTGGTCCTGCCCTCAGCAGGGGCTGGCTCACGAGTGGGGAGACCAGCCGTTTTCAGTATCAGCCCTCAACAAGGGTTGTTATTTTTCCTGTCATGTTTGTTGGGGTCCAGCTCAAGTTTGTTTTTCTTGCAGAAAGGCAGGAAGGCCAATTTGGAACACACACAACTCACATGTCATTGGCGATGACTTGGCCCAGCGCTTGGCATTGGCTCCCTGACAGTTAAAAGGCCCAGGGTAGGCGAGCCCCATAGGCAGGGCCGAGGAACAAGGAAAAGGAGGGAGAATGCAAGATTCTTATCTGCTCAGCCCCTCCATTCTTTTCCCTGCTCACTCCCCCCAGGGGACCTCTGGCTTCGCCTCACACTGGCTCCAGCCCGCAGGCCCCCTGTTCTGCAGCCGCCTCCACTTTCTGTCCACCTCTTCCTCTTACTGAATGCGTGAGGAAGCAGCCCACCCTCAGGGAGGGAAAGCCTGATCCGCAGAGATCCATGTGTAGCCCCGTGGGAGGCAAAGGCAGGAAGAGGGAGAAACAGCATTTTCCAATTTGGACCGAAGACAACCCACGGTTATTTGAGAAAAGCTGGGTATTTTTCCATCCAGACTTAAGTAGTGTTGGGAGTTGCCATGTAGAAGTTTCCACTGGCTTGAACTATAAGGCTGTTCCGTGATGGAATGATGGGATCCTGCAGGTGTGTGCAAATGCTTCAGGAATGTTTTCCGGTCTTCCCGCGTAAAGACACTGGGCATTAGGAAGACTGAACCACAGCCTCACATCTTAGAGAAGAATTACTCCAAGTCCAGGGAGCCTTGTCTGGGTAAAATTGGAAATTAAAAATACATATGTAAACAAAAATACTTCTAAAATATGTTCCGATGTTCTCAGTAAGTCTCCTTCAGTCAATCTACTAATATTTCAGGAGTCAGTATTACTTTGAGAGCATTTAACCCCTCAAAGCATCAGTTTTCTCTCCAGTACAATGACTAATGGTGGAGCTCTTGCAGGGTTCTGAGAGAATTCAGAGAGCCCATGCTTGCCATAGTTCCTAACACCTCGCAGCCTCCCCCAAAAAGACAGCTGCTTTTGTATTCCTACGTGTGCATGGCTTCTGAAATATAAGTATTGGCCTGAAAGCTGTCTTTAAACAGTTACACTTTACCTGGGGGTATAAGTCTAGCTCATTAAACATTCAAAACTATTTCTTGAGTGAACCAATACCTTTACAGCTCCTCTTTTGCGTATTTTATCTCTCAACTACACAATAAGGCAGAAACTGTTTTCCATTTCCTCGAGGTGAACTATGTCTTTCATGTAAGATGCTTGTTGTCATGAAGTTTCCTTTTAGGAGGATTAAACATGATCCCTGCTGCCCTGTGGCATATCTCATTTGTTTATCAAGCTTTTCACAAATCACATAGCAGCCGTGGTAGACGATATTCCTAGAGACACTGCAGCAACGCCTTCTACCCCACAGGCTCTGTGCAGGGTGGCCGGGTCCGTCCTTGTCAAGAGGCGGTGTCTCTTTCTCATCACCTTGAATCTGGGCTGCCCTGTGATTGCTTTAGGTAATAAGCAGTGGAAGTCATGGTCTGGGACTGCCAGGGCTGAGGAAGTGCTGTTCCTGTGTTCTTGGAAGTCCTGAGTCGCCATGGAAGCAGTCTGGCCACTGGAGAAACCATAGAGAGAGGCCACACACAGAGGGAGAGGGCTTGAGACTGTGTAAGGAGAAGTTCTGCTGTTCCTCCTCTCTACTGAGCCCCGACCCTAGCTAACCTGCCTGCCAAACACATCCGCGTGGCACAGTCACTGGCAAGACCAGAAGCAGCAGCACTCAGCCCAGGCCATGTTGCAGAATCGGGAACAAATAAATAAATGGTTATTGTTTAAGCTGCTGGGTCTTGGGGTGTTTTCTTATGCAGCAATAGATAACTAGAATACCAGATAAACTGATGTTGACCATAATTGAACTATTTTCTTTTCTTTTCTTTTTTTGAGATGGCGTTTCCTTCTTGTTGCCCAGGCTGGAGTTCAATGGCATAATCTCGGCTCACTTCACTCCTGTTAGAATGTGTAAAATTGAAAACACTGACCACATCTAGTGTTGGCAAGGATGTTGAGGAACTTGAACTCTCACACGCTGCTGGAGGGAACTTTTTTTTTTTTTTTTTTTTTTTTGAGACAGAGTTATGCTTTTGTTGCCCAGGCTGGAGTGCAATGGCGCCATCTAGGCTCACCGCAACCTCCGCCTCCCTGATTCAAGCAATTCTCCTGCCTTAGCCTCCTGAGTAGCTGGGATTACAGGCGCCCACCACCATGCCTGGCTAATTTTTGTATTTTTAGTAAAGACGGGGTTTTACCATGTTGGCCAGGCTGGTCTCGAACTCCTGACCTCAGGTGAGCCACCTGCCTCGAACTCCCAAAGTGCTGGGATCACAGGCGTGAGTCAATGCGCCTGGCCAATTGAACTATTTTCAAATGTTTAGCAAGAATAGTATATAATAATATTTTTTTATTCATATATCTTTAGTTTATAAGTCAGATCTTAGTTTGACTCATATGATTATAGTTTATCAGCAAGATCTTGTGAAGATAATACACTTGACAACTTTATTAGTATTGTGTTTTTCTAGATTTACCAATTATGGTTTTTGTATTTTAATTCTCCCTTTCCTTTTCCTGGTTATTTTATCATAGAATACAAGATATTTTCAAAGCGTTAATCCTAACTGGTCACAGTAAATGTTGGTCATTTTGAGAGTTTTTAACGATCTTTTTTTTTCTGTTCAAATTATTCAGGATATTTAGCACCTTTAAGCTCCCTTTTAAAAATTATTTATTATTATTATTATTATTTTTTGAGATGTAGTCTCGCTCTGACACCCAGGCTGGAGGTGCAGTGGCACCATTTCGGCTCACTGCAAACTCCGCCTCCTGGGTTCAAGCAATCCTCCTGCCTCTCAGCCTCTCGAGTAGCTGGGATTAGGGGCACCCATCACCACGCCCGGCTAATTTTTGTATTTTTAGTAGAGATGGGGTTTGGCCATCTTGGCCAGGTTGGTCTTGAACTCCTGACCTCAGGTGATCTGCCCATCTCAGCCTCCCAATGTGCTGGAATTACAGGCATGAGCTACCGTGTCCCACCTGGTTTCTTTTGTCTATTGACTTCTCACTAAATTTTGATTTTTTAAATCATACTTTCATTCCATTCCTTTATAATTTTCACTAAGTCCAGAAATGCCATTTCAGTTCACTTGCAGTTTACAAGAGGGTTTTCCTTATCTTTATTAATTAGTTTCTATTTAGTTTATCAACAGTTTATTTCCTCTTCCTTGTTGCTAAAATCATGATCCTTTTCTCTCTCTCTCTCTCTCTTTTTTCTGAGACAGGGACTTGCTGGAGTGCAGTGGTGTGATCATAGCTCACTGTAGCCTCCAACTCCTGGCCTCAAGCAGTCCTCCCACTTTAGCCTCCCAAAGTGCAGGGATTACAGGCATGAGCCACTTTGCCCGGCCTCTTCTCTTAATTTTAATAGTTTCTTTCTCTCCTGTAAAAAGTTTATTGTGAGCCGGGCGCGGTGGCTCATGCCCGTAATCCCAGCACTTTGGGAGGCCTAGGGGGGTGGATCACTTGAGGTCAGGAGTTTGAGACCAACCTGGCCAACATGGCAAAAAAATACAAAATTAGCCAGGTGTGGTGGCTCATGCCTGTAATCCCAGCTACTTAGAAGGCTGAGGCGGGAGAATCGCTTGAACCCAGGAGGCGGAGGTTGCAGTGAGCCAAGATAGTGCCACTGCACTCCAGCCTGGGAGCCAAGAGCAAAACTCCATCTCAAAAAAAAAAAAAAAAAAAAAAAAAAAGTTGATTGTGAAATTGAGAATAGAAATGCAGAGGTAGAAAATAGATAATAATGCAAAAAAAAAAAGTCTATGGTAGTGATAGTGAAGTCAATTATCCTTCAAATCATCACTTTAGCAAATTCTTTTTGTTTTGGAGAATGCCAGGTAATGTCCCTGTGGGGCGGGTGGAAGATGGGGTCAGTGGGGGCAGGCGGCTCCCAGGTGGGAGGGGAGTGGGGTGATGCAGCATCACGACCATCCAGCAGCTGGCAGTGAGGACTCAGCTCCGGGGGTCCTTGTCTTTCCCCAGTGGCATCATCATCCCTGGAACTTTCTGCTCCTACGTCCAAAAACTCCTGGCTTCCCCATTGTTTCTGCCTCTAGCATCCTGTGGCGTGCTCCACAAGTTAGACAGACAGCCATCCAGACATCAGACCTATCTCACCACAAAATGATGTCAACTTGCACAGTTCACAAACTAAGTTTTATGGTCATGCCTCTTATTTAGAAGTCTTAACAAGCAAGTTGTTATGGAGACAGAGGAAAAAAAACCTAGAACGTTAAAAACTTACATTTATATCAAAGTTACTACTTCCTAAATAAGATACAATTAGTTTCAAATTCATAAATGATTGTACAGTTAGAATATTTTAGCATCTCTTTAAAATCGTAATTAATAGGTAGCATATAGCATTTACTATATATCATTTTATATACATATTAGTATTTAGTAGGTTTTACAAATTGTTTCTAGATCAGAAAGCACACTAGCTATTAGGTCACATTTTCCTGCTTTCGGCATGTCTAGTAACTTTTTATGGTATGCTGGGCATTAAGGATGAGACGTGGAGGTGTGTACATTAAGTTGTCTTTTTTTTTTTTTAAGACGGAGTCTCGTTCTGTCGCCCAGGCTGGAGTGCAGTGGCGCGAGCTCGGCTCACTGCAAGCTCCGCCTCCCGGGTTCACGCCATTCTCCTGCCTCAGCCTCGGAGTAGCTGGGACTACAGGCGTCCGCCACCACGCCCTGCTTAATTTTTTGTTTTAGTAGAGACGGGGTTTCACCGTGTTAGCCAGGAAAGTCTCCATCTCCAGACTTCATGATCCGCCCACCTCGGCCTCCCAAAGTGCTGGGATTACAGGCGTAAGCCACTGCGCTCGGTCAAGTAGTCTTTTTTAAAAGGTGTTGAATTTTGTCCTAGCCAGCAGGTAAATTATTAGTGGGTTTTCTCAATGCTATCAGGCGGGTCAATTTCTGTTTTGTGCTTAGCCCCAGGAACTGGCTCTTACTCTAGGATGTGTTCTTCACCTAGAAGATATGGTCTTCCTGGGGTCTGAGTTTGGGTGCCTGCCATGGGCAGCAGCCTCTTCACTCTGACTGAGCATGAATCAGACGTCTCCCTGCCTGATTGGCCTTCCGGGCCTCTGTGGAGCTCTCAGCCTGCAGCAGCTCCTCTCTGCAGGACTGCTTAGAATTTGCTCTGTACTTGTGCAGTTCAGCTTTTTTTTTTTTTTGGGGAATGCTCACACAGACTTCAGCTACCTTCTCCTCCCCAGTCCTTTTCCTCACCATTCCAGTGGCTTCAGCTGCTCCCAACACCACCATCAACCTCCTCAAGTCGTAGAGATCGGAGTTCTCTGCTTGGGCTCACCTCCCTGTGCTGCAGACTGGAGGGGGAGTCCCTCAGGCTGAGTAAATTGGACTTATTTTTGGTGGTTTCATTTTCTTTAGGACTACCATCCTCTTCTTCCTCTTGTCCAGTGTTGCTTTATACACTGAGTAGTCCAAATGCTTTATACCTTGAGTAGTTGTACTGTTGTTTACAGTAGGAGGCTGAGGCAGGAGCACCTTTCTCCATCAGGGCTGGAAGCTGAAGTTTGAATTTCTAAATCATAGCAGCTGATGTTTGGGAGAAGTAGTGGAGGTTTCACAATGGGACTACTCAAGTTTAATTCAATTCTTTGGTACATATAAATTTTACAATATTTTCTGTAGTTTCATGGTCTTCAGTTTACATGAAATGGCAGCCTTTTATAGCCTGAAAGAATCTTAAAAATCTTTTCAGTTCTTACTTTTAGAGATAAGAAAACTGGGACCCCGAAGGGTAGAGATTTGTCAAGGTGAAAAGCTGGAGAAGTGGCAGAACTGACTTATTCTCTTCTCTTTATGAATTTAGTACCTCTCATGGAAGATAGAATTGCTTCTCTCCTTCTCTCATACACATACCCATTGTCTCTTATTTTCTTTTTATTTCCTCCTTTTCTTTCTCTTTGTTTCTGTGCACAAAAGGAAACATTTTTTTTTCCCTTTGGAAGACAAATACTAACATAGATTCTGGATGGCAGTGAAGTCTTTGAGAAAATGGATTGGTTTTAAGTAACAACAGACAGGAATCTTCTATTAAACATTCAAACTTTGGAAACAGAAAAGGCAGGCGGCAAAGATGACAGCCTTATTCTACAGGCTATGTGAGCATTTTCACATTTAGACTATTCAGGTTCAAATGACGAACATATTTCTAGAGGTTAAATAATAAATACTGAGTTTCTCTGCTGGTTAGAAACAGAAGCCATGCCAGGTATTTCAACCAGAGGGATTTAATCCAGGAGATCAGTTACAGGAGTGTTGGGAGGTTGAGAGAACAAACTGGCAATGTTGAGGTGGCTCAGATATTAGAAACTGCAGCAAGCAGTTATTATCCTTAGAACTTGGGGAGCATAAGGGAAGAGGTGGTGCTGTCAGAACTTTGGAACTTAGAGAAAGGGTCCCTTGTGGCTGACCCTTGTGCCTTTGAGGCAGATGCTGGGGGGCTAGTACTTGGTCTCTGAGAGTCTGCTTCTGGGAGCATAGAGAAGCTGCTGCTGGGAGTACCAAGAGGATTGGAGTCTTAGCTTCCCTCACTGCTAGGCATTTGGTAAGAGCTAGAAACAGAAAGGAAGTCCCTTCGGCTCTCTTCTTACCTAGCAGTTGGTGGGAAATGATGATAATCTAGCTGGTGAAGGGGTCTGTGGAATGTGGTTCGCTGAGTCCCAGCCTGCCTTGGAGTCACAGGGCAGCATGGTGGTTCCTCAAAAAACGAAATAGGATTACCGTGTGCCGTGGACTGCATGCCTGTGTCCTCACACTTTCTGATGCTGAGCTCCAAATCCTCAGTGTGATGGCCTGTGGAGATGGGGCTTTTGGGAGATAATTAGGTCATGAAGGTGGAGCTCTCATGAATAGGATTAGTGTCCTTATAAGAAAAGATATGAGAGAAATTATGTCTTTCTTCCCCTCTCTTGCAACCCACCCCATGAGAATACAATAAGAAGGCAGCACAGTGGCTCACGCCTGTAATTCCAGCACTTTGGGAGGCTGAGGTGGGCGGATCACCTGAGGTCAAGAGTTCGAGACCGGCTTGGGCAACATGGTGAAACCCCATCTCTACTAAAAATACAAAAATTAGCTGGGCGTGGTGGTGGGTGCCTGTAATCCCAGCTACTAGGGAGGCTGAGGCAGGAGAATTGCTTGAACCAGGTGGAGGTTGCAGTGAGCCGAGATTGTGCCATTGCACTCCAGCCTGGGCGACAGAACAAAAACTCCATCTCAAAAAAAAAAACAAAACAAAAAAAAACCAGAAGGCAGCAGTGTGCAAACCAGGAGGAGTGTGCCAGCGCCACATTTCTGTTGTTTAAGCCACCCAGTCTATTAATCTGTGTTATGGTAGCCAAAATGGACTAAGACAGCATATGATCCAGTAATTCCACTTCTGGGTATATGACACCAAAAAACTGAAACTATTAAACAGATACATGTACCCCCATGTTGATAGCAGCATTATTCACAATAGCCAAAAGGCAGAAGCAGCCCAAGTGTCTATGCATGGATGGATGGGTAAATTACATATAACGAAATATCATTCAGCCTCAAAAGTAAGGAAGTTCCAACAAACACTGTGCCATGGAGAAACCTTGAGGACACTATGCTAAGTGAAGTAAGCCAGGGACACAAGGACAGATATTGCATGATTTCACTTATATGAAGTACCTAACAGGGTCAAATTCACAGAGACAGGAAGGAGAACGGTGGGTACTGGGGCCTGGGGGAGAGGAAAATGGAGAATTGTTTAATGGGTACAATGTTGTACAACAATCACCAGTATTCATCATCAGAATTTTCACTGCGAATGTACCTAATACCACTGAACACTATACTTAAAAATGGTTACATGACAAACTGTATGTTAATATTTTACCACAAATAAAAGGAAGGCATTACAGACCTTAGTCATGGAGTGGGGAGCTGAGAGAATTTGGTCAATAACAAACACAGTTGCTAATGACTCTTATCCTTACTAAAGCCCACCATAGCTTAGGATGAAGCTGCCTTCTGCAATGGTAATTTCACTAACCTGTCAGAGTTTCCTGGTTCTAAGGCCTTTGCATTCGAGACATGGTATCACACTACAAATCAGAACATGTTTTCATGTGCCAGGGAGAGTGCCCAAGTTGTAAAGAATAAAGCACCACATCCTTCACATGTCACCATATGTGTTTTTACGGACATGCCAGGCCCCAGGCCCCAGGCACATTCCTCTGTCTTGTATGAGATTTATAACAGCAAACTTCATGTAAACAACAGGAGTAAGGTCATGCAAATATGTTCATCTTTTCATTCAACAAACATTTCATTCAAGAAATATTGACTGCTTGCCATGCACCAGAAACTCTTCCAGGGAAGCGGTGAATGGGAGAGCAAAACGGTGAACAATTTGGGTCTCCTAAGTACTTCCATTCTAGGGTGTGTGTGTATGTGCGTGTGTGCATGTGCGTGGATGTGTGCAGGGGGTGGTAGGGGATGCTGGGTGGTGGTGGAGTGAATTATCTAAGCAGAGCAGATACCAAGAATCTGCACTCAGTGCTAAGTAGGGAAATAAAGCCAATAAGCGGGCAGAGAGAGGGTGAGCAGGGCTGATGGGATTTTCAGGGAAGTCTAAATGAGGGCCCTTCCAGCCAAGACTGGGACATGAGGGCATGTCTGGTGGAAAAGCACCCGGGCAGAGGGGTAGAGTGAGGAGCGGGGCAGAGTCCCCAGTGCCGCTGGTGCAGTTGAGGAACAGCAGGGAGGCTGGGGAGACTAGAGTGTGGGCATGGGGTTAGAAAGCATGGCCCAAGTGTGTGTGGGGCCTCTTCCAGAGCCACAGAAGGATCTTTGCTTTTGCTGAGCGAGCGGGGAGCACTTGGGGCAATGGGACAATGGGAAGAGCTAGGCAGAGGCAGGAGAATAGCTAGGACAGGCGGGTGAGGTCTGCAGGGCAGGGCAGGGCAGTGGAGGCGGAGATCTGGTTGGATTCGGGATATAGTTTGAACATAGAACCAACAGGATTTTCTCCTTGGATCAAAGATGGGGAATGAGATAAAGAGGCATCAAAGATGACTGGGAGAATCCTGGCCCGTTCTCTAGAAGAGTGGGACTGCTGTTTCTGAGAGTGGAAACCCTTTGGGAGGGTTTGCTTTTGGCCAAGTGAGCACACCAGACCCCTGAGTGGAGGTGCAGGTGGGCAGTGAGGATAGCTATTGAGTCCAGAGTTAGCCAGGATGGTGTTTGCAGCCTGGGGTTGGATGGGATCTTGGAGGGAATGAGGAGAGTTGGGGAAAAAATGAGGTTGAAGGGTTAGCCCTTTCTTTTGGGCTCCAAGGAGCTTCAAGACCTTGGACTCATCGCTGAGCCTCTGAGAATCTCTGCTTCTGTTTGTAAGAGAGGATAACAACAGCCACACCACCTCGCAGGTACATTATTATGATTACTGAGGTGGTGAATGCATGGAAGCTGCTCACATGAGTGCCCAGTTCTGTCTCTCCTCTCCTAGCAAGAGGGAGGCAACACGGTCCACAGAGCTGCTCCAAAGCTATCTGATTGCAAACAGCCTCTAAAAGCAGCCTGGGAAAATTACCAGGAAGATGTTTCCCACCCGGCTCTGCTGCTCCTCTTTCAAACCTTGCGTTTGGCCACTGTCTAGAGGTTGGTCCCCTCCGCCAATCTTTCAGAAACTCTTTCCTTCGCTGCTTTCCTACACACCCCCTCCCCCTTTCCAAAACCTAGCTGGGTTTCTGCTCCAGTTTTGCAAACACCATTCTCACCTAGGTGTCAAGATAAACTGGCCGGAGGTTACTGTTGATGGTGCTAGTGGGTATTTGGTTAACCTTCTCAATCAGCTGGAGGTCATAGGGCCCACCCGGAAAAGTAGCTGCCCTAAAAACTTGCTATTCTCCATCAGTGCGTGGGAGGTAGGGAGGGGGGTGGGAGATGAGAAACCAGGAAACAGAGATTTCTGAGAGGATCTAGAAAAAGAGAGATCATCTACAAGCTGTCAGGCGGTTTTCATGCATAACTGATAAAACCATACTGTTCTTAAAATTAAGATAATGGCAATGAATAAGAGCACATGCAGACTAAATATACTAAATATACAATTGTCTCATCCTGATCAACCTGATAGACCTAACAATAGGTTCAGCACAGTGAGAAGGATGGTGGTGTGCTTGGTCTTGCATTGCTTGTCTAGAATATTGTGAGAAAAAGTCCACTAGTGCCAGAAAAATAACTTGAAGGTGAAGTGCTTTCTGACAGTACTTCCAAAATACACAGATTTAATGAAAAGAGGAAAAATTTAGTGAAGATAACACCAGCATTGAAAAACAAAGCCTGTTTCCAGGGAAGCAGCACTATTTTTCTTTTTAATGGAAGCAGAGTGTGACAGTGGACTTGAGGATCCCAATCCTTAAACTCAAGAGTCAGGAGTAGAGTAAATTCCATTATTTTTATAGATTTCACAAATTAATTCAGAAATCTGTTCTTGGCAAAGTTTACGCATTCTGAAATAATGATTTTTACAGTTGAAAAGTTTTGAATTTCCTAAGTTACTTTCTGTAAATGTCTTGTTTTTTATGATTATTAAAGCAAAAAAAGTGCCCATGTCCTCCCCGCCCCCCATTTCAGAAAGCACTGAAAAAACAAAAGCAAGAAAAGACTGATAACCTCACTGCATTACTAAGTGGGTTGACTATGTGCCTGTGACAATTTTAGTTATCACACTGGTTATTTGTCCTTCGAAAATGTTTTCCTGGCTGGGCGCGGTGGCTCACGCCTGTAATCCCAGCACTTTGGAAGGCCAAGGCGGGTGGGTCACCTGAGGTCAGGGGTTCGAAACCAGCCTGGCCAACATGGTGAAACCCCGTCTCTACTAAAAATACAAAATTAGCCAGGCGTGGTGGCGCATGTCTATAATCTCAATTACTAGGGAGGCTGAAGCAGGAGAATCGCTTGAACCTGGGAGGTAGAGGTTGCAGTGAGCCAAAATCGCGCCATTGCACTCTAGCCTGGGCAACAAAAGCGAAACTCCGTCTCAAAAAAAAAAAAAAAAAGAAAATCTTTTCCTCTGCTAGATGGGATAATACCATAACTCTGTCTGGGAAGCTGCTTTTCTCACTGAGCGATGTGTTCCGAGTGTGTTTCCAGGCCAGCCCTCACCTGTATCCTGGCCTCCAAGCCCAGGGCTGGGCTTCTGGGCTGGCTTGTCAATATTAACAAGGTTGGTAGAGTCCCTTGCCCTGACAAACTGATGGTGTAGTGAAGAATAAAGCAACTGGAACCCAGAATACACTCCACAATGATTTAGCCAGGTGTCTGATAGAAATCTGGCTTTGGAAAAAGAGATTTTCCAGGTGGGACTTGAAAGGTAATTTAGAATTAGCCAGGCCAAGAGCAGAGGGTGCTCTGGGCAGAGAGGAAGGCTCTGGGAGGAGTGAGACCTCAGGGTTGAAGAGCTGGGTGGAGGTCGGCCTGGCCTGGCCTGGCCGGTGATGAGTGGGCCTGGCCTGGGCAAGGGCTGAGTCAAGGTCAGAGGAGAGATAAGCGCCATGGAGTAAGTTGGGGAGTTCAGACGATCCTGAGGACTTTGAGAAACTCTGAAGGGGGGACCTTGAGCGGGAGAATGACAATCAGATTTGGATTTTGGAAAGATTATCCTGGAGCATGGAGGGGATTTGGGGACATCAGGGAGAGACAAATGACACCGGGGATGGGGCCTTGGCAGAGTTTTAAAGGTAGAAAGAGAGCAGGAGAGAGAAGATTGATGCCAGCAACATTGAGGCAATGGAAAGGAAAGGGCTTAGTGTTTGCGGTGGTGTGTAGCCTTTGAGGAAGAGCACGTTCCACGGGCGGGTGGGCTGTCAGCCACTTCAGACCACCTCCTGCCGCCCTGCTAAAGACCGACTGAAGCAGGGCAACCCTTACAGAACACGCGGCCCTGTGTTCCTGTGGCCTTTAGTGAGGCTGCTACTGGGCCTGTGTGGCAGCTTGACTTCACTCTGCCAGGTCTGCCTGCACCTCCGCCGAACCCCAGGAGCCCGCCCAAGGGTACGCCGAAATACAGCTCTGGTGCACTGACCTCCATCTCCAGGCTGCTTCCTGGGTAGCCTGACCTGTGGCAGAGACTGCGAGCCACTCACTGTAATTAAGAACTAATGGTGGGGGATGGGGAGGCGGGGTGGTGTGGGGAGACCGGGATGTAGATGGCTTAGCGTGGGGCATGGGGACTGGGGGGCCAGGGGAGACATCCGGGAAGCAGGTCAACAAGGTCCATAGTTTTGAGGAGGAGTCTGGTTTGAAGTCTCTTGGGCAAAGAGGTATTCCTTGCCAGCCTTTCTTCCCAAATACTTCCAGTTTCTTAAATACACTTTGTTTTCATTTACCTCAGAGTCTTTATACAAGCTATTACCTCTGCCTGGAACATTCTTTTTTCCCCTTGATTTCTTCTATTAATACTTTCTTCTCATTCTAAGGAAGTGACTTCCTCCAGGAAGTCATCCTGGACTCACCGGGCTCTAGTTCAGGGGCCTGAGGAGCATCATCCCAGAGCGCCCGGCATTTCCCACACCACAGCCCTTGTCATGTGATGTTATAATTGCCTATTTTCTTCTTTGTGTTCTCCCCAAAGTTTATAAACTTTGAGATAAGAGACTTTGTCGAAGTTGTTAAAGGTTTTATCAGCAGCACCTAGTGTGGTTCCCGACACAGGAAGTGTCAGGAAATAATTGTGGAGTAAACCAATGGTAATTAAAACAGACACTTGGAAAGAAGAGGAGGAATACATAGATTTAAGGTGAAGTCAGGGACAGAAGAGGAAACAAAGAGAGCAGGGGAGGGTGGCCAGGAGGTAAGGGTCATTTGTTCACTAAATTTAACCAGAATTTATTATCCAAATGTTGTTGGACATTTAAGTCCTCCCAACATTTTTAAATAATTTGCTATGACAAACAATGTCTTCGTAAGAACCCTCCTACATGTAGATCTTGTGGACATTTTTACATAATACCCATAGGGTAAATGGATAGAAGTGGAAATTTCAGTGTCAAAGGATTTCCTGTTAAATTTTTGATATCTTTTAGTGCCAATTTATCCTCCAGAAACATATCATTTTCTGCTTATTCCCAGCCCTGAATTATTTAACATTTTAAGTATGAAGCTCTTGTTTATTTTAAAAACTGTGATGAAATATGTATAACATAAATCTACCATTTTCACTGTTTTTAAGTGTGCAAGTCAGGGGCATTGATTACATTCATAATGTTGTACAGTCATCACCACTATTCACCTTGAGAACTTTTTTTTTTATCATCTCAAACAGAAACTCTGCGCCCATTATACAGTAACTCCCTTTCTCCCCTTCTCATTTGTTCTTGAGAATCATTTGCATTTTTTTAAGGAAGGAAGCTTGAGTTCATTGCATTTTCATCCAATGGCAGGAATGGCAAGTAACTTAAAAACTTCTGATTCTGCATTAGGCCAGCAACCTTGAATGTGGGCAAGTAAGCATGTCTTTATGCCAAGGCATGGGGCATAATAATATACAGACTCATAATGCCATGGAATAGGTAGCCTTTGGGGTTTCATAGACCCGGAAGAATATCCACTGGTAATACTTAGGAGCTCCTCAGCCAATCTGGGGATATTTAATTATCTAATTATTTCAAATAAGCCAAGGATCACACGTTTAGGATTTTGGAAGCCTATCCTAAACTAGAAATAAGATACAGAAAGGTTCTCATTGTTTGTGTGGGTGAAACACTTAACCCTGAGTATCAATGATGTTGTAGCTTATCCAAGCACTTTTAAGGAGTACTTACAATTTTTTCACAAGTTTGTAAAGACAAGTTTAGTTTTTGCTCCGAAATGGTTTCCTACATTCGTGGTAAAGATTGCATTTAATTCTTGTATTTCCACAATACCTTCTGGAGAGCACTCGTGGAAAGGCAGAATAACCTAAGGCTGAGATGCTGTGGTGGGAACGAGATGAGAATCTATTTGGGCCTTGATACGGATCCTGAAGTTAAGATATGTGGAGACCTTTCAAACAATAGCGGTTTGCAGCTTTGCTAATTATTGGCTCTTGCCTATCTGTTACTGTTAGAATTACTGAGCAAAAAGGTATTGTATTGAAACCTTGGCTATAACAAGAGGGAGAATTTATGGAGGATTAACTTTCTTTTATCTTTTTACCTTTTAAATAGGGGAATAGTCTCACAAACTGAATTAAAGGGAGGTGCTTTCTTAAAGGCTTTGAAGTTTTTCTTTACAAACAGAGTTGAATTTATTTGAGCCCTTTCCCTTCAAAGTAAAAGCCCCACAAGGAAGCGATTTCCCTCATGCATTCCTTGCCCTTTGTGAATTAACAGGAGTTATACAGTAAAAGAGAGGGCCTGATAGGGAGTGGGGGCAAGCCAGTCCCTCTAGAATATAAAATAAATGCCGATGGGCTCTTAATATGACACAACCATTTTTGTAATGATGAAAAGGTTTTCCTTCTGCACCCTGGAAGCATGAAACCCTGAGGATGAGGATAAAGCTAACAGGGAAAAAAATTCCAAAAATGATATGCCCCTAAGGTGTGTGCATCTTCATCTTGTACTATTTATTTGTTATTTTAAAAGTAAATTTTATTGCATATATTTGGTGCTAATCAAATCTGGCCGAATGCTGTCCGATGGTGGGGCTTTCTATAATTCAGCCTCCGAAAAAAATAAACAAGAAAACTATGTGTAAATGTTTTAAGATAGTCAAAATTGATGCCTTATAAGTCACCAGTTTTCATGGCCACCCTACCTCCAGAATAATTTTCCATTAAGAGTGTCCTCTGCAGCAGCCTCAGCTCCCCAGCTGGTTCTACCCCGATGAGCTCTCCAACTGCACCTCCTTTCCAGGACTATTTCTTCATTTGTGCAATGGGGATATAAATGTGGGGTAAGTCAGACAGCTATAATACTTTTGGGGCTAGAGGCATGGTAATAGAGAAGATGTTCACTTTATGCACTTTTGAAACGTTTTGCATCAATTTTATTTTACTAAAAAGAAAAAGTTGGGTGAGATGAAGTCATGTGTGTAGGTGTGCTGGCTCACTTTTGTAGGTGGCAGTGGGCGTGTCCTGGCTTGGGTCTCTTGTCAGCATGACTTCCGGTGAGTGATGAGATGAGTCTGGCTTCACCTTCTCTGATGGTAGAATGAGGGGTGTTGAGGTGCAGACGTTTCTTGGAATTTTGAAAGCAAGCATTACTTCCTTTGGAGTTGGGCTTTGGAGAGCAGGAAAGGATGGGGAACGTTTGTGGTGGCGGGGATCAGAAAGAGGAATCCAACACACCCCAGGCAGTGAGCATTTCCCAGGAGGCCACAGGCTCTTACTTGCTGCATTGGTTGGAAGCCCTCTGCACACGTTCTCCTTCAGGCTCTCTGAGGCAGACAACACTAGGGCTAAACCGGGCCCTTCAGTGGGTGAGGCTTTCATTCTCCAGATTTTCTCCCTGTCCCCCACCTATGTATATGTATGCCTGTAAAATTTTAGTGCTCTTAACTTTTTCTGTGTCTACTGATTTTTTAAAACAAACTTTTACATTTTGGAATAATTTTAAATTTACGGACAAGTTGCAAAGATAGTACAAAATGTTCCCATATACTCCTCATGCAGTTTTCCCCATTCTTAATCTCTCTCTATATATGTGTATATTTTTCCTTTTGACTTAATTTCTTAAGTACTTAAGAGTATCTTAAGTCCAGACACTTTGCCAACTGTCTAAAGTGCACCTCTGGATGTTCAGACACATCAAGTAACCTATTAATGTAACATTCTGAGGAAGTCCCTCTAGATCCTACTCCATTCTTGACTGGCTGCCCTTCCTGTCTGAGGATTCCCACTCCCTCCTCTGTGCTAGGTTTCCTGTTCCTAAAAGACATATTTCTCTCTTCCTTGGTTTACTCATACATAAGCTTTTAAAATAGCTTTCTGAGAAAAAATACATGGGAAATAAAATTTTGCATGTCTAAAAATGTTTTTATTCTAGCTTCGTACTTGACTGATAAGTTGGCTGCATATAGACTTTTCCTTTCAATTCCCACGCTGCTGTTGGGACATCTATAGCCATTATGATTATGAGCCTTTGAAGGGGATCTGTTTGTTTTGTTTATTTTTCCTTTGTGGAAGCACATGTCATGTTATCTTTGTTCCCAGTTTTTTTCTTCCCATGTGTGTATATATATTCTTTTTTTAATACTACTTGTTCATGTTTCACAGTTGCAATATCATCTCTTAGTTAATATTAGTTTTGGGGGAGAAATTTCTTCCCCCTGCACAGTCCCTTATTTCTTCCAAGTTCGTTTTTCTGCTTGTTTTGGTCTCTGTTTCTGTCTCTGTCTCTCTCTCTTTCCCTTTCTCTCATTCTTTAATGATAAACTATTGATAAACCATTTCCTCCGGTGTCTGATAATCCTGGACAGGCAAAAAACAGTGGATTGGAAACTCCGACACACAAAGTTGTTACTCTCAGGAGATGGTCTGGACCAATAAGTTGAGCAATGTCTAAAATAATTTTTTTAAAAGTGTTTCCTCTTGAGAAGGTCATATTCTCTAGAGAAGGCTGTTTTCATCTCCTGGCTGAAAGAGGAAGCCAGTCTGCCAGTACTTTGGAAGCTGAGTAGAGGAAGAGGAACCTGAGCTTCAGCGAACAGTTCCCTTGTTTCATTATTGTAACCCACCTTTACATGTGGGGTGGCCCAGGCCAGAGACTTGGGTTAGACCTCTTCAGGGAATTAACCTCCAATTTTTTTTTTTGTTTCCTCTGGTAGGGGAGGGTAATTGGAGATCTGATAGTTGCTTATGTAGACTTTCAATCAGTCACCTAATTTCCTAAATATATCTAGGTCACCCATTTACCCTTCTTTCAGGTATCTGATGTGGTATTTCCAGAGGCTGTGGAAGATTCATATTAATCAGTTTGATTGTCACCTCTCTCCATAGGACTATGCTGCCTTGGGTCTGCTGATTCATTTGTGACTCTCCATCTACTTTCTAGTATCCAAAGTTATTGCTGTTATCTCCTTTTTGTTCTCTCTTTTTCTGTAGATTTCTGTCTTAACAAAATCTATTTCTTCATTTTAGTGGGATTGCAGTAGAAATCATAATAGTCAGTATTCTACCTGCTATCTTTTTATTAGTGGTCTCTGTTATTATCATTTTCTCCTCTTGATGTCTTCACTTTTCATCCTATTACTTATCCACCTCATGATTAAGCATTAGAAAAGAGTTCGCCAAATAATTTTAGACTTCATTTTAATGACACTGAGACCAAGAAAAAGGAAGATGATTTGACTTAGAGCAGAGTTGAGAAAGTGGCAAGTCAAATGTCTTAATTATTCTTTTCTTTTTTTTTTTTTTTTTTAATTGAGACAGAGTCTTGTTCTGTCACCCAGGCTGGAGTGCAGTGGCAATCTGATCTTGGCTCACTGCAACTTCTGCCTCCCTGGTTCAAGCAATTCTCGTGCCTCAGCCTCCCAGCTAGCTGAGACTACAGGTGCATACCACCACACCAGGATAATTTTTGTATTTTTTTTTAGTAGAGCTAGGGTTTTGCCATGTTGGCCAGGCTGGTCTGTCTTGAACTCCTGACCTCAAGTAATCCACCCACCTTGGCCTCCCAAAGTGCTGGGATTACAGGCATGAGCCACTGAGCCCAGCCTTAATTATACTGTTCAACGAATCTCCAGTCCAACAGCAAATGTCCTGTCTTATTTACATACTAAAGGTGTGGTGGTTGCTATCAACAGGCTCAATTCCACAGCAAAAAAATTTTTAGGCAATTGTTTGCCTAGTGGAATAATACAGCATAAATTCTATACAGGCAAAAGTTCGCTAGAATTTGTTGACTTGTATTTTCAACAGTGCCCTACCACTGAAAGTGGCAGTGGAGTTGCAATGAAAATAGTATTTAAAACACATTATAAAAGATAAAACCACTTTATAGTCTTAACTACTTTAGTGTAATTTTAATCTGCTTAATGCTTCTCTCAAAAATAAGCTGAAATAAAAGTTTTGTATTTTTTGACATTTGGAACTTTTTTTTTTCATTAAAAAATCAATGTATGTGAAATTATGGTTTTCTTTTTCTTTTCTTTTCTTTTTTTTTTTTTGAGATGGAGTCTCATTCTGTCGCCCTGGTTGGAGTGCAGTGGTGCAATCTAGGCTCACCACAACCTCCACCTCCCGGGTTCAAGTGATTTTCCTGCCCCAGCCTCCAGGGTAGCTGGGACTACAGGTGCACACCACCACGCCCGGCTAATTTTTGCATTTTAAGTAGAGACGGGGTTTCACCATCTTGGCCTGGCTGGTCTTGAACTCCTGACCTCAGGTGATCCGCCTGCCTCGGCCTCCCAAAGTGCTGGGATTACAGGCATGAGCCACCAGGCCCGGCCTATGGTTTTCTTTTATTTCCTGTTGATGAGGAACCTTTTGAGACTCTGGGGAAAACTGTAGAAGACATGACTGTAAATACAGGGTGGTATGTCTTCAGTGATGGTATGTCAGCCTTACATATTGAAAGTGAAGTTCCTGCTTCTGCATTTATTTATATGCTGGGTAATTGAAGCTACTAAAATGAAAGCAAATAGGAAAAATAAGGGAGAACGAGAATCAGGAAACAATGAAAAGCACTTAACATTTATTGAGTGCCAGTTATGTGCTAGGCATTTTCATGCATGTTGAAGTCTTTGCCTAGAGTTTTCTTTGTTGAACAAAAACCTTAGTGGGCTTACAACTGAGAACTTTGTATATAGGTAATGTGCTCTACCAGAAATTTAGTGTGATGACTACTATTATTATAAGATAGCAACTATCTTCAAAGGAAAGATATCTGTAATTTGCAGTTAGAATGGCAATGCATTCTTTTAGGAACTTGCTGTGCAGAAATATATATATTCGTATATAAAGTCAACTCTCTGGCCAGGTGTGGTGACTCACACCTGTAATCCTAGCAGTTTGGGAGGCCCAGGCAGGAGGATCATTTGAGTTCAGGAGTTCGAGACCAGCCTGGGCAACATGGTGAAACCCTGTCTCTACCAAAAATACAAAAAATGTGCTGGGGGTGGTGGCCCGCGCCTGTAGTCCCAGCTACTTGGGAGACTGAGGTGGGAGGATCTCAGTCTTCTGGTTGCTTCCATGGCCATTTGCAGATGTGCTGAGGGGAGCTTGAGCTGCCCGCCACATGAGGCAGAGCCAGGCAGTGCTCTGCATTCTGGCTTCAGCCCTCACACTGTGAGCACATGTCGTTTTGGTGGCTTATTTGGTGCCATATTGTTTGCATGTTTGCACTTTTTGTTTCGATGATTTCTCTGTTTAAAATGACTCCCAAGCGTAGTGCTGGACTGCTGTTCAGCATTCCTAAGCCCAAGAAGGCTGTGATGTGTCCTACAGAGAAAACACATGTGGTAGATAAGCTTCCCTCAGGCATGAGTTACAGTGCCGGTGGCGGTGAGTTCAATGTTAATAAATCGACAATATACAGTTACGTACCACATAATGATGTTTTGGTCAATGACAGACTGCTTATATGATGATGGTCCCATAAGATTACAATAGAGCTGAAAATTCTTATTACCTAGTACTTTGTGTATACCTTAAATCATTATTTTAGTGTATATTCTTTCTATTTAAAAAGTTGACTGTAAATCAGCCTTAGGCAGGTCCCTAGGAAGGTACTCAGAAGAAGGCATTGTTATCATAGAGATGACAACTCCAAGCCTGTTGTTGCCCCTGAGGACAAGATGTGGAGGTGGAAGGCAGTGATAGCGATGATCCTGACCTTCGCGGGCCTAGGCTAATGTGTGTGTTTGTGTCTTAGTTTTCAACAGAAAAATTTTAAAAGGAAAGAAAAAACCTTTAACAATTCAAAATAAAAAAGCTTGTAGAATAAGCATGTAAAGAGGAAAATACTTCTCTACAGCTGTATAATATATTTGTGTTTTACACTATTACAAAAAGTCAAAACTTAAAAACATAAACTAAAAAGTTACAGTAAACTAAGTTTAACTTATTGTTGAAGAAAAATATTCTACAGTGTAGTCTAAGTGTGCAATGTTTATAAAGTCTACAGTAGTGCACAGTAATGTCTTAGGCCTTCATTCACTCCCCACCCACTCATTCAGTCACCCACAACAACCTGCAGTCCCGCAAGCTCCATTCATGGTGAGTGCTCTGTACATGTGTACCATTTTTTATCTTTTTTTTTTTTTGAGATGGAGTCTTGCTCTGTCTCCCAGGCTGGAGTGCAGTGGCTTGATCTAGGCTCACTGCAACCTCCGTCTCCTGGATTCAAGCGATTCTCATGTCTCACCCCCCAGAGTAGCTGCGATTACAGGCGCCCACCATCACACCAGGCTAATTTTTCCATTTTTAGTAGAGGCAGGGTTTCGCCATGTTGGCCAGGCTGCTCTCGAACTCCTGACCTCAGGCGATCCATCCACCATGGCCTCCCAAAGTGCTGGGATTACAGGTGTTAGCCACCATGCCCGTCTCATTTTTTTTTTTTTATCTTTTATGCTGTATTTTTACTGTACCTGTTCAGTGTTTAGATATGTTTGAATACACATTGTGTTACAATTGCCTACAGCATTTAGTACAGTAACATGCTGTGCAGGTTTGTAGCCTAGGAGAAATAGGCTATACCACATGGCCTAGGTGTGTAGTAGGTGTTACTGTCTAGATTTAAGTGCACTCTGTGATGCTTGCATGATGATGAAATCATCAAACCATATACTTCTTAGAACATATCCCCATTGTTAAGTGATACATGACTGTATGTTATATAATGAGTCAATAAACGAAAAAACACATGACACAAGGTTATATATAGTAATCAACTGACAAAAAACTTGTGACCAGAGGCTCACAGAAACCTAACCCTTTATTTCCCCCAGGAGTAATGCTTCAATATTTTCTAATTCAGTGTTCCAAGTAATTTTATAGGACACAACTACTGTGAATAATGAGAATTGACATGTACACACGTACAACACTATCTTCAAGAAAAAAAAAATCAAATTGGGGAGATATAAAAATAAATAAAGATAATGCAAATGGAAGCATTTGAGTGACACTCAAAGAAAACAACTGAAACACACTGGCAGCTGAATGGAGAATGAGTCCATCTACTGAACTACTTCTTGTTATTCAAGTAAAACTCTTTCCTGCAATAAAATGGAGGGGTGGCACCTACTGCTTGGATGCTTTCTGCTTTTTTTTTTTTTTTTTTTTTTTAGTACAAACAAGGCTGTACTCAAAATATGGATAAACATATCCATGCGAATTTTATATAAGGTTCTCCCTTGTAGAATAATTTTTCCTCATTTTCCTCACGTAGCAAAGAGAATGTTTCTTTGATCTCTTCCTGCCGTGCAATTCAAACTGCTATTTAATATCCTTTGCCCTGGTTTATGTTCCCTGAAAGTGACAGATCGTTCTGTTTGTAATCTGCCTCTAATCTGTATTTCTGCCAAGTTTCAGCTCTTGTTTTTCCTATTTAGCAGTGGACCAAAGTTTCAAGTGAAGCGTTTAAAGCTGGAGTTTGCAATTCACAAATGAAAAAAAGTTAACTTATAATGGCCGTTCTTGGAGGAGTGTGACTTGGATTAATTTGGCTTTTTCTATCATTTAACATGATATCAAAGGCTTGAAGGAACTTCAGAAATTCTGGCAGAATATCAGCCAAGGTCTGGTTTTCTCCTGGTGCCTCTCTCCACTTTCCTCCTCTTCTCCCTCCTGAGGTTCACAGAAGAGTCTGTATGTAGCATAGATGTCATGATATTGAGTTCATTAATTCATGGTTTCTAAGACTTGATCAGTGCTTTTTTTCCCTTTTTCTTCTTTATCTTTCATATCTGGGGCCCCTCCATCGTCTTTCCAGGAGCACCCGTTACCTCCCTTTGGCTGGCTCTCTCCCCTTCTCTCCCTCCTTTCCTTCTCTATCCCCTCACAGCGGGCTCACAGCGGTGCCTTTACCCCGAAACAATTAATCCCAGGTTTTCTTCAGATTTTCTCTGTGCCTCTGATTTCTGTACTCAGACTCTTCACTTTTTCCAATCAATTCCCAGTCATTTGTCTTGATGAGAGTCCATTTCCCATCTAGGATCACCTGGGTTTAGCTTTTGCCAGAGCATTTTTTTCTACCAGACCCACAGGTGGTTTAAGGAGAATTTAGAACAGTGTATCTAAGTGCAGTTACTGCTGAATGACCTTGGGGTCAGTAGGCATGACTGAGAGGAGAAAGTCCATCAGCCCAGGACAATGAGCAGGTGGCCTTGGGCACAAGCAACCCACACAATTGTATATTTTCTTTGAGGTTGGCTGCCATTATATGATCTCAGTGTTATAACAGTAGACTGATTCAGTTACTCTTACAACCACCAAAATCTATTAAAAATAGTTTATAGAAGAAAAAAAGAAGGATCCTTAAAGATATACTATTGAAAGCACTAAATCCAACTGTTGCATTTTACGAATAAGTTATTTACAAGTTTTACTAGAAGTAGGACCATAACTCAGGCCTACAGAGTTCTAGTTCAGTGCTTTTTAATTTTTAAGTAATCAATGATTAGCAAGTATAGCAAAATAATTAATGACTGATAAATATTTGGGTTTGTTTCATTATTAAAATCAATCTTTTCATTAATCAGTATTGTGAATGAGTATAATCATTAGTTTTTGGTGAATATTTTCAGTTGCCTTGCAGATAGACATTTTTAACAACTTTATAGAGGTATAACTGGCTTACAATAAACTGCATATATTTAAAGTACGTAGTTTGACAAAATTTGACATGTGTGTACGCTCTTGGAACCATCACCAGAAAGCAAAATAATGAATGTATCTGTTACCATCACACGTTTCCTTGAGCCCTTTTGTAATTCCTCCCTCCCATTCCTTTTTGTTCCGTCCATGCCCCCCATGTTTGGCAACCACTGATTTGTTTTATGTCACCATATGTCAGGGTGTATTTTCTAGGATCTTATCTAAATGGAATTGTACAGTGTGTACTTATTTTTGTCTTTATTTATTTATTTTTTCACTCAGCATAGTTTTTTTCAGATTCATCTATGCCATTGCCTGAATCAATAGTTTGGTTCACTTCATGGCTGAGTAGAATCCTGTTGTGTGGATCTACCATACTTGTCTTTATCTATTCGCCTGTTGATGGGCATTTGGGTTGCCCCCTTTTGGGGTTATAGACATAGTTTTCCGACTTTGGAAGGGTTGACATTTTGGGCTGGCCAATTCTGTCACAAGAGCTGTTCTGTGCACTGTAGAATGTTCAGCAGAATTCTTGATCTCTACCCAATATATGCCAATTGCACCCCCCTGATGTGACAACCAAATATGTCTTCAGACATTGGCAGATATCCTCTGGGAAGCAAAATCACCTCAAGTTGCAAAGTACTGGGCAAAAACCAGAACTGCTGTGAATATTAAAGTAGAAGACTTTGTATTGAAAATATGCCTTCATTTCTCTTGGGTAAATACAGCAGTGGAATGGCTAGGTCATATAGACACTTGTTTAACTTAAAAAAAATCAAATGGTGTTCAAAAGTGATTAAAAGTTCCCTCCAGCCAGGCACGGTGGTTCATGCCTGTAATTCCAGCACTTCGGGAGGCCGAGGTGGGGGGATCACCTGAGGTTGGGAGTTCGAGACCAGCCAGGCCAACATGGAGAAACCCCTGTCTCTACTAAAAATACAAAATTAGCCAGGTGTGGTGGCACATGCCCACATGCCTGTAATCCCAGCTACTTGGGAGGCTGAGGCAGGAGAATCCCTTGAACCTGGGAGGCGGAGGTTGCGGTGAGCCTAGATGGCGCCATTGCACTCCAGCCTGGGCAACAAGAGCATAACTCTGTCTCAAAAAAAAAAAAAAAAAAAAAAAAAAAATTGTTCCCTCCAGCAGCGTGTGAGAGTTCAAGTTCCTCAACATCCTTGCCAACATTAGATGTAGTCAGTGTTTTCAATTTTACACATTTTAGCAGGAGTGAAGTGATATCTCATTGCGTTTTTAATTTTAATTTATCTGATGACTAACAATATTGAGCATCTTCATATGCTTATCTTCTTTGGTGGAGTTCTTAGAGATCATAATCTTTCATTACTTGATGACCAATGTCTTAAAAACTGTTGTTTCACATATTTTGTTCATTTATTTAGTAGTTGCAGGTTGGAGGGTAGACCTGATCCCTGAGCCTTGGTCTTGGCTGAAAGCAGGACTCTTGACATCTGCCCACACATGTTTTCCTAGCAGTTACTCACAGCCACATAACTCCCTGCTGTCTGTCCCCTCTTTCTTCAATTTCCAGTCCTTGGACTTTTGCTTTTCTTGTTTTTGGCTTTTAACATTAGTTTGCTTAATGAAAAGTTTATATCATGTGTTTTCTCTCTTGTTCTGATTTTCTGACTTCTGTTGTATCTTTAAAAATTGCCAAGAAGTTTATGCACAGTGGCAACAGCTGTAATCCCAGTACTTTGGGAGGAGTGTTAGAGACCAGCAGTTCAAGACCAGTCTAGGCAACAAAGTGAGACTGCTTCTCCCCATGGGGTCTCTACAAAATTTTTTTTTTTTTTGAGACGGAGTCTCGCTCAGTCGCCCAGGCTGGAGTGCAGTAGCCATCTCGGCTCACTGCAAGCTCCGCCTCCCGGGTTCACGCCATTCTCCTGCCTCAGCCTCCCAAGTAGCTGGGACTACAGGCGCCTGCCGCCACGCCAGGCTGACATTTTGCATTTGTAGTAGAGACGGGGTTTCACCGTGTTAGCCAGGATGGTCTCAATCTCCTGACCTCATGATCCGCCCGCCTTGGCCTCCAAAAGTGCTGGGATTACAGGCGTAAGCCACCGCGCCCAGCCTTTTTTTTTTTTTTTTTTTTTTTTTAAATCAGCCAACCATGATCCTAGCTACGTGGGAGACTGAAGTGGGAGAATTGCTTGAGCTCAGGAGTTCGAGGCTGCAATGAGCTGTGATTGTGCCACTGCACTCCAGAATGGAGCAAAACCCTATCTCTAAGAAAAAAAATTGCCATGGTAGCTAAATGATGTTTACAAGTTTTAATTAAATAACCAAATACATGAAGGATTAAGAGGATAAATGGATGGAAGGGATGGATAAAGATTGAAAATATCACTTCATCCCATGTAGATATTTACTTTTGGTGTCCTTACAAGTAAACTGGTATACAAGAAAAGTTATAAAACGGGTTTCATCAAAGTTAAACACTTTAAGAATAAAAGTTAATAAAACAATAAAGTAAGCTACAGATTGGAAGAAAATATTTGCAACACATTCAACTTTATACAGCTTAAAAATAAAAGTGGTCAAAAGACGTTAACACACACTTCATAAAAGGAGATATGCAAATGGCCAGTGCATGTGCAAGGGCAGACATCATCCTTAGTCATTAGGGAAATGAAAATTGAAACTGCAGTGATGCCACTACACATCCACTAGAATGACTATTACTAAAAGAGCTAAAAGGACTGACTATGCCAAATACTGGAAAAGATATGGAGCAACTGGAACTCTCATACTTTGCTTGTGGGATTGCAATATTATACAGTCACTTTGGAAAACAGTATGACAGTGTTTTATAATGTTAAATATTTATTTATCCTATGACTCATCAATGTGAGTCCTAGATATTTTTCTTTTGGAGATGAAAACATATGTCCATGCAAAAAACTTTTATGTAAATGTTTATAGAAGAATTATTCATAATAGTTCAGAACTGGAAAGCCCAAATGTTCATCAATAGGTGAATGGATAAACTTGATATGGCCTTATATGGAATACTACTCAGCAATAACGAAAAGTGAAATGCTAATACATGTAACAATCTGGAAGAATCTCAAAAATATGCTTAATGAAAGAAAAAGACTACATATGTATGATCTAATTTATATGAAATCCTAGAAATGGCTAAAACTATAGTGACATAGGGCAGTACAGTCATTCTTGGGGTCAGGGGAGAGAACCAACTGCAAAAGGACAAGAAACTTTTTGGGTAATGGAAATGTCCTATATTTTGATTGTGTTGTAGTTATGCAACTGTTTACAATTGCCCAAATTCATCCAACTGTGCACTTAAAAGAGGGGAGTTTTATTGTATGTAAATTATCCTCCAATAAAGCTTGAGTAGGGGAGTAAATGGGTGACATTTAAATTGGAAAGATAGATGGGGAATAACTGTTTTCTTTAGTAAATCGTGCAGTTTCTGATCTGACATCTCATTCTGTGTTTAGGCTCTTCCACACTTTGTGGACACGCTTTCTTCAGGGATGTTTTAAAGAAAATAATATAAAACTTTGACGTGTCTTCAATTTTTTACTGAAAACTTTAATGCAAGTGCTGCACAAATCACTAGGAACATGCTACAAAACCAACCTAAACTTGCAAATATGTGATCAGCAATTTAGGCTGGGAAGTGAAGACACACTATTGGCTTCTTATATTTTACTACCTTTGCTTTAAAAATGTGTGCCGTTAGACTGTGGTTAAGGTGTTTGGGTGAAACATAATGAAAGAAAGAAGCAGAATAAAAGAAAGAGCACTACCGAAAACATGTACTTTCCTCACTGAGGAATATTAAAATCAAAGTCTAATTTGACAGCTTAAATGTTGTAGGTTCAGCAATAAATAGCAGTGTGTTCAATAGTGACCTTTTTCCCTTGGGTCTTTGAAACCTGAGATCCACTTTGATTTTCTGAGCTAAAGTGTCCTGAATGGAAATATTGCCAGAATTGTGCTTTAAAAACACAGGCAGTAAAGCCTTGGAAGCGTAAGGAAGAGAAAAAGGTCTTCAAGTTGTAAATCCCAGTGGGTAAGGGGTTTTTCAAAACACAATTTCTGGAAAATCTCTTGCTTTTCTAATCTACAGTGTGGTTCATTAAACAGGCTTAGAGACCTGATGTCCAACAATGGTATCGTGTGGGAACAGGAGGGCGTGTGCTGCTGAGCACCAGGACAGTCTTCTCTTGCTTTCTCCTTTGTTTGTTTGTTTGTTTGTTTGTTTTGAGAGAGAGTCTTGCTCTGTTGCCCAGGCTAGAATGCAGTGGCATAATTTTTCAGCTCACTGCAACTTATACCTCCTGGGTTCAAGCCATTCTCCTGCTTCAGCCTCCTGAGTAGCTGGGATTACAGGCACCTGCCACCATACCCGGCTAATTTTTTTGTATTTTTAGTAGAGACAGGGTTTCACCATGTTGGCCAGGCTGGTCTGGAACTCCTGACTGACCTCAAGTGATCCAACCCCTCAGCCTCCCAAAGTGCTGGGATTACAGGCGTGAGCCACCGTGCCCGGCCTCTACTTTCTCCTTTGATACTTCATTCCTGATTGGAGTTTAGAACACATTTCTTTCTCTCTCTCTCTTTCTCTCTCTCTCTCCCTCTCCCTCTTTAGTGGATACATCAACTTCCTCCAAAATCAAATATTTTATTTATGTATTCTCATTTGTGATAAAGAATTTTGTAAAAACCAGTGTTTTGACAAACGTGTGCCACAATTATGCCTGAAACATTTGTGTATTACAGATAAAAGGGGCCCATGGAAAGTGGGTTGCTAAGAACACTGGACTTGGAAGTTGAACAGCGTTTGAATGTTGGCTTCACTATTGATTCTGTTTTTGCTAGGTACATGACTTTGAGCCAGTGTCTTAAACTTTCTAGGCCTCAGTTTCCTTATCCATAACGTGGAATTAATGCCTTGCAAAATTGTTGAGAGGAGATACTGTATCTCAAACCTGAATGTCCCTTACGTTTGCCACTAAATCTAGAGCATCCTAGTCTCCCATCTGCCACATGAAAGGGCCACCTCCCTGTCTTCTCTAGGTTCCCTAGGAGCGCTGTTTCACTTGCAGGCTGAGGAGCAGACTGAGTTTCTGCAGTCAGTTTGGCTCCACTGTCCTTTGGCCACGCTACCTGTCTGGGTTGAGGCTGGGCTCGGTGCTGATGAAGTGGTGTCTCTGCCTGCACGGGTCTCTGCCTGCTGCCAGGAGCTGCCACTCCACATGCCTCCACCTCTCTGCTGCTCCTCTGAGTCTCTGGAAGAGGGAGGTGTCTTTTGTTTATATTCCCTTCACTCTGCAAATTACCAGGAATGCTTGTTCCCGGGTAGGAGCCTGACCTGGAGTACTCAGCCTTTCCTCCCCTGCAGCGATTGACCCCCGGGGCTCCGTGCTTCCCATCATGGCTGCTTTCTGCTCCAGCTCCCCTGGTCCGTGAGACAGACCTGCTTGTGCCCAGACCCAAAATGCAGACAGTGTCCACGTAGGTGCTTTCCCGAGGGGCTCGTGCGTCCTGTAAACTCAGGAGATGGATTATGTGATAATAATATCCTTGTTTTTGTTTCTGTTTTTAAATACTTGCTTTTTTTCTACCTATGGTGATATCTGTAAATATTACAGTTTAGTTTTACCTTTTTGAAATTTAAATAGTTTCTTTCTTTTCTTTTCTTTCTTTTTTTTTTTTTTTTTTTTTTTTTTTTTTTTGGAGACGGAGTCTGGCTCTGTTGCCTAGGCTGGAGTGCAGTGGCCGGATCTCAGCTCACTGCAAGCTCCGCCTCCCGGGTTCACGCCATTCTCCTGCCTCAGCCTCCCGAGTAGCTGGGAGTACAGGCGCCCGCCACCTCGCCTGGCTAATTTTTTTTGTATTTTTAGTAGAGACGGGGTTTCACTGTGTTAGCCAGGATGGTCTCGATCTCCTGACCTCGTGATCCGCCCGTCTCGGCCTCCCAAAGTGCTGGGATTACAGGCTTGAGCCACCGCGCCCGGCCTTCTTTCGTTTTTTTTTTTGAGACCGAGTCTGTCACCCAGGCTGGAGTGCAGTGGCGCCATCTCGGCTCACTACAACTCTGCCTCCTGGGTTCACGCCATTCTCCTTCCTCAGCCTCCGGATAGCTGGGACTACAGGCGCCCACCACCACACCCGGCTAATTTTTTGTATTTTTAGTAGAGATGGGGGTTTCACCGTGTTAGCCAGGATTGTCTTGATCTCCTGACCTCGTGATCCGCTCACCTCAGCCTCCCAAAGTGCTGGGATTACAGTTGTGAGCCACCGTGCCTGGTCTAAATAATAAAATTATTTTTTACGTATTCATTTATGTCTTTGATTTTTTTGCTCATTTTTTTTCTTTTTTGATGGAGTTTCGCTCTTTAGCCCAGGCTGGAGTGCAATAGTGTGATCTCAGCCCACTGCAACCTCCACCTTCCAGTTTCAAGTGATTCTCCTGCCTCAGCCTCCTGAGTAGCTGGGATTACAGGCATCCAGCAACAGGCCCAGCTAATTTTTGTATTTTTTCATAGAGATGGGGTTTCACCCAGGTTGGAGTGCAGTGATGTGATCATAGCTCACTGCAGCCTCTAACTCCTGGGCTCAAGTGATCCTCCCATTACAGCCTCCTGAGTAGTGAGGATTACAGATCCATGCCCAGCTAATTTTTTAATTGTTTGTAGACAGCGTCTTGCTATGTTGCCCAGACTGGTCTCAAACTCCTGGCCTTAGTGATTCTCCCGATCCTCCCACCTCAGCATCCCAAAGTGTTGGAATTACAGATGTGAGCCACGGTGCCTGGCCCTCACTTTATGTTAATAGGATTCATCAATGTTGTATGCTATTCTGTTGTACATCCACACAACGATTTGTCCATCTGCTCTAGTGCTGATGGTAGTTGGCTTATTTCCAACTTTTCACTATTATAAACAAAACTGTGATGAACACTCTTGTACATGGCTCTGTACACGGCGTACAGGAGCTTCTCCAAGCTGCATGTGCAGGAGTGTCATAGAGGGTCACCCTGTATGCATATCTCCTACTTTACAGGTTAATCCTAAGCTTTTTTCCAAAGAGATTATACCAACTTACATCCCTGTCAAATAAATCAACATTAATTGATCACCGACTGTGTGATTTAGGTCTCGGGGGAAGAAGCAATAAACAGAACAGACAAAATCCCTGCCAGCACTGAGTTTATATTAAATTAGATGGTGACAAATTTTTAAAAAACCCCACAATATTACAAATGTGAATGACATGAAACAATAATACATAGTAAGCGGGGAGAGGGTAAGAGTGGAGTGGAGTGCTCTTTCAAACAAAGGCGATTGGGGTGGACTTTCTGCCTCTCCAAGGAGGTCAAGGGCAGATTTAAAGATTTATGAACTTGGACTTCTTGTTTTCACTTCTGTAAGATGTAAGGAGCTTGGAAGTCATCTCTCTGTCGTAACAACAAGTAAAAACCTGAACAGATGCAAACATCAGCAACTCTTTTTCGGTCTAAAAGAGAGGGAAGGACACAGAGTAAAGTGCTGTCTGCAAGATTGGAGAGACAAACAAGTGAATCCAGGGAGCCATGACTTACTGGAGCAGAGACCCATAGGCAGAAACCTCTGCAGAAATTAATGCCAGGGAAGGAAAACCTGAACTGTAAATGACAAACTGGTGGAGCCTCAGAGTGGGCAAGGCTGACTTAAAACTCCAGAGGGATCCACTGATAGGGGTGCTTCCACAATATTAGGAGATTTACCTCCGGAACTTGTCCAGGTTCCCACACTAAATATTGGAGGAAAATCCCCTTGCTCTTCTGACCGGGGAGGGGAAAATGAACCCCTTTGAAATACACCAGTGTATTCTGTTAATAAGGTCTGTCCTTAGGAGAAACAAGTTAGCCAGAGCCTGTCTTGCTGGGGTATTATCAGAGCCTAAAGACCTGGGGGAGGACTGGCTGGGCAGGTTGGCCCATGCCTGTAATCCTAGCACTTTGGGAGGCTGAGGCAGGGGGATCACTTGAGGTCAGGAATTTGACTAACGTGGTGAAACTGCTTCTCTACTAAAAATACAAAAATTAGCCAGGCGTGCTGGCACACTCTTGTAATCCCAGTTACTTTATTCAACAGTAGTAGGATATAGATTCTTCTCAAGCTTACATGGAATATTTACCAAGGTAGACCACATTCTGGGCTATAAAACACACCTTAACAAATTTAAAAGAACAGAAATTATACAATATCTGCCCTTAGACTATAGTGGAATTAAACTGGAAATCAATAACAGAAAGATAACTGGAAAATCCTGAAAAACATGCAGATTAAATAACACGCTTTCAAGTAACACATAAGTCAAAGAAGATATCTCAAGAGAAATTTTAAAATATTTTGAACTAAGTGGAAATGAAAACACAATTTATCAAAATTTTGGGGATGCAGCAAAAGTAATGCTTAGAGGAAAAGGTATAGCATTGAATGCAAATATTAGAAAAGAAAGATCTAAAATCAATAATCTAAGTTTTCATTTTAGAACACCAGAAAAAGAAGAGCGAATTAAATGCAAAGTAAGCAGAAGAAAATAAATAATAAGAATTAGACAAAAAATCAATGGAATTTGAAACAGGAAATCAATAGATAAAATCAATAGAGAAAAAATCTGGTTCTTTAAAAAGTTCAATACAATTGATAAGAACCTAGCCAGACTAACTAAAAAAAAGGAGGGAGGGAGAGAAAGAGGGAGACAGACAGGAAGAGAGAGAGAGAGAACACAAATGATCAATATAAAAAACAAAAGAGGTGGACATCAACATAGATCATATAAACATTAAAAAGATAATCAAGGAATACTATGAACAACTCTATCCCCACATTTGGTAACCTAGATGAAATGGACCAATTCCTTGAAAGGCATAATTTGCCAAAACTCACACAGGAAGAAATAAACAACTTGAATAGGCCTATATGTATTAAAGAAATTGAATCAATAATTCACCTTTCAAAACACAAAGCACCAGGATCAGATGTGTTCATTGGTAAATTCTGCCAAACATTTTAAAAGAAAATGATACCATTTCTCCACAATCTCTTTCAGAGGACAGAAGGAGAAGAGATACTAACTCATTTTATGAGGTAAGCATTACCTTAATACCAAAGCTAGACAAAGGCTACAAGAAAAGAAAACCACAAACCAGTACCTCTTATGAGCATAGACACAAAAATCCTCAACAAAATGTTAGAAAATAAAATCTAACATTGTATGAAAAAATTATGCACCACAACCAGATGGGATTTATCCTGGGTATGTAAGACTGGTTCAACATTATAAAATCAATTAATGTAATCTATCACATAAACCATCTGAAAAATCACATAATCATATTAACACATGCAGAAAAAGGCATTTGATAAAATCTAATACCCATTCATGACAAGGAACTCTCAGTAAACTAGGAATAAAGGGGGACCTTTCTAAACTTGATAAAGAATACCTACAAAAAAACAGATATGGCTTACATCATAATTAATGGTGAAAAAGTTGAAGCATTCTTGCTAAGATCAAGAACAGGGGAAGGATATCCCTCCCCTCTCATCACTCCTTTTTGGTATCACACTGGAAGTCCTAGCTTATGCAATAAGACAAGAAAAGGACATAAAGGTATACAGATTGGGAAGGAACAAATAAAACTATCTTTGTTCACAGATGACATGACTGTCTGTATAAAAAAATTTTAAAAATTCAACAAAAATACTCCTGAACTAATAAGCAATTATAGCAAGGTTGCAGGATACAAGGTTAATACAGAAAAGTCAACAGTGTTTCTATACACCAGCAATGAACAAGTGGAATTTAAATTAAAAACACAATACCATTTACATTAGCACCAAACAATGAAAAATACTTTGGCGTAGATCTAACAAAATATATACACGAGCTACATGAAGAAAATTACAAAATTCTAATGAACAAAATCAAATAACTAAATAAATAGGGAGCTATTTCATGTTCATGGATAAGAAGACTCAATATTGTAAAGATGTCATTTCTTCCCAACTTTATCTGTAGATTCAATGCAATCCCAATCAAAATTCCAGGAAGTTAGTTTTTTGAATATCTTCGAATACATTCTAGAGTTTATATGGAGAGGCAAAAGACCCAGTATGGCCAACACAATATTGAAGGATAAGAATAAAGTTGGAGAACTGACACTATCTGACTTCAAGACTTAATATAAAGCTATAGTAATCAAGACAGTGTGGTATTGGCAAAATAATAGACAAATAGATCAATGGAACAGAATAGGGAACCCCGAAATAGATACATATAAATATAGTCAACTAATCTTTTACAATGGAGCAAAGTTAGTCTTTTCAACAAGAAGTACTGGAACAAGTGGACAAGCACACACATGTGCACGCACACACACACATGCACATCTAGACACAGATCTTATATCCTTCACAAAAATTAACTCCAAATAGATCATAGACCTAAATGTAAAGAGCAAAACTATTAAACTCCTAGAAGATAACATGGAAGAAACCTAGGTGACTGTGGATGACTTTTCAGATATAACACTAAAATCAGGATCCTGAAAGAACTAATTGATAAACTGGACTTTATTAAAATTAAAAACCTTTACTATGCCAAAGACAGTGTCAAGGAATGAAAAGACAAGCTACAGACTTGAAAATATTTACAAAATACCCATCATATAAAGGACTGTTACTCAAAATATTCAAGGAACTCAGCAAGAAAAGAACAGCCCGATAAACAGGTCAAAGACCTTAGCAATACCTCAGTAAAGAAGATACATCGCTGGCAAATATGCATATGATGCTCCACATTATACATCATCAGAAAAATGCAAATTAAAACAATAATGAGATATTACTACATACCTATTAAATGGCCAAAATCTGGAACACTGACAACCACAATTGCTGGTGAGAATGTGGAGCAGCAGAAACTCTCATTCATTGCTGGTGGGAAAGCAAAATGGTAAAGCCACTTTGGAAGACGTTTAGTGGTTTCTTACCAAACTAAACATATCTTTATCCTGTAAACCAGCAACTGTACTCTTTGGTGTTTACCTGAAGGAGTTGAAAACTTATGTCCACACAAAAACCTGCATGTGGTTTCTTATAGCAGCTTTGTTCATAATCACCAAAACTTGGAAGCAAGATGTCTTGGAAGCAAGAATAAATAAACTGTGTTACATGTTGAGAATGGAATATTATTCAGTGCTAACAAGAAATGAACTATCAAGCCATGAAAAGATATGAAGGAACCCTAAATGCATATTACTAAGTAAAATAAGCCAATCTGAAAAGGCTACATACTGTATGATTCCAACTATATGACACTGTGGAAAAGCCAAAACTATAGGGATAATAGAAAGATCAGTGGTTGCAAGGGGTTGGTGGAGTGGAGGAAGAACAGGTGGAGCACAAAAGATTTTTAGGGCAAAGAAAATACTCTATGATACATGTCATTATACACGTGTTCAAATCCATAGAAGGTCTAACACCAGGAGTGAACCCTAATGAAACGATGGACTTTGAGTGATTATGATGTGTCAGTGTTCATAAATTGTAACAGATGTACCACTCTGTGGCAGATGTTGATAATGGGGGAAGCTATGCGTCTGTGGGAGCAGAGTATATAGGAAATCTCTGTAATTCCCTCGGAATTTTGCTGCAAACCTAAAACTGTTAAAAAAAAAAAAAAGATCTTAAAAAAAAGGGCTGGGGCTGGGCGTGGTAGTTCACGCTTGTAATCCCAGCACTCTGGGAGGCTGAGGTGGGTGGATCACTTGATCAGGAGTTTGAGACCAGCTGGCCAACATAGTGTAACCCTGTCTCTTCCAAAACTACAAAAAATTAGCTAGGTATGGTTGTGAGTGCCTGTGGGCCCAGCTATTCAGAAGGCCAAGGCAGGAGGATCGTTTGAGCCTGGAAGGCGGAGGTTGTAGTGAGCCGAGAGCGCACCACTGCACTCCAGCCTGGGCAACAGAGACCCTGTCTTAAAACAATAAATAAGTAAATAAAAATAAGGGCTGGGTGTGGTGGCTCACACTTGTAATCCTAGCACATTGGCAAGCCAAGGCATGAAGATTGCTTGAGGCCAGGGGTTTGAGACCAGCCTGGAAAAAATAGTGAGATTTTTGTTTCTATTAAAATAAAAAAAATAGCCAGGTATGGTGGATTGCTTGGACCCAGGAGTTCAAGGATGCAGTGAGCTATAATTGTGCCACTGCATTCCAGCCTGGGTGACAGAGCAAGATCCTGTCTCAAACAAACAAACAAACAAAAAATAACTGTGTCCTTTTGTTGGTTTTAGTTTACATGGCTAAACTAAACTAAACCAACTAAACTAAACTAAACTAAACTAAACCAAACCAACTAAACTACTTTTCATGTAGTTCCTTGGCTATTTGAATTTCCTCTTTCGTGAAGTTCCTATTGAAGTTTTTGTCCATTTTTGCATTGTCTTCCCTTATTTTCTTCTTGATTCATCAGGAGTTTTTCACTCTCTTAATTATATATTTTGATGAACAAAATTAAAATTATGTGGTCAGATTTATCAATCTTTTCTGCCTAAAACTGTGCTATTGCTGAATTTTCCTGTGATTTGGTTTCCTTCCTGCAATCTCTGTGGCTGCCTCCTGATGGATGTACCTGCTCACTCCTGTAGGCAGAATGGCCTCAAGAGGTCAGACCACAGGCTTCCAGGGATCTGCTTGGACCTCCGAACCTATAGCCTCATTCCTCCTCATTTTCCCAGTCCCGTGGAGCTGTTCACTCCTCAAAGCAACGGAAAAGTGCCTGGTGACCCATTCTTGCTGCGTGGACTGTGTGATCCGGTAGCAGCTGCATGCTGTCTCTGGCCTCTGTACCTGGCAAGATGCTGCTGGTATGGCTGGGAACGTAATTCCCCTCCTTCACTTTTCTTCTCACCTCTTTCAGGCGGTGCCCACTCACACTTGAGTCTCTCTTGGTCCCCACTCCCATTCTGAACTTGGGTTAGGACCCCCTTGTTGGTCTTCCTGTGGTGCCTACTCTCTACCATGATCACTGCCCTGACCACAGTTCATGCCCGGTGTTAGTGTCTTAAAAAAAGAGTAAACATCTTCACACTCGACACTGTGCTCTATGAGGACCAGGGCAGCCAACTAATCCAGCACGGTGAGCACCCAATAACTGCTTGTTGATCTGGACATGAACGCTGACTAAAAAGCATTGTCCAGGTCTTCAGCCTAGTGAGTTCTGTTGGCTGACTGCATTTTAGAGATGTCTGTTGGTTTCTTACTAAGGTGAGAACTTTCTCTTCTTACTGTTAATTCATATTAGGATTTCTTTCTGGCAAGTGGTGGTGAGAGTGGGTGGGGGGTGGCTGAGAGAAACAAGACGCTTGGAAAATCTGCTAGGAGAAGGAGAGGCCCTGGAAGCCAGCTGTGGATACTGGGTCAAAAGCCATAGTCAAATCATCACAAGCAATCTCCGTCCTGTGTTCATTTTGGGGAGACTTGCAAAGCCTGGCCAAAGTGAAGAGTGAGCTCCTTGTGTGGTTTGGATGAATCTGAAGCAGCCCCCGTGTGGATTCTGTGCTATTCGTGCTGTTTATCTTTTAAAAATAGGGCAGTGGTTACACAGCTGAGGCCCTGAGCCTGCCCAGCTCCCTGCACGACCCTGTCCGCTACAAGCCTGATAGCACTTCCTTCCTGGCCTCGCGTGGCTTCCTGCACTGGCCTTATCGCCGCACAAAACTTGACACTGTACTGGAATGCGCTCAGGGTCCGTAAATGGAAATCTCTTGCTTTCTACATTTACAAACAACCGTCATCTATAAAATGCTTTCTTTATTTCCAGACTTACACTTTCTTTACACTAGTCGGAATGGGGTTCATATGAGATCATTTTCCTCTCTATCCCTTGTTTTCACCTGAAGTTTTAGTGTTTTGTTTTTTGAGTCCAGAAACTAAATAATACACATGGCATCTGTAGAAGCTGCAGTGTTTACAGCAGTTGTGGGGAATGGTTTTCTACATACAGTGAATTATACTTTATGCCATTTCCTTCATTTTATTACATGCCTGCCTTGAAGAAGCAGGGTAGGAAGAGGGCTGTGGATGATGTCATGTGAACAGACACACGTTTAGTACCGACATCTTTGGCATTCTTTGCAAATTTTAAGCATTTTAGTGATTAAGAAAGCTTTTTTGGGCAGGGCGTGGTTGCTCACACCTGTAATCCCAGCACTTTGAGAGGTCGAGGTGGGCGGATCGTTTGAGGTCAGGAGTTCTAGACCAGCCTGGCCAACATGGCAAAATCTTGTCTCTACTAAAAAAAATACAAAAATTAGCTGGGTGTAGTGGTGCATGCCCGTAATCCCAACTACTTGGGGAGGCTGAGGCAGGAGAATTGCTTGAACCCAGGAGACTGAGGTTACAGTGAGCCAAGATCGAACCACGGCACTCCAGCCTGGGTGACAGAGCGAGACTCTGTCTCAAAAAAAAAAGAAAAGAAAAGTAAAGGAAGCTTTTTTGTTTCTCATCATCTGAGATCTGCTGCTGCTGTACTACTTTCTTTCTCTCATACAACTTCAAAGTGGATGTTAGGTGAACATCGTGTTGAAAATTAACATATGGAGTGTCAAATTCATTTAAGAGAAGATGGGGCTCACAAAATATTTAAAGCTTATCTGTCTGAGCTCTTTAATATTCATGAAGACAATGCAACAGGAAGAGTTTTGGGGAAATAGCGCATGCGCTGTTCTCTGCTTTGTAGTGTAGTAAATAAAAGTCATGTTGAAAATAATTTAAAATTTGGTATGGTCCTGATCTGGAAAATTCAAGGGGTTAACGAAAGGGAAAAGTAGCTTAAACGAGGTTTCTGGGAGTGTCTCGGCTTTCTGAATGCAGTTGCCTTTCATGAGCTCATGAACCTTCTTAAGATATTATGATCTTTTACCCAGGCTAGGGGAATTTCCTCAGATATGATTAAAGAGTGGGCGGGCCATGTCCTCAGAAGTCAGAAGACTTAATATTGGAAACATGAACTCTCTTGGAGCCATTCCCAATTTTATTTCAGAGGAATTCCCCCTTGCAGAACCACTCCCACGATGGAAGGCAGGGATGAAGGAAGTCTTTTGAAATGTATTTATTTTTTAATCTGAAAGTTGAAGAGTTTCCCCTCCCCCCACCATGGAAACTACTAAATTAAGAGTCTGGGTAAACAGTTTGAAGTCTCCTTTTTAGGATGGATAAAGTAAACAAGTTAAGAGTACTCAAAAATTCTCACTAAAGGTACACAACCGCCCTGAGTTATTATTTCCAAGGGAACGTTACCTCAGTCATGGGTGGAAGCCTCACGGGTGACAAGAGATCAGGGCTTTTACTTAAAGAACGAGGCAGCTTTCATTAAGCTACTAAGTGTGAATATGAACTCTGCTGTGACATATTAGGAAGAAGTAAAATATGACAGGAAAAATAGTGCGCTCAAGATTGAACTGTGAGGGAAATGTGGAGCTGTTTATCGAGGCTGGTGGAGGAGAAGCAGCCCACTGGGGTGGAGTGGAGGGAATGGCCGATATTCCAAGGTAGGAGGGAGCCTGACCGTGAACAGAAGGGACATAGGGCCAGAGCCTGGAGAGTGCTGCTAGAGTGGGAATGAATGAGAGGGCTGTTCGAGAGATAGGCAATGACTCGATCACCTATGACTTCTCAGATCATGGTAAAAGTTTTGGATATTATTTTTACTGTGGTAAATACACATAGGACAAAATTTGCCATCTGAACTATTTTTCAGTGTACCGTTCAGTGGCATTAAGTACATTCACATTGTGTGCAAGCATCACCACCCTCCATCTCTAGAACTCTTTCATCTTCCCAAGCTGACTCTGTACCCATTAAACACCAGCTCCCATTTCCCTCTCTTTGCAGCCCATGGCAACCACAATTCTACTTTCTGTCTCTGAATTTGAGTACTCGAGGTACCCCATGTAGGTAGGATTGTAAAGTATTTGTCCTTTTTGACTGGCTGATTTCACTCAGCACTATGTCCTCAGCATTCATCCATGTTGTAGAATGCATCAGAATTTCATTCCTTTTTTAAGTTTGAATGATATCCCATTATATGCATATGCCATGTTTTTTTTATCCATTCACCTATTGATGGACTTTTGGATTATTCCCATCTTTTCGTTATTATGAACAATGCTGTTACAAACACCGGTGTACAAATACCTGTTTTAGTTGCTGCTTTCGATTCTTTTGGGTATATACTCAGAAATGGAATTTCCGGATCATATGGTAATTCTACATTTTATTTTTTAGGAGTCGCCATGCTGTTTTCCACAGCGGCTGCACATTTTACACTCTCACCAGCAATGTACAAGGGTTCCAGTTGCATCACACCCTTGCCAGCACTTATGATTTTTCTGATTTTTGTTTTTTTGTAATAGCCATCCTAATGGGTGTGAAGAAGATTTTGAAATTATTGAGTTAGGAGCCATTGCATGATTTTAATGAGGGAATGACAAAATCCCTTTTCTTTTTAAAAGGATCACTCTGGCTGATGGATGGAGAAGAGATTGAAGGGGAGAAGAAAGCAATGGGGCAGAATAATTTTGAGAAAATTTTGGTGTCCAGGAAAAGAAGGATGGTGGTATGACCTATGGTAGTAGTTCTGAAGAATAGAGGACACAGATTCAAAATATACTTTAGGGTGAGGCGTGGTGGCACATGCCTATAATCCCAGTACTTCGGGACGCCAAGGCAGTCGGATTGCTTGAGGTCAAGAGTTTGAGACTGGCTTGGCCAACATGTTTGAAATGCTGTCTCTACTAAAAATACAAAAATTAGCCAGACATGATGGCGTGCACCTGTAATCCCAGCTACGCGGGAGCCTGAGGCAGGAGAATCGCTTGAACCTGGGAGGTGGGGGTTGCAGTGAGCCGAGATGGCACCACTGCACTCCAGCAGCCTGATGGAGACTAGGGAGGCAGACACCAAATTTGGCAATTAATGCCCATAAAATATTCAGTGAAAACATCAAGAGACAGAAAATTGGATTGGTAACATGGAGACTCAGGAAACCAACTCAGAAAGGTTAAGTAAGTAACTTAAGTTCACACAGCATAAAATGCAAGTGGCAGAGTCAAGAGGCAAACCCAGGACTGTCTGATTACGAGGCCTGGTCTCACCATTTTATGTCACTTCCTTCCAGTCAGAGCCCACCAGTCTCCAGGAATTTGGACCGCTGACTGCATTTATCCACTTTGGGAAATCTCTAGTAATAAAAGAGGGACACGCTCAGTAATAAGTGTGAAGTTTAGAACACAAACCTTGCAAGAACTTTCAAGAATAAATAAAATTCCAACATGGATAGCCTGGGAGGTCACTCTCCCCAGGCTCCGTGGAATTGGTGTTGGGGAGCATAGACATTTGGTCCATGTACAGTACAGCCCCTTTCCACAATGTTGAAGATGAAGCTGGGTCTCGTGCCTGCATATTCCTGTCGCTTCCCTGAGTCCTGTGGATGATGACTGGTGAGATAAATCATGCAGGAAACATGTTTAGTGCGAAAAAAAAATAAAACAACAACAAAAAACCCAACATATTTGGAATGTGATAGACAACGAGTGAACAGACAATCTCACTTAGAAATTGTCTTTAATAGAGTTAATAAATTCAGTTGCCTTTCACTGGGGAGCAATGAACAATTTTATCTCTCCCCAAAGACTCTGGAGTCAAAGGTGGTGTTTAGACTTTTACCCAGGAGTGCTGGTCTCTCATCTGTGTCAGGTACTTGACTGGCTGGAGGTTAAGAACAGAGATTCCAAAATTTCACAGTACGAGTGGGAACTCACTGACTAGCTGTATGCTTGGCTAATGCTTCATCCTCTCCAACATTCAGCTTCGTCATCTGTAAAAGGAATCCCGTAATGTCTATGTCTCAGGGATCCTGTGAGGGTGAGGTTAGGCATTGCACGTGAAGGGCTTAGCTTAGCAAGTACTAGTTGCTTGCTAATCTTTATTACAATGGCAGTTGAGCACGTGCTTTACCTATAGAGCACACTTTACCTCTGAGCACCCTAGAGAAAGGAGAGTTTGGCAGTTTAGCAAGGGGCGTCAGGGGATGTAGGAGGATGGCTACACAATGTACACTAAACTCACAATTAGGGAGTATAATCATGCTTTGTTCCGAAATGGCAAGTGTTTTGACAATGTGTCTTTATATCCATTGCTGTTTTTTGTTGTTGTTGTTTGTTTTTTTGTTGTTGTTTTGTTTTTAAGGTGGACTGTCTCTCTGTTGCCTAGCTTGGAGTGCAGTGGCATGATCTTGGCTCACTGCAACCTCCGCCTCCCGGGTTCAAGCAATTCTCCTGCCTCTGCCTCCTGAGTAGCTGGGATTACAGGTGCCTGCCACCATGCCCAGCTAATTTTTTATATTTTTAGTAGAGACAGGGTTTCACCATGTTGGCCAGGTTGGTCTCGAACTCCTGACCTCAAGTGATCCTCCTGCCTTGGCCTTCCAAAGTGCTGGGATTACAGGCGTGACCCACCACGCCCAGCCATCATTCATGGCTGTTTTAAAGAATTAAATACATCACATGACTGGAACAAATTAGAAAAACACTCCAAATTTTTTTCTATGTATATTACTAGCATAATTAATGACTTCTGAAGCATCAGCTAATTATAGTTTTAAAAGCCTAGAATTCTTTGTAAGTATAGATGGCATTTTTTTCTGGAATCCTCCTTTTGGGTGGAGGAGAATAAGGCAAAAAAAGCACTGGATTTGGCACTGGGTAGACCTTGATTTGAATCCTAGCTCTTAGCTGTGTGTCCCCTAGAGAAATGACCTAACCTCTCTGAACCTCCTTCTTCATTTATATGATGAGGATGATAATATCTCTTTCATGGGATTTTGCAAGGCACATGAAATGCTTATTACACTGGGTTCATCTTAGGCTATCAATAAATGGTAACTATTAGTAATGTATTAGTCGCTATCTTGAATCTTTTCCCCTTTTTCTCTTTTCTTCTCCTACTATACAGTATGCTTTTCTCAGGTGAAAGGATACAGAAAAAAAAACATTATGAGGTCATCAAGTTCCCATGGAATCTTTCAGAAATCAGGGATGTCCTTATTTTTGACACAACTTCCTAAAACAACTCTTTGACCAGCTATAACCCTCCTTGATAGAAGTTACAGATGGAAATGACTGATGAGTTTGTTTATATCCAGTACTTGTATGGTTCAGCCCTTTAACTGATTCGCTTTTTTTTTTTTTTTTGAGACGGAGTCTTGCTCTGTTGCCCAGGCTGGAGTGCAGTGGTGCGAACTCAGCTCACTGCAACCTCCGCCTCCTGGGTTCAAGCGATTCTTCTGCCTCAGTCCTGAGTAGCTGGGATTACAGGTGCATGCCACCATGCCCAACTAATTTTTGTGTTTTTAGTAGAGACAGGGTTTCACCATATTGGCCAGGCTTGTCTCAAACTCCTGACCTTATGATCCACCCGCCTCCGCCTCCCAAAGTGCTGGGATTGCAGGCATGAGCCACGGCGCCTGGCCCTGATTTGCTTTTGAAGAACTATCACAAAAATGCAGTTTCTTTCCCCCTGCTCCTCAGGGGCCACTCCGCATTTTAATAAGATTTTTCCTGATTAAGAGCAAAGATGTTCTTTTGCTCAGCCAGTGGCAGTTTGACCTTTCCTGACTCCTCCCTGTGGCCGCAGCACAGAGCCTGACTTCTTCCATGAAAGAGCTGTGGAGCTGGCAGGGCCTAGGTGCTGGTGGAGAGACCTGTGACTGGACCAGTGGCTGGAGGGAGCAGGAAGTGGTCTGCGATGTAAATGATGGGTCTGAGGTCATCAAGCAATCATCAGGTGGTTAGAAATACGGACTGGGGCTTGTGGAAAGTTCTTACGGAAATATGCCAGAGGCGGTGGTCATTTGCACAGAGGTGGGAGGTACACTATGGCATGCACCGATTCACCCACAGGGAGGAAGAGTGTGACCTTGGATGGGAGAACACTGTGGAGGAAGAACTTTGAGGCTGTTTGGCCTTGAAGAGCAGTAGAAGGAACCAAGGAAACTAGCAGCAGGGAGCTCTTAGAGTGTAGACATCCAACAGGAAAAGCACCCAGGGTTATGATATCCAAGAAAGGCCAGAGTCTTGGGTCAGGAGTCAGCATTAGAGAGTGCTGAGTGGTTGGGGATGGAGGAAAGCTCCTGGTGCGGGTTAGCTGTGGAGTTTCTGGTGACTGTTCAAGTATCAGTTTCAGAGCCAGATGGAGAAATGTCATCCTCCAATTACAGGAAGACAGATGTTAACTTGGGGGATCAGGGAGACAGATGTACTCGAGGAATCGGGGGTTGAAGGAAATATTTAGAACAGTCTTCAGTTTCAGTTTTTCGAAAAACAAGGATCTGAAGCAAATTAAATTTTATCAAATAATTATCTTTTTGACAATTTAGGCTGCTCTCTGGAGCAGATTATATAAATACAGAGTTTCAGATATACAGAATACTGCTTACACCAAAAAAGCTGCAAAGCAACTAAAATGTTTAAAAAACAATATTAAAATTTCTCACATTTTAACTTGACCTAACACCTCCTAACTAAAATGCTTTTCAACTGCTTTTCTTCAATGCTTTCCTTTATGTTTTTGGAGCAAGGTCTCTCTATGGCTGAGGCTGGAGTTCAGTGGCGCAATCATGGCTCACTGCAACCTTGACCTCCCAGGCTCGAGTGATCCTCCCGCCTCAGCCTCCTGAGTACCTTGAACTACAGGCACGTGCCACCATGCCCGGCCACCATGCTCTGGCCTGTCTTGGATATTGTAGAATTGAGATCTTGCCATGTCTCTTGGACTCAAATGATTCCCCCACCTCAGCCTCCCAAAGTGCTGAGTTTAGAGAGGTGAGCCGCCACGCCCAGTTGCTTTTTAACTGTTTTCAGTCAGCTTCTTGAGTTTTGTTTTCACTGTTTTGAAACTAATTTCAGCCGTCCTATTTATTGTTTTAAGATTTATTTTAGCTTTTATTCTAAAATAAATTCTAAAATGTACTTACTGGAGTTTGTAGTGCCTGTTAATTTTGGTGCATCTGATGAATGTTAGCTTTCCCATGTGCTGTTAGTAACCAACCTTCCTTGCAGCCTGTGACACAGCTTATGGAGACAGCCATGGAACTGCCTTGGATAACACAGAATCAAATTGTAAGAGACTCAGTTTATTCTTTGGTAGAAATCTTTTGGGGGAACACGTTAAAACTTAAAAATCGTATCTATTTTACATATTAAACATTAAAAATTAGGCCAAGTAAAGTAGCTCATACCTGTAATCCCAGCACTTTGGGAGGCCGAGGTGGGAGGATCCCTTGTGCCCAGGAGTTCAAGACCAGCCTTGGCAATAAAGCGACACTTTGTATCTAAACAAACAAACAAACAAATGAAAAAGACTAGCGGGGCACCGTGGCTCATGACTGGCACCGTGGCTCATGACTGCAGTTGCAACTACTCAGGAGGCCGAGGGGAAAGGATTGCTTGAGCCCAGGAGGTAGAGGCTGCAGTGAGCCATGATCACACCACTGCACTCCAGCCTGGGCAACAGAGTGAGAGCCTGTTTTTTAAAAAAAAAAAAAAGTTAAAAATTAACATGATGGCAATTATGTTACAGTTAATATAAAATTTATTTTAACACTAACCATTATTTTCTGGTTCTCTTGGTTTCAAGTCCAATTTTCTGTCACTAAAGAACCAAATAAGAACCCACTGATTCTTAGATTTTTAGATTTCCTGAACTGGAATTTAAAAAAATAACATGCTGTGGCTGGTGGCATGGCTCATACCTGTAATCTCAGCACTTTGGGAGGCCAAAGTAGGAGTGCTTGAGACCCGGAGTTTGAGACCAGCCTGGGCAACATAGCAAGACCCTGTCTCTACAAATTAGCTGGACATGGTGACATGTGCATGTGGTCCCAGCTACTCAGGAGGCTGAGATGAAAGGATTGCTTGAGCCTGGGAAGTCGAGGCGGCAGTGAGCTGAGATTCTACCACTGTACTCCAGCCTGGATGACAACGCAAGACCCTGTCTCAAAAAAACCCAAAAACTCCAAAAGACAAGCAAAACACCCCCAAACAAACAAACAAACAACAACAACAAAAACACACTTAAGGGGTGGGTATTATGCATACGCAGAAACGGGGTGGCCAACTTTTAATTTTGTCAATTAAGAGCATTTTTTTCCGAAAGCTCAATTTATTATTAGCAACAATGGATCAAAGAAATGGCATGATAATACAAAACTATGTGAGAACATTTAGCTGTATGGAATGAGGTAGGTCTATACTTACTGATAAAGATCTCCAGGATGAATTAAGTTTTAAAAAAAGGCAGGGTGCAGAACAATCGATTGGGTGGATCCATCCATTGCGCTCCCAAGGGTGGATTGGGAGAGAGGGAGACTTACTCTTCATTGAATTCCCTTTTACACCTTTTGAAGCTTATGTTGTGTGTTCAAAAATAAATACAGATAAATTTAAAGATTAGCTTTGTGAAAAATTCATTCCAGTGTCTTGTTTTTCATTTGTCTCGGATCGGTAAAAGCTTTGTCCTGAGACGAACCAGGCTGCAAACAGGCTTTTAAGAACCTCCATCCTAATTCACTTTCCATTTACCTTCAAATGAGTAAGCTCTCAGGCAGGAGGGGAGAGTCTAGCTGTACCTTAGTCCCCTCCCCCTGAGAAAATGACACATTACGGAAACTATTAGTTCTTAAGAGGGGAGTTGCTGTTTCCAAGATTGAAGAGGAGATACACTATTTCCAAAGATTCACCTCTTTCCCTTTTCTCCATCCTTGTTTATATAGATGGAAAGGTTCATATAAGGAAACATAGCCTCATAGCATTTTCCTTTTGAGGGTGTTTGTAATGTTCGTGTGTGCCAGAATGCCGGCGTTTACTAATATGTACGACACATTGTGTTTATTTCTGTTTCATCAAAGTTTTGCCAGATTATGGCCTGTCTGTGGCTGATAGTGGCTGTGTTTGTGTATGAGCACAGGGTCATCTGATAACAAATTGTCACATCATGCGATTAAGCGATGTTTAAAATGGGTGTAAGCCAGAAAGTGGTCTGACTCCCAGACCACTTTTAGAAGGTCCCATCAACAAAAGAAAGTTCAAGGTATCTTGGAAGAGGTCATTGATTACAACCGTCTTGATCATTCTGGACTTGTTCCTTCCTGCAGAGACACAATTAAAATAATGTTGTACAGTAGACATTTTTCATTGTTAGAGGAAGGACACTTTTTCAGATGTAAATCAATGCAAAATCTATCTCCTCTTCAGAAAGATAAAAATCCGTATTTTTAGGAGCTCGCTCAATGAATTGTATGAGAGGTGATGCTTTATTACAAGCATCAATGTTCAGTTGCCATTTCTCATGACTTTCGCTGCCACATTTGAGGCCACACAGGCAGGCTGTGAGCATCCTGGGCCAGGGACGTCGTGCCTGTCACTTTTCCATGCCTGGTTTAGTTTCGCGGCACACAGTAAGCGCCTAGCACATTTCTGTTGACTGAATGAATGAATGCTTCAAATTAATAGTTACTAGGCAAAAAATCTTAACAAAACCTTAAACTTTGATTTGTAATACCCATACTATATTTTTGTATTATTACCTAATCTCTCTGAATTATCAGTGCTATCATCAGCTATAAAACTAAATTGGTCTGGAAAGTATTGGAAGATAGTTTTGTCTGATAGCTAAAGCTCAGGAAAAAATGTCACCCTTATCATTACCGGTTTTGTGCTTAACAAAAATTCCTTGAATTAAGGTTTATTATTGTCATCATTATTTGTCTCAGTAATATGGACATATAAATCACCTTGCTGTAACTACTTTGAAATTTAAGAAAATGAATAAAAGCAGTGAATTTTCTGTTGTCTTCCATGAAGTCTGGTAATTTTAGTAATCCACTGCCCTATGAGATACAAGGCAACTCTGTTTCCTCTGTAGTCTGTTTTTTCTTCCTTTCTTTCAAAATAACCTGCCATCTTTCCAAAATAAACATGAGGAGGAAATACATGAGTGGGTATGTAATCACCCAGATATTTGGAGCAGCATGCTTCTAAAAAAATGGTAAAAATAGAGTAGTCATCAGAAATTTCTTCTGGTTTTACAGAACTTGTTCTTAATGTTCTTTTCTTGTCTCTATAAGAATTTTTAAAAGAAACATTTACATTAGTGTAAAAAGTTTGCCCAAGTCAAAATTAAACAGCTATCCATCCAAGACTTATTTTCCCACATGAGGATAACCTTAGATTTTTAGAAATTTGGAGTGAACTTCATGAAAATAATTATTTTACAGATTTTTAGCATTCTAGAATTATAATATCATATTATATTTCAATCCAATATTTATGAGACCTCATTCTGTGATGATCTTATCTAATAACTGTGTTAACTACATAATTACATTACAGGTCAATCATAATATGTATATTTCACATTTATTTTTAGATACTTTGCATTTAAAAGTACTTTTAGGATTTCTTATAATTCTGGAGGGTTTATGATATTTAACAAACATTTAGAAAACTGGGTTACTTAAAAGACCTCATCTAATGTAATGACTCTGGTGAATGAGTTCACGACTTTTAGCTTATGGTTCAGAAAATACAGAGATCATTTTTCTCTCTCTTGCCCTTTCTCTTGTCCTCCTTTTTTTCCTCCTTATTCTCTTCTTCACCTGTCTCCTTTTCATCTTCTGCAAATATTATTTAGCATCTACTCTCTATGTTGAGTTCAACAACAGTTCAGAGTTTTCAGCTGCTGCTCTTGGATCTCAGAGAGGCTGACCTCAGAGTCAAATCCTGCACTCTTTCCAGACGATTACCATAGACAGAAAGAAACTACTTGAGGCATGGTACACATTTATTAATAGAGATCCTACTCTTTGGTGTCTGTGATAATTTGTAGGTAGCTAAGCAAAACTTTTTAAGTATACCACCTACCAATCTAAGGAGAGAGGGGTTTCCAAACAATTTAATAGCATCAACAAGATAACAGTGTTTGCTCCTCTGAGGCGAGTCAGCTGCTTTTGCCCAGGCAGATCCAAGCTCAGGAGGCCTGAAGATGCTAATTACAGATCATTCTTATCTTGTCACTAAAGTCACAAGGAGGCTTACTTGCAAGCAAATCTTTGTAACTATGGAAAAACAGTTATGAAGGTCTATGGGTAAAGCTAAAACATTAAATTACAAAAAAAATTCTTCAATCTAGACTAGCTACACCTCAAATTTCAAATTACCCAGACAGTAACACATGGTGTGAGTAGATCTTGTCTTCCCTTTGAGTGTTGATTTATTACAATTCTACCCGCTAAAAAGAGCCCATTGTTGACTCTCCTGTGAGTGAGTCCTCTAGCCTGGGTTCTGGAGAGGGAGCTCATGAGGTCATGGCTGGCCCTTCAGGGGGTGAGCAGGGCCAGTTCTGAGGCTGGAGAACTTGACCCCATAGGTGGCATTAGCCATCATTCCTGGAGACTCTTGATCTGAAATGGATTCTCCTTCTCACTGTGGAGCTGGGCCTTGGCCAAGGCTGAAGATGCCCAGGACCCAGGAATTCCACATCATGATCCTTTCTCTGAATAGTTCCGTGGCTCACCTAGCCCAGTCAGTGGAGGTGGCTCAGAAACTGCCCAGTTCATAAACAAGAAGAAAGAAGAAAGGACAGCACCCCCATGTCTGCATGGGCTGTTTCTGTACATATGACACTCTGGGTTCTGGTCTGGATGGTTTCCTGTGGGTGGATGACTGACTAACTGGCCCACCTCACAGTACTTGGCCTCCTTGACTGCTCCTTGAGCCATCAGACTCATCCCCAGGAAACGAGCTCATTCACAATCATTATATCTTTAGTCCATGCATTATGACTAAAGCTCTTGGAGATAAGGAGGAAAAGTTAAAATGCTGAGCCACACTTCTTCTGGGCAGAGCCGTGGAGCATTTCAGACTATAACTTGGAATGGGGCAAGGCAAAACGCCTAGCTTTAATTAGAGAGAGAGAGGCTGGCATTGATGGAGCTAATTATTTCTCGCCGAATTGCTATGCAGGGAAAGTTCACTGTTGGAACTGAAATCCCAGGCCAAGGAACAGTTTACCTGAATTCACACCAGTAACTCTGGGCAGCTTACTAAACATAATGCCTCAGTTTGGATATACCTATAAAAATGGGGATAGAAACACTAATACTTCAAAAGGTCCTTGGAAGTTTTCTTTGCAGGATTAAATGAGTTAATATCTCTAAAGTGCTTACAGCAGAGAATCACAAAGTTAGCATTAAATATAGGTCTATTTCTATAAACACAGGCTGTTATCACTGTTATCACCACTAGTCCATGTTTGAATGCAAGAACTGTAAGTGACTAAAATAACAGAGAAGGGGGAAAAAAAAGAAAAGGAAACTTTTTGGTGACAAGTGATGATAACTTCATGTTTCCTTTAAATCTCACAACACGTTTGTGAAATAAGTAAACAGCTATAGAATAAGTCTAGAGATGCACTGTGCAGCAGGGGCACTATAGTTAATAATATTGTACAGTCATCTCTCCTTGGGGGATTGGTTTCAGGACCCGCGAGGATACCAACATCTGTGGATGTTCAAGTCCCTTATATAAAATGGCATAGTATTTGCATATAACCTATGCACATCCCCCATATACTTTCTTTATTTTATTTTTTGAGACAGAGTTTCATTCTTGTTGCCTAGGCTGGAGTGCAATGGCGTGATCTCGGCTCACTGCAACCTCCGCCTCCTGGGTTCTCTTGCCTCAGACTCCCGAGTAGCTGGGATTACAGGTGTGCACCACCACGCCCAGCTAATTTTTGTATTTTTAGTAGAGACGGGGTTTCGCCATGTTGGTCAGGCTGGTTTCGAACTTCTGACATCAGGTGATCTGCCCGCCTCGTCCTCCCAAAGTGCTGGGATCACAGGCATGAACCACCGTACCCAGCCCTTCCCATACACTTTAAATCATCTCCAGGTTACTAATAATACCTAATAGAATGTAAATAGTGGTTGTATTTTCATTTGTATCCTTTTAAAATGTTTATTTTTATTTAAAAATGTTTTCTATTTACAATTGGTTGAATCTATGGATGCTGAATGGGAGGATATGGAAGCCGATTGTATTGTATACTGAAAATATGTGAAGAAAATAGATTTTAGGGATGCTTAATACAAGAAAAAGAAGGTGATGGATATGTTAGTTTGATTGTAGTAATCATTTCACTATTATATGTATATCAAAATGTCACGCCATATACTTTAAATATATATAAAATAAATTAGAAAATAAGTAAATAATATTTTATGAGAGCCGGGAAAAGAGCTAACATTGTGAGTGAACTAACATTTGCCAGGCATTGTGCTAAACCCATTGCAGATTTAGCTAGTTAAGTTATTGTAACTCCTAAAGACTTATTTGTGTATTTATTATTTCATTTTAAAAAGTATTTGAGCAGCTTACTTAAATTCATAACACAAAATAATAGACAAAATAAGGAAATAAGGACCAAGAGAGAAAAAACCTAAGAGTAGTAAGATAAATATAGCAAGGACGATGTATGATGCCTTAGTATAACAGATGAGGATGCTGAGGTTCTGAGAAGTTCTACAGATCGTGTGGGATGTCCTGCTACGGCAGAGCCAAGCTGGGTGTCATTTCTGACTCTGTGGGTTCTGATATAGTTTAGAGTGACTTTTCCAGTTTAAATGGAGCTGAGAGAAGGGGAAGAAAGAGCGCTCAGGCAAAATGGAAATGTAAAACAAGAGAGAAGATGGAAAAGAGGAAAACTAAGTGGTAGAAGAGAGGGAAACAGCAGGTGAAGCGACAGCCACGTCACTGTTGGTTTGTAAGAGTGGGAGCTGCCTGCAGGGATGCAGTGGCTCAGGGGAAGGTGAGGGGCTTCTGCTCTGGGATCTGGGACTTTCTTCTTCTTGGACAGACATCACTAGGCCCCTGCGGCTTACCCACTGGCACTTGCAGAATAGCAATAAGCTCCCTAACACAGTGCTAGATTCAGTTCTGGAAATTGAGATTCTGGGCCTCTCTGAATATTTTCAAGTAAAGGGGTGACACGATTGTACCATTAAGTTCCAGAAGCACAGATATTTCCTGTAAGGAGCCATTTTTTTCCACTCCTGGAGAAGCTGGATTCTGGGTCTCAGCTGTTCCTGCTTATTTTCATTAGACAGATTCCCCGACCAATTACTGTGTGCCCACCACAGCTGGCCCTTCCTACGGTGGTCCTGCATCCGTGGATACAACCAATCGTGGATCAAATACACTTTAAAAAATCAATAGGCCGGGTGTGGTAGCTGACACCTGTAATCCCAGCACTTTGGGGGGCCAAGGTGGGCGGATCACGAGGTCAGGAGATTGAGACCATCCTGGTTAACACAGTGAAACCCCATTTCTACTAAAAATACGCAAAAATAGCCAGGCGTGGTGGCGGGTGCCTGTAGTCCCAGCTACTTGGGAGGCTGAGGCAGGAGAATGGCGTGAACCCAGGAGACGGAGCTTGCAGTGAGCAGAGATCACGCCACTGCACTCCAGCCTGGGCGACAGAGCAAGACTCCATCTCAAAAAACAAAAACAAAAACAAAGACAAAAACAATAAAACCTAACAACAAAACAATAAAAATAATACCAATAGACTACTTAGGTAACATCTACATTGTCTTAGATATTATAAGTAATCTAGAGATAATTTAAAGTATAAGGGAGTTTGTGTGTAGCTTGTATGCAAGTGCAACCCCATTTTATGTCAGGGACTTGAGCTTTGCAGATTTTGGTATCCTCTGGGGTCCTGGAGCCCAGCCTTTGGGGATACCGAGGAAGGACTGCATTGGCATGTGGAAGGAAGAAGGTTAATAAGGCACAATCGGGTGGAGAAGACAGACGTGGAGCTTACAGCTAAAGTACAGTTGAGTAAATGCTCCTCTGAGGATGCACTTCTATCACTGAGCTTTGGGGGCCCTGGAATGGTGCATCCCACTCTGCCTGGGGGCAAAAGTCAAGGCTTTAGGAGAGGAGAGCACGCGTAGCTGGCTCAAAGGACCATGTCAGGTGAGGAAGGGAGGGGTGGGAAGCCAGCAGAGAGTTGCGTGGGCCAACCCTATGGCCCCAAAAGGGACTGTGAGATCAGTCTGCCAGGTCCCGGACCAGCAAATGGGGAGGTGGAGAGAAGGGAGGAGGAAGAGAGGTGTGAAATGAGGCTAGAAGGTGGGTTCCAGCCACTTGTTAGTGATCTTCTATGTTAGTTTCTTACATAGACTCTCCTTGCTCCAGCAATGACCATGGCCTGACCACAGTGTTCATTTACCTCCTGTAGCCAGCAGGGCCTGAGCTGAAGTCTGAAAGCAGCCTGGTGTGATTGTCGCTCCAGCAGCCTGGCCACGCAGCCCCTTCTTGGGAGTGTGGGGGACTGCCGCAGGGTCTGAGAGAACTAGTGGGGCCCGGGGAAGCCTCCACGGAGAAGAGGGCCCAGTGTAAGGAAGGTGTGGCGATGAAGGGACACTCGTATTTGAGGCACGATTGTTAGGATTTGGAGGAGTGCTGACACTTGGTGTTACAGCTTGGGAGACCGACCAGATAGCAATTACACACATTTCTGTTAAATTGAAGAATCTTAGCTTACTATAGGATGAAAACCATTTCCCAAGAACTCCAGTTCTGTTTTGAAATAGTCTAACTTCGTTTGTGTTCTGGAGAAGCACGCGGCACACTGGACAAGCTAACACCGTGGCACTGCTGTCACCTGTTAGCCATATTGTCTCTGGCAAATCACCCGCTCCAGAGCCTCTCACTCCTTATCTACAAAACCTGGATGATATTGAGTCCCACAGACTTGAGAATCCCGTTTATAGTTTATGTGAGTGAGGGCTGACCGTGTGTTAGTGCCCTGTGACAAGCAGAGAGAGGTGCAGTCAGCACGTGGCTCTGCTCCTCTCCCCTCAGCCCTTCCTATTCCTCTCCCTTCTTCCCTCTCTTCTCCCTCCTCCTCCTCTTCCTCGTCTTCATTGTTCTTCATCTTCTCCTCCTCTCTGATTCCTTCTCCTGTTCTTCCTCTTCCTTTCCTCCTTCGTCTTCCTCTGCTTTTTCTTCTTTTCCATAGCTAGATTCTGCAATTCAGAGAAACTGGGTATTTGTTTTCTTGTAAATAAGAAAAGACAAGTAAGCAATTTCTGCACTTTTATTTATGGGTGTAGAATTTAGCTAACTGAATAAATAGATATTTAAGTTTTAATATTTAAAACCACTCTTACAGTATCCTTTTGTCTCAATTGGTCTAAGTATTTCGAGTTCCCATTTTCTCATCAATTTCAGATAATCAGGGTTTGGTATTTGGAAAGTGCTGATGGCCCATGTGCAGTGAAAACTCCCATGTGACTGTGTGACCGTGTGATCAGGCACAGAGGCGTGCTCCCCGCCTTCTCACGCTACACGTAGTCAGGGCGCTGGCAGCTCCCCAAGGCCTTCCCTGCTCCCCTGGCCCCACCCTACCCGGGCTTCCATCCCACTAGAGCTGGAACCCAGGGTTCCCACCAGCCTCAGTCCACATACAGAACTTGGAGTGAGGTAGGCTGGCCTCTCTCCTTTACTAGACTGGATCTCAAAAGCAGGGCTCTTGTTCTAGCCATGGTTTTATTCTCTCTCCTAACACAAGATCTGGCACAAAGCAACCACTGAGTGACTGAAGGGCAAGTGTGAGTGTGTGTGTGTGTGTGTGTGTGTGTGTGTGAGAGGCATGTGGGTGGAGAGGAGGCTATTACTAACTCTGTCTTCAAGAAGAGACTGTGGACCATGTGCAACCAGGGTTACTTGCCAGACATGTGCAGAGAAGACCAAACCTTGGGGGGAATTTGTCACCTCATTAGCACAGGCTCATCTCCCGAGTTTTTTCTAGCGAAACTTCTGCACAGATATTTCACCCCAGGACTGGAGCTCTTTTAAGGTGGAGAGAGCCCTGAGCTACCAGATGCCTCTCCCCTGCCAGTGCGGACCAGAAGCACCATATTCTTTGCACCCTTGATGGAGTCTAAACTGTTGGCACAGGAAATGATTTGTATTTTAACAGGAGTGCCTAAGAAATGTGTGGGGCTGGCCATGGTGGGGAGATGGAGCAGTCCCTGGGCCTCTTTAGGGGCCAGAGTGTGATCATCTGCCCTGTTACGGAGGCTCAGCACTCTTTCGTTCCTTTCTTTTTTTTCTTTTTCTTTTTCTTTCTTTCTTTCTTTTTTTTTTTTTTTTTTTTGAGATGGAGTCTCACTGTGTCGCCCAGGCTGGTGTGCAGTGGTGTGATCTCAGCTCACTGCAACATTTTCCTCCGGGTTCAAGAGGTTCTTCTGCCTCAGCCTCCTGAGTAGCTGGGATTACAGATGGCTGCCACCACACCCAGCTAATTTTTTGTATTTTTAGTAGAGACAAGGTTTCACCATGTTGGCCAGGCTGGTCTGGAACTCCTGGCCTCAAGTAATCTGCCTGCCTCAGCCTCCCAAAGTGCTGGGATTACAGGCGCAAGCTACTGTGCCCGGCTCCTTGGTCCCTTTCCTTGGCTTCTCTGCACAAATCTGCTCAGCTTGGATATTGTCTCAGAAATAAGAAAGAGGGGAGCATCCCAGGCTGGTGCTGATGTCGTTCCCCCTGGGAACAGCTTTATCTCTGTTGTTTCTAGCACGTAGGCTTTGTAAATAAACCAGGGTCTGGACTTCCCTGCTTTGTTAGTGCAAGCTATCATCGCAGCTTGGAGCCGCCTGGCCTTTCTGTCAAAGACACTTGATTATGTGTCGTCTAGAAGCTACCTCCTACCCGGGGAGGGAGGCCAGCTTGCCTGGTGACGGTGTCTGCAAGGTGGGCCACAGTTTATCTTGTCTCCTTTTTTGATTTTTTGACCTAATGGGAATTCAGTATTTTAAAACAAAGTTATAGGCCAAATTCCCACAAACAGAGAGATGCTAAATTGCTTCCAGTCTTCTGGTAAATTACCACGTTTCCCATTGCCCTTGGAATGATCTTCTAAACACTCTGTTCTATAATTAGGATATTCATTAGGTGTTGTCCACCTCAGATCAGATATAACTCCCAGAGAAAAAAATGACTGCCAGGCTGAACAAAGTGTCACCCCCAAACGGGAAAGAATAAAATACTCATTTCTTTTAAAAATTTTGGTAAAATGTACATCACATAACATAGACATTCCTCACTTAATTATTTCTAAGTGTACAACTCAGTGGCACTGCATAAATTTGCAATGTTGGGTGTCCAGCACCACTGTCTAATTCCAGAACATCATTTCTATCACTTCACATATTCTCTCCTTTTAAAAGCTAAGATTTTGTCTACCTAGCAAAAATACCAAAACAATTTCAATCCACCAGTGAGTAGCAGCAATTAGTTCATAAAATGTCTACATTGCGTATTGACCATCCACAAGAAACTGTAAGTTGATTGAGTTCTTGGGATGGACCATTATGAAGAGATTTTGCAAAATGTACATCTGTATAAGCTATAGATATGGATAGATAAATATTTAAGAAAATAAGTAGATAAATGCTTTCATGGGTTGAATATATTTGGAATAATATTTATAAAAAGATGGGCAGATTTTATTGAACGTATTAAAATTTCAGAAATTTTCCTTATTTGAAGGGAAGATTAAAAATTTGATGTGTAGAATATTTTGAAGAAATACAATTTTATTGTTTTTATGTTCATAGAGTAATTCTACTAATAAAAAAGGGAAGGCAGAATATATTTGATTATTTTACTTAATAAACAAAATATATCATTGGGAGATGGGGAGCTATAGATATGTAGTAATATTGTTTATCTTGATTACCCAATAAGAAGATAAAAATCACAAGTAATTATCACATTGATGATTTCATAGCAATATTTCTAATGATGATTTTCTACATGATGATTTTCTAAGAATTTTCCCTGTTTATCGATTCTACTTTTAAACAGGAGTTTCTCAGGTTACTTTTAAATTTTTCCTTAACAAGTACTGTCGCAGGAAATGCAAAGGTAAATTTCCTTGAATCATGACAGATTCCAAGTTGTTAGAGCCCTTACACATCACTATGTCAGCAATTATTCTTCAGCCACTCTCATTAACTGGTAGCTTTGTAGCAAGATTGTCTCATTCAATAGAGACTGCTCTTTCTTTCTAGGCTGCTGAACTCTGTAACTAGCCTCTCAAGTAGCTGAAACTACAGGCACGTGCCACCACGTCTGGCTAATTTTTCTATTTTTTGTAGAGATGTGTCAATATTTCTAAAAAAGTGACATGTTAAGGAAGTTATGTAAGTCACAGTTTGTTTTCTATAGAGTATTAGATATCTACTATTGGACATGCCTTTGCAAATTAACCTTGCCTGTCTCAGACACCATCATTCTATAATTCATGGATGATCTCTTGATTGTTTCCTTCCCTATTTTTTCTAAGTGGTAGGTCTTTTCTCCAAATTTCCATTACCTTATTTTTGAATCTCTAAATTCGCCTCTTTTGTTTGTCAGTTCCCAGGTCTTCTATAATTGAACTGCAGCATTATGTTTTGTTAATGGGGACTGTCTATAATATCACAAAGCCTGTATATCTATATAACTGGAGCAAACGAAAGAATCAACCAAACTGCATAATGGATGCAAGAATTTTTCTTATCTTATTCTCTGTGTATTTCTCTGCTATTATTTCATTATTTTAAAAATATTGTTAAAAGTCACTAATCTAAGTCCATAAGTCAGAGACTTTAGGCTTTTTTTTTTTTTTTTTTTTAAAGACAGTCTTGCTTTGTCACTCAGGCTGGAGTGCAGTGGCACAATCATGGCTCCCTGCAGCTTCGACCTCCTGGGCTCAGCTAATCCTTCCACCTCAGCCTCTCAAGTAGCTGAAACTACAGGCACGTGCCACCACGTCTGGTTAATTTTTCTATTTTTTGTAGAGATGGGGTTTCTCCATGTTGCCCAGGCTGGTCTCGAACTCCTGGGTTCAAGTGATCCACCTGCCTCAATCTCCCAAAGTTGCTGGGATTTCATGCATGATCCCTGGCATCCAGCCAGATTTTTTATAATAAATTAGAATTGAGACTCAACTTATTTATTTATTTATTTATTTTTTTGAGACAGAGTCTTGCTTTGTCATGCAGGTTAGAATGCAATGGCACGATCTCAGCTCCCTGCAACCTCTTCCTCCTGTGTTCAAGTGATTCTCCTGCCTCAGCCTCCCGAGTAGCTGGGACTACAGGCACCTAACACCATGCCCAGCTAATTTCTGTATTTTCAGTGGAGACAAGGTTTCACTATGTTGGTCAGGCTGATTTCGAACTCCTGACCTCAGGTGATCCACCTGCCCTGGCCTCCCAAACTGCTGAAATTACAGGTGTGAGCCACCGTGCCCAGCCAACTTCATTATTTCTGAAGTTGAAATTTTATCTGCTTTCATGTACCTGGTTTACTAGCAATGCTATCATACAAAAGAATTTTCCAGCTGTTCATAAATAGGTGTGGTTTTAGCTTTAAGTACGGTGGGTTAAACACACACCTTTTCTTGTTTCCTCTCATTTCTCCTTGTAAATTTTACCAACCCTTCCAACTTCATCTCCCTGTAGGAAGACTTCCCCGAAAACATGAACCTCACCTTATCCTTTACTCTCAATTTTCTTTCAGTTTCAACAATTACTCAGGCTACTTCCTTGGATTTTCTAAGATGTGCCTTGAGTATGAAATGGAGGTAATAATCAAAACAAGCTCCTAAAATTATGAGGAGAATTAAAGAAACGAATGTATATAAAGTGCTAAGCACAGTTTCTGCCCGATGGCCTGCTCTCCCTAATGGTAGCTCTCATCATTTAACCACTCAAGGGCAGGCACATCAAGTTACTTTACAAATTAGCTCTCAAAGGGAGATTTGTTAACTTGGTATGGAAGTTCCTAAGACAGGTCATAATGAAAAGGAGAGTTAGGGTGACTAGCAGATAAAATCTATGACTATCAACTCTTCATTCTGAAATAACCCAGAAAAGACAAAAGTGAGACTTCAGTGAAAGGCAACAAACTGATGAGAGTTGGGCACGTCTCTTTTTTTTAAAACTGTGGTAAAATAAAATTCATCATTTTAGCCATTTTTAAGTTTACAGTTTAATAACATTGAGTACATTCATGTTTTGCAAACCTCACCACTATCCATCTTCAGAATTTTTCATCTTACCAAACTGAAATTCCACCTCCATTAAACAACTCCCTAGTCCTCCCTCCCCCCTCCCTGGTAACCACCATTCTACTTTTTGTGTCTTTGAATCTGACTCCTCTTGGTACCTTATGTAAGTGAAATCATACATTATTTGTCCTTTTGTGACTGATCTATTTCATTTATCCTAATGTCTTCAAGGTTCATATGTGTTATAGCATGTGTCAGACTTTCCTTCCTTTTCAAGGTTGAATAATATTCTATTGAATGTGTATGCCACATTTTGCTTCTTCATTTATCCATCAATGGACATCTGAGTTGCTTCTACCTTTAGGCTACTGTGAATAATGCTGCTATGAACATGGGTTGATATCTGTTTGAATCTCTACTTTCAGTTCTTTTCGGTATATACCCAGAAGTAGAATTCCTGGCTCACATGGTAATTCTATGTTTAATTTTTGAGGAATTGTCATACTGTTTTCTATAGTGGCCGCACCATTTTACATTCCCATCAATAAGATGCAAGGTTTCCTATTTCTCCACATCCTCACCAACACTTTTGTCAAGCCTCTTGAATTTTGAGTGTCTCAGGATACACGAGTTAAGAGGTATTAAGAGGACTATGAGTCGCCATTTGTTAACATGTGAGAATATTGAGGTACTATGAAAAAATTGTCAAAGATAGCTTGATAATTATCAAAGAAAGAACATGGGAATCAGTAAGTTATGGTGATTCCAAGCCCAGCTTTGTAATCAAATCACACGTGTCCTTGAATTCTTGATTTCTGGTGTGGCACCAGCTAGCTGTAGAAACTTGGGGAAGTGTTGTGACTTCAGTTTACTTATGCATAGAAGAAGGATCACGGTACTTAGCTTGTGGGATTGTTAAGGAATTTAAATGAGATAACCATGGTGGAATACCTAACAGTGCTGCCCACATAGAACTCTGAAAATGGCAGCTTTTGTTACTGTTTTGGAGTTTCTTCTTCTTAATAAGATGATTAATTAAGAATGCCATCTTTTGTTAGATCAGTCACTACATACTTGAAATGCTCCTTCATTCTGCAAATGCGTACATACACAGAAACTTCAAACATTTCATTTTTATCTGATCTGGAAGATGAGAATTTGATGTAAGATTAGAGTAGTTCCAGGAAACAAGAAGTTAGAAGTTAATATGATCTAAAGACAGACAGGTAATACTTTACAGCAGTTAGATAGATGGAATATTGTTCATTGATAATGGTTTGGAAGCCCACACAAAAATGGACGGTGCCTCTGGAGAAAGATCTGGATCTATTTAATTATTTCTTCCTGTTGTGGTTGGCAAAAGATCTGGAGTTAGATGGAAAGAGAGTTCATCCAGGCAAGACATGAGGCAGCTTAACTAACCCAAGGAAAGACACTTAATGATAGACTTCAACGGAAAGAAAACTCAAAATTGCTGAATAGGGAGAACAGAACATTAATTCTCCTTTTTTTAAGATTGCTGTTAGTTTTTTGGATGTTAGAAGAATTATGTAGACTGGATATGGTGGCTCACGCCTGTAATCCCAACACTTTGGGAGGCCGAGGTGGGTGGATCGCTTGAGCCCAGGAGTTCGAGACCAACCTGGGCAACATGGTGAAACTCTGTCTCTACTAAAAATACAAAAAATTAACTGGGTATGGTGGTGCATGCCTGTAGTCCCAGCTACTAGGGAGGCTGGGTGGAAGGATCACTTGAGCCCCAGAGGTTGAGACTGTAGTAAGCCAAAATTGTGCCACTGCACTCTAGCCCAGGGAACAAAGTAAGACCCTGTCTCAAAAAAAAAAAAAAAAGAAGAGGAAGAAGAAGAATTATAAAAAAAAAATATAAGGCTTCTCCACATGAAGAAATAGAGATAATAATTACCTGAATTATGTATCTAAGTAGTAAATGATAGACCCGACAAAAGAAATCAAATTTTCAATTCCCTTGGTTGGGTGCAGTGACTCATGTCTATAATCCCAGCACTTTGGGAAGCTGAGGCGGGCAGATCACTTGAGGCCAGGAGTTCGAGACCTGCCTGGCCAACATGGTGAAACCCTATCTCTACTAAAAATACAAAAATTAGCTGGATACAGTGGTGCGTGCCTGTAATCCCAGCTACTCTGGTGGCTGAAGCAAAAGAATCGCTTGAACTCAGGAGGTTGAGGCTGCAGTGAGTCTAGATGGCATCGCTGCACTCCAGCCTGGGCGACAGAGATCTGAGACAAACATGTAGTGTTTTTCTTTAATGTAGGACTTCATTGTATATTTTACATAATACATATGAATTTCGTACATAAGTAAGACAAAATTCAATTTTCTAAATTACATAATATTGTGAAAAATGACTATGGAATACCAATAGGAATTCTCTTTAAAACCTCTTCAAGTTTGTTATTTTATTTATTTTTTTTTTGAGACGGAGTCTCGCTCTGTTGCCTAGGCTGGAGTGCAGTGGCTCGGTCTTGGCTCACTGCATGCTCTGCCTCCCGGGTTCACGTCATTCTCCTGCCTCAGCCTCCCGAGTAGCTGGGACTACAGGTGCCCGCCACCATGCCCGGCTAATTTTTTTTTTGTATTTTTTAGTAGAGATGGAGTTTCACCGTGTTAGCCAGGATGGTCTTGATCTCCTGACCTTGTGATCCACCCTCCTCGGCCTCCCGAAGTGCTGGGATTACAGGAGTGAGCCACCGTGCCCGGCCAAGTTTGTTATTTATATACTCAAACACAGCTATGCATGTACATACATGTACACCATTGCTCTTCCCAGAGACATTAGGAAAGAAACTCGTATCATAACAAAATCTCTGTGATGTCCATTTTCCATCTTGATTTTTGGAACTATATTTCAAAAAACTCTTGCTTTCTCTTTGATACAATGAAAGTACAAATTTTTTAAAAAATCTTTTTTTTTTTTTTTTTTTTTTTTTTTTTTGAGACAGAGTCTTGCTCTGTCACCTCAGCAGGGAGTGCAGTGGCATGATCTCAGCTCGCTGCAACCTCTGACTCCTGGGTTCAAGCGATTCTCCTGTCTCAGCCTCTCGAGTTGTTGGGACTACAGGCGTGTGCCACCACACCCGGCTAATTTTTGTATTTTTTAAGAAAGCTGGAGAAAGGTTTTATTCTGAGAAAGGAGAGAGGTAGAGATTGAAATTGGTTTACCAGACCCATAGGTGTTGTTGGTTTATGTCTTTAAAGCAGGGTTTCCAGCTCTAAAAGTTACCTGAACTTCGTTGATACAGAATCTTCGTGAAATTCCTGAAAGGTAACTCAAGCCAACTCAGCACCCAACTTTTGATGACATGAAGCACGCCTACAATATGTGGAGGTCTCGCTGACCCGCTGGAATGCTACAGATTGATATTTCTTTTGTTGAACAGCCTGTGGTTTCATTAATTTCAGACAGTCATTCTGAGTGAAATTTATGAAGGCCACAAAGTAGAGTTAGTGAACCGCGTGAAATGTCAGCGTGCCCACTTTGAGCTTGGCCATCTCATTTCTCTCTTTCCCCTCCACCCATACTGTTTGCTTTGGCAGGTGACTATTTTTCTAATCTAATTTATAACGCTTCAACATTTTGCCATGACCTCACTTGAGCTTCATTTCTGACAGCCTTGGAAGGACTTTAATTCCACTCACCACTAGGTATGTATTCCTGGTAGGTGGACATTTTGTTTTTCATGTAAGCACCAAACCAAAAAAAAAAAAAAAAGGAAAACAGGTCTCAGAGGCAGCATCTACAAAACCACTTTCCTGAGTATGACATCAGATAGACTCTTTATCAGTTCATGATCACACTAAGCAATTGCTTTTCTGCTCATAATCTGTTTCCTTCTCCTTTAATAAGCCAGCATTCTGCTCTCAGACTTGACCCATCTGCAGAATGTGTTTTTCTAGCCCCGGTCCTGTATTGGACTGGGTTCACCAAAACTCAGGAGACAGTCTGGTGGCTTTTGCTGGTGTGGTTGAGAGAAAGGCACCATTACCGTTTCATCCAGGTCTGCAGTTGTGAGTCTTAATCTTGGAGTTGCTGGAAGCAGCCCTGCCACTGCGAGGGGAGAGCTTATTTGAGAATGAGCCACCAGGGAGGACAGCAGGCTGTGCCCTGGAGTCCAGGCACCCACCCCGCACTTCCCCCTGGATGGGCATGAAACGCCGTTTTCCCTCGTGTCAGTTTCAGCTGGATTTTCCATCATTTGTAATCTGAAAAGTCCTGGTTAATAAAATATTTTTAGAGAAAATTAGTTTATTATCTTTCTGAGATAATTTGAGTACACAGTACTCTAGGGCTGACATCTTAATTTGTGTGTTTAGCAAATGCCTTTTTCCTCCAGTAAAAAAGTATCTACAAGGCAAGTGGCGTAAACTAAATTATAGGAATTACAACTGAGAGTGTGTTGTGATGCCCTAGTACTAATAATAAATGTAAATATTTTTGTTTTGATGAATTTAGTGTTCAGATTAGGTGTCTTACATATTATGCCCAGGTGTAAAGATAAGCATGTAGCCATTAATTAAAGTTATTAAATGTGTAAGTATTCTTAATTAGATGATTTATCAAAGACAAAAAGACAAATTCTATCTAACTGTAACCTGATACATCAAATCTATTAATATGACAATAGGATAGCCAAAATATGGAAAAAATTAAAAAAAGAATATATTCAGTCTCTCAGAATTTATTTTATTCTTACTTTTATTTATTCTTTTTTGAGATGGAGTCTGGCTTTGTGGCCCAGGCTGAAGTGCAGTGGCTCCATCTGGGCTTGCTCCAACCTCCGCTTCCTGGGTTCAAGCAATTCTCCTGCCTCAGTTTCCTGAGTAGCTGGAATTACAGGTGCTCGCCACCACGCCCAGCTAATTTTTGTATTTTAAGTAAAGATGGGGTTTCGCCATGTTGGCCAGGCAGATCTCAAACTCCCGACCTCAGGTGATCCACCCATCTCGGCCTCCCAAAGTGCTAGGATTACAAGCATGAGCCACCACACCCGGCCTCTGTCAGAATTTTAAGCAAGTAATAATTACTATAAAGCAATACTGAGTGTTTCAATCAATACCTAAGTTTATTGCATCTGTACTTTCAGCATTTCAGTACTCTGTGTGAAATACATACAAATGTTTACTTTGAATGAGAAAGTCACTACAAATTACAAATTTTAAAAAGTTAATGCATCACAAAATGATAACAAAATAAAAAAATAGCATTTTATTAACTAATTGTACATATCTCAATAACACTTTTTCCTTCGTACTTTAATGGCATACTCTTTAAACACCTCTCTATATAACACTAATTTTGTAATACAATTTTCTATAAAGAGAATATAGAGATGGACTAGTCTTTCCTTTAGCATGGTTGATAGATTCTTTTTAAACAACAGTTTTGATAGTGTAGAAAAATTTCTTTCAGTTTTACAACTTGTAATTGGTAATATTATGCAAATCTTTATAATTATTATCAAATTTGGAAAAATCTCTATCAGTTTCTTTCATGTATGAGTGTAGGATTTTAGGGCATTTCTAGTTTGCTTGTAAAGTAGTTTTAAATGCTTCTAGAATGGACAGCGCATTATCAGTTTGTCACTGCTGCTCTCCTTGGAGTGGTGTCATGGATTTTGGATGTGTTCATTGATGGATTTTGTGTAAGCTCCGCTGTAGGTGTAACACGCTCATGTCAATCCAATGCTGTCTGAAGAAGTATGGCGGTGAGAAGGCAGGGTGGGAGGACACAGAGGTTTTATCTGATGACTGTAAGAGATCTTATTTTTTTCAATTTAAAAATATATCGAACACAGGCTGGGCACAGTGGCTCACACCTGTAATCCCAGCACATTGGGAGGCCAAGGCAGGCTGATCTCCTGAGGTCAGGAGATTGAGACCAGCCTGGCCAACACGGTGAAACCCCATAACTCCATCTCTACTAAAAATACAAAAAAGTAGCCCAGCATGGTGGCAAGTGCCTGTAATCCCAGCCACTCGGGAGGGCGAGGCAGGAGAATCACTGGAACCTGAGAGGTGGAGTTGCAGTGAGCCGAGATCATGCCATTGTACTCCAGGCCGGGCAACAGAAGGAGACTCCATCTAAAAAGAGAAAAAAGAAAAAAAAAAAAAAAACGTTGAACACAATACTAATATCCTTCCCAGCGTCTTGGAGTCTTGGAAGGGACCTGTGTAAGTGGGGGTACTGAATTTCACTAACTTCAGATATAGTCACCTCTGGACAACAGTGAAGATTAGAACAAGTTGGGCTAAATCTCAGTTCTAGTCTGCTACTTAGAAAATGACACATACTTCCTAGAAAAAGAATCATTCTAGAATTCCTCTGTGCTTAAAGGGGCCCATTTGGTAGAGGGGAAGTTCAGGCTCTGAAGCCAGCCTTCGCTTCTGAGAGCTGAATAATCCTGCTGAGAACAGAAGGAGCTATTCTGCCCAAGCTGTATCGTTGGCAGGTCTTTTCTATGCAACAAAACAAAAGCTGTGCTTATATAGGAGCTGGTAAAGGATGTGCCCTGTGCTTCTATGCAGTGCTGAGATTTGAAAAAGGCTCTTGAGATGTATCTGGATGAATTGGACGTTTGCCATTGCTGGCCTTGTCAAATGGCAGCATGGCCATTCCAGAGGGAACTGTGTCCATGCCCCCGTGTCCTGTCCACAGTTGGTGTGGTGCGTGAGTGAGGTTCTCATAAAGAATGAGGGAGGAGTTGCTGGTCCCCATGGATGTGATGAGCTAGAGAACACAATGGCCCATGTCCCAGAGGTGGTGAGGAGGCCCGGGGCCAGAGAGTCATCAGACACCAGCAGGACAAAGTGAAGGCAGGAACATTTTTGAGGCTTTTTGTTTTCTCTTGTCTTTGATTTCACATGCTTGTTCATCACCTCCTACCTTAAAAGATGGATTTGTTCAAGATGAAGTGTCCATGTTTCCTATTAGGAAAAGCATAGTTTATACTTGGATGAAGAATAGTTTCTTATTAGAACCCCTACTGCAAGACATGAAGAATATTTAAGGAGGTTTTAGACGCTTTCTCAGAAAATAGCCCGGGGTTTATGTGCATTGATGGGCAGCAAGCAGAGTGGTCCCCACGCATCTCTGCATGCAACTGGTAAGCAGTGGCCTTTCACTTTCGGGCGCTGGTCTCTAGAAGGTCTGTCAGTGTCACTCTGTGACTTAGCGGTGCTCTGAGCTGAAGAGTGTGCAGTACCCGCAAAAGGACATCCCTCGGGTATCTGCAGACGCTGAATGTCAGTTCTGAGAGAAATTGCCTCAGTATTTATCTGTAAAATAAGAGATGCAAGTTAGATAAACTCTACTGCCTTATCAGCATTCCGATTCTAGTATGCTTGGTTGATCTAGGCCCAGGTCCGGCAGATGAGCCAAACCCAAACCTGCTCTCCAAGGATTCCCCTCTTTCCTCTTTTCTTACATATCTGCTACGTCCACTAGTCTGTGAGCTTCTGGAGACCAAGGCACAGGTCTCTTCATTTTTGAAACCCCCAAAACTTGCACAGCATGTGGTATAAAGTATATGCTCAATGAATGAGTGTTCTTTGTATTTCAGTTTTTTTAGAAGATCATGAGCTGGCTGGGTACGGTGGCTCACACCTGTAATCTCAGTACTTTGGGAGGTCAAGGCTGTGTCAAGGATGACCTGAGGTCAGGAGTTCTAGACCAGACTGGTCAACCATGAACAACATGGTGAAACCCTATCTCTACTAAAAATACAAAAATTGGCTGGGTGTGGTACTGCACGCCTGTAATCCCAGCTACTTGAGAGGCTGAGTCAGAAGAATTGCTTGAACCCAGGAGTCAGAGGTTGCAGTGAGCCGAGATCGAGCCACTATACTCCAGCCTGGATGAGAGAGCAAGACTCCATCTCAAAAAAGAAAGAAAGGAAAAAAAAAATCATGAGCTATGATTGGTCATATATTTGGATTAAACCTCAGGTCCATAGAACCAATTGTCTCTACCTATAATGCCCCCAAGCATCCTGGTCACACAGACCAGAGACCAAACTAATTTCTGTCTCTCTCTAACCTGGCTTTTTTTTCTGACTTCCCATCAGGTAGCCCAAGCAGAACTATGGGGGATCATCTTAGACCCTCTGTCTCCCTCATCCTTCATTATCCCATTATCCCACCATCCATGTCCCACTGACGCAGTCCCTAAAGTCCCTCTTGTTCGACCCTGGATCCTCAGTGCTTAAGTGCCATGGCCTGACATGGCAATTGCTCAAATGACTATTGGTAGAATAAAAAAATAGTGTTATTTAGGGTGCTTGCAGAACCATGTATGTTTACAACCCTCAATAATACAATGAATTGTCATTTGTTTGAAGTGGCCTAAGTCTGCAGGTCTGAAAGTAGAGCGAACCCATATGTGATTTGCATATTTCTTCTCAGTGTTGTGACTTGACTTTGTAGAAGAGTGGCCTTTACTCTGGGATTCATGCTCCACCCACAGTATGTGAAGACTTTCCAAAAGGTGCCTGGCGTGGATAGTCCCTGCAGTCAATTTCCTACTTGCCCTGCCCGTGTGCTAGGACCTGGTTTCTTTAGCCAGCTGACCTAAAGCTGCTCAGCGTCCTTTGCCACCTTTGCTTTCTCAGGGACCCTGATCCCAGTTGACAAGAGAGGGGCATTCTGCTCTGATATGTTTCCTCGCGGTATAAACATCTCCTAGGCATCAAAAAAGAAGCCATTGGAAATGTTGCCTTCTTTAACCAAATTAACATCTCCACCTCAACATTTCATACTTCCCACAAATTTTTCTGTCATATTTAAGAATTATTTATCAAAATTGGGAAATGTATTGTTTTGCCAAATTACGTACTAGCAAAAATTGTGTTGATTACTCCATCCAGAATAAACTTTTTAATATTTAGAGCCATTCGGTCACAGGAATTATTTAAAATGTTAAGTTTCAATGTACATTCTTTTCCAGGGATATATGATAGTTGATCATAAAATAAACTCTCAAACATCTGAAGATATTATGTTAAAATAAAGTTCTGAAGGGGCATGGAGTGGAATGTAGCTCTTGAAGAGGAAATGCATTGGTGTAAAATTTCTGATTTTTACTGAAAATCTGGTTCCAGTATTTTAAACAGATAGTGGTCGGTAACAAATGACTGAAGTGTTTATTCCATTGGATGCGTTTGAAGATGAGAGAAATAATTTTATTTACAAATGTTAATATTTAAACATTTCGAATACACTGGAAATCACATCCTTTGCAACAGTTTAGATTTAAGATGGAAATTTTTAGATGGCATTGCACCAGTGTGCAAAGTGAGAAGGTAGCTTTTCAAAATTCTTGAAGGGGGTATGTGTTTTAGTCACTTTGTAGATGAAGCCATAATATTAAGCAAAGAAAACATCTCTTGACATTCAGTTTAACATAAAACAGTAGAAAGTTAGCACCGAAGAACCAAAAATAGAAGCGACGCTGCACGTCACGTTGCCATAGCATAGGTGCTATTTAGAGCCAGGAAAAGTGAAGCTCAGTTGCCATACAAAAGGCCTCCCCAATTGTGTGTGGCTTACTTCCTCACATTGTGGGCCTCCAGGATCCACTGGTAAATGTGGGGTGAGTCAGGTCTGAGCTGCTGATGCCAGGGCCTAGATAAGGCCTGTGAAAATCCCTCCCGGAGCCCAGAGAAGTTGAGAGACAGCCATCCATTTTGTCAAGGTTGCATAGGATGGTGCCAAGGGCACGGTCCCGCTGAGCCCTGTGGCGCTTAAGGTGAATTAAGTTTAAGGGGAGGTGAATATGCACAGGCTGGAGGCACAGTCCATGAACTTTAGGCTGAAAGAACTCAGTGGCGCAGTCTGTCCACGAAGGGAAAGCACTCCCAGGGCAGTGCCTAGCACTTGACACCAGTAAATGTTCTTCTACCTACGAATTCTAGCAAAGCAGACTTAGTGATACATCCCTAAAGGTTACCATGCAGACAATTTTTCCGTAGCTGGTTACTTCCTCTACAGGCAGGTAAGTAGTAAATCAATGAACTAAATGCCTCTACCGAGCTTTTGGCGGGGTCCACTACCCTGACCTCTGTGAATTCCTCCCACTTGAGTATTCTCACCTGCTGGTGACTCAGGTGGAATGTTCACAGGCACCTCAAAACCATATGTTCCAGGAAACTCCTCCATCCGCTGTCCTGATCCCCTGTCCGCTGTGCCAGACACACTCCTGACTTCGCTGCTCAGTCATCCTCCATGGATTCCAATCCCAAATGCTGAACCGTCTTCCATTTCTCACTTGCTCTGTCTCTTAGCTAATAGTGTATTCGTTTATGTATTTCTTTCTTTTTATTTTGGTAAAATATGCATAACATGAAATTTACCATTTTAATAAATTTTAAGCATATGATTCAGTGGCATTAAGTACATTCATAATGTTGTGCTACTATCACCACCATCCATCTCTAGAATGTGTTCATCTCACAGCACAGAAACTCTATACCCATTAAATCATAACTCCCCATTCCTCCCTCCCTGCAGCCCCTGATAACCAGCAAAATTCAACGACATTGAATTTCGACTCTATGAACTGGACTACTCTGTTCACCTGTTATGAGTGGGATCATGCAGTATTTATCTTTTTGTATCTGCCTTACTTCACTTAGCACAATGTTCTCAAGGTTCATGTATGGTGTAGCATATGCCAGAATGTCCTTCCTTTTTAAGGCTGTATAATATTCCATTGTTTCTATACTCCACATTTTGTTTAATACGTTCACTCACAGATACACACTTTAATAGTCTATAACATCAGTTACTATTTTATCATCATTCCATTACTGTAATGGACACAGTAATCCATTAATGTTCTAGTTTTTCCCTTTGTCTTAAGATTATTCTCTTTCAGAATATTTAACAAACTCTGCATCTGGCAAAGGTCTAGTATCCAGAATCTATAAGGAACTTAAAGAATTCAACAAATAAAAAACAAGTAACTTCGTTATAAAGTGGGCAAAAGATATAAACAGACACTTCTCTAAAAAAGACATACAAGCAGCCAACAAATATATGAAAAAATAACATCACTAATCATCAGAAAAATGCAAATCAAAACCACAATGAGATAATATCTCACACCAGTCAGAATGACTATTATTAAAAAGTAAATAAATAAATAAATAAATAACAGATGCTGGCAAGGCTGCAGAGAAAATGAAACGTTTATACACTCTTGGTGGGAATGTAAATCAGTTTAGCCACTGTGGAAAGTAGTTTGGAGATTTCTCGGAGAACTTAAAACAGAACTATCATTTGACACAGCAATTTCATTACTGGGAGATATGGCATATACGGTTTGGCTGTGTCTCTACCCAAATCTTATCTTGAATTGTAGTTCCCGTAATCCCCACATGTTGTGGGAGGGACCTGGTGGGAGGTAATTAAATCATGGGGGTGGGTTTTTTCCCGTGCTGTTCTCCTGATAGTGAATAGTCTCACAAGGTCTGATGGTTTTATAAAGGGCAATTCCCCTGCACATGCCCTCTTGCCAGCCACCATGTAAGATGTGCCTGTGCTCCTCCTTGTCTTTTGCCATGATTGTGAGGCCTCCCCAGCCATATGGAACAGTGAGTCCATTAAACCTCTTTTTCTTTATAAATTACCCAGTCTTGGGTATTTCTTTATAGCCATATGAAAATGGACTAATACATATGGTTTGGCTATATCCCCACCCAAATCTCATCTTGAGTTGTAGTTCCCATAATCCCCATGGGTCGTGGGAGGGACCTAGTGGGAGGTAATTGAATCATGGGGGTGGTTTCCCCCATGCTGTTCTCATGACAATAAGTTCTCATGAGATCTGATGGTTTTATAAAGGGCTTCCCCCTTCACTCAACTCTCATTCTTCTCTCTCCAACTGCCTTGTGAAGAAGGATGTGTTTGCTTCTTCTTCTGCCATGGCTGTAAGTTTCCTGAGGCCTTCCCAGCTGTATGGAACTGTGAGTCAATTAAACCTCTTTCTTTTATAAATTACCCAGTCTCAGGTATGTCCTTATAGCAGCATGAGAATGGACTAATACACCAGGTATATACCCAAAGGAGAATAAATCCTTCTACCAAAAAGACACATGCACTTGGATATTTCTTGCAGCACTATTCACAGTAGCAAAGACACTGAATCAACTTATGTGCCCATCATTGGTGGACTGGATAAAGTGAATGTGGTACATATACACCATGGAATACTATACTGCCATAAAAAGGAATGAAATCATGTCCTTTGAACCAACATGGATATAGCTAGTGGCTATTACCCTAAGCAAATTAATGCAGGAACAGAAAACCAAATACTGCATCTTCTCACTTATAAGTGGGAGCTAAGCATTGAGTACACATGGACATAGAGATGGGAACAATAAGCACTGGGAACTACTAGGAGGGAGAGGAAGGAAAAGGAATGAGGGCTGAAAAACTACATATTGAGTGCTATACTTACTACTTGAGTGATGGACTCAATGGTACCCGAAACCTCAGCATCATGCAATATACTCAGGTAACAAACCTGCATATGTACCCCCTGAATCTAAAGTAAAAGTTGAAATTATTTTTTAAAAGATTCTCTTTCAAATGCATCTCATGCACCACATGAATAATTTACCTAGAGTTTCTAATAACTGCTCAATTCTACTATGTGTCCCAAATCCTTGTCCCTCATTAGCCTGGGCCCAACCAACTCTTTTTGCCTTAGCTTTCACCACTTTTCCTAGTTTGCATGTCTTCCCTACTCATGGGGTCAATGGATGAGTGCTGTGCTTCAGGCATGCAGAAAACAAAAAGGTCAGGAAAGGCTGCACTGAACATGTCCACCCTAGAGAGCTAGAACTCCGTGTGAGAATACCCCCCCCTTTCCTGAACCCTCTCCATGGCTGCACTACTCACTCCTTGCTCTGTGGACTCATGCTTCACTCCCCACTCCTGTGAGCCTCGTGTCCCTTGTGAGTGGGATACCCACCAGGTTGGTGGTGTTGATCACTCCATGGCTATGGGCTTGGAGCCTGGAGCTAGATGGCCTCTCCCTAGATCCCAGCTCTGCCACACCCTAGCCTGTCACCTGGGACAAATAACTCCTGAGTGGATGGTTCTTCTGCTATACACTGTAAAGTGGGGGTAACAGTAAGGGTACCTCACACCGGCATGTTGTGAGCATTCCTACTACACTGTGTTTATAATGAACTATCACAGGACTGTGCTGACTGGTGATTATTGCACTGTTACCTTTTTGTGACCATCCTTGGCTGGATCATAAACTTTAGCTCATTTATTTTCTGCTTTCTTTCAAATAATTTTTGAATGTATAATTATGTGCTGGACACAAGAAGTGCTGGTAATGAAAAGACACTGATTTTGCTCTTGAGAAGCTTAGAGTATGTATTTAGGGCTCTCTCTAGAGCTCCATGACCGTGGCATAGTGTATCACTCTCCTTCTCCTTCCCTTCTTCCTTCCCTCTTTTCCTTCCTTTTCTTCCTCTCTCCACTCTTTCCTCCTCCCTTCCCTCCATCTCTTCCCCTCCCTCCCTCCCTCCCTTCTTTCCTTCCTTCCTTCCTTCCTTCCTTCCTTCCTTCCTTCCTTCCTTCCTTCCTTCCTTCCTTCCGTTCCTTCCCTCATTCCTTCCCTCCTTTCGTCCCCTCTTAATTTCCTCTTCCTGTTTCTCCCTCCCTTCCTCCTTTCCTGCTTTCTCTTTCCTTCCTGTCCTCCCTCTTGCCTTTTATCCCTTCTTCCTTCCTTTCTCACTTCCTTTCTCCCTTCCTCCCTTTCTTCCTTCTTTCTTTCCTTTCTTCCTTCCTTTTTTTCTTCCAGGTGACCACATATCAGATGCCTGCCCTGTGCTGGCACTGCCCCAAACACTGGGGGCCCTGCAGTGAGCAGGACAGCCACTCGCCTATGGGATGTACTAGCTAATGGGGAAGACAAACCATAAATGCATGAGTGAATAAATAACATGATTCAAAAGACACATAAACACTCTGAAAAACATCATAAAGTGTAACAGGAGTTCTGTGTGCTGTTCACTATAGCTTGGTTGGAGTGGCCCCTCTAGGAGGCAATGGTTGAGCATGACCTATAGGTCGGGGGCGGGGGTCAGCCCTGCCCAGATCTGCGGAGAACCCCTGAGACCCGGACACAGGACTGGGCTTTGTGTGTGTGTGGGTGGAGTGAGCCTGAGGGAGGTGGGGAGTGTGACAGCGAGTGAGGTCGGAGAAGTGAGCCAGAGTAGACGGTGGTGTGAGCAGGAGCTTGGGTTTTATCTCATGTATGATGGGAAGCCATTTAGGGGTTAAAGGACTCGATCTCGCAGGCAAAGGACGTGATCCGATGTACATTTAGTAGAGTGTTCTCTGCCTGTGGAGCACAGGAGAAGGGTAAGAGGAGGAATGGGGACCAGGTGGGTGGCTGAGCAGGACACACCTAGCGCTGCTGGGGGAATCCCTGGAGAGCAGCGCCGTCTTCTGGAGGGGCTTGTAGTGACACAGCCCTGAGCACCGCCTCTCTGCTCCCTTCTTACTTTTTTTTGTTTGTTTGTTTGAAACAGACTCTCAACTCTAGTTGCCCAGGCTGGAGTGCAATGGCACCATCTCAGCTCACTGCAACCTTCACCTTCCAGGCTCAAGTGATTCTCCTTCTTCAGCCTCCCAAGTAGCTGGGATTAGAGGCATGTGTCACCATGCCGGCTAATTTTTGTATTTTTAGTAAAGACGGGGTTTCACCATGTTGGTCAGGCTGGTCTCAAACTCCTGACCTCAGGCACTCCACCCGCCTCGGCCTCCCAAACCGCTGGGATTATAGGCATGAGCCACTGCGCTTGGCCTCCTCTTACCTTTAAAAAATCAAATAAGAGCTAAGTAGACATTGTATTGTTAGACTCAGACAACAAACATTTTTTTAAAAAATTTAAAAATTTTATCTACCAAAAATAATCTTAATCTTACCCTAATTAGAAGAGTGAATTTATTGAATTTCTAAGTTTAATAAAATGCAATCATTTTATATACCAGCGATGGAAGAGACAAATTCAGTCCTTTCATGTCTATCTGACACAACCTATGTGCTGATGTAATTTTAAATATTTCATGGGGTGAGTTTTTACTGTTTCTTGAAGGCAATTTTTTTCAAACATCTTTCTATTAAGAAGTTAAATTGTAAATTTTTAAAAATTTAGAAAGAGCCAGTGAGCATCTATTAATGTAAGAAACAATGAAGGCAAGTGGACCAGAGGTCAAAGGGCTGAGACACAAATAATTTTTGAATTAATTTCTCAGATAATATTCAACTCTATGGCCAATTCCAAAGGAATTCCTCTCTCTCCTGTAAATTTATTTATTCTAGGCATTTGTAGGTTACTCATCTTAATCCTTTACTCATCTCCTGTCCCCTAATCCTTGTCAAAAAAGGAAAAAAAGAATCATTGATTAGCTCAGCAAAACATCAAAGGAGCAATCTTCCCCATAAATCAATCCCTCCATTCTCCCACTTGCTTTGTTGATTTCCCCATTTATCTATTGAGCGGCTCATTCCTAAAGCCTCAGGTGTGTTGTCAGAAACTCTTCCCTTTTATGTTTTTCTGCTATAAGTTGTTAATGACTTAGCGATGCTCAGAAGTAAATCAGGTAATGCCGCCCCAGTGAACGGCACTGAGGACATCAAAACTCAGCAACTCAGCAGCGTCTCACCTTGGGCATGAGGTTGACTAAGATCCAAGACTCAGCTCCATGCTTCCTCAGAAAGCACATTCATTTCTCAAGAAGCACAAAGGGGGTCAGTTTTTCTTTGTTGTCTTCTCTCTTTTTTAGAAATGAAATTAATACAATGATAACCTCCTTCTCCCCAGACCCGAGTATTGATTTCTACTTTGCTCCCTGGCCCTCTTCTAAGTTCTGAAGACATTACCAGAGGAGCTATTGATCAGCAGGTGGCCTGTCACTTCCTTGGGCGCAAAGGACAGCAGCCCCATCACCTCCGTGCCCCGGAATAGACCTGGAGGTAAAGGGTCAGAGATGAAAGGCTTCTGATCAGTTCTTCTTTGTAAGCCGCCTCCCAGGAAGCGCTGAGCTTCTGTTTACACCTGTCCTTGGCATTTAAGATGGAAAACTTTTACTCCCAGGTCCGTGCACGGGTGTAGCTGAAGCAGAACTCTTATCTTTCTCAGTTTCTCATTGGGAGAGATGGATTGTTTGTTGTTAAGCCGGGCTGGCTCTTTAAGTAAAAAGTTTATGCTTCCTGGGCCTTTTATTTCTCGCCTGCACCGCTGCAGCTTCATCTGTTATAGGAACCTCAATACGTTTAGACATTGACTAAAGGACACCCAAATCAATTTCCTCTGAGAAAAAGAACCTGGAGAGTCTGTGGGACTCCATTTTTTTCCGTTAAGTTGTGGCGATGTCATTGATTTCATTGTTGAACCAGAACAGAGGGGGTCAAGGGAGATTCATGAAACCAGGAGAAGGAATGACAGAAAAAAGCCATTACTTATCCATGTATCTGGAATAGCCCGACAAAATTCAGAAGGTCAAGTGGCTTTGGGTTAACCCATCCCCTTTATAGCTAACTCAATAATTAACCTTTAGAAACAAGGTCATACCATGAAATTCTGCTAATCCTTTATTAATATTTCATACACACTCTCTCCTTTTTAGCCCCAGATGATTGCCGTTAAGCAAGATTTCTCACCTGATTTATGACAATACTCTCCTCTCTTCTCCTTGCCCCTAGTCATGCCCTTATACTAATCCTTTCAAAGCCTCTGGTTACCTGCAGGTATCTGCCAAAACCCCTGGGATGGCAGACAACAGCCTTCACTTTGGGCCCTATGCCAACAGTGGCTGCTTCTCTACAGCCAAGTCCTGGCTCCCTCCTCCTTCAACCAGGGGCAGAGTTGCCATGGAGCTCCTGCAACTTAAGTTGAGAGCCCATCCGGCATACATGTTCGCACCTAACGAAAAGTGCAACATTTTGGATCCTTTCTTAAAAACAGGGCTGCCCAAGTTACACATGCTTTAAGACCTACCACACCTGGAACTGCCCTGCTCTAATTCTGTGACTCATTAGTACTGGCCTTGCAGCTTCTTGAGCATGGCAGCCATGCTGTTTAAATCTTGCCCATGCCTGTTACTTGTCCATTCTCCACAGTAGATGCTAAAGCCCTGAGAACAGAAATGGCTTTGGTGGTTTCTGTATCCCCAGTTCATATATGGAGTGCAAATTGGATGTAAACAGAATGAATGAATGAATGAATGAATGACACTCATAGGTTGGTGCAAAAGTAACAGAAGTTTTTGCCATCTTTTTTTTTTTTTTTTGAGATGGAGTCTCGCACTGTCACCTGGGCTGGAGTACAGTGGCGCTATCTTGGCTCACTGCAACCTCCACCTCTCGGGTTCAAGAGATTCTCCTGCCTCAGCCTTCAAAGTAGCTAAGATTACAGGTGCCCGCCACCACACCCAGATAATTTTTTTGTATTTTTAGTAGAGTCGGGATTTCACTATGTTGGCCAGGGTGGTCTCAAACTCCTGACCTTGTGATACACCTGCCTTGGCCTCCCAAAGTGTTGGGATTACAGGCATGAGCCACTGCGCCCGGCTACCATCATTTTTAAATGGCAAATACTGCAACTACTTTTACACCAACCTAATAGAATGTTGTTATCTAATTACATCATCTAATTTATCTAACAATAACAGTGACTAACAGAAACCAACTGGATATTATGCACAAGATACTGTTATAAGGGATGTATGTATAATGTTCCATTTAATCCTCTCAACACCCCTAAGAAGCCCAGTTTGTAGATGAGGAAACTGAAGCACAAAGAACCCTAATTGGCTTGTCTAATTCACTCAGCTAGTGTGTGCTAGTGCCAGAGTTTTAAAAGAGGTAGACTGACTCTTGCATACTGAATTACACAGCATCAAAGAGTAAGGGTAACTTATTTGAACTCGGAGTTCACTTTCTTCCAGGCCTTCAATGAGAACTGATACCTGACTAAAGAATCTAGTGCAAATTGTAATTCCAAGGAAAGACAGAAACCATCTATTGGGATTAGGCTCCACAGATAGTTCAGATTCCTGGGTGCTCAAAGGGGACAGTGGACAGTGATTCTCACCGATCAAATGAGGGAAGGTATTTTCATGCTTATCTCCTAAGTTCTCTTTAGTTTTTAGAGCTGGGAATGGATGACTAGGCAACACATTCAATTAGCTGCAGAGAAGGCATAAATGTGCCTAGTTTAGTTGAATAATAAAAGTGAATCTTCATGCTTTGTGTAATTGCAGTAGTGCTGCCTGGTAAGAGGACGCCTTCACTCCCTGCTGTTCCCTTCTTTGCTGTTTGCTCTCTCCCCTGTCCCTTTTCCTGTGAGAGAGAAAGACCAGCAGGTATCACTGCTGTCAAAACAGTAGCTTTCGGTCCTCTTCCCTTTCCAGAACCTGCAAAGCGGCTCCCCAAACCCTGCCCATTCCACTTCCTGACCACTGAAAAGCTCCCTCTTTTCATCATCATGGGCTCCAGCATGGAAGCAAGCAGGCAATAGGCGTGTGTGTGTGTGTTGTGTGTGTGTGTAGTGTGTGTGTAACCACACCTGCACCTGGGTTAGTAAGGCAATGTTCACTGCCTTGCTTTCATGCTAGTTAAAATCTCTGGCTGCAGGAAATATGATGGGAAATTATTCCACAAACAGCTGAGTATTATTAACTAAATTAAATGGAAGACAACCCTTTGGTTAAGGCTCAGATGTCATTAACTCAATGAATTACGGTGGCAATCACATGACCTCAGTGGAAAATGAGAATCACATAGATTTGCTGAGATGTAAATGCACATTTACTCTTTTTCTCTTGAATTTTTTTTTCATTTGCATGCCTCACTTTTTTGAATATTTCAATAATTAATACAGTGTACCCATTTAGGTGAGAAAGTTGATATAACAAGAATGACAGGCCAGGCGCAGTGGTTCACGGGTGTAATCCTAGCACTTTCAGAGGCTGAGGAGGAAGGATCAATTGAGGCCCGAAGTTTAAGACCAGCCCGAGCAATACAGCAAGACCCTGCCTCTACAACAATAATTTTTTAAATCATCCAGGTGTGGTGGTGCGCACCTATGATCCTAGCTACTCAGAAGGCTGAGGCAGGAGGATTGCTTGAAACCAGGAGTTGGAGGTTACAGTGAGCTATGATTGCTCCACTTCACTCCAGCCTGGGTAATACAGTGATACTGTCTCAAAAAGGAAACAAAAACAAAAACAAAAACAAAAACAAAAAAACAAAAGAATGACACGGAAACTCTGCCCATATTTTAGATTGGGACAGATTGACCTAACCTAACATAGGAGCAATGAGGGTTCCCTTTTCTCTCCTCCAGTGTCAATTTAACTCTGTCATTAAAGAAATAGGATGGTTTTCAGGGGCCTATCTGCAAATGTTCATCTTTATTGTGATAAGCAAGAAATCTAAATGCTATTTGTTTTAGAGCATTTTCCATTAACATCAACCCAGCTGATAACTCACCTTGTGTCATAAAACAATTCACATAGATTTTAGGATTAGTAGACCTTTGAAGAGAGTGTCAATCAAGATACGGCCACTGTGTGCCCTACTGCTCCTAAGTCCTGCTGGAGATTGACTCCTCCTAGTTGTCTGGCAATTCTAGATCATTTATTAACAATGCTTGGGCATATGAGTCCCACTTGTTCAATGCGCATATGATGAAATTTCAACTCACTCCATTAGACCACGTCACCAGCCAGTAGAAGATGCCCTTTAGAATTAACCTGATGTGGTTGGGTTGAGTCAATACGATGTTTATCACTTGCTTGTTTAATTCTTGTTTGATCTTCGCTAAGGATGAGGTTTGGGCAGTTCCTTACAGTTGTGTGTCCAAGAACTAGAAGCCTAGCAAGGAAGATGTCCTTGGAGAAGTTGAAGCAAGAAATAAAGAGAGAAGTGGGTTTTGGAAGACATTGAAGGAAATCACATCCTACCTTCCAAAAGGATGTAGAGCTAGTTTTACCTCTCTCTTTAACAACCTGGGTGACAGAGGCCAGTAACCTAGGCTCCCCGGCATGTTTACCCTCTTATTTCATGACGAGATCAACCTAGATATTTTCTTTAAGTCTCTTCCATTAGTTAATCAGTACATTAGTTATTCAAGTGGATTTCTGGCTGTTCTCCAGCCCTGGGCTGATCCAGACCAGCAATACTGCATTTACCATTCCCTAGGCAAGGCACTCGCCCGAACCCAGGATCTTCCCACTGAGGGGCCTTCCCCCACAACAGGACCAGCTCAGGTGACAGTGCTTCCAGTGGCATTCCCATGGGCCCTGCCCCTGCAGACTTTCTGAACCTTCTCCCTGCTGCATTTTGGACAGCATGCATCACCACTGGAATTCCGAGCAGCTCACATTTCGGATCCTGCAGACTTGTGCGTGTCTTTCTCGCTAGTTGTCACCATGGGTGGGCAGGGTCTTTCTCTCTCCTTCATGGCCATGCCCACCCAAGATGACCAGGTACCTGGTTTCCAGTGGGGCCCAGCTAATATTGGTTGAACGAGTGCTCAAAGAATGAATGTGCCACTTCTGTATCACACGATTGTTTATCTGTGCTCTGACTACCAATCAATTTAGTTATCTCAGTGGCTATCTCTCTGACAACAATTTGATTTCATTGCCTTTGAGAATCCATGTTTGTATTTTTTTAAAGTGTAAAGTTTGTTTTTTTAACTTTTTAATGGCAAAATAATGCCAAACATATAGAAAATAGATATCTAAGTATAGGACAAAGAACCCTTGTACACCCTTCACTCAAATTCACCAATGTTTAACATTTTGGCACATTTATTTGAGCTCTCTCTCTCTCTCTCTCTGTGTGTGTGTGTGTATTTATATATATTTTTTCTGAAGCATTTGAATGTAAGTTTCCTATGTCATGTCCGTGTGTATTCCCCAACAGTAGGAATTTTATCTTACGTATCTACAGCTTAGTTACCAAATTTAAAGAATTTAAATTTGGTACAATACTTCTATCCAATAGGTGTTTCATATTCCTGTTTCTCAATTATCCCAATAATGTCCTTAATAGCAATTTTATTTCTGGTATAAGATCCAGTCCTGGATCATTTGTTTTCGTGTCATGAATCTTCTAAAATTTGGAACAACTCCTCAGTCTTTGTCTTTTCCCATCAATATCTTTGAAGAATACAGGACGCTTACTTTATAGAGTGTCTTTCAATTTGGGTTTCTCTGATTTTTTTTACAGTTAGTTTTCGGTGTGCCTGTTTGCATAAGTAATATTCTCAGGGCATCCCACCTGGAAGCACATGTTGTCCATTCATTTACCTTATTTTGGTAATGTTAATTTTGATCACTTAGTTAAGGTGGTGTTTGTTTTTTCACAGGGTAGTTACTATTTCTCTTTCTTAGTTACTAGCCATCTTGTTGGAAGATACTCTGAGACTAACTTGTTCTTCATCAAGCTCTCTGCCCCAGATTTAGATTTATTGATGATTCTTGTCTGAATCAGTTTTTACTATAATAGTTGCAAAATGATATTTTAAAACCCTTTTTTTCTCTTCTATGTTAGTTAGCTTTGTACTAAAAGGGAAGAGCTTTCCCTTTTTCTTTTTCTGTCCTTCCTTCCTTCTTTCTTTTCTTCCTTCCTTCCTTGTTTCCTTCCCTCCTTCCTTCCTTGTTTCTTTCTCTCCTTCCTTCCTCCCTCTCTCCCTCCGTCTCTTTTTTCTCCCTCCCTCCTCCTTTTCTCCCTCCCGCCATCTCTTTTTTCTCCCTCCCTCCTCCCACTTTCCCTCCCTCCATCTCTTTTTTCTCCCTCCTTCCCTCCCTGTTTGCCTGCCGATTACCATATGGACTCGTGAATTCTTACCCTATTGAATGGGTTATAATGTATATACTTTCTTCCTTTATTTTGATACTAAAGTTGTTGAGTATTTGGCCAGTAGGAGGCTTGAAATGTGTTTGTGTGTTGAATAGTACAGTAAAATTTCAACCAAAAACCTATGTTTTTCCTGTGACTAATTATTCAAGGAGAATAAATATATCATTTAAATGGAGGCTAGAATATAATTTTAAAATTTTTACAGCTGATTTGGAAAATGGTTACTATTCCTGATATAATTTTATTGCAATTTACATTTCTCCTATTATAATCTTTGGAGGCAGCCCATTTTATTACTCGACAGTTCTACTTACTCTATTTATTCAAAATGTTGTTGAGAGCCTATAATGATAAAATAGACATAATAGAAAGGCGAACAATGGCTTAAGTCTACATGAATTGTTTTTGTATTCTAACCAAACCATAGAATCTCAGTGATAGTTTTATATGCCTGCAAAATTTTATCTATTTTGAGGTTTTCAATTTTATTGTTTCCTCCTACGCACACTTGTATATTACAAATTTTTCTTTTAGAATCAGGATATTGGCCGGGCGCGGTGGCTCAAGCCTGTAATCCCAGCACTTTGGGAGGCCGAGACGGGCGGATCACGAGGTCAGGAAATCGAGACCATCCTCGCTAACCCGATGAAACCCCGTCTCTACTAAAAAATACAAAAAACTAGCAGGGCGAGGTAGCGGCGCCTGTAGTCCCAGCTACTCGGGAGGCTGAGGCAGGAGAATGGTGTGAACCCGGGAGGCGGAGCTTGCAGTGAGCCGAGATGGCGCCACTGCACTCCAGCCTGGGCGATAAAGCGACACTCTGTCTCAAAAAAAAAAAAAAAAAAAAAAAAAAAAGGAATCAGGATATTGCTAAAATCACTTTAGGGATGAGAATAATACATTTGAAATCTAAAACATGCTTGGGTCATATTTTGACTCTATCGTGTGCATTCATTTCTATTATGGAGAACCTATCATTCTGATGTATAAGTACCCCTAGACCAGCTTGCTGAAGCTGTTCTCAGAAAATGGATGTCTTAGGCATAGTATACTTTAATTAATCTAGAATGTGTTCTATCATCCTATTCTGCAAGGATCAGGCCACTTCTGAAATCTTTAATCTACAAAATTTAAGCTCTGGAGAGTTTTCAGAAGAATACTGATCAATGACAAGGGCTTTAGATTGGGTGCCTAGAATGGGAAGGGTCTAGAAACCTTGTTGTGTTAAGAACTAGTGATGATTAGGACAGAGGAGGAAAGGGACGAGGAACAAGGTAGAGGCCTATCGGTGTGGCTTAACGCTGGTGATACATTCTGAGAAATGTATCATGAAGTGATCCTGCATTTTGGGAACATCATAGAGTGTACTTTCACAAACGCAGACAGGTGACCTTACTACACACTAGGCTGTATGGTATAGTCTATTGCTTCTAAGCTACAAACCTACAGTACATGTGACTGTACTGAATAGTAGTAGGTAATTGTAACACAATGGTATTTGTGTATATAAACATAGCTAAACAAAGAACATGTGCAGTAAAAATATGGTATGAAAGATAATAGACGCACGCGTGTCTAGGGCAGCTGCATTATAATCTTATGGAACCACCATCATATATGCAGTCTGCTGGTGTCAGAAGTGTTGTTATGCATGACTTTCAGATGACTTTTTGAAGAACTGGATTATAAGAGAGAGAGTAAAATTTTTTCTTTATTGCTCCAAAAGAAAAATGGAAAAATTAGCTCTTATGGATACAATTACAGAAATCCGATTTTGACACCATGGAGGATGAACTTTCCATTAACTCCACTGGCTAGCGCCAGGCCTTCATCCATCATGTGAGTACTGCATATTCTTCAGCCTTTGATTTTGTCTTCCCCTTTTTGATTCTCTGCACCAGCCTCTGGAAGCGCAATGTTGCTGACTTCTCTGAGCCTCTGTGCCTTTGCTGGAGCACTTTCCTCCCCTGCTCCCAGCCTCTCTCCTTCACAAGCTCCTGCACATCCTCAGCACCTGCCCATCCTTCTGGGAAGCCGGCCTGTCTCCCTTCCCAAGTAAGCCAGGCCACGGCCTGCTGCCCAGCCAGTCCACTGTGCCCTCTAAAATGGTAGTGGCTGAAACATTTTTGTCCCATTTGTTGACCTGTGTGAATCTGTCTCCTAGACTGTGGGAGACAGTACTGTCAGGTACCATAACCACACATAGGGAATGAACACTTAAAATGTGGCTGGTGCTGCCGTATTGGGCAACACAGATTATAGAATATTTCAGCAAGCTCTGTTAGGCAGTGCTGACCTGGATAAACACCTTAGCGGCAAGAACTGTATTGTGTCCATCCCCAGTCAAACACAGAGCTCAGGTACATTAAAGACACTCAGTAAATATTTTCTTTCTTTTTTTTTTTTTTGAGATGGAGTTTTGCTCTTGTTGCCCAGGCAACAAGTGGCGCGATTTCGGCTTACTGCAACCTCCGCCTCCCAGGTTCAAGTGATTTTCCTGCCTCAGTCTCCCAAGTAGCTGGGATTACAGGCGTCTGCCACCACGCCCGGCTAATTTTTTGTAGTTTTAGTAGAGACAGGGTTTCACCGTTTTGGCCAGGTTGGTCTTGAACTCCTGACCTCAGGTAATCTGCCCGCCTTGGCCTCCCAAAGTGCTGGGATTACAGGCGTGAGCTATCACACCTGGCCTCAGTAAATGTTTTCAAAATAGTCAAGTTAAATAGATCAGTCCAATGACAGAGTGGGCTACATAATGCACAGTGGAGTTTTCATTGTAGGAGGAATTCAAACTTAGGATAAATGTCATCTACTGGAGTTATCATGAAAAGAGACATGCAGGCCGGAAGTGGTGGCTCACGCCTGTAATCCCAGCACTTTGAGAGGCCAAGGTAGGTGAATCATCTGAGGTGGGGAGTTCAAGACTAGCCTGACCAACATGGAGAAACCTCGTCTCTACTAATAATACAAAAATTAGCCAGGCGTGGTAGCACATGCCTGTAATCCCAGCTACTCGGAAGGCTGAGACCTGAGAATCGCTTGAACCAGGGAGGCAGAGGTTGCAGTGAGCCGAGATTGTGCCATTGCACTCCAGCCTGGGCAACAAGAGTGAGACTCCATCTTAAAAAGAAAAAAGAAAAAAAAAAAAAAAAAGACATGCATATATTGCATGACAAGCTGCAGCACGTAAAAGTAAGTGGCTTCCAGTTCTATGAGTTTATAGTTATTAGAAGGAATTAAATGTAACACAGAACATGAAATTATTTCTGATTTAAAATATTTCCTATTGAGCCACAGAAATGAGAAATTCCTCACTTTATTTAAATTACATGAAGTTTATTCCACTTGAAGAACTCATGTCAGAAAAAAAAAGAGTTTATCTTGAAAAATTTGCTCTTCCTCTGAACACTCAGATTATCAAAACACATCTGAAAACAATGCCAAAGGGACTGTTCTCAAAAACAAGGAAGTCAACTTTTTAAAAAGGGATTGTCCATTAAGTAACTAGATAGCCAGGTGTAGCACAGGTGAATAATCTGAATGTTACAGAAGTGACAGCTTTATTTTTTGAACATTTTTTTCAACCCATAATTCAGGATTTCCACTGGTAGCGAGGAGCCTCTCTGGTGCTGGGGATGTGGCCATGGGCGAGAGAGAAAGGGAGAGACGCACACATGTCTGCAAGATGAGTGAGGGATAACCTGCGAGTTCAACTGGAGCGGCCTCCGGGAAGGCCCCTGGTGAGAAGGCCGGTCCTGGGGAGAGGTGGAGCGCCCAGCCCAGGGCGCGTGAGGTGAGTATGGCCAGGGAAGGTCTTGTGTTGAAGGGGAGTGAGCCCGGGAGCCAGCACCCCAGGGGACTGGAAAGGCAGGCCTGGGGAGGAGTCTGGACGCTGTGCTTGGTATCTGGGACCTGGGCAGGGCTTTGTGGAGGGCTGTCTGAGAAGAAGGTTGTGGGGGTCTAGGATTAAAAGTAGCCGGGCAACATGGCAAAGCCCCGTCTCTACCAAAAATACAAAAATTAGCCAGTCGTGGTGGCGAGCACCTGTGGTCCCAGCTACCCCGGAAACTGGGAGGCTGAGGCCAGAGGATCACCCGAGCCCAGGGGCGAGGCAGCAATGAGCCAAGACAGCGCCACTGCACTCCTGCCTGGATGACAGAGGGGGACCTTGTCTCAACAAAAAAACAAACAAACAAACAAAAGTTCTGGGGGCTTGCCCATGTGTGGATCCCAGCTCTATGTTTACAAGATGCTCCATCTTGGGCAGGTCCCTTCACTTTTCTGGGTCTTTGTTTCTTTGGCTGCAAAAAGGGTAGCTTTAAGGATTCCATGGGCTAACATAGTAAGTAGGAAGTGTTCATTATGTTGTCACTATTTTATGTTTAAAAAGTATTATCCTAAGCAAAATGTGATAAGACATACAATGGAGTATTATTCATCCTTAAAAGGCAAGGAAATTTTGTCACATGCTACAATATGGATGAAACTTAGAAATTATTCTGAGTGAAATCAGCCAGTTACAGAAAGTCGAATACTGTATGATTCCACTTACGTGAGCTATCTGGAGTAGTCACATTCATAGAGACAGGAAGGAGAATGCTTTCCAAGGGCTTAGGGCGGGGGGCGTAGTAAGTGTTTCATGGGTACAGAGTTTCAGTTTGGGAAGATGAAAAAGTTCTGTAACAATAATTTGCTGCATATTTCAGAATCGCTAGATTTGGAATGTTCCCAACACAAATAAATGATCAATGTTTGAAGTGATGGTTATCCCAAGTACCCAGTTTTGATACTTGAACATTGAAGGCTTGTATCAAAATATCACATGTACCCCATAAATATTAGGTACTATGCATCTATACAAATTAAAAATAAATTTTAAAAAAGATCTGGAGATGGGTGGTGGTGATGATTCTACAACAATGTGAATGCATATAATGCCACTAAACTCTACCCTTAAAAATGACTAAGATGATCAATTTTATGTTATGTGTATTTTGCTGTAATAAAAAAATTAAACCAAAAAAACCCTACCCTGGCTTCTGTGTGGTAATGGGGGTTGGGGATGCAGACAGGGTGGATGCAGACAGAGCAGTCAGGGTCCCTCCGTTGTCCAGGCAGGAGATGCTTCTGATGGTGAAGATGCAGAAGATGCATTTGGGGAGGTTTGGAGGCAGCTAGATCTTAAAGATAGAAACTAGCTGGCAGATTAGATGGGGGCTGAGGAAAACAGGCAACCGGAAGAGTTCTTTTGTTTCTGGCTGTAAAGGTGGGTGATTTTGAGCCACTATTATCAGGAACAGAGAAGATGGGGAGTGGAGGGGTTTGTAGAGGTTTGCTAGGCTGGCTGGTCGTTCAAAGGGAGACTTCTTCAATAAAGTGATGAAATCCATAATGAGCATGACACTGAAAACTCTTCAAATTTATTAACTTTATTTACTTGGTATTGTGAAGTTTCAGTTTCTCTCTACTTCTTTAGGTGCTTCATTTCATGAATAATAAGTTCCTCCCATCACAGTCTCCCTCTTGCCCCAACATCCATTGTATTTGCCAGGCAAAACAGGTTTTCAGATGGGAGTGAATAAACCTCATTTTGTTTCTAGTATTAATGAATACTGGTCGTTCTCTTCAGTTTTGAAATTTGGAACTTAGTCCTTTATTTTTGTAGATGAAAATTAAATAACTGTTAATAGTTATTGGATATTTACTCTGAGAATTGTTTTAGACTCTATATTTTTGTATTCGTTATCTCATTTATTCCTCACAATGAATTTATGAAGTAGATATTCCTATTTGTACTCTATAGATGATGAAATTGAAATAACTTTCTCAAGGGCTAAAATAACTTTCTCAAAGGCTCAGCTTTCCTAAGAAGCAAACCCAAGATACTATTAATATTATGAGAAAATGAGTTTTGAGTTTTTATTCCAGATTTTATCTAATTAGCCTACCTCTTATTTATCTATCAGTGTATTCATTGTAGTAAAATATACATCACATAAAACTTAGCATGTTAACCATTTTTGAGTGTATAGTTCAGTGGCATTTAGTACATTCACATTATTGCACAACTGTCACCACCATTACTACCAAAATTCATTTTATCATCCTAAATGGAATTCTCTTCTTTTTAAACAATAACTCCCTATTCTCTCTCCCCCATAGGCCCTGGCAGCCACTATCCTACTTTCTGTAGGATATCCACTATCCTACTTTCTGTAGGATATCCACTATCCTACTTTCTGTAGGATATCCACTATCCTACTTTCTGTAGGATATCCACTATCCTACTCTAGCTCCATCATGTAAGTAGAGGCTTACTGCATTTGTTCTATAGTGACTGACTTATTTCACTTAGCATGATGTCTTCAAAGTTTATCTGCATTGTAGTATGTGTCAGAATTCTGTTTCTTTTTTTCTTTTCTTTTTTTTTTTTGAGACGGATTCTTTCTCTGTCACCCAGGCTGGAGTGCAGTGGCGCAATCTCAGCTCACTGCAACCTCTGTCTCCCGAGTTCAAGAGATTCTTCTGCCTCAGCCTCCTGAGTAGCTAGGACTACAGGCAGGCGCCACCATGCCGGCTAATTTTGTATTTTTAGTAGAGACTGGATTTCACCATATTGGCCAGGCTGGTCTCAAACTCCTGATCTTATGATCCGCCCACCTTGGCCTCCCAAAGTGCTGGTATTACAGGCATGAGTCACCATGCCCAGCCTGAATTCTGTTTCTTTTTAAGAATGAACAATATTCCATCCTATGTCCATATCACATTTTGCTTATCCGTCTGTTGATGGCCAGTCACTTGGGTTACTTTCTACCTTTTGACAACTGCAAATAATGCTGTCATGAACATGAGTGTACAAATATCTCTTTGAATCCCTGCTTGGATTTATTTTGGGTATATACATCCAAGTGGGATTGCTAGATCATATGATAATTTTATGTTTAGTTTTTTGAAGAACCACCCTGCTGCTTTTATTTATTTATTTAATATAAATGTTCTCTCTTCTCTCTCTCAACTTTTTTGTACCTTGGATATTGCTTTAAGTGTGGTGTTCAATAAATATCATTAACGATGATTATAAATGTAGCTGACATCCGTACAGCTTTTAGCATATGTACTATAGGCAGGGCGCGGTGGCTCAAGCCTGTAATCCCAGCACTTTGGGAGGCCGAGACGGGTGGATCACGAGGTCAGGAGATCGAGACCATCCTGGCTAACATGGTGAAACCCCATCTCTATTAAAAAATACAAAAAAAACTAGCCGGGCAAGGTGGCGCGCGCCTGTAGTCCCAGCTACTCGGGAGGCTGAGGCAGGAGAATAGCGTGGACCTGGGAGGTGGAGCTTGCAGTGAGCTGAGATCCGGCCACTGCACTCCAGCCTGGGAGAGTCTCAAAAAAAAAAAAAAAAAAAGCATATGTACTATAAATCATTTTATAATATGATGCTATTATTCAGCTTTACTTTCTCCTCTGTAACAGGCACTGTGCTCAATGATTGGTTTGGATTACTGCCCTTAATTCTCATAGCTTCTCTATGAGGGAGGTGCTAGTCTTGCATCTTATATATAAGGAAATTGAGGCACAGAGAGATTAAACAACTTGCCCAAAGTCACACAGCTAGAAAGTGAAAAGTGGCAGAGGCAGTATTCTAACCCAGGCAGTCTGAGCCCACAGCCCGTAGGCCTAATCTGTATTCCAAATGCTTCCTACGGACTGTGCTACAGTCCAAGAAGACATGTCACACAAGTATATAGTGATACTGCTGTATAAATAATAATTAAATCAACTGACTTGAGCTTATGATGTGCTCTTCATTAGAATGGATCCAATTTGTGGCATCCTATTGTTTTTTGTTTACTCCTTTCCTTACCTCCTGCCTCAAGCTAAAATATCAAAAGGATGTTTTACATATATCCTTTATATATTGTTAATTATGAACAAATGTATCTATATAATAGGGCACCATTTTGGTTGGGGCGAAGCACTGTTATTTGTTTTATTTTATGTTTGCCGTGGTGGAAAGTATGTCTATCAGCAATGCCTAGTAGTGCTGACTTAGGTTTTCTTTTTTGTCAGAAGTAATTTTATGATAAACTAATATTGTAGTATCCTGGGAAGCTTTGTATACCTGAAAGAGGGGAGTGATTTGCTCAGATATGCTGAAGGTTCAGTTTGTCAATTCCATTTATATTTTGAGACCCACTTTGCCCTAACTGAAAGAGATAATGGAACAGAAATCTGGATAGTTTTTTGTTTCTTTGTTTTTGTTTTTGAGATGGAGTTTTGCTCTTGTTGCCCAGGCTGGAGTGCAATGGTGTGATCTTGGTTCACTGCAACCTCTGCCTCCCAGGTTGAAGCAAGCCTCCTGCCTCAGCCTCCCGAGTATCTGGTATTACAGCCATGTGCCACCACGCCAGGATAATGTTTTGTATTTAGTAGACATGGGGTTTCACCATGTTAGTAAGGCTAGTCTCGAACTCCTGACCTCAGGTGATCCGCCCACCTCTGCCTCCCAAAGTGCTGGGATTATAGGCGTGCGCCACTGCACCTGGCCGAAATCTGGATAGTTTAAGTCAAGGAAATGATGCTGGTTCATTGGAAACCATACTAATTTTCCTTTTCTTCAGTAGCAAAGTCATCCCCGGGGTCTCAGACTACAATCTGGGGGCAGTTTCCTACACTGGCATTGCCCTCACTTGGCATTTACCAGCTGCCCACTCCTGCTTCTCCCTGGCATATCTGCTTCTCCATCTACTCCTCTGACCACGTCTTCCTGACCACCTTTCTTTTCTTTTAGCAGAGAGTTAGGGGTTGGAGATAACAAGCAGACCACGAATAATGAGAAAGCAATGGACACATTTGATTCTTAAGCCCTTTGGGGAAAATTGGCATGCTCCTATAGCTTCTTCGGGGATGAGGATGGTAGAATCAAGTCAAGAGCCAACACCCAGGGCAGAAAGCAACCTGCCCTCACTGGTCACTCCAAGAGGCTCAGAGATGGAGTCCGGTTGCGCCAGCTATTGGTAGACCTCTCCTCTGAACCTAACTGATAGCGTGCCACCCTCGCACACTGCCATTGTTTGTTTCACACTATGGACCTAGACAGATGAGCTGCCTCATCACCTACTCTATGCAGAAACTACCGTGTCCTCCCCTCTGCACAGGCAAATATTTACCAGCTCTGTGGACAGCCATGTGTATCATATCAAGGACCTGGGGCCAAGTCAACTCAGGGTCAGATGCGAAGGGGCAGACAAAAGCAGAGAGAGAGAGAGAGAGTACTAACTTGTTTTTTGGCTCCAATTTTATTCATATAGGCATTGAAATGCTGTTGTCAGTTGATCCCCCGGAAAAATCAGCCTTGACAATGATCTTGGTCTCAGGCTTGTGGCCTCTTTGAGTTTCCTCATTGTCAACATCAAGACCTAGGAATGAGAAAAGAAGGAAAAAGAAGAAGAAGAAAGGAAGAAAGGAGATGAAGAATGTAGAGAGGAAGGGATGAAAGGCCCCTGCAGGAGGGGACTGGCCGGGAGCAGGATACACTTCCCTTCACCAACATTCCGGGCCTCAGGGAGGAGCTTGGGGGCTGATCCAAACTGTGTATGGGAGTGGCAGGGATCTTTGGAGAGAATCAAAAACCTAACAAATCAAGTTATTAAGTTACTTTTGAAAGCATAAACATACTTTGCAATAAAGGTCTAGGACCCTGATAAAACCCAGAGATGGAGAAGTGAAATCAATTGTTGAGAATAAATGAAACATGTATTGATCCACACACTACAGCCATCTGTGATGTCTAATCCTCATGGTAATCACGGCAGGATGGTATTTTGATCCCCCTTTGATAAGAGAGGATATTTAAGTTAGAAAGGGTCAGTGGTTCACCCAAGTCCACACGGTAAATGAATGGCAAAGCCACGCATCCACCCGTTCATCCTGCCTCCAAATCCTACCCATGTTTTCGCACAGAATCTGGACTGCACTGAAACCTGGAAAACAACAGACCCTGTTGGCTTGGGAAATAGCTGACAGCAAATAGCACTTGGAGAGTGAGCTGGGGAAGAAGTAGCCCGGGCTGGCAGGTGGGAGGGAGAAGGGTCAGGCCTGAGAGCTGAGGAAGAGGAAGGCCCGCCTGGCCCGCTCCCACTCCACATGCCAGCCCTGGCCGGGAGCATGTGGGGGCACAGGTTTCCTCGGATCCCACGTCCATTGTTCTGCCGTTATGACATGGCCTCACTGTCTATCATAGACGGAAGTGAAATTGGTCTGGAATGGTTTCCTCTTCCCACAGTTTTCTTGGTTGTATATTGATAGATGACTTTTAAATATAATATCCTTACAGATAGGAAAATTAAGCTAATCTATCCATTCAATGTCCAGAACTGTCCTTTTTTTCAAGTTTAGCATGAGAGACAATGTGTTAGCCTTTTTCAGTCCTCTAAGACTTCCTTATCATGCCATAGTTTTTAAAAAGTGGCTTAATTTCCCTGGGTCACCGGAGAGCATCCGTGGGAGTTCCATGGTGTCAGCATTCTCTGTGCTATTGGAGCATGGCTTCCCTTCGACCGGATTGCAGGTCTGGGCTCACAGATTCCAGTCACCATGGCCACAAAGCTGGGAGAAGAGAAAAGAGGCCCCACCTTGGCCGGAGCATGTGCTATTCTCTTCCTAGAGCTGTTGTTTTCCTTGATCATCTATAACTAAGATCTTTTTCCAGTTGCCTCTTGCATGTCCTAGAAGCTCCATCTGATTTGTTTTTGTGGTTTACTTTTTTTTTTTTTTTACAGAGACAGAATCTTGCTCTGTCGCCCAGGCTGGAGTTCAGTGGCATGATCTTGGCTCACTGCGACCTCCGCCTCCCATGTTCAAGCAATTCTTCTGTCTTAGCATCCCGAGTAGCTGGGATCACAGGTGTGTGCCACCATACCCGGATATTTTTTCTCTTTTCTTTTTAAGTAGAGACAGGGCTTCACCATATTGGCCAGGCTGGTCTCGAACTCCTGACCTCAGGTGATCTGCCTGTCTTGGCCTCCCAGAGTGCTGGGATTACAGGTGTAAGCCACCATGCCTGGCCATGGTTTGCTTTTTTGATTCTGACTTGGAAACCACATACTATCTCTCTCTTTCTCTCTTTTTTTAATTTAGCTGGAGCTCCATGGGTTTCTCAGGCCCTGGACAGAAGGGGTTGATTTTTGTTTTGCTTCTGTCACTGCCTTTCTCTGTCAGTATAATTTCTGTGACCTTAGCAATGTCTACTAAAAGTACATTCCTTGCAAACTTTGATTCCTAAGATTTGATTTTCCCTGGTCCTTTTTGCTCATATCTAAAGCATGTTGGAATGTTTCTCTGAAGCTCAAGCCAACTGTGGATTTTCCTTAACACTGTGAATATTATTACCCAGATGATTATTTTCTCTATTTATAGAGGAATTTTTAGAAGTTTACCATTTGAATGGTAAACTTGTGGTTAACATGCATTATCTCATTTCATCTCCAGTTACCCATGAGGGAGATACTCTCTCCATCGTCTGTTTCACAGATGAGGACACGTCCGAGGATTTGCATGCGTCACACAGCTCACGACTGTCAGAGCCGGAAGTGGAGTTCGTTTCCACCTTGAGACGCATGCCACTACTTTTTCGTTTTCTTCCGTCTTTAAACATAACTCCTTTCCATGTGTAAAAATTAAATCTGGCTGGGCGCGGTGGCTCAGGCCTGTAATCTCAGCACTTTGGGAGGCCGAGGCAGGCGGATCATGAGGTCAAGAGATCGAGACCATCCTGGCTAACATGGTGAAACCCTGTCTCTACTAAAAATACAAAAATCAACTGAGCATGGTGGCACGTGCCTGTAGTCCCAGCTACTCAGGAGGTGGGGGTTGTAGTGAGCTGAGATCGCACCATTGCACTCCAGCTTGGGCAACAAGAGTGAAATTCCATCTAAAAAAAAAAAAAATTAATCAGGGAACCAAACTACCCATTTTCTTTACTAAGAAATTTAGGAAAACTCTCCATCTGAAATACTTACTTCCTTTTAAAATTTATTTTATTTTCATAATAAATTCTCTAATACAAGAATAGGGAATGCACTGTGTTAGCAGGTGGCGGACTCTGGACCCTGGGACCCAGATCCCAGCTTAAAGGGTCATTCCTTCTTGCCCTGAAGCACCATTGCACCAGGAGAAACTGGCACCCGGTGTTACATTGGGAACATTTGAATGGAAACCAGAATTTTTACACTGTTTATCATCTGATGAGGGTTTTAAGGGGAAAGTGTCAACATAAATTTGGAATTTCCTGACTTCTGCGGATTTGAGTTACAATCCTGACAAGACTAGAAAGGAAATCTTAAAAAAAAAAAATTTTAGAGTGTTTTATTGTGGAAATGTCCCCAAACATTTTCATCCCATTTTCCCAGAGAAACCTGACAGCTCTTGGGGCAGGGGGTGGGGGGTGGCGGACGAGGGGGGATGGAGAAGAACAAAACCCAGCGGCCACATCCTTGAACTCTTTTGTGTGTTTAGAACAATGTCCAGTTAAAATCAAACAATATTGCTGCTAAATGCGTCTAAAATAGTCCTTGGTTAGTACTCTTGCTCTTGCCCGGTGGAAGGGCTCCGTAAGAGGGCAGCTTGGAGAGTGATGAGAGCCGGGCCCAGTGCTGACCGCAGAGGCAGCAGGGCACAGCGAGATACTGTATCTTTCCAATAACCCTGTCATCAGCTCCTGCGTTGCTGGGACTTTAAATCTCAATCTGAGCGCAGCGTGCATACAGCCGCTGCACCCAAGTGGAAAACAAAAGCCGGGCTAGGGCTGGGGGTGGGGGAAGCTCATAAAGGAGAAGTCATGAAGTCTGGCTTTCTGGCCAGATTTCCTCTGGAAGGTGAGGTGTGGCCGGCACTGTGTGTGTGGACCGCCTGGGAGGGGACACACACCCTGCCTTCAGACGGCAGGACCTCAGCCTGGCCCGCAGCCAAGGAGCCAGACGCCAGGCCCCGGGCTCTCAGCAGTGGGAGCGGTCGCTGGGCTGGGTATACAATGGTATTATCTCAAGCCAACCACTGCTGCAGAAACGCGCAATGCTTCCTGTCCTTGCATTGCAGCACAAACTGTCCGATTTCCAACTGCTTTCGGACACACTCACCCGCACTCGGCCGCCAGGCTTGCTGTATGAATGTCTAAAGCCATTTCTTCCTTGGGAATTGCAGACGCTGCAATGCCGTAATCCACTGTATTTTTATCCCCTCTGGAAGGACCTGAACCGATCATGAGTCACATGGGGAAAGGGATTAACTCCCAAAACAGTTTATGTAATGTAGGCAAATGCCTGAAGCTTCTTATAATGGGGGAAAGCAGAAAGATCTCCAAACTCATTAACATCATACACAATTTATTCTTGTTGGTCCATCGTCTTTATTCTCTTTCCCACTTTGAATCCTTGGGAAAGCAAGAAGATGCAATAGAAGAGGAAAATCTGGGTGAATGTGGAGGAGAAAGCCTGATTTTAATTTCTAGTGATTACTTTTAATATATGTTGAATGAATTTTGTTTAAACTGTTATGGTACTCTCAAACATGGCCATTGGATTAAATTATTTCAAAAATTTAAAAGCCTACTAAACCCTGGTACTACCAATGTGTTGAAAAGGACAAGGGAGATGAAGGAGAAGGTTCTTTTTTTTTTTTTTTTAATCGTGTTTGATGTTTTTGGCTTTGGAATATTTCAATTAGGTTTTTAAGCATCTGACTGAACCTTTCAAATTACGTGCCTATGTCAGAAGGGTGAACACTTTCAGTAACCTGCTCCCAGAAGTCAGAGGTTTAATCCAACAGTTACCAGAAATGCTCTTAAACTTTCTGCTTCCAGGTCAGGAGCTTTTTGGCAGGCCGCTGTTCCCAGGGACATGGACTTTGATGCAGCATGGGCTACTTAAGGAGGCTCAGAAAAGGCTGGCCTCAGGCGGGCAGCCAGGGCTCACAGGGCCAGAATCCTCTGCTTTGTGCTTCGTGGGAATTCCTGTGATTACAGTACAAACCCAGTTTTCAGTAAAATGGGATGACAACTGCTCCAAATAAGGTGGCCCTTGGTTTATCCCGAATGTGCCTAAGTAGATCTACTCCCTCGTAATGAAGCCTGACGATTCCTTCAGCTACTTGCCCTTGTGAAAATGGGTGGGCTTTTTTTGGACTGGATTCAGTAGTGTGCTGGCAAATGTTTAACCACCAGCTCTCCGCAACAAGCAGCCCTGATGGGGACATTTGCTATGGCCTTCAAGAGATTGGGGCCTTGAAATATACAACTTTTTAAAATTAGAAAGTATTTTAAACATACAGAGAAATATAGAGGATAATAGAATAAATGTTTATGTACCCACAAACTCTTATTTAATCTGAACACTTTGTGGTGTTTACTTTTCTTTTGAAGAAATGGTTGAAACCTGCTGGGTCCTCTCTCTGGGCTCCTCCCTCCCTGCGCAGAGGCGATCGATGTCTGAACTTCGTCTTTCCCCTGCATGCAGGACAGATGTTCTTCAAGCTCCCAGAGCTGTCTAAAGGCCAGAGTGACAGCACAAAATTTTCAATTTTCAAATACCACCCTTGCCTGCATTTTCCAAACATATGTTTATACATGCAATAGATAATATTGTTTTGCATGCTTTAAAATTTGAATATAAATCATAATGTACATACTTTTTTGATACATTTAATGAGATATTATTTACACACCATACAATTCATCTATTCAAAGTGTACAATGGTTTCTAATATATTAGGAAAGTTGCACAACCATCACCACAATCAATTGTAGAAACTTTTCATCACCACCGCTCATGCCAAGCCAAAAAAACCTACCAGTGCCAATGAATGGTCCCTCATCTTCCCCGACCCTGCCCCACTCCCAAACCTAGACAACCAATAGTGGGTCTTCTGTCTGTAGAGGGTTGCCTAGACTGGTAATTTCACATAAATGGAATCATATAATGTGTGACTTTTTGCATCTGGCTTTGTTCACTTAGCACAGTATTTATCATTCATGCATATTATAGCATGTATTTATATTTCTTCATTTTTATTGCCAAATAATTTTCCATAGTATGAATGTATCACATTTTATTTATTCTTCCATTAATGGCTATTTGGGTTGTTTCTACCTTTTGGCTATTATGAATAATGCTGCTATTAATATTTCTGTACAAGTTTTTGTGTGAACACGTGCTTCAATTCTTTGTGGTGTATACCTAGGAGAGGAATTGCTGGGTCATACAGGAACTCTATGTTTAACCTTTTGAGGAGCTGCTAGACTGTTTTCCAAAGCAGCTGCATCGTTTTATATTTCCACTAGCAGTGTGTGAGGATTCTGGCTTGTCCATATCCTCACCAACACCTATTATTGTCTATCTTTTTGACTCTAGCCATCCTAGTGGGTGTGAAGGGGTATCTCATGATGACTTTGATTTGCATTTCCATAATGATTAATGGTACTGAGCATCTCTACATGTGTTTGCTGGCTAGCTGTATATCTTTTTTGGAGAAATATCTGATCAGATCGTTTATTCATTTTTTAAATAGAATTACTTATCTTTTCACTTATTTATATATATTTTTTGATACTGGGTTTTGCTCTTTTTGCCCAGACTGGAGTGCAATGGCATGATCTCGGCTCACTGCAACCTCCACCTCCCAGGTTCAAGCAATTCTCCTGCCTCAGCCTCCCAAGTGGCTGGGATTACAGGCATGCGCCACCATGCCTGGCTCATTTTGTATTTTTAGTAGAGACGGGGTCTCTGCATGTTGGTCAAGCTGGTCTCAAACTCCTGACCTCAGGTGATCCGCCCACCTCATCCTCCCAAAGTGCTGGGATTACAGGTGTAAGTCACTGCGCCCAGCTTATTATCTTTTTATTTTTGAGGTACAAGAATTCTTAATGTATTCTAGATATAGTCACTTATCAGATATATGATTTGCAAATATTTTCTCCCATTCTGTGGGCTATATTTTCACTTTTTTGATAGTGCTCTTTGCTCTATATAATCTTCTAAGGCTATTCTTAAATTAATACATTTTTAGCATTATCCAAGTAGAAACATGGAACATGAATACATCAGTTTGAACCATTTTCAACCTCTGTATAGTACTTAATACTATGACTATTTAGAATTAATTTATTGATTCATTATTCTGTCAGTGGAAACTTGGGCTTGTGCCAGTATTTGGCTGTGGCAAACAATGCCACCATGAACATTCTTATCCATGTCTCTTGGGGTACATTTCCAAGTGTCTGTTGGGCAAATACAAGGCATGTGTTAGAGATAGTGTGGGTTTGGTTCGAGACCACTGCAATAAATCCAATAGCACAATAAAGAGAGTCACATACATTTTTGGATTACCCTGTGCATATAAAAGTCATATTTACACCATACTGTAGCTTATTAAGTGTGTAATAGCATCAGGTCTAAAAAAAACAAAGTATAAACCTTAACTTCAAAATACTTTCTTTTTTTTTTTTTGAGAGAAGGTCTCACTCTGTCACCTAGGCTGGAGTGCAGTGGCGCGATTTGGGGTCATTGCAACCTCCATCTCTTGGGTTCAAGTGATTCTTCTGCCTCAGCCTCCTGAGTACTGGGATTATAGTCATGCACCACCATGCTCGGCTAGTTTTTGTTTTTAGTAGAGATGGGTTTTGCCATGTTGGCCAGGCAGATTTCAAACTCCTGGCTTCAAGCGATCCACCAGCCTCGGCCCTCCAAAGTGCTGGGATTACAGGCATGTGCCATGGCGCCTGACCTAAAATACTTTATTTTTTAAAAATGTTAACAATCATCTGAGCCTTCAACAAGGCCTAATCTTTTTGCTGGTAGAGGATCTTATCTTGCCTTGAGGTTGATGGCTGCTGACTGATCAGGATGGTGGTTGCTGAAGGTTGAGGTGGCTATGGCAATTTCTTAAAATTTGCCGCATTGATTGACTCTTCCTTTCGTGAGAGATTTCTCTGAAACATGCAATACTCTTTGGTAGCATTTTACCAATAGTAGAATTTCTTTCAAAATCGGAGTCAATCCTCCAAACCCTGCCACTGCTTTATCAACGAGGTTTGTGTAATATTCTAAATACTTTGTTGTCATTTTAATAATGTTCATAGCATCTTCATCAGGAGAAGATTCCATCTCAAGAAACCACTTCCTTCAGTCATCCATAAGAAGCAACTCCTCATCCATTAAAACTTTATCATGAGATTGCAGCAATTCAGTCACATCTTCAGGATTCACTTTAAATTTTGGTTCTCTTGCAATTTCTACCATCAGCAGTTATTTCCTCCTCTGAAGTCTTGAAACCTTCAAAGTCATCCATGAGGGTTGTAGTAAAATTCTTCCAAACTCCTGTTAATGTTGATAGTTCGATCTTCTCCCATGAATCATAAATGCTTTAATGGCATCTAGAATGCTGAATCCTTTCCAGAAGGTTTTCTATTTACTTTGCCCAGATACATCAGAAGAACCATTACCTACGGCAGCTATAGAGTTAGGAAATGTATTTCTTAAATAATAAGACTTGAAAGTTGAAATTACTCCTTGATCCGTGGGCTGCTGAATGGATATTGTGTTGGCAGACAGGAAAACAACATTAATCTCCTTGTATGTCTCCATCAGAGCTGTTGGGTGACCAGGTGCTTTGTCAATGAACAGTAATATTTTGAAGGAAATCTTTTTTTCTGAGGAGTAGGTCTCAGCAGTAGGCTTACAATATTCAGTAAGCCATGCTGTCATTCAGGCTTTGTTGTTCCACCTATAAAGCACAGACAGAGAAGGCTGAGCAGACCCTAGGATTTTTGGAATGTAAAATGAGCATTGGCTTCAACTTGAAGTCACCAGCTGCCTTAACCCCTAATGAGAGCCAGGCCTGTCCTTTGAAGTCAGGCACTGATGTCTCCTGTCTAGCTATGAAAGTCCTAGATGGCATCTTCTTCCAATACAAGGCTGTTTTGTCTACACTGAAAATCTGTTGTTTGGTGTAGCTGCCTTCATCAGTGATCTTTCCTAGATCTTCTGGATAACCTGCTGCAGCTTCTCCATCAGCACTTGCTGCTTCACTTTGCACTTTTATGTTACAGAGATGGCTTCTTTTCTTAAATTTCAGGAAGCAAACCCTGCTAGCTTCCAACTTTTCTTCTGCAGCTTCCTCATCTCTCTTAGCATTCAAGGAATTAAAGAGAGCTAGGGCTTTACTCTTGAGAGGAGGGTTTGGCTTCTGGAAATGTCGTAGCTGGCTTGATCTTCTATCCAGGCCACTAAAATTTTCTTCATATGAGCAATAAGTCTGTTTCATTTTCTTATCATTCATGTGTTCCCCAGAGTAGCATTTTTTTTTTTTTTTTTTTTTTTTGAGACAGAGTCTCACTCTGTCGCCCAGGCTGGAGTGCAGTGGCGCGATTGAAGTAGCACTTTTTTTTTTCTTTTTCTGACACAGAGTCCTGCTCTGTTGCCCAGGCTGGAGTGCAATGATGCGATATTGGCTCACTGCAACCTCTGCCTACCAGGTTCAAGCAATTCTCTTGCCTCAGCCTCCTGAGTAGCTGGGACTACAGGCACGCACCACCACACCCAGCTAATTTTGCATTTTTAGTAGAGACGGGGTTTCACCATGTTGGTCAGGCTGGTCTCGAACTCCTGACCTTGTGATCTACCTGCCTCAGCCTCCCAAAGTGCTGGGATTACAGGCATGAGCCACCACACCCGGCCTGGAGTAGCACTTTTAATTTCCTTCAAGAACTTTTCCTTTGCATTCACAACTTGGCTAACTGCGCAATGTAAGAAGACTGGCTTTTGGCCTTTCTTCTCTTGTGACATGCCTTCCTCACTAAGATTCATAATGTCTAGCTTTTGATTGCAGTGAGAGACGTGCAACTTTTCCTTTTGCTTGAACATGTAGAAGTCATTGTAGGGTTATTAATGGGCCTAATTTCAATATCATTTTGTCTCAGGGAATGAGGACGCCCAAGGAAAGGGACAGAGATAGGGGAATAGATGGTCTACAGAGCAGTCAGAACACACATACATTTATTAATTAAGTCTGCTGTCTTATGTGGGCGTGGCTTGTGGTACCTCAAAACAATGACAGCAGTAAGGTCAAAGATTGCTGATCACAGATCCATAACAGTAATAATAATAACACCATAATAATAAGGAAAAAGTTTGAAATCTTGTGTGATTACCAAAATGTGACACAGAGACACAGAGTGAGCATACGCTGTTGGACAAATGGTGCCAAAACACTTGCTTGATGCAGGGTTGCCATAAACATTCAATATGTTGAAAACACAGCGTCTGTGAGGTGCAATAAAGCAAAGTATAGTAAAATGAGGTGTGCCTGTACCTAGGAGTGGAATACCTGGACTTAGAGAATGTAGGTCTTCAGGCTTATTTGACATGGTTACAGTCTTTTCTTTTTTCCCTTTTTGTACCAGCAGTGTATTGGAGATCTCAGTGTGGGACATCTTTGCTAATACTTGGTATTGTTTGACATTTAAATTGTAGCTATTCAGATGGGCATGAATTGGTTCTGATTGCTGTTTTTAAGATGTGGCCTGACTGTCAAGCCTGCAGAGAACAGATAAGCTGCTGGACCCGTTTTGTTATTTGTAAAGCAGAGTCATGAAATTGTGGCCCTAATAAGCTCTTGTATATCCAGAGCTCTGGAGACTTCCATAGATAGAGAACAATATGGAGAACTTTATGAGATACTTGTATGATTCCTCTGTACAGTATTAGTTGGCTGTATTAGATCACTGATGATTTTGACTATATTTAGTATGGAACATATTTTAAACCTGTAATGTAAACTTTTTGCAACTGAATAGTATAAAGTTCTAGAAATTTATTAGTATAAGCCATTTGCAAATTGTTTAGCCCCTGGAAGTCCTGCAAAAGCAGGATCATTCCCATTTCCATTCTTTGTCTCCGCCCTTTAGTCTTGCTGTTAATAATGCCAATTCCTTCAGCATTTTCTCATATAGTTCCTCTCAACTTTTTTTTTTTTTTTTTTTTGAGACGGAGTTTTGCTCCGTTGCCCAGGCTGGAGTGCAGGGGTATAATCCCGGCTCACTGCAAGCTCCACTTCCCAGGTTCATGCCATTCTTCTGCCTCAGCCTCCGGAGTAGCTGGGACTACAGGCGCCCGCCACCACACCCGGCTAATTTTTTGTATTTTTAGTAGAGACAGGGTTTCACCGTGTTAGCCAGGATAGTCTCGATCTCCTGACCTTATGATCCGCCCACCTCGACCTCCCAAAGTGCTGGATTACAGGCATCAGCCTCCGTGCCTGGCCCCGCTCAACTCTTCAATCTTGTAAAAGTTAATTTTTTTTTCTTTGGTACTGCATACATAATGCACACAAAGCTTTGCATAACTTTCGAAATTAACTCCTCTTTCAAGGTGAAGATTAAATACCTGAGACCACTATGGTTTTTCTTGTTTGATATTTGTAGCAGAATGGCATTTTACCAGATAACCTGTTTCAAGATATCTCATCAAAATTATACTTAAATCAGTACCTTAGTATTTAGGTAAGAAAGAAACTTTTCATGGTAAATGAAGGTTTTTCTCTCAGACTAGAGTCTGATTCAAAAGAAGACTAAGGAGAAGCTTCAATTTGAATTGTGAATAGACCATGTTGTGAATTGTGAAATACAACTAGAACATGGTTTTCAGTTCAGTTTCTCACATGGGTGTCGATCTGTTGCTTTTAATATGTGTAGGTAGATCCTGCAGAGTAAAACTAGCAAACTATAATCTACTAATAAGTGAGAAGCTTTCTTTTTTTTTCTTGAGACAGAATCTCGCTCTGTCACCCAGGCTGGAGTACAGTGGCGTGATTTCAGCTCACTGCAACCTCTGCCTCCTGGGTTCAAGCGATTCTCCTGCCTCAGCCTCCTGAGTAGTTGGGATTACAGATGCCTGCCACCACGCCCAGCTAATTTTTGTATTTCCACTAGAGATGGGGTTTCACCATGTTGTCCAGGCTGGTTTTGAACTCCCGAACTCAAGTAGTCCACCCGCCTCGGCCTCCCAAAGTGCCGGGATTACAGGCGTGAGCCACCACGCCTGGCTAAAGTGAAGAGCTTTCTATGCGGAGAGCTTTATAAATGTTGTGTCACTTAATTTACACAATGTGCTTTTTCTAGAGGTATTTTAACAAACTAGCTCTCTTACAGAATGTTTATGTGCCACTGTGCTCAGCTTTGCACATATATTCATTATATCATTTTCTGCTGACCAGGGTGTCTCCAGACACTACCTCACTCATCCTGGCTTTAGCTGTTTTCCAGAATCTTCCACAGATGTAGTGGTGATATTAATTTAGGCTCTGAAAATAAACGAAATATTAGTCTTTGGATATTTCCCTCCAGTAAGTGTTCAAAAGCCAAGAAAGTTCAAGGGTTTGATTAAAAATAGTTGGCCTTCTTGGCTATCAAATGAAGCATTCTCCTTCAGAGGGAAAGGTAAAGTCAGGAAATCCTGAGATGTTCTAAATCCTACTTTACTGAAGTGATAAAAGATTAGAGGTCAGCCTCAAAGTTATTTTTATTTAAAACTGGGCAGACTCCAGGTTGCACCAGATTTTCTTGGCCCAACGCTTTCTTTTCCTTTTTTTTTTTTTTTTTTCTTGAGACTGAGTTTTGCTCTGTCACCCAGGCTGGAGTGCAGTGGCATGATCTCGGCTCACAGCAGCCTGTGCCTCCCAGGTTCCAGTGATTCTCCTGCCTCAGCCTCCTGGGTAGCTGGGATTACAGGCGCATGCCACCACGCTCGGCTAGTTTTTGTATTTTTAGTAGCGACGGGATTTCACTATGTTGGCCAGGCTGGTCTCAAACTCCTGACCTCAGGTGATCCACCTGCCTCAGCCTCCCAAAGTACTGGGATTACAGGTATGAGCCGTTCTGGGCAAAGCTCAGGACTGTCTGTGGCCGGTGGGACCTCGCCTATGGAAGTACCTCAAATGAAGGGATGTTAGATGTAGAGAGGAGAGGTTCTGACCCTGTTCCCAAGCCCGTGATGGTCCAGTGGTAGCACAGGCTTTGTATCAACATGACTGTGGATGCGGTGTTGGCCAGATGTAGAAACAGCACCCTGCATGGGGGCAGATCTGAGTTGACGAAGAATGAAAATGTCCCACTTCACAGGCACTGCAGGTGTCTGACTTCTGCTGGTGGCATCTGCCTTTTACGTGGTTATGAAATGAAGGAGAAACCTGGGTTAGTTCTGCTCAGCAGTTTGGCTTTGCCACATATTAGCTGCATGTCATTTAACTTCTCTGTGCATCAGTACCCTCATCTGTAAATTGGGGATACTAATAGAACAGTCCCATAGAGTTACTGGGAGGATGAAATGAGATTAAACATGTAAAGTGCAGGAATAGTGCCTGGAAAAGAGAAGATGCTCAGTAAATGTTAGATAGGATGATTACTGTGTTATTAGTAATATGTCTTATAAAGTCAGGGGAGAATCAGTTAATCCTTAATGTAGCCAAAGAGTTGTCTGAATAATCCTTCAGCAGTTTTAGAGATCAGTCATGTGCATTCAATTAGATGCAGAATCAATGTAGGTCTTCTCAATGTGTGGTCAAATTGAACTGAAAAATAAAGGAGAAGTGGGCAGGGCACAGTGGCTCACACCTGTAATCCCAGCACTTTGGGAGGCCGAGGCCGGCAGATCACTTGAGGCCAGGAGTTTGAGACTGGTCTGGCCAACATGGCAACATCCCATCTCTACTAAAAATACAAAAAATATTAGTCGGTGTGGTGGCGCATGCCTGTAGTCCCAGCTACTCAGAAGGCTGAGGCGAGAGAATCGCTTCATTCCAGGAGGGGGAGGTTTCAGTGAGCCAAGATTGCTCCACTGCACTCCAGCCTGGGCCACAGAGGCAGGCTCCATCCAAGTCTAACCCTGGGGTTTTCTCATGAAGAGCAGAGTGGAGGAAGCCTGGTGAGACCTGAGCCTCATCCCTGGAGAGAATGCCTGTCAGCCCAGACCATTTGGGAAGCAGGAAAAGTAAAGAGAAGCACAAACAGCCACAGACCAATTTCAGGAAATAGTAGTAAGGGAGAGTCGCCGAGCTTGTCAAATCTTGGTTTGAGTTTGGAGGTGAGATGAAAAAGCAGGAACGGGTCTCAGTCCTTCACAGGAGAGACACCATACTCCAGAAGTTTCCAGAGTGTGATGTTTGAAACTGGGATTTGGTTAGTTTTTTTCTTTTTTTCTAACTTTTAATGTAGAAAATTATACAAGTCACAAATACGCAGGTTAATTTTTTTAATTGTGATAAATTATACATAACACAAAATTTATTATTTTAATCATTTTGGGGGCACAGTTCAGTGGTATCAAGTACATTCACATTGCTGTGCAACCACCACCATCCATCTCAGAACATTTTCATTTTCCCAGGCTGAAGCTTCATTCCCATTAAACACGGTTTCCCCACTCCCTTGCCCCGTGGCCCAGGCCCTGGCAATCCCCATTGTACCTTCTGTCTCTATGGATTTGACTACTCGGGACACCTCATGTAATAGAATTATACAAATTCGGTCCTGCTGCGATGGACAAATTTCACTTAGCGTAATGCCCACAAGGTTCAGCTTGGTGAATTTTATAAACTTGAACCACCTGTGTAACCAGCTCCCTGACAGTGAAACATGTCATTGCTAGCCACACAGACGTCCCTGTGCCCCCCTCTGGTCAGTCCCCTCTACCCTCGCAGGACCCCGAGGGCAACCTTGTCCTTTGTCAATGCAGAGAAGGAGGCAGAAGGGGGAAGACAGAGGTTTCTGCCTCTTACCTCCCCTAGGGAAGCTGCACATTTTATCCGTTTCACACGTTAGGCTTTAGTGTCTCTGCCAAAGAAAATCTGGAAACTTTGGCTTGGGCAATGTTTATATTTCACTCCCAGATTGTACAGATAAATGCCTTGTTTTATTTAGTCTGCCTTTGTTCAACTAACTCCCATTTTTGCGACTCTGTTTAGGCAGCCTCTTCTGGGGGAACCCTGTGCATCCCACAATCTGGAGACATTGTTGGCTGACTGTGACTCACCACCAGACAAATGCCCACCAGAGGACAGTCTCCTTGGCATCTGCGTAACCTCAAAGCCCAGCACAGTGTCCAGCGCTCAGTGGTTTCTACAATGCATGTTTAACTGAGCAGAGCTGAACTAGTGCTCCCAGGGAACTGACTGATGGAAGTCTGTCTTAAAAGCTGAGCTCTGTAATTCTGCAGCTGTTTGTCCTTGGAGACATCATTTAACTTCTCTGTCTGGGACTCTGCAACATAAGGAAAGTGCCGCAATATTAATCTGCCGTAAAAAGTCTATGAACAAGTGCCTAGGCAACTCTTAAGTTGAACAGCAGTTATCACATCGTCATTTAGTGTGCACACTTCATTCTCTCATTTACTTGAGAGAGATTATTTTAAAATCTCTCATGTTAATCAAACCACATTTCCTGATCTAGATAAAAAGATTTCAGAGTTTAATTACACAAAAAGTAGGTCATGTTACATGAAGATTTACAAAGAAGCCAAGATTTTTTTCTCTTTTTAAAGTACGACTAGGTAATAATAGATACAAGCATATTTTTCTCATTCCTGATACGTGTTTTATTTGGATGCTGTGCTGTGATATTCGAGGATTTGGGACACACTCTTTTAGGTTGCAAGAGAACTGTGAAACGCAGACACCAACAGTAGGTGAAGTGAGATCTTCTGTGTTAGTTTCCGAAACGTCTAGCAGTGGGCCATTCTCTGACGGTGGCCTCGTAGCTGATAAAGAGAACAACCTGCCACGGCCATGTGAGGGGCCATTCCCAGATGGGGGAAGGACTCCAAGTCCCTAAATCTTTCTTAAAATTTTAGACTGAGAATCAACAGAAAACATCTAAATTCAGATAAACAGGCAAAGGTATTGAACAGACTATTCATAACTGTACTTATGACCACAATAAAAATAGAAGAAATGTAAATTTGAGTAAAATAATTAGATATCTATTTGGGGCCTATGAAATCACCAAATGCATTTAAAATTTAATTAGCATGATAGATGATTTCTGTTTTCTTATTTGCATTTGTCATATTTTTAAAAATACTGTGTAGGTGTTATTTTTATAACCACCCAATAGTATTTGAGAATATGCTCTAAAACAAATGAGCCCCGTTCATTTTATTCATGTTCAGGAAACTACAGTCAGCCAGTAGAAACAGTGCAGTAAGCTGGCTGTGCATGGTTTTATTTGTACTTGCCACTTTGCAAATATCATGGATTGGCAGGTGTAGCTCTTATTTTATCAGATACAAGAGAAATGGGAAATGACACAGAATTCCCACACATTGGAAGGGGGCATTTTTTAATTGAGCAGATACTATATCCTGTATGTTATGCTGAGTACTTTACACCTATATCTCATGCCATCCCTAAATGACAATGAGTGGGGCCTTTCCATTGGAAAGAATGCTGCAGTACGATGGCTGATAAGCAGATATCAATGTACAACAAAGCTTGCTATTAAAATTACTTTCAGAAGATATGGTAAGACTGCTTTTTTTGGGTCTTGGATTGTTAGTAGAGCCTCAAAGTTTAATAACCGAACCCCAGGTGCCTAATTTGCCCCACTGGGTCTTGTCACTGACTCACTGGATGACCTTAGTGAAATCGTTTTCCATCTGTGAGTGTGTTTCCTTGCTGTGAAGATGAAACTAAAAATAAATACTGCCTTCATCATGGGTTATGGTAAGGACTAGCTGAGTAATCTTTGCTAAGAAATTGAAACTTTTTCAAGCAAAAGGGGGAGAAGAAAAAAAATGCCTGTTTCATCATATAGGAAACTTGTTTGGGAGTTTTCTGACCCTAAAGTGATATAAATAAAATAGAAGACTTTTCTTCAACCTGCTTTGTTAGAGTATGAGACAAAACTGGCTGAATTCCGGTGTTCTTTGGTGCTGGCTAAGAGCGGCTTGGTTGCCCATGAGCAGGGCGGTCACAGGCTAGTTCCCGGTGGCCACGTGCACTCCGGAGAAAGCGGCCTCCTCCAGCCTGAGCTGTGCTCCCCCATGGGACTGAGTCGCTCGGACTGCCCAGTCTCTTCTCTCCCAAAGCTTCCAAAGCTCACTCTCTTCCAGGTGCTAAGTCCACCATCAATTTTTCTTTGACTAGTCTAGTTTTATTAGTGGTAGTTTTCTGATTTTAAATGGAAAAATCCTGCCTCATTTGCATTATTTTATTAATATACTTTTATTCTTCTCTTTGATGTGAGTGTCCAGTTCTAATAGCTAAGAAGATCCAGGAGTGCAACTCAGAAGTGTAGAAAGAAAGTGGGCTTCAAAGGTAAGGTTTTCCAACTGTCTTACGATGACCTCGGACACTAACCTCTTTGAGCTTCAGTTTCCAATGGGGAATACTAACCTTATAGGGTTGTTGTAAGGATCAGATACCTTTTCTTTATTTATGTTTCATGTCATACAAAACACACATAATGGGCATGGGCACCAAGTTTCTTACCTCATAATATGGTGGCAAAAAAAGATAAGCCCTGCCTTGGTAGAGCCCGTGTTGCGGGGGGAAGCTAAGTCCTAAGTATGGGTCTTTAACTCAGGTTCTAACAGGGGAACAGTCCACAGCACTGTGGGCCTGTCTGTGTTGGGTGCTGATGAGCTCTTCATTTACCGTCCAAATATCAGACAAAAGAACACATGGAGGGGTTATGTGATCTCATGTTGCTCCCATTTTTCACTACTTGTTCAAACAACAGTGACAGAACACCTGGTTCCCATGGGCAGGGAGTTCTGCTGGGCACTAGGAACGCTGACATCAGTGGGACCCTGCCTTGTCCTGGAGGGGCTGACAGTCGGAGTAGGGGAGGCAGACGCCTAAACGGGTGTTACACTTCAGAGCACTGAGCGCCACAGGGCTCTTACAGAATGCTTCAAGCTGGGACTAGGAACTGAGTCCTGAGGATGAAGAGACATTTATGATGCAGGGCGGCGGTGAGATGGTGGGGAAGAAGATGGAGTTGGTGCCTCAGACAGAAAGGACAGAGGAAAAGGCTATAGGGGGACAGAACGTTTTGTGCTTTTGGCATGTCACAGACCAGTTCAATTCAGTGTGAGGAGCTTGGAGGGAGCGGGGGACAGGCAGTTAAGAGGTGAGAATAAAAACTGGAAGTGTGAAGGGGTTGGCCTGCACGTGGTGCTGACCTTGGAAAAGGGACGGCAGGTGGGAGACTGGGAGTGAGAGGGGCTGGGGGCCTGGAGGAGGCGTCAGAACCAGGAACAGTCAGGGGGCGGCATTCCAGGGAGGGTGGACAAGACTTAGTGAGTGGCTGGTGTGGGCATTGCGGGGAGGAGGAGACACTGAGGACAGCACCAACATCCCCTGCGGGGAGGATGTGGTGACATTAACCAGGGGAGGCTGAGAGTGCCACCTTTGATGCCAAATCCCACCTCCAGCTCTTCCCTGTGGCCCTGGGAAAATTAATTCTCTGTGTCTCAGACTCTTCACCTGAAAGTGAGGATGACAATAACAGAACCTCATAGAAAGTGGCTTTATTGTGTAGATTAAGTGAAATGACGCATGTAGACATCATCTTGGAGGAGAAAGAAGGCTTAGGGTGGTCCAGTTCTGATTACATGACAAAAAGCTGCCTCAAGACTCTGAGGACATTATGCCCATCTTTGTCAAAAGAAGGTGAACTGCCCAGTGGAGTGTTAGCTCAGAAGTCTCCAGCTGTGGAAACCCAGAGCAACTCTTGTGAGATTTGCTATCAACCAGAGGCAGGTGGAACTGTGGACCTTACATTTATTTCAGGGCCGGGGCAATAAAAATGTGAGTGAAAGTGTTAAACCTAGTCCCTTGGATTGTTCAGTCTGCAATGCTGGAGACCACACTGGCTCCTGGTGAGACTGTGAAATGGGTGTAGTTTGTTTTGGCCTAACTGCCTCCCAACTTCTCTAATGTTTCTCTAAAGATCTATTCCTCCTAAATCTTCTCTTTAAAGACTTAATTTTTCTAGGGCAGTATTAGGCTCACAGCAAAATTGAGCAAAAGGCACAGAGATTTCCCATGTTCCCCTGCCCCCGACCCTGGCAGAGCCTTCCCCATTGAAAACACCCTGCCCCTGAGTGATCCGTCAGCCGCAGCCGAGGAAGCCACACTCACCTGTCATTATCACCCAGGCTCCACGCTGTACAGTAGGGTTCACTACCTCTTCATGGCACCAATAAATAACACAGATTTAGTTGATGACTTTTAAAGGCTATGCACCCTACTGGGAGCATAGGGTAACTACCCTTGCCTGACAACCAAGGCATTTCAAAACCAGCCTGCTCCATCTCCTGTCTCTCACCAAACAATAAAGCTCCCAGTGCTGGAATGACTGAGGGTCTCACCAAGGCCTGCCTGGACACTCACCACTGTTTGTGAGACTTTGCAACCACTTTCTTTCTCTCCATCCTCACATTTGCTTTTATTCTGGACATATCCGACTCTGTGACCTCTTAGCTCCTTGACCCAGTGACCTTGCTTTCCAGTGGGCCACGGCTTCCCTTTCTCACGATGCAGAATGTGAGTCTGAACCATGTTATCTCTTGCGACTGCTCCACCTCCAGCATCTCAGATTCAAACATCCTCCTCGCTGCCCGCAAACCCTGCCCTGCAGCTTCCTGCTCGAGTATTCCCTGTACAGCCTCCTTTACTTCTGGGTGACCTTTCCTGACCCTCACTTTTTCCCTATTCATGGCCCGCCACTGTTAACTTGCCTGACATCCATGCTGGATTCTGTCCCATCATGTCAACCGTGCCCTCTTTCTGTTGCATGTGCTGGCAAACTTGAAATCTGATGAACCCACTACCCTCACTACACTCGCTGTCTGATCTCTCTCAGGTAGCTGAGGACTGAGGAGCAGCCCCAGCCAGGCAGGTTGGGGTCACGATAAACTCACAGTTACCAACCACACACAGTGCTCTGTCCGGCTGGCCATCTCATTACACCTCTCTGACTTGCTTACTGTCCTGCCCCCCGAAAAAGCTTTTCAAACCCTATATCCTTCTGCCTCAAATGTCTCACTTCCTCCTCAATGACTTTGCTTCATATGTGACACAAAGAAATGTTAATATCTGCCAAGACCTCCCTCACCTTCCGGCCAGCAAATCTGGAACACAAGCTGCATCTGTCCTGGTTTTCCTCTTCTCTCTTCTCGTTACGGTGGAGTGGCCACTCCTCTTCTGAAACACACTGATCTCCCATCCTGCTCTGGACATTAAAGTACTGAGAAGTGGTTTTGTGTTCCCAGCAATATGGGAGTCATTGGTGACCTTAATAAAAGCCATATTGAAGTGAAATGAGAAGGAATTAGGTGAAGAGAGAAACAAGACAGTTATAGACAACTCATTTAAGCAATTTCATTATGACGGGAGGCCATTGCTACTATCTCCAAAACCTTAAGCTCTCAGTGATTCCTTTTGCCTTTTCTTCCTCTCTCCCCATTCCCTTCAGCCCTTAAACAGACAAAGGTCTCAGTCCTCTAAACAGTAGCAAAAACTGCATAAACAAGAAACGAAAACCCTCCTTCAGCCTTACATCCCTCACCTATTGGCCTATTCATTGCTGCCCTTCATAGTCAGATTTCTCCGTGGAGTTGCCTTGTCATTTTTTTTTCATCTTCTAGGACTTTCACATCTCATTTCAATATTATTTTCTTAAGGTCACCAATGACTTTGAGATGACCAGAACTGCCCCCACTCCCCCTCTGCCAAAAAAAACCCCAAAACAAACAAACAAACAAAAGAAATCACTTTTCAGTCTCCTAACGTGTTTTTCACAGGTGGTCCTTGATGGAAGAGTCTTGCAGGTTTGGGGAAGTGACTTCCCGAAGAAGGTTACATCATCAGTTCAACAAATCAACGGCACAGGTGCAGACTGCATACTCTGGAGGCACTGGGCCGTGTCCAGAGAATGCACAGCAGCATGAGACCCAGCTCTGTTCTCTAGGCCCTGTGGACTGGCCTGTGGGGGGCAATGATGGTACGTGGTGGGCACCACACGCAGCAGCAGCCACCAAGGAAGAAGGGCCCCAGAGCACAAAGGAAGGAGTGGGGAGCCGCCTTCGCTGGAGTGGTTGGAAAAGGCTTTGCAGGAGAGGTGGTGCCCAGGCTGGAGTTTGAGAAGTGAAATGGAGGGGCTGAGAGGCTGGGGAAGTGCACTCCAGGCAGTGAAATCAACAGGTGCGACATGCAGGGAAGCTCGTGTCACGCGGGACTGTGAAAGCCCTGGGTGGAAGTGAGGTGTGTGTGGGGCGTGGGGTATGGTGTGGGGATGGCATATGGAGCTGGATTCATGGTGAAATCTGACCAGGAATGCCTGGGTGCTCAAATCTTGGCCTCTGGTCTGTCTCTCCAATCCCAATGACATCAGAATCACTATATTTAGCCTAAGTACGGACCTAGGTGCTAGCAGGTACAGAATAAATGAAAAATGGTTGAATGACTATTTTAGTTCATGAAATTCTACCACATTATTTGTGTCATTTAACTTAAAAGTACTAGGAATAGAGTTAGGCACAGAGTACAAGAGGCAGTGAAACGTAATGGTTAGGGCATCATCTATGGGACTAGAGACACAGATACTGGCTTCACCACTTACTGTGATTTTGGACAAGTTACTTAATCTCTTTGAGCCATCTGTACACTGGGAATTCTGACAGTGCCTAACTCATAAGGTTATCATGAAGGTTAAAAGAGTTTATAGGTATATAGCACTTAACCCAATGCCTTGTAACGACTCATGATAATTGTTTGTAATTACCATTAATAATAAGTCACAAATAGGTTGGGCACGGTGGCTCATGCCTATAATCCCAGTAATTTGGGAGGTTGAGGTGGGGGAATTGCTTCAGTCTAGAAGTTTGAGACCAGCCTGAGTAACATTGTGAGACCTCGTCTCTATTACAATTAAAAAAAATTAGGCATAGTGGCATACACATGTAGTCCCAGCTACTTGGGAGGCTGAGGTGGGAGGATTACATGAGCCCAGGACTTCGAGGCTGCAGTGAGCTATGATCGTGCCACTGTGCTCCAGCCTGGGTGACAGAGTGAGACCCTGTCTTGAAATAAATAAATAAATAAATAAAATAATATAAGCCACAAAAATTTATTACTAAAATTTAAATTATGATTATTTATTGACCATTATGATTGAATCCTCCCAGAGCTCCGATTCGTAATGCCCTCTCTCCCACGTCAATTGCAATCTTTTCCTGGTGTATCTTTTGCTCATTTGAGATTCAGATCACTCACCAAGCGTATCTGTTAGCTGGTAGAACATAAGTTACATGATAAGCACCTGCAAGGAGAATTGGAACAATCATTCATTGACTTAAACATGATGCTATTCCAAAGCTGAGATAGCCCTTCTTCCTTATTTAAAGTACAGTTAGATAATTGATGTGTAAACCAGTATATCTGTCTGGAATTATGTTCTACAGGGCTAAAGAAATGATGATCTGACCTAGGTGTGCACTCTGGAAGATTCCCGTGAAAATCTCTCCATATTTTTTGTTTATTGGCACGTCAGCTTTTTTGTTTATTGGCACGTCAGCTTTTCAGAGGCACTGTTCAGCCAAAGGGCATGTGTTTTTATGTTCTGAAAAATTGTGTTAACCAACAGTGTAAAACAACAGAAACCGGTTGCAAAGCTTTCACTTTTAAAGAGTTTCCAAGCACCCTGCCCTTTTCCTAAAGGACTCTTTTCCCTTTTATGGATGAGCACCAGGCTCCAAGACAGTGTAAATAGAGCTTCCTGTTCCAGGGAAGTGCTGGCTCCTGCAGGAGCCCAGGGGTCCTTTGGGAAAAGTTGATAGGAACTATGAGCTGTATGTGCCCTGAGGCTTAGGAGCCAGCTGAGCCAGGAGGGAGGGAAACACATTTAACAGCCCCTTTGTGCAGACTTCAGTCCCAGAAGCACTTCTGGGAAAATAAGTCCAGTGCCATACACACAGTCCTTGTAAAGAATGGCAGGGAAGCTGGCCGGGCTGGAGAGAGCCATTCCCAGATTAGACGCCTAAATCTTTGACCTGGCCACTTTGAGGAACCCAGAGATGTCTGTAATTCCCACAATTCAGGGATCCTGTGCTTCAGATGAGTGAGGTTTCAAGAAACAGAAGAAAACTGAATAGATGTTAACTTTGGCCCAACAGCAAGTATTTTTCAGTGTGGTTAGTGTTTACACACTGAGGACATGAAAATTAATATATATTCTTCTCTCTTGGACTATATTATCTTCCTGTATTTTTTTTTTTTTTTTTTTTTTTGAGACGGACTCTCGCTGTGTCACCCAGGCTGGAGTGCAGTGACGCGATCTCGGCTCACTGCAAGCTCCGCCTCCCGGGTTTACGCCATTCTCCTGCCTCAGCCTCAGAGTAGCTGGGACTACAGGCGCCCGCCACCACGCCCGGCTAGTTTTTTGTATTTTTTTTAGTAGAGACGGGGTTTCACCGTGTTAGCCAGGATGGTCTCGATCTCCTGACTTCGTGATCCACCCGCCTCGGCCTCCCAAAGTACTGGGATTACAGGCTTGAGCCACCGCGCCCGGCCTATCTTCCTGTATTTTTAAATGATAATAATACAAAGCATTATTTTTGTGGTTGAGTTGATGGGCCACTCACTTTGATAATTTTCTTTGACTTTTGTTTGCTTTAGAATCTCATCAGTGGGCCGGGCGCGGTGGCTCAAGCCTGTAATCCCAGCACTTTGGGAGGCTGAGACGGGCGGATCACGAGGTCAGGAGATCGAGACCATCCTGGCTAACACAGTGAAACCCCGTCTCTACTAAAAATACAAAAAACTAGCCGGGCGAGGTGGCGGGCGCCTGTAGTCCCAGCCACTCGGGAGGCTGAGGCAGGAGAATGGCGTAAACCCGAGAGGCAGAGCTTGCAGTGAGCTGAGATCCGGCCACTGCACTCCAGCCCCAGCGGCAGAGCGAGACTCTGTCTCAAAAAAAAAAAAAAAAAAAAAAAAAAAAAAAAAAAAAAAAAGAATCTCATCAGTGGTGGCAAGGAAACGAACCAGGAAAGTACAATTAATACTTTTGGACTTATTCATTATGATATTATGACAATCATATTATTTTGATGATAGTTAACATTTACTGAACACTTGCTATGTGCTCCGCAGTGAGTTAAGTCAATAGTCTCCATCCGTAAACAATCTTGCATGAACTTACAAATTGTCTGCTAATTTAATACAAAGTATGTAAACGTACCACCATGCTATCATATTATGTACATTTATAGAGCATAAACAAAAATAAAAACTAAAGGAGTGATGTAAATAAACATAAATATCAGTTCTAATATTTTCTTCTTGCATAAGAGCAGATTGTCTACTGCTGGAGTTTTGGCACCCCTGTTTGAAGCCCACTCTGCAAATACTATACAAACTGTTATTAATTCCTTGCCCAAGGCCAGTGGGTTATCTTTGTATGTCTACCCTGTAACCTTACTGACTTCTGTAGTTTTTCCATCAGCACTTCCAGGAAGCCACACTATCATATTAGTGTATTCCTATTTCTGCGTCTTCTCAATCTAAATATTAGATGCATGTATTTAAACAGTGTGTCCAGATTTGCTGCAGACTTATCATCTGAGATCCTTAAAACAGTCTGAGTCAAATTTGTAGCTTTATCTTCTGATCAGACATAAGAATCTCAGAATGAGATTTCCTCCTCTGAAGCTTCTTTCTTAATCCAGAAATGAAATCTAAATATCAGTCTTGTTGTGGATAAGATTAAGCTCAGAAACACAGATAAAATTAAGAAAATGGTTCCATTTAGAATAGCAGCAAAAGAAAAATAAAATATTTAGGAATAATAAAAGTGGTGCAAAACATGTACTCAACTACAAAACACTGTTGAAAGAAAAAAATTTTTTTTTTTTTTTTGAGAATGAGTCTCACTCTGTCACCCAGGCTGGAGTGCAGTGACGCAATCTTGGCTCACTGTAACCTCTGCCTCCCAGGTTCAAGCGATTCTCCTGCCTCAGTCTCCCAGGTAGCTGAGATTACAGACGTGCGCAACCATGCCCAGCTGATTTTTGTATTTTTAGTAGAGACAGGGTTTCACCATCTTGGTCAGGCTGGTCTTGAACCCCTGACCTCAGGCAATTCACCTGCCTCGGCCTCCCAAACTGCTGGGATTACAGGCATGAGCCACCACACTTGGCCTGAAAGAAAGTTTAAAAGTTCTAAACAAATGAAAGGTCATCCCATATTCTTGGATTGGAAGACTTAATAGTGTTAAGATGGGAATACTCTTCAAATTGATCTACACATTTAACTCAATTCCTATCAAAATCCTAGCTGACTTATTTCCAGAAACTCACAAACTGATCCTAAAATTCATGTGGAAATTCAAAGAACAGAGAACAACCAAAACAATCTTAGAAAGAAGAACAAGAAGAAAGCATGGAGGACTCATGCTTTCTAATTCCCAAACATAATATAAAGGAACAGTAATCAAGACAGTATGGTGGTGGCATAAGGATAGACATATAGATCAACAAACAGAATTGAGAGTTCAGAAATAAGCTCTAACATTTATAGTCAGTTGATTTTCAACAAGTGTACCAGGACAATTCAATGGGAAAAGAATAGTATCTTCAATAAATGGTGTTGGGGAAATTGGATATCCACATGCCAAAGAATGATATTGAGACCTTACAATCATGCCATACAAAAAAATTCAAAATTGGCCAGGTGTGGTGGCTCACACCTGTAATCCCAGCCCTCTGGGAGGCTGAGGTGGGTGGATCACCTGAGGTCGGGAGTTTGAGACCAGCCTGACGAACATTGTAAAACCCTGTCTCTACTAAAAATACAAAGTTAGCCAGGCATAGTGGCACATACCTGTAATACCAGATACTCAGGAGGTTGAGGCAGGAGAATTGCTTGAACCTGGGAGGTGGAGGTTGAGGTGAACCAAGACCACGCCATTGCACTCCAGCCTGGGCAACAAGAGCGAAACTTCATCTAAAAAAAAAAAAAAAAAATTGATTAAAGATTTAAGGGTAAGGGCTAAAATTATAAAGCACTTAGAAGAAAATATAACATTATAACCTTGGATTAAGCAATAATTATTTTTTATGGCACTGAAAGCACAAGCACAAGCAGCCAATAAGAAAAACAAATAAATTGAACTTCATCAAAATTAAAATCTTTTGTACTTCAAAGGACACTATTAAGATAGTTTACTCTCTTAATAATTAATAATAATTATTATTATTATTACTTTTTAGATGGAGTTTCGCTCTTGCTGCCCAGGCTGGAGTGCAATGGCACGATCTTGGCTCACCACAACCTCTGCCTCCCAGGTTCAAGTGATTCTCCTGCCTCAGCCTCCCGAGTAGCTGAGATTACAGGTGCATGCCACCACGCCCGGCTAATTTTGTATGAGATGGGATTTCTCCTTCTTTAGTAGAGATAGGGTTTCTCCATGTTGGTCAGGCTGGTCTTGAACTCCTGACCTCAGGTGATCCACCTGCCTCAGCCTCCCAAAGTGCTGGGATTACAGGCACGAGCCACCGTGCCCAGCCCAATAATTAAGAATTATTATTAATTAATAAGTATGTGAGGCAATTCACAGAATGGGAAGAAATTTGGGCTCTATATATATAGTATATAATCATATATAATGTACTTGTATCTAGAATATATAAAGAAATATTGCAATTAAATTTTTAAAAACGCAACTCAATAAAAAACAAAATCCACAAACAACACAATTAAAAAATGGGCAAAAGACTAGAATAGACATTTCTCTGAAGAAAATATACAAGTGACTAATACACACATGAAAAGATGCTTAACATCACTAGTAATTAGGGAAACGCAAATAAAAACAAAAATGAGATACCAACTCACATCCATTAGGATGGCTATTATAAAAACAAAACAAAATAAAAAACACTAAATAAAGGTGGGCGCGGTGGCTCATACCTGTAATCCCAGCACTTTGGGAGGCCGAGGTGGACAGATCTTCTGAGACCGGGAGTTCGAGACCGGCCTGACCAACATGGAGAAACCCCGTCTCTACTAAAAATACAAAATTAGCCAGGTGTGGTGGCACGCACCTGTAATCCCAGCTACTCTGGAGGCTGAGGCAGGAGAATCGCTTGAATCCAGGAGGTAGAGGTTGTGGTGAGCCGAGATTGTGCCATTGTACTCCAGCCTGGGCAACAAGAGTGAAACCGTCTCAAAAATAAAAAACAAAAAAGGAAGAAAATAACCAGTATAGGTGAGGATATGGAGAAATGGGAACATTTGCGCATTGCTGGTAGAAATGTAAAATGATACAGCCAATGTATAAAATAGTGTGATAATTATTGAAAAAATAAACAGAATTACCATATGATCCAGCAATTCCACTTCTGAGAATATACCTAAAAGAAGTAAAAGCAGGGATCCAGACAAATATCTATAAATCCATGGCTGCATTATCCACAACAGTCAAACAGTGGAAGAAACCCAAGTGTCTGCCCATTGATGGGTGAATCAATAAACAAAATGAAAATGGGGTATATACATATAATGGAATGTTATTCAGCCTTAAAAAGAAATGAAAGTCTGGCACATTCTACAACATGGATGAACCTTGAAGACGTGAAATAATTCAGTCATGAAAGGGCAAATATTGTACAATTCCACTTATGTGAAAGCAGTCACATTCATAGAGACAAAACAGAAAGGTGGTTGCCCAGGGCTCAGTAGAGAAAATAATAAAGAATTATTGTTTAATGGGTACAGAGTTTCAGCTTGAGAAGATGCAAAAATTCCGGAGATGGATGCTGGTGGTGGTTGCACATCTTCAGGAATGTAAGTAATGCCACAGAACTGTAGATTAAAGATGATTAGAATAGTAAATTTTATGTTATGTATATTTTACTACAATAAAGGATATATTAAAGTATAATAAAAAGCAAATTGTCCAATATAAAAAGACTAAGGATCTGAATAGACATACCTCCAAAGAAGATATACAGGTGGCCTATAAGTACATGAAAAATCGCTGTTATTAGTCATCAGGAAATGAACATCAATACTGTCATGAGATACCTCTTCACACGCACCAGGATGGCTGTGATCAAGAAGACAGATAAATGTTAACAGGATATGGAGAAATTGGAAACTTCATACCATACTGGTGGGAATGTAAAATGGTGCAGCCATTTTATTTATTTATTTATTTAGTTAGTTAGTTAGCTACTTAATTATTTTAGAGACAGAGTCTAACTCTGTCACTCAGGGTGGAGTGCAGTGGTGCAATCATAGCTCACTCTAGCCTTGAACTCCTGAGCTCAAGCAATTGTCCCGCCTCAGCCTTCCAAGTAGCTGGGACTACAGGCAACACCACCATGCCAGGCTGATTTTTATTTTTTATAGAGACGAGGTCTCACTATGCTGCCCAGGCTGGTCTTGAACTCTTGGGCTCAAGCAATCCTCCCACCTTATCCTCCCAAAGTGCTGAGATTTCAGGCATCAGTCACCATGCTCTGCCCATGCAGTCCTTTTAGAAAACAGTCTGGAAGTTCCTCAAATGGTTAAACATACAGTTGCCACAAGATCTAGTAGTTCCACTCCTAGGCATATTCTCAAGAATAGTAAAAACACATATCCACACAAACTTGCACATAAGTGCTCATAGCAGGCCGGGCGCCGTGGCTCAAGCCTGTAATCCCAGCAAAAAAAAACCAAAAAAACTAGCCGGGCGAGGTGGCGGACGCCTGTAGTCCCACCTACTCAGGAGGCTGAGGCAGGAGAATGGCGTGAACCCGGGAGGCAGAGCCTGCAGTGAGCTGAGATCCGGCCACTGCACTCCAGCCTGGGCGACAGAGCGAGACTCCATCTCAAAAAAAAAAAAAAAAAAAAAAAAAGTGCTCATAGCAGCACTGTAACAGACAAAATGGAAACAACCCAAATGGTCACCAACTGATGAATAAATAAATAAAACATGGTAAACATACAGTTGAATATTTGCAATAAAGAGAAATAAAATACTGATACACACTGAAGCATGGAGGAAACTTTGAGAGAATTATGGTAAGGGAAAGAAGCCAGTCAGAAAAGACCACATATTGTATATTTACATGAAATGTCTAGAATAAGCAAATCTATAGAGACAAAGCTGATTAGTGGTTGCCTAGGGCTGGGAGAGTTGGGAAAACTGGTGTGACATCAGGGTTTCTTTGGGGTTAATAAAAATATTCTAAAGCAGATTGTGGTAATGTGTATGCAACTCTGTGAATAGACTGGAGACCACAAAACTGTATACTCTAAATGGGTGAACTGTGTGGTGTGAGGATTATAAAATAGTTTTAGAAGAAAGTAAGCACAGAATATTTAATATATATTTGTGGGATGACTAAAGGACAAAATTATAAATATTTATAAAATAATTTCAGAAAAATTAGTTGTTGACTCTCATTCCCCACTCACATGTGTGAATATAAACACAAATTTGGGGCTATTCTCCTTGGAGTTAAGAGTGGGCCTTTGGGAGAAGAGAGATCAGCTATCTTTCTCTGTGGAAAAAAATGATGACATAGGATTTCATTATTCTTTTCCTCCTCTTTTTTAAAAGCAAATTTATTGAGTTATGATTTACACACCATACAATCCATCCATTTTAAATATACGATTCAATGATTTTTTGCAAATGTATACGGTTGCCCAAATAGCACTACAATTCAGACCTAGAACATTTCATCACCCCAAAATGTTCCCTGGTGCCCATTTGCAGTCAATTCTTGCTCCTACCCTATACACATTTAGCTGCTTTCTGTCTCTGTACTTCCTCTTTTCCTTTTCTTTTTAGTTCATACAAATGTTATACAATATGCAATATTTTATGTCTGGCTTCTTCACTTAGCTTAATGTTTATGAGATGCATCCATGCTGTTGCACAGATTAATAGTTCTTTGATTTTATTGCCATGTAATATTTGTTTTTGGTTTTGTTTTTGTTTTTTTGAGACAGAGTTTTGCTCTTGTCACCCAGGCTGGAGTGCAGTGGCACTATCTTGGCTCACTGCAACCTCTGCCTCCCGGGTTCAAGTGATTCTCCTGCCTCAGCCTCCCATGTAGCTGGAATTATAGGTGCCCAACACCATGCCTGGCTAATTTTTGTATTTTTAGTAGAGACGGGGTTTCATTACGTTGGCCAGGCTGGTCTCGAACTTCTGATCTCAGGTGATCCACCTGCTTTGGCCTCCCAAAGTGCTGGGATTACAGGCATAAGCTATCATGCCCAGCCTAATATTTGTATTTTTAGTAGAGATGGGGTTTCACCAGGAGGCTCGTCTCAAACTCTTGACCTCAAGTGATCCTCTCTCCTTGGCCTCCCAAAGTGCTGGGATTACAGGCATGAGCCACTGTGCTCAGCCATTGCTGAGTAATATTTCATGGGATGGATATACACATTTTATTTACTGATGCTGGTAGATGGATATTTGGTGTGTTTTGGGCTATTACGACTGAAGCTGCAATGAACATTTATGTACATGCCTGGGTGGATGTGTATTTCTCGTTTCTTCTGGGCTGAGTTTCTGCATTGTACAAGTATGTGTGAGTTTAACTTTCAAAGAAACTGTCAACTGTTTCCCAAAGTGGCTGTACCACTTTGCATTTTCACCAGGCATGTATGAGGATTGCAGTTTCTCCACATCCTTGCCAACATTTGGCACTATCAGTCTGTTTACTTTTAGCCATCCATCCTAGTAGGTGGATGCTGATCTTTTTTTTTTTTTTTTTTTTGAGACAGGGTTTCATTCTGTTGCCCGGGCTAGAGTGCAGTGGCACAGTCATCACTCACTGCATCCTCGACCTCCCAGGTTCAAGTGATCCTCCCACCTCAGCCTCCTGAGTAGCTGGGACTACAGGCGTTCACCACCACGCCTGGCTTTTTTTTTGTATTTTTGTAGAGACACACACAGGCTGGTCTGGAACTCCTGGGCTCAAGTGATCTGCCCACCTCGGCCTTCCAAAGTGCTAGGATTGCAAGCATGAGCCACTGCCCCATCTAGACTTTTAAACTCAAATATAAATTACTTCTGGATTTTGCTGTTGAATGGGAAATGCTGAGTCTCAGAGAGGGCCACAGGATGTGTTGGGTGTTGCCACATTCCTGGAGCACCTTGTACTGAGTGTGCTCTGGGTGGAGGAGGGGAGGGAGAGCTGAGGACTGTCTGACATCTCGTCTCCTATTTTCAGGGAAAAAAAGAAAGGCAACCTTGAGAAGAAGGGCAGTAAGACACTCCGTAATGAATTCAAGAAGAAGCACTGTAATATTTTTTCATTAAAAAGCACTGGAGGCCAGGCGCGGTGGTTCATGCCTATAATCCCAGCGCTTTGAGAGGCCGAGGCGGGTGGATCACCTGAGGTCAGGAGTTCGAGACCAGCCTGCCCAACATGGAGAAACCCCATCTCTACTAAAAATACAAAAAATTAGATGGCCGTGGTGGCAGATGCCTGTAATCCCAGCTACTCGGGAGGTTGAGGCAGGAGAATCGCTTGAACCCGGGAGGCAGAAGTTGCAGTGAGCCAAGATCATGCCACTACACTCCGAGCAAGAGTGAGACTCCATCTCAAAAAAAAAAAAAAAAAAAAAAAGCACTGGAAATAGTTTGTAGCCTTAAATTCTAGTTGCAGCTAGGTCCCTAAATAGCCCAATAAGCATTTTTATCGCTCTTGGGCCTCAGGTATCTTATTTGCAGAGACAGAATTTCAAATATCATACTTAAGCATCCTTCTAATTCTACCTGGAAAGTTCAAGAATGTGGCTGATGTTTCTAGGATAAGATGCAGCATATGCAGTGATATTAGAAATTGAACATATTTTTTATTTAGTTTTTTATTTATCAATTTTTATTTATCAATTAGTGAAATTGAACATATTTTATCTTATTTTTATTTTAATTTTTTATTTTTTGAGACGGAGTCTCGCTCTGTCGCCCAGGCTGGAGTCCGGTGGCTCGATCTCGACTCACTGCAAGCTCCGCCTCCCAGGTTCACGCCATTCTCCTGCCTCAGCCTCCCGAGTAGCTGGGACTACAGGCGCCCTTCAACATGCCCGGCTAACTTTTTGTATTTTTCAGGAGAGACGGGGTTTCACCGTGTTAGCCAGGATGGTCTCGATCTCCTGACCTCATGATCTGCCCGCCTCGGCCTCCCAAAGTGCTGGGATTACAGGCCTGAGCCACTGTGCCCAGCCACGTATTTTATTTTTTATCTTACTATTAATATTGTAGTCAGAAGATGCAAGCTGGTATCTTGCTGATAAGATTAGGGGAAAGGGCATTTACACGAGTTTCCTAAATTCTATCACGTGGTGACACATTTGTTAGTAGTCTTTACTCATCCACATGGCATATGCTATCATTTATAGCAGTATAACCTGTGATATTATATTATGAAAGGAATAAAAATGCTTATTTAAAATATTTTCTTATCTGTGAGATGAAGATGGATTGAGATAGGTGAGCCAGGCGCGGTGGCTCACACCTGTAATCTCAGCACTTTGGGAGGCTAAGGCAGATGGATCACCTGAAGTCAGGAGTTTGAGACCAGCCTGGCCACATGGTGAAAATCTGTCTCTTCTAAAAATACAAAAATTAGCCCTGTGCGGTGGTGGATGCCTGTAATCTCAGCAACTTGGGAGACTGAGGCAGGAGAATCTCTTGAACCTGGGAGGTGGAGGTTGCAGTGAGCCGATATTGTGCCACTGTACTCTAGCCTGGGTAACAGAGCAAGGCTCTATCTCAAAAAAAAAAAAAAAAAAAAGAAAAAAGATACCTAAGTGGGCTGCTTAAATTTTGTACCAGGAGAAAGGTCGGTCCACAATTACCTGTAGGTTAGCAATATGCTTTATGAATTGGGTATGGAGCATCTAAAATACTAATTTTGTTTTAGAAAATAGTTATTTTTCACAAGCGCATATTATTTGTGTTGGCTATAATAGATTTGTTATTTTAAATGGATAAATAACAGTGCTTAAAGTGTTCAATTTTAATTTCTAATATGCTTACTATCGATAGATGTGACCCACATAAACAAAAGCATCTGGGTTTCTCCATAATTGTTAGGGTATAAAGATTTCTCAGGGCCAAGAGGCTTGAGGCCTGCTGGTCTACATCCCCATCATCCGGACTTCCTCATCTCCCACACATTTCTCAGCCCTTTGCTAATACTGCTTCTTCTGCTGCTGCTGCTTTCCTGAAGCTCTTTGTGGTAAGATTATCTATAAATTCCAGATTTCAAAGTCCAATTCACATTTTCGTTTCTTACCTTGTTTGAACATCCTGAAGCCTCTTACATTGTTGTCTACACCCTTCGTAAAAACGTTTCTCCCCTGATGTTGCGACACCAGCAATGTCACCATCTCCTCCTTCCTCCCCAGCCTCCAATCTTCTTTGGCTTTCTCCCTGCCCTTATGTGTTGGTTATTTCTTAGGGTTCCAGCCTAGATTTTCTTCTCTTACTGATCTATGTATTTTCCTCGGGGTGTCTCATTCAAATCTTTGGCTTCAGTTGCTTCCAATATACCAATGATTTCCAAATCCGCATTTCTTTCCTGGGCTTCATATCCTTATTTCAAATGTGCATTCCTGCCAAAGAAGTATCTCAAAAAGAGCATGTCCAGCTGAAACTCATGAGCTTTTTCTTCCTAAACTCACATTTACTTGCATGCTGTTTAGGTCAATAATATTATTATTCATTTATTTGGAAATAACAAAAAAGAAAATCCAAAGCAATAGCTTACAATTTTTGTAAAGCTGTTTTTTACTCCTCCTCCTCCTTGCCCCCCGCCCGTGCCATGTAGTAAATCTCCAAACCCAATTCTAGTTATATCTTGTATCTACTTCCGTTTTTCCTCCTGTTACTCTTGCTGACACCATCTATTCCTTGAATGATCGCAACTGTCCTATTGATCAGCCTCCTGCACACTTTTTCCCCACCCCTCGTCAGGGCGATCTTTCCAGCATGTATGTGGCATTGTCACTTCTGGCAGTCAACATTCTTCCATGCTTCCTCCTCACCTGCAGGATGAAATTCATGCTCCTTAAGCAGGCAAAGGCACAGGAGTCCTTCATTATTTGATCCTATGGAGTTTCCCATAGAGTGTCTTGCCATTCCTAGTTTCTACCCTGTTACCTAGCCGTGCTTTATGATGGGACCGTGCCTGTGCTCAGGTGGTTTTCTCTGTCTGAGGTGTCCATACCCTCTGATCTGTGTGTCCCCTCTTAGAGGTCATCTCCTCTTTGAGAGCTTCCCTCTCTCTCAGCCCCCAGGGCATTTGCTTGGTTTATCTAGCAAATTCCCAAATCAGTTAGAATCAGGCCTTATCATATCTCCCTGTACTGTAGATACATTTACATCTCTATTTCCCCACAAGGCTGTGTCTCCTCTGTGCCCCACACACTGTCCAAGCCCACTGATAGGTGTGCAAATGGATTAGTCAGAACTAATGGGGAGGTCGGAACAGGGATCCTTCACTTTCTCTTTGAAGCAGCTGCAGAGATTAATTTCTCTTCATTGTTAAATCAAGATAGAGATATTAAATTGCTTCATCATGAAAAAAATGGGTTCAAAATAAATAATTTGGGGATGTAGATGGAATGAATTTTCCCTCACAGAGGGATCAAGATCGTTCCCTGTAGTCTCATCGTTGGCTTCCTCCCATGGATTAGCAATGTGGGCCAAGATTTAGAGAAAATAAGAGATACTGGAATGAAGGCATTTGGGGGGAAAAAACGAAAACCAGGTGGGTTACTTGGAAAGAAAGGTACCAAAGGAGATGAGGGAGACAGAACAAGAAAAGGAAAAAAGATTGTGGGAAAGAATGCACAGAAACAGTACTAAAGAATAGTCCATTTGCTGCCAATAAGGGGCTACAGGGAAAAAGAAATACAGGAATGAGAGGAAACCCTGACAGGATGCAGCTTCACAATTCTTTTCTGAGCTCAATCTCAGGCAGGCTTCTTGATATTGTCTCTAAAGTGTGTGTTCACCCTGAGACGCTCATGTCCATGTAATTTCTCTCTCTGAGGCATTCCAGGGTCAAAAGGTCAGCGCTCCAGCATTAGAATAGGAAACTGTCTTTTCTGGACAGAGGTGCCATCTTAGGAATAAAGCTAGCCAATGCTTCAATCATTTGATGAAATAACTCCAATGATTATGAGTTTAGTTTAACACACTGATGAGATGTTTATTGACCCCAATTGTTGCATTTAATTTCTTCTATCTTGTATAGTTATACAGGATTTTAATAAATTCTATGCCAAATCTTAATATTCTTCAATATCAAAAGTCAGAAATAACTCTTACTCAAAACCATATAAGAGATCTAGGCTATAGCTGGCAATTGCTTCAGTTAAAGAGTGACAGAGCTATAAATTCAATCCTAATTTTAAAATTGCAGCAAAACATAAGGATTGAATTTACAAATCTCCCATTTTTTCCCAAAAATTTCTCCAGAATTGGAACTTTTGTTTGTTTAGGAATAAACTACATGTTGAATGAAATTATCCAAAATTTCATAAGAGTGTTATGTGGTAACACTTTAAAAGTAAAATATGCTTTCTTATTTAATCCCCTGGTAGTGTTTGCCTGGTACTGAAAGGCAACACCACATCTAATTATTTTAAAGTCAGCAGAGTATTAAAGAAACTAAATTTTGCAAAGATAGAAATTATAATAACCTTCATTTTCATTTATTTATTTATTTATTTTGTGTGAGACAGAGTCTCACTCTGTTGGCTAGGCTGGAGTGCAGTGGCACAGTCTTGGCACACTGCAACCTCCACCTCCTGGTTTCAGTCAATTCTTGTCCCTCAGCCTCCCGAGTAGCTGAGATTACAGGTGTGCACCACTACGCCCGGCTAATTTTTGTATTTTTAGTAGAGATGGGGATTCACCATGTTGGTCAGGCTGGTCTCCAACTCCTGACCTCAAGTGATCCACCCACCTGAGCCTCCCGAATTTCTGGGATTATAGCCATGAACCACCATGCCCGGCTATAACCTTCATGTTCAAAGCACTCTCCCATCTATTATCAAGGCCTCTAAGAAAATCTCCTTTATATATATATTCTCGAGTCAGAATTATTAGTCTCCATCTTTCATCTCAGTCTTCTTCAAATACCAAACTCTTTACTAAGCAGTTAGACACAAGCAGTTTCACCAGTTCTATCTCTCAAATAAGGTTTCATAAGTTCTGCCTTGTGATTGCCCGTCAGAGGGGATATGGATTTGTGGGCAAGAAATAGAACAGAAACCTAACTGTTCTGTGAAATGTAGTGTTTAGGTTAATATTCTTCCTTAACTGCCACCTGCTTTTTTTTTTTTTTCTTTAACACTTTGTTCAAATCTCTCAAACCTTGCACTGCAGAATCATGGAGTGTTCAAGCCTGAAGGGAGTGGAGAGATTGGGCCAGCTCCTCTTGGATGCATCCTGAAATCGAGGACCAGTCAGAGGCAGGGAGTCACCCATTATCAACCCTGCTCACCAGGAGGAGGGCCAAAGAGTGGAACTCGGGTTTCCCAGCTCAAACCCTCCCCATCGGGGCACATCACACCACCTCTTCCCATGCCACTGAAAACATCCCCTAAAGTCCGAAACACATTTCAGATTCATGAGCCAATCCGGTTTAAGAGAATTGGTGTTGGCTACCCGTGTTAGAACAGACAGAACGGACCACTCGAGAATCTTTTGTATTTGTTGACAAATGATAAATAGAGATAAAAGAGAGGAAAGAGGGGAGATGAACTTGGAGCTGGATGGCTTAACATTGAAGCCATGTAGCTTAGCAGTTAAACACAGGGACCCGGCCTCACACTGCCTGGCTCCCTCCTCTAGCTGCATTGTCTGCTAATGACTGTGTGGCCCAGGGCAGCTCCTTGGTCTCTCTAGCCTCAGCTGTTTCTGTGATGGCTACATGAGCTTGAGGATTTACAAGGAGTCCTGGTACACAGTGAGCACACAGGTGTTAGCTATTACGGAAAGATCTTCTTTTTATTCAGAGGAGTCCAACATAACTTTGCGGTACTTGAAGATGTCTTATATAGTCATTCATCTGCAAAGACGTGGTCTTTTCAGCACTTCTTTCTCTCTCTAATGTGGTTCTACTAAGCTATCCACATTTAAGATCCCAGCCAGGTCACTTGGGTGCTGCTAAACTATGTAATTCAGTGTGACCCTAAGAGACCCATATAGGAATGGAGCTATGATTTGTTTTAGGGCTGTCCCGAGCCAGCTCATCTACCCCACACAGACTGTCTTGAAAGGAAGACATGTCTGCTCCCTAAGAGCCTGGGGGTAGGAATATCTCATTCCCGTCAACATTCCACACATCCCCTGCTGAACCCAAGAGGATGATTCCAACCTTCAAGTCCATTTTGACAGAAGGACCCAAGGTCAAGAAGGAAAACACTGAAATTAACCAAGGATCTTCCCTTTCTCTTCATCCCCTGGGAGAACATTTCAGGTTTATTAGACAGTTTGTTAACATTATTCACTTGAAACAAAACCCTGGGTGTGTGCCTTTTGGAGAACCATGTAAATCAACAAAGCTATACATAGAACAGAGCGACTGGCTCAGGAGCCAAGTTCCCCACAGATAGCAGGCGGACAGATCGCGCTGAGGAAAGGAAGCGCAGCCTTTCCTTATTTTTCTAGCATCCTCGGCTTAGCAGTCAATGCACATCCCGTATACTGATGTCGGCTATTCAAATAAATATTGACAAATGGTGACTAATTATTACAAGGCATTAGTTTGTATAATTACACTGTAAGTAATGGTGGAGCTCATTTCTGAAATGTCTGAATTACATGTATTTATTATTTTGTTCTTAATTTTAGAGGTAATTTAGAAATGGCATATCAAAAAGTAATCACATATTTAAATTCATAATTAGCAAAACTAAAATATCATTTATGCATACTTCAAAAAACTCTACATTACCACTGTGGTTTAATTCAACTCAGAGACATTTAAAAGTGGAGACGAGCAGGCATCTGTGCCACGCTAATGTCTTTCTCACATTTCCTTAATGCTGTTGTAATTACGTGTGGAAACACAGAAAGCCACGTCCCATCTGCCCAGCACACGTCGCCTCCTGTTTTTTGTTTCCTTACATTGACATTAGGCACTTCTCTGGTTTTCCAGGCAGTTTTCAGTTCTGAGGTAAAAGTTGTTTCTCAATTTCTTCTCAGGTTGTGTGAGGGAGTATCTCATAAATCCTAGGCTGACCGCTTTTTGGAGATCACAAACAAAACAAGATTGCTATGAAGCCCTGGGGTGAAATTAAGCTTCCAGGGTTGTGGCTTTTATAGTGCTTCCCCCTTTTCTAATTCCCTCTCCCAAACCTCTCCTTCCAGGGTGCACCATGCAGAGTCCTGATGCAGGCCCAGTGCCTTGTCTACTGCCAACCGGGGGCCAGCTTTTGCATTTGCTTTGATGGTCTATTCCAGAATCTTTTTTCTTTACTTTTTTTATTTTATTTTTTAAATTTAAGATACAGAGTTGGCCAACCGCGGTGTCTCATGCCGGTAATCCTAACACTTTAGGAGGCCAAGGCAGATGGATCACATGAAGTCAGGAGTTCGAGACCAGCCTGGCCAACATGGTGGAACCCCGTCTCTACTAAAAATATAAAATTAGCCGGGAGTGGTGGTGCACGCCTGTAATCCCAGCTACTAGGGAGGCTGAGGCAGGAGAATCACTTGAACCAGGAAGGTGGAGGTTGCAGTGAACCGAGATCATGCCATTGCACTCCAGCCTGGGCAACAAGAGTGAAACTCCTTTTCAAAAAAAAAAAAAAAGAGAGAGAGAGAGTCTTGCTCTGTCATGCAGGCTGGAGTGGAGTGGTGTGATCTCAGATGACTTCAGCCTCGACCTCCTGGATTCAAGCAATCCTCCACTTCAGCCTCCCGAGTAGCCAGGGCTACAGGCATGTGTCTCCAGGCCCAGCTAATTTTTAATTTTTTTGTGGAGACACAGTCTTGCTTTGTTGTGCAGCAGTCCTTCTGCCTTGGCCTCCCAAAGTGTTGGGGTTACAGGCACAAGCCACCGCGCCCTTCTTTTCCTGAATGTTCAGGTGAAAATCTGAAGGGAAGAAGCAGGGTGGGCTTGACTAGCTTCAGTGGTGACTTGTTCTTCAGGGTCTTTGGTCAGATGAACCCTTCCATGCAGTGATGCTCGGGGACCTATACTTACAGTGAGACAGCAGAGCATTTTCTGGCTCGTTAAGCAGAACCGATAAGGACATGACTTACAAGGACACGGCATTCCTGAAGCCAAAGATGTCCCAGCTGCGACCTGTGTCCCAGCTGCGGTCCACTGCCTGGCAAATCCACCTTCTTTCATGGCTGGTCCAATCTCCACCTCCTTATGAGAGAGCCCCGCTGCTGGCTGTCGTTATTTTTACAGATTGGCCACTTTCTTAGGGAAGACAAAGGTTTCCTGATAAGGTTTTGATTTAGCAAGTGGATGTATTCTCACTCTCTGAACCTCCTAAAGCTGTGTGCCTGTCGCTCACCCTGCAAGACTCTACCACCAGGCTTCATCATGAGAAAAGCCTCTCCCGGCCCCGAGGGAGCGCTAGAGCAGGGCAGGGCAGAGTCTCTCATTCTGTACCCACATGCTAGCGATGTCGCTGCCTGTCACTTGTGTACACAGCCTTCATCCCACGTGACTTACGAGCTCTTGAGAGTGGGAAATAGGTCTCCTTCGCCATCCTATCTCCTGGCTTAGCAGGGTCCCATTCAAAATGCATATGTGCCCAGCAACAAGGGCACACCCTGGGGTCCTTTCCCGAGCTTCTGACTGGGAGCTCCAGCTACCTGCTATTAGCTGCATTCAGACATCAAACAGGTAGTGTTAAAATCACTGGATTCTCTTCCCCTCCCTAGAGCTGCTCCTGCTCTGGTGTCCCTAGTCAACAGTCATTATTCACTTGATTGCCTGAGCCCTAGACCTGGAGTCACACTTAGCTCCCCCATCTCCCCAGACACCCCCTACACACAACATAGCTTCCACCTTTAATCCGTTACCTAAGTCCTGCTAGCTTCTTATCATTCAAATTTATCAAGTGCTCTTTATTTGCCCTGGCACTCCCTTCATTTCAGCAATGATGTCACCTGAATTAATATAACAGCTTCCAAATCAGTGTCCTTGTCCCCACTGCAACTACCCTTCATCCTAAGAACTATCTCTTGCACATACATTGGTAGCTCCACTGCTTGCTGGAAGGAGCTCAGCAGCCTTAGTGTGGTTTCATGGGCTACTGCTATTTTACCCTGTCCGTCATCCACTCCTCCTACCTCTGGTCACAGTGCCTGATTTTCACAAGGGCAACTCCCCTTTCCACATCCTCCCTCCTTTCGCTTTGATCCCCGCCCATTCCTTTCTACCTCCTCTGATAAGCCAGCTCCAGGGCAGAAAGAGGGATCATCCCTCTGGTGCAGTGACTGATTCAGGCTTGGCCATTCGTCTCCACCAGCCTCAAGGAAAATCAGTCTTGGGAACTACCGGTCAGCAAGAGCTCCTTCTGCTGGGTTTGCAAATTGGCAGAATCTGAGCCTGGAGCTGCTGGTGGCCATCTGGACATGGGTGACTCGGCCTGCAAGAGATGGGCCGACAGCAGAGACTGAGCACCGACTTCTGACATGGCCAAGCACTCGGATCCAGCTTGCTCAAACCGTTGCACCCCTAGTCTTCAGTTTCTGTTTAGATTTGTATTTTTTAACTTGCCAACAAAAGAGACATGACTCCTCCAGATACAAGACCCTTGGTGACCAGGACTCTCCCTATCTTTCGGAGGGTCCATGCTTTCTCTTACCTCCCAACTATGGCTCAAGTTACCTCCTTTTCTGGGATTTCCCTTTCTTTTCTTTGTTTGAATATCTCCTATTCATCCTTCAAAAATCTGCTAAGACTTCACCACCTCTGAGATGCCTTTTCTGACCCCCACCAGACTCCTTGATCATTACCTTCTCATAGCACTTATCACATTGCATCCTAATCACCTCTTTATCTGGGGGGACTTTCTCTAGACTATAGCCTCCTTAAGGCTAGTATTGTTTTCTCATTGTTGTACCTCCAAAATCATATGTATTCACTCACATGTATGAAATAAGAAAATTAACCCTCAAAAAGAGACAAAAGAGAAATTATTATCTTGGTTTCATTTAAAATAGATTTGTATATACTTGGCCCTCTGCATCTGTGGATTCAACCAACCAGGGCTCAAAAAATTAGGAATAAAAACCCAATAAAAATAACAATACAATAAAAAATTAAGCAAATAAAAAACAATATAGGTTAACCACTACTTCCATAGTATTGACATAGTATTAGGTATTATAAGTAATCTAGAGATGATTTAAAGTATACAGGAGAGTGTGCATAGGTTTTATGGAAATAGTGCACCACTTTATATCAGTGACTTGAGCATTTGTGGATTTTGGTATCCATGGGGGTCCTGGAACCAATCCCTAAGGGTACAGAGAAGCAACTAACCATATTTTAAAAGATCACTTCCTTGGCTAAATCATAGAGAATGGGCTGGCACAAGGAAAAGTTTGGAAGCCTGGAGAGTAGTTGCAGTGATTTAGGCAAGAGATGATGGCATTATGAACCACGGTAGTTTGAATGGGGATGAAGAGCAAGGGATAGATTCAAGATACTCAAAAGACCTAAAGATCAAATATCAGGGAAATGAGGACTACAGAGAAGGAAGAGGTCCAAATGCCTCACAAGGTTTCTCCAGATAGGGAAACACACAAGGAGGAAGAGTTTTGGAGTCAGGGAACTTTAGATCTGTTTTGTTTTGTTTTGTTTTGTTTTTTTAATTTAAAATTGAGATATGGCCAGGCATGGTGGCGTGTATGTACCTGTAGTCCCAGCTACTTTGGAGGCTGAAGCAGGAGGATCACTTGAGTCCAGGAGTTCTGGGCTGTAGTGCATTGTGCTGATCGGGTGTCCACACTAAGTTTGGCATCAATGTGGTGACCTCCTGGGAGCAGGGAATCACCAAATTGCCTAAGAGGGGTGAACTAGCCCAGGTCAGAAATGGAGCAGGTCAAAACTCCTGTGTTGCAGCCTGGTCAACATGGTGAAACTCCGTCTCTACTAAAAACACAAAAATTAGCTGGGCGTGGTGGCAGGCACCTGTAATCCCAGCTACTCGGGAGACTGAGGCAGAACAGCTTGAACCCGGGAGATGGAGGTTGCAGTGAGCCAAGATTGTGCCATTGCACTCCAGCCTGGGCAACAAGAGTGAAACTCTGTTTCAAAAGAAAAAAACCCAAAAACCAAAGCAAACAAACAAAACTCCTATGCTGAACAATAGTAGGATCACACCCGTGAATAGCCACTGCACTCCAGCCTCAGCAACATAGTGAGACCATGTCTCTACAAATAAATAAATAAATAAATAAAATAAGAGGTATGATCCACGTGCCATAATATTCACCATTTTAAAATAGACAATTCAGTAGTTTTTAGTGTATTCACAAGGTTTTCTAACCATCACCATTATCTAATTCCATAACATTTCATCACTTTTCAAAAAAAGACCCAAACCAGCCAGGTGCAGTGGCTCATGCATGTAATCCCAGCACTTTGGGAAGCCGAGGTGGGTGGGTCACCTGAGGTCGGGAATTTGAGACCAGCCTGACCAATACGGAGAAATCCCATCTCTACTAAAAAATACAAACAATTAGCTGGGCATGGTGGCACATGCCTGTATCCCAGCTACTAGGGAGGCTGAGGGAGGAGAATCGCTTGAACCCAGGAGGAGGAGGTTGCTGTGAGCCGAGATCACGCCATTGCACTCCAGCCTGGGCAACAAGAGCAAAACTCCGTCTCAAAAAAACAAAACAAAACCCAAACCCATTAGCAGTTACTCCTCATTGCTCCATCCCCCAGCCTTGGGCAACGACTAATCTACTTTCTATCTTCATAGATTTGCCTACTCTGGGCATTTCATGTAAAGAGAACCATATGATATTGGGTGGTTGTTTCTGGCTTCTTTCACTCAGCGTGTTTTCAAGATTTACTCATGTTGTAGCATATACCAGTATTTCACAATGTTTTATGACTGAATATGATTCAATTTTATAAATATACCACAATTTATTTACTCATTCATTAGCTGAGGAACACTTGGTTTGTTTCTGCCTTTGGGCTATTGTGAATAGTGCTTACACCAATAGTGGTGTAAAAGTGTTCTTTTTCACCAGAACACTGGTATAAAAGCTTTTGTGTAGACATGTATTTCCTATTCTCTTGGGTATATACCTAGAATTTGAAAGCTGGATTATATGGCAACTCTATGTTTAACTTTTTGTGGAATTACCAGACTGTTTTCCAACATGGTGGCAACATTTTACATTCCTACCAGTAATTTATGAGAGTTCCAATTTTTTTTGACAAACTCATCAACACTTGCTATTAATATCTTGTGTTGTTTTGATACAGCAACCCTAGTGAATGTGAACTGGCATCTCATTGTCATTTTGGTTTGTATTTCCCTAGTAACTAATGATGTTAAGCATATTTTCATGTGCTTTTTGGCCGTTTATGTATCTTCTTTGGAGAAATGTCTATTTAAGTCATATGCCCATTTTGTAAGATGGAAAACAAAATTTTATTCTAAAAATAGAACTCAGTAAAATGAAAAAACAAAAGATAACAAAAAGGAAGATAAAGATATTTTAGATATTTAAAATATCTAAAAATCAGATTTTTTTTTAAGTGAATGGAGAACTGCAGATGCCATCCTAGAATTGTTTTTGGGGCCAAGTTAAAAAAAAGTCAACCCTATTAATGGTATGTAGACAGAGAGGCAGAAGAATGTGGAAGCCTCTATCTCTGTTTCCTCCTGACTTTGTTCATAGCTGACATTCCTTCTGCCCCACACAGCGGGCTGGCCCCAGCACAGCTGCCCTGGGCTTGGCTGTGATTGATACCGATGCTCCAAAGTCAACAGGTGTGTTCTGATGTCAGAGTTTTTCGTGTTTCCTTTGGATGCATTCCAAGCCTGGATAGAGACGTATCTGCTTGAAATGGCTTATCTCTTCCACAAGACTGGGTGGCTGCAAGATGCCTGAGACCCTGGTGCTGGAGAATTCTCCATTAGAGTATGTCCCTACAAGTCAGTAAGCTTCCAGGGCTAAGTTCCGTGTTGTGTGATACACATGGAGTCTATGATCACAGGGAAACCAGCTAAAACGTTTGATTCAAAACTTTGAGGCCAGGTGCAGAGGTTCATACCTGTAATCTCAACACTTTGAGAGACTGAGGTGGGTGGATCACCTGAGGTCAGGAGTTTGAGACCAGCCTGGCCAACATGGTGAAACCCTGTCTCTATTAAAAATACAAAAGCTAACTGGAGTGGTGGTTGGCGCTTGTTATCCCAGCTACTAGGGAGGCTGAGGCAGGAGAATGACCTGAACCCAGGAGGCAGAGGTTGCAGTGAGCTGAGATTGTGCCACTGCACTCCAGCCTGGGCAACAGAGCGAGACTCCATCTCAAAATATAAAAAAATAAAATAAACTTTGGTCCCCAGCAATATCTAAAAATTGTTTTTAGTAGGAAATAGGCACAACACATGGTGATTCTTCTTTCTTGATTTCTAACTAAATTTTTGGTCAGGTCATTTATGGAGAATTTTAAGTTTGAATATATTGTTACTTTTAAACACATGGTGCAAAACATGATATTTAGATTGTTCATATTAGAAGAAGCTATCACAATGATCAGTCAATTTATAATCATTCATCAGTCACAGGGGAAGAATAAAATCCTGGATACATCAGAAAAATAAATTACCAAGACACTTAATAATAGTTATAAGATCTGCTTGCTCATTGAAATTATTTCATGGGCTTAATTATCAATTCATTGAAGAAACCTGTTTGTGTTTTCACTCGTTAAAGCTTAAATTGTAGATCATATTATCTTCCTTCTCAAAGTTATTAAGGAAGATCTTTCTAAAGCAGGAAAGGATTTTTGGTGTATTGTTAAAAGTAAAAAGATGGTCTGTCTATCAAGCTGACTGGGGGAATGTAAGCATTTTTCTCATGCTCTAAATGGCCATGCTCCATGCTAGCTCAGGATCCTAATAAACTCCCCTCTTCCACGTCAGGAATTATTTGATTGAGTTACTCAATGAAATCAACTGGTTCTCCTTTCATTATTATAACCAAAGTCTCACATTGTTATAATAAATATCAAAATTAGAATGTATTTAAATGTGTGATTTCATAGGCTCTGGTCAGTTCTACTGAGAAAACAGAGAGAACTGGACTCTTTTCCCTGAATATTTAAGCCAAAATGAAGCAAGACCCTGTACACATGAATTATGGAGAATAAAACTCAGCAGAACAGGACGTTAACACAGATCAGATCAAAGGGCATTTATTGAGAGTAAGAGGTGACATAATTTACAGAATAACTGCAGGAAAAGGAAATGTTCTTGACAATTTTAGATTACCTTTTATGAGAGAGTCCTGGCAGTCTGGAACATGTTTCACTAAAAGCAGGCCATACTTCCAGATTTCTGATTTATAATATTTTTTGAGTGCAATCAATATCTTTGTCTAGGATTGTCCCTATCTGGGCTCCCTTTAGAACAAATCAACAGACACACAAACAGTCCCTGCTCTCCGGGCCCCAACCTCCTTCTTGTGTGGGTGGGCTCTTCCTAAATCAAAACCCCTGCCTCCTTCAGTTCTCCAGATTTCCCTGCTCCCAGCTCAGCTACCCACACCCCAAGGGAGGGGTGGGTGATAATCCAGCTCTGGCACCCTCCTCTCCCCTACGTAAGCGTCTCTGCAATGAGGCAGCCCAACTCTTCTGATGGGCTCTCACAAAAGGTAATTGAAAAGGAGCATCAGGGCTCCTGTCCACCTCCCTCACCCTCTTCGCTGGCAGCATCTACCACACTCCTGTGGATGTGAGTGGAATCCTGGACCCCGCCATCTCTTAGGTCTCCCTGCTCTGTCACCACCAGGGCCAGAGTGTGACAGTTGATGCCTGCTGGATGCTTTGAGATTCCTCAGTTCTTTTTTTTTTTTTTTTTTTTTTTTTTTGAGACGGAGTCTTGCTCTGTCACCCAGGCTGGAGTGCAGTGGCCGGATCTCAGCTCACTGCAAGCTCCGCCTCCCGGGTTTACGCCATTCTCCGGCCTCAGCCTCCCGAGTAGCTGGGACTACAGGCGCCCACCACCTCGCCCGGCTAGTTTTTTGTATTTCTTAATAGAGACGGGGTTTCACCGTGTTAGCCAGGATGGTCTCGATCTCCTGACCTCGTGATCCTCCCGTCTCGGCCTCCCAAAGTGCTGGGATTACAGGCTTGAGCCACCGCGCCCGGCCTCCTCAGTTCTACTTTGTTCAGAAAAGGTCTGTGTCAGCTGATGTCTTATCATCTGGCACAAGTTGGCGGGTGAGGTTGAGGATTACCTCTGATTGCTGATTCTAGAGAAAGTAGACCCCATAGTAGAAGAGGGGCCCATGCTTGTTGGGTGGGGGTTGATGCTCAGACTCCGCAGTTACCCCTCATTAAGGGCTTCTCCCATGAGGAAAACCACAGCCCTCACCACTGGTGAGGAAACACCAGGGTGAGGTCGCCAGCATTCCTTCATTGTATCCCTACCAGGCATATTTTTTTCAGCCTGCTTCCACCTTGGATCTCCACACCATGTTTTTGTCTTGTTTTGTTTTGTTTTATTTGCAGATACCGTCTGGCTCTGTCACCCAGGCTGGAGTGCAGTGGTGCAATCTCGGCTCACTGCAGCCTCTAACCTCCCAAGCTCAAGCGGTCCTCCCGCCTCAGCCTCCAAAACAGTTGGGATCACAAGCACACGCCACCACACTTGGCTAATGTTTCTTTCTTTCTTTTTTATTTTTATTTTTTGTGGAGACAAGGTTTTACCATGTCACTCTGGCTGGTCTCCAACTCCTGGACTCAAGCAATCTGCCTGCCTCAGCTTCTCACAGTGTTGGGATTACAGGTGTGAGCCACTGCACGGCCTCATTCCATGTTTTTAATTCACAGACCTGGCCCAGGAGGCATATTCCCTACTGTCACTTCCCCTCCACCCCTCCAGGGAGAGAAATCCAGCATTCACTCCCATTCTACCGCCCGGAGAGCTGTTCAGACAAAGGCAGGCAACGAGAAAAAACAAACCCAGGCTTCTCTGTCCATCCTTTGAGGCCTGGCAGGCAACAGGGACAATGGAAAAGGGAAGGAATTGCTATACGTTAAGAATTCAGTAGTATTTTGTGGCCACATGTTCTTCCTCTCTTCTTCCAAACTCCTTTATCCCTCAAACTTACCAAGTTGATACTGTACAATTCCTGACTTGTATTGTCTTGAGCAATGAGGCAAGGCTGCAGGGAGTCCACTGAGAAACTGCTGGAGTGAATTTCCTTATCGATAATTCTTATCAGCTCAAATATGCCACTGCTCTCTGACATAGTTTGCATGTTTTCAGAACATGCCCTTTCCCTTTCTTTTTAGTCTTATGGTATCTTTTTTTTTTTTTTTTTTTTTTTTTTGACAGAGTTTTGCTCTTGTTGCCCAGGCAGTAGTGCAATGGTGCAGTCTTGGCTCACCTCAACGTCTGCCTCCTGGGTTCAAGCAATGCTCCTGCCTCAGCCTCCCGAGTAGCTGGGATTATAGGCATGTGCCACCAGGCCCGGCTAGTTTTGTAGTTTTAGTAGAAATGGGGTTTCTCTGTGTTGGTCAGGCTGGTCTCGAACTCCCAACCTCAGGTGATCTGCCCACCTTGGCCTCCCAAAGTGCTGGGATTACAGGTGTGAGCCACTGCGCCCGGTCTGGTTTTTTTTTTTTTTTTTTTAATATAGAAGAGTAGGTATTAAATATGTCTTCTTTCCAGATTATTTTAGTTTGAGATCAACTAAATAATATTCAAAAGGAGGAATTCGATCAGCATCATCTTAAAACCTATCTGAAATCTATTTCTAAGCCCCAGGGTGCCCCACGCTGGTGAACCTGCCCCAGCCTCTGCGGGTGGTATGGACTGAATGACCGCAGGAAGGAAAGTGAGCCTGTGCCCTCTGTAAGCCTCTTTCTGGACTTTAAACAGTACTTGTGGACCACCTACTTGTGGGCGTGCTTCTTTGTGGAGTTACTCATTCTCTTGGTTGTTATATTTACCTTGTGAACTTCATTCCGTCTAAAGGGTAGCTAACGATAGAGCAGAATGACTTGAAGAGTCACCATTTAGTAAATGTTTGGTTTGAAATCTGCCAAGAAACAGATTGCTATTGATGTCGGCCTGAGTGCACAGGAAGTACCAAGAGTGTTGTGGGGACCTTTACTTAGTTCGAAGTGCTTTATGTCCAGCGTCGCATTGAATCTTATTGCAACCCTATTAATAGAATGAAAGCACCATTATTACCTGCTTTAAAAATGAGAGGCTTGCAAATTAGACGGGCGTGGTGGCAGGCGCCTGTAGTCCTAGCTACTGGTGAGGCTGAGGCAGGAGAACTGCTTGAACACGGCAGGCGGAGGTTGCAGTGAGCCGAGACAGTGCCAGTCCACTCCAGCCTGGGTGACAGGGCAAGACTCCATCTCTAAATAAATAAATAAATAAATAAGAGAGACTTGGAGTGATTTGCTTAAGGTCACACATAATAGGCAGCAGGACCAAGACAAGAAACTAGACCTTAAAACGGTATGTTACATAAATGATACATATTTTTCTCTGGATGGCTCCTTTCCCCATGAGTTTATAATGCATTATTTACCGAGAACAGAAGGTACCACAAATGAGTTGGTCCTCCCTGGACATGATCTTGGTGCTGGAGTTATGGGTAGAGGCATGGAAACTGTGCAGTTCTTCTACAGTCAAAGAGTTGGCTTCCTCGGGCAAGAGGCTGAAATTTGATCTAGCTTTGCAAACACGGCTCCTTCAGGCCCTCAATTTTGACTTTTGTAACACACACAGAAAATACAGGAGCTGATTCTCCCTGCATCCCCCACTCCCCTGGGTCTTACTCTTCTTCACTGTTCAGCTTGTCCTTTGGGTGTTTTCATTCACCCTTATTCCTCCAATCAATTCCCTCTCTGGGAAGTTAGCCAGATTTCATTGCTGTAGCGAGCACTCAAAGAACCGCATATGTAGGATACTTACAAAATTCATGGCACTGTGTGTGGCAGCAACTGCTTTAATCCTGGAGATAAGCCATTCCTCCACGTCTAGGTGACTATATCCTGAGGCACTGGGAAGTAACTTTCTGAACACTGAATAGCAAACCAGAGGTAGAACCTGTACAAGTCCACCACTCCTTATCCACAATTCTAAAACCCAAGCAGCTCTAAAAACCACTAGCAAAACCTGGCCTGACCTGATACGCAGTGATTGACGGTCTTTACCTTACTTTTTAACAAAATTCAAGTTGTGACTCACAGAACCTGTGTTCCTCCCCTGTTAATGAATAATGGTCTTGAAGGCTTCAAGTTTGTGGTGAGCCTCCACCCCCATGATCATCCTCCACTGACGGCTCCTCCTTCTCATAAATGTCAGCAGCTTCCAGTGATTGGTAGGGTAGGTGGGGGCTGTAAGTTTCTCAGGCAAATTTGCAAATCTTGGACCAAATCCTGACAAATGCATAAACATTTATCAAGTAAATTTAAAAATTCATAATTTCTGATCTTTTATGCTCAGGGAAACTCTACTTCCTTTTTTTTTTTTTTTTTTTTTTCCCAGACGCAGTCTCACTCTGTCCCCCAGGCTGGAGTGCAGTGGTATGATCTCGGCTCACTGCAACCTCTCCCTTCCAGGTTCAAGTGATTCTCCTGCCTCAGCCTCCTGAGTAGCTGGGATTACAGGCGCAGACCATCACGCCTGGCTAATTTTTGTATTTGTAGTAGCGACAGGGTTTTACCATGTTGACCAGGCTGGTGTTGAACTCCTGACCTCGAGTGATCTGCCCACCTTAGCCTCCCAAAGTGCTGGGATTACAGGCGTGAGCCACTGTACCCGGCCCCCTCTCTGAGCTTCAAAGAGGACCCGCATGAGAGTTCACTCTGTGCTGGGTGCAATTGTGTTCTGATGTGAGGACCGTGTGAGCTGAATGGATCCTTTTGCAGTCCACACCTGAAATCGTAAAGATAAACAAAATAACTAAGAAACCCCCGGCAACCCAACACTAAAAATCAAAGTTATTTTTTCAGCTTATTTGGCAGAAACAATCTGATACTGAGGGTTTGTTATAATTTCATTCATCCATTAAGTGTGAATATTTATATGTCTTGTGTTGAAGTTTTAATATGTTTGCTTCCACGGTGTTTCAGACCTCTCCGGGTTATTAATAACTGCATGGCATTTTATTCTTTTTCTAGTTGGCCCAAAGGCTCTGAAGAAGGGATTAAGATCCTGTAATTTGTTCATTTAAGAACAAAAGGCCCATGTTATTTTTCTAGTCACCACTTATCTTGAATACCATGACTTTCACCAACAAAAAAATTATTTAGCATACTTTATTCCAACTAGTGAATACATTTTTTGGTGTAGAGATTAGTAGTTTATTGCCTATTAGCCATTGCTACAGTAAAGTTTCTGATACTTGAAATGCTGGCTAACCACACTTGCTATTTAGCTGAAATATAATTTGCATGAAATAATCATCACACAGACACTACAATACTATAAGCACCAACATTTTAAGAAGTGTGAACTATTTGCTATGGAATCATTTTTAAATTCCTGGTCAGGCACAGTGGCTCACGCCTGTAATCTCAGCACTTTGGGAGGCCAAGGTGAGCAGATCACGAGATCAGGAGTTTGAGACCAGCCTCACCAACATGGTGAAACCCCATCTCTACTAAAAATTCAGAAATTGGCCAGGCACGGTGGCATGTGCCTGTAATCCCAGCTACTCAGGAGGCTGAGGCAAGAGAATTGCTTGAACCAGGGAGGCGAAGGTTGCAGTGAGCCGAGATCACACCACTACACTCCAGTCTGGGCGATAGAGTAAGACTCTACCTAAAAGAAAAAAAAAAAAAAATCCTTATAAACCTGCCCATATTTTAAAATGAAAAGGTTTAAATTGTATTGGAAAACCTACAAGAGTATGATTTCAACCAACAGAAAAGCATTACAAACCTCCGCACCCAGTTTCTTTTTCATTGTCTCCTAACTGTGAAAGTGGTGTCGCTTGGTGCCACTGCATGCAAACATGAATCCGAGCAGGAGACTAAAACTGTCAGTGGTTGTTAGGAACCTGTTATCCACATGACTTAGAATGTATCTATATTGATATTTTTAACCAACCAAAATCCAAACATAAAATTGCGTAGAAAATCCATAGATCCCCAAAAATATGTCTGAGAATTCCTCAGGCCCATGAACTCTACTCTGAAAAACACTAAACAATTCCTCTACCATTATATGTGAAATCCAAAGGGAGAACTGAAGATTCATGCTGATCCCAGAACACCGTATCATCTTAAGCTATCCAAGCATACGAACTTATTCAATCTACCTATAATTCTCCTGCCTTCAAGCGCTCCCCTGGACTGTGATAAAAATATATGTGTACTTGGCATGCAGTGGAATCCTGCCAAGAAGGGCAACCATTTTTTATAAATGCTAAATAAACCTAAATTTCTAAAACTTATTGGAAATAAGTTCAACTGAACCAATACAATTTTTTTTTTTTTTTTTTTTTTTTTGAGACGGAGTCTTGCTCTGTCGCCCAGGCTGGAGTGCAGTGGCCTGATCTCAGCTCACTGCAAGCTCCGCCTCCCGGGTTCACGCCATTCTCCTGCCTCAGCCTCCCGAGCAGCTGGGACTACAGGCGCCCGCCACCTCGCCCAGCTAGTTTTTTGTAGTTTTAGTAGAGACGGGGTTTCACTGTGTTCACCAGGATGGTCTCGATCTCCTGACCTCGTGATCCACCCGTCTCGGCCTCCCAAAGTGCTGGGATTACAGGCTTGAGCCACCGTGCCCGGCCACCAATACAATTTTTAAATGAGCCAGTAAGTATATTTTAACGGACCTGAGTTCATTTGAAATTTTAAATACCTAGTGTTTATTGATGGGGGGAAAACATTTGTGAAGAAACTTCATTTATTGCATTATCTGAATTTATTAAAAATATTTTGCTTGGTCAGGAATGGTGGCCCACACCTGTAATCCCAGTACTTTGAGAGGCAGAGGTAGGCGGATCACCTGAGGTCAGGAGTTCAAGACTAGCCTGGCCAACATGGTGAAATCCCATCTCTACTAAAAATATAAAAAATTTAGCCAGGCGGCCGGGCACGGTGGCTCACGCCTGTAATCCCAGCACTTTGGGAGGCAGAGGCGAGCGGATCACTTGAGGTCAGGAGATCGAGACCAGCCTGGCCAACATGATGAAACCCCGTCTCTACTAAAAATACAACAATTAGCCTGGCGTGATGGTGGGCACCTGTAGTCCCAGCTACTCGGGAGGCTGAGGCAGGAGAATCGCTTGAACCCGGGAAGCGGAGCTTGCAGTGAGCCGAGATCGCGCCACTGCACTCCAGCCTGGGCGACAGAGCGAGACTCCGTCTCAGAAAAAAAAAAAAAATTTAGCCAGGCATGGTGGTGCACGCCTGTAATCCCAGCTACTCAGGAGGCTGAGGCAGGAGAATCGCTTGAACCCAGGAGGTAGAGGTTACAGTGAGCCGAGATTGTGCCATAGCGCTCCAGCCTGGGTGACAGGCCAGACTTCATCTCAAAAAAAATAAAAATAAAATTTTGATCATCCTATCCATGTATTTTCAATTTAGTAAGAGTAAACATAGTAGATACTTTCTGTTGTAGGATATAAGGCTTGATATTACCAATGGGGGAGGATTTCTAGCTTGGTAGTAAATTGCACTTTAGAGAGGACAAGAAAAAAAGAATGCAAGTGTTTTAACCCTCACCAAGGGTGAAGAAAAACTGATAAAGTTTGCTCTGTTCCAGAGAAGCCTGGAAAAGTTAAACAAAACTGGAGTGATCTAGGACTAAGGAGGGGTTTCAGAGGATCTTTGGATTGAGTATTTGGCAGGACTCTGGGACAATTCCCATATCATCCCAAATTTATCCAAAGCCAAGAAATCTATAAAAAAGAGATCACCATACTTTCGCAATGGGTTGGAGGTGAAGGGTCATTTGTTTTGCAGCTTTATCCTGCGTATTAGACTTCTGTTTCCTAGGGGACAGTAAATGATAGCATGAGGCTTACTTGTTTAAATGTAATCCCTCAATGGTATAAGGCACCATAAATACAAATCAAGTTGACCCAAAACACTATGCTATTTAATATGTAATAATGTTGTAATATATAGATGTTTAATGTAAAAAATCAGTTTTAAAATTATTCGCTTTTCAGTATTCATGTAACAACAATCTATAGGATATATATGAGTGTATATCTATACAAAGACATATGTATGTATATAATTTTAAATTTACCAGAGATGAAGATTGATAACTGTTGTAATAACACAGAAAATACAAACAGGCTGGGCGCAGTGGCTCACTCCTATAATGCCAACACTCTGGGAGGCTGAGTTGGGAGAATGGCTTGAACCAGGGAGGTCAAGGCTGCAGTGAGCCGTGATGGCGCCACTGCACTCCAGCCTCGGTGACAGAGTAAGACCTTGTCAAAAAAAAAAAAAGAAGGAAAGAAAAGCAAGAAAGAAAAAAGAAAGAAAATACATACAAATGATTGTCCTGTTATCAAGCATGTGTATTTTAGTTGGTTCTTGAACATCTGTCTGGAATCAGTTGTATATGTTTCTCTGCTGTAAATGCATTATTTTCCTCTGAAGACTTAAAGAAATAACCAAAACAAAATAAAACAAAACAAAAACAAACAAACAAAAAAAACCCTCCAGTTTACCCGGATACTTTTTGGTGGATTCGAAAGGATCTGAGTGTCCTTAACCTCAAGGGCCACCTGAAGAGTAGTAAGAAGGCCTTTTCTTACTACTGGGATGTTGGAGCAACTCAAATCTGTAAACACGTCCCTGTTGCTCAGTTTAATTGAAAGCTGCCTTCATTTATTGCCATTTTGAACAGTACTGCATTGGGATGGGAAGAGAGCCCATTTCTTCCTAATCATTTTGCATCTTTTTTAGAAGTTGCTTCTCTTTTTCACGGGAGGCTATAGTTATGTATCTTGTGGGCAACGTAAAAATGAATAAAATCCTGACTAAATGTTTAGCGCCACCTATTGGTAGTCAAGTACATACTGATTCTTGGTGACAGACATTCCCACCAAAGAGAGAAGTAATTTTAATGATTCTTTTTCTTCCAGTGTATATGCCTGTATGCATGCTTTATTGTGACTATTATATTTAAATATAAACATATGCTTAAATATTGGTAATAATATAAATATGGAATTCTTCTAAGTTATGATTTGTATTAGTTAGCTTCACAATACCCTTGAAGTAGAATATGCAGTGATAGTCTACTTTTCAACAGTAAAAAGAAAATTCTAGGCTGGGTTAAGTGACTCATGCCTGTAATCCCAGCACTTTGGGAGGTTAAAGCAGGAGGAAGGCTTGAGCTGAGGAGTTCAAGACCAGCCTGGGCAACATAGTGAGACCTTGTTGCTCCAAAAAAGAAAAAAAAGAGAAAAAAAGAAAAGAAAAAGGAAACGGAAAAGAAAATTCTAGAGAACAAGGAAGAAACAACATGACATTGTCACATGTTGTTTGTTATATTTGTCTTGAAATACATATTGTCACCTATGCACAAAGTATCTTGAATGTGCTCTATATCTTTTGAAACAGACTTTAAAATGGTTTTCCACAGAAGTTTGAAATAATGATGTTATTTAAATTCAGTTACTTATCTGTGCTAAGAATGAACTGGCTACAAATGGTGCTGAGACAACTGGATTTGCACTGGAAAACAATAAAATTGGACTCCTACCTCATACCATAAATGACACTTAAATCAAAATGGATCAAATGCCTGAACAAAATGTAATACATAGGCCAGGCATGGTGGCTCATGCCTGTAATCCCAACACTTTGGGAGGCCGAGGCAGGAGGATTGCTTGAGCCCAGGAGTTCAGCACCAACCTGGGCAACATAATGAGATCTTGTCTTTATTACTTTTTAAAAAAGTAATATATGCATATAATGGGATATTATTTGGCCTTAAAAAGGAAGGAAATTATGACACATGCTACAATATCCATGAACCTTGGGGGTGTTATGCTAAATGAAATTGGTCAATCAGAAAAAGACAAAGACCGTAGAATTCCACTTATAAGAGGTAGTCAAATTCATAGAGACAAAAAGTAGAATGCTGGCTGCCAGGGATGGAGGTGGGGAGAAATTCGGATTGTTGTTCAGTGGATACAGTTCCCATTTGGGAATGTAAAATCATTCAGGAGATGGATGGTGGCAATGTTTGCACAACAATGTGAATACAATCAACACTACTGAATTGTATACTTAAAATGGTTAAGATAGTAAATTTATTTTATGTGTGTTTTACTATAAATAAAAAAAGTAAAACTTTTTAAATGTCTCAGACACCTAAATGTAAGAACTAAAATTAAAATTCATAAAAGAAAACATAAATGTAAATCTTTACGATCTTGGATTAGGCAATAAGTTCTTAGATCTGACGCCAAAAGCAGAGACAACCAAAGAAAAACAAAGCAAAACACACTTCATCAAAATTAATAATTTTTGTGTTTCCAAGGAAATCATTAGGAGAGTGAAAAGACAACCAGGGAGAAATCATTTGCAAACCATATATCTCATAAGGAACTTATATCTAAAACATGAAAATAACTTTTAAGTCTCAGTAATAAAAAGACAAACAACACAATTTAAAATGGGAAAACAGTGTGAACATTTTTCCAAAGAACATACACAAATAGCCAGTAAGTACATGAAAAGATGCTCGATATCATTAGACACTAGGGAAATGCAAATCAAAACCACAGTAGGATATTGACTCACACCCACTCAGATGGCCGTAATAAAAAAGATAGATAATACCAAGTACTGGCGAGAATACGGAGAAATTGGAACCCTTGTTCACGGTTGGTAGGATTTGTAAATGGTGCCGTCACTTTGGAAAACAATCTGTCAGTTCCTAAAATGGTTAAGCTTAGTTACCACATGGCCCAGCAATTCCACCAAAAATAATTATAAACATAAAAAACTTGTATACAGATGTTCATAGCAGCATTATTCACAGTAGTCAAAAAGTGGAAACAAACAATCCACATGTCTATCACCTGACGAATGGATAAATAAAATGTGGCATAGCACACAATGGAATATTATTAAGCCATAGAAAGAAATGAAATGCTGCTATATGCTGCAACACAATTGAGCTTTGAAAACATTGCACTAAGGGAAACCAGTCATAAAAGACCACGTATGGTATAACGTATAACTCCATTTCTGTGAAATGCCTCAAATAGGCAAAACTATAGAGATATGAAATAGGGTAGTGCTTTCTTTGGGCCATATCTGGGGGGATAAACTGCTAAAAGTTTCTTGTTGGGGTCATCAAAACATTTAAAAATTAATGGTGATGATGGTTCCAGATATCTGAATATACTGGAAACCACTGAATTTGTACACTTTTAAAGAATGAATTATATGATATGTAACATCTTAAAAAGAGCCTTATAGGAAAAGAGTTAATGGGTCAGTACTAGATCCAGCATTGTCAACTTGTGACATTGATTGAAAAATACCTTCAGAATGGGCAAGACTAGAAAAAGAGATATGTGAAACATCCTTCATGGTATTAAGGAATATAAAACTATTCATATTTAGATTTAATGAATGTGAGTTTATTACAGTGCTTTATTTACAGTAAATAATTTCCACTAAAATTAAAGAGGCACTGGTCTTACCATTCTTTATCTCTATACTCACTCTTTTCAGCAAACAATATGAACAAGCATCTTAAACCTAGAAATTGTCCCCCAGCTATGACAATTGCTCTCCTTCCTGGAAGTGCCTTTCCTATATGTTAATTTCCTCAGTGCAAAAGCTGTTATTTTCATTCAGAATGTTAAAGATACCCCTAGGAAAAGTCATTTTAAAAGGCTTGATTTTCACAGCCTTCTTCTGCATTAGAAGCTTAAGAGATATCCTAGGGCTAGGCTTCACTCCAGGTTTTAGGAGCAATCTGGGTTAGAATCCACAGCAGCTAGCTGAAAATGCAGATCCATGGAAGCTATTTCAAACCTATCACATCCGTCCCCAGGTAATTTTTATACTAATACATGCTAGAAACGGATAAGGTTAAAAATTTTCTACTTCTCTACTTTACCAGAGAGGTGGCAGTTTTGAAATCTCATTGCCATGTAGAGAACTACAGCCCAGAATGTGAAAAATGAAAGGCACCTAAGAGTCATGTAGGGCAGTCCTTTCATTCTGTGAAGGAAGAAACAAGATGATTAGGCCAAAGCCACACAAATATTAGCTGCACAACCAGCACAAGATTGAGCACGAGACGGGGCTCAGGTGTTGTGACGTCCAGTTTCTTCAGCACAGTTAGGGCAGAATTAGGTTGATTGGGCACCATTGAAGTACATGCTACATCCATCCACCCTTAGATGAAACCTCCAGTTTTAGTTCTGCTTATTATTTTTTATTTTATTTTGTTTTATTTAATTTTAGTATTATTTTTTTTAAGACAGGATCTTGTGCTGTCACCCAAGCTGGAGTGCAGTGGCGCAATCACAGCTCACTGCAGCCTTGAACTCCTGGGTTCAAGAAGTCCTTCCACCTCAATCCCCTAGTAGCTGGGACCACAGGCACAGAACCACCACGCCTGACAAATTTTTTAATTTGTAAACGTTTTTGTAGAGATAGGGTCTCACCATGCTGTCCAAGCTGCAATTTTAGTTCTATATAAATAAGGTAATCCAGGGAAAAGAGAGGGGGTTTACCATGGAGAAGGGGTTACTGTGGATATGATTTTAAAAATTTTCTCTGCTACAGCTCTTCCACATTTACCCACATAAATTTGAAGTTTAATTTTTAGTCTCTAGAAAGCATTTCATGCTGTCTTTTAAATTATTATGTATGTATTGAGAAATCTTGCGTCCATATGTGTAGAACTGACTATTTCCCCTTTTCTTTTTGGGCACTCGTGGCTCTCTATTAATATGAAGAATTTCCTAAATGTTGCCATTCTTCAAGGAAACAATTTCAGAAGAGAGTTTCTTTTCCTCCCTTCCCTTCCCTTGCCCACACTTCTCTCTCTCTTTTCACTTCTAGTTCTGGAAATTGGCCAGCAGAATTATTTATGGCTCTTAGTTCCCATCACACCTTAATAATAAACAGAAGGAGTTTTCCTTTGTTTTAAAATTTCAACAGTACGGTAGTTAAAAATTGGCTTCCATCAGAAAACTCTTTCTCCAAGTCTAATTTGCTATGCCATGTATATACATGATTAACCAGTACAATACGTACAGCAAAGAAAGCAGGTGAGAGATTTATTGATTCTGGCTGAAACAAATTGAAAAGTAACCTTGAACACTTTGTGAAGTCCATAATTGAGTTCCACAAATCAACTTTGGAGCCAGTTTAGCATGTCCATTTAGTTGAGGCAAAGAGCCTGTGTTTGATCTAACTTAATAAAGTAATTCCAGTGCAAAAAGTAGGTCAAAATGACTACCTTCTAAAATTCAAAGTTCCTTTTTTCACTGAGAGAAATTACTTTTATTTCAAACAGAACTAATGATACTGAATTTGGTAGAATATGTTATTTTCTTAGATATCTTAGGGGTGCCCTTTACTAATACTTCGGGGTAGACTTGTGGGATTTATGAGTGTCACCAAGTTCAGAGCTGATTTTAAGCTAAACTCAATGACTTGGCCCTTCTAGAAAATTATCTTGCCTCTGATAACTCAAAATTCAAACTGAGACTGTAAACTATAACATAGAAGTATTTAGTGTAGGTGATATTATAGAACAGGTATCTATTCTACTGATAGTCACCCCATTTGAGTTAAATATGCTATGTGACGATATTAAGAAGCTATGTCTTCTGAAATTAAGTGTAAACTTTAAAAAATATGTGAAAAATTAGAATATGAAACAATAATTATTTAACCTTCTCCCACCAATTCACTTTCTGAAATCAGAAATGGAGAGATAGTGTGTTTATAAGCATGTGTGAATAATTACCATAGCAGACACGCAATTTTAAATTCAAATTTGTTGTTGTTTTTTTTTGTTGGTTTTAGAACAATAAAATAAGCCTGTCTTTCTTTGGATCTTAAAATTTATTCACAATGTTTTCATGTTTTATATTAGGAATTATCTGGTCCTACAGAAGTAGAGAATTCCATTTCTCTGGGAATATCAGAAGGAGGTTAAAATGGGCACAGGTAAATCATCCATTTGGCTATCAAAAAGTCTGATTCTGGCTGGGCACAGTGGCTTACGCCTATAATCCCACCACTTTGAGAGGCCAAGGTAGGCAGATCATCTGATGTCAGTGGTTTCAGACCAGCCTGGCCAAGATGGTGAAGCCCCGTCTCTACTAAAAATACAAAAATTAGCTGGGAGTGGTGGCAGGCGCCTGTAATCCCAGCTACCTGGGAATCATTTGAATCTGGGAGGCGGAGATTGCAGTGAGTGAAGATCAGGCCACTGCACTCCAGCCTGGGCAACAGAGTGAGACTCTGTCTCAAAAAAAAAAAAGGCTAATTCTTTTTTCTGGTCCCAAATAAAAATGACTAACTTCTCCCAAATATAGGGTAATAAAATACCCCGAAATGAGTAAAAGTTATTCATTCTGACTATAATACACTCTGTTTTGGCAGAAAAAAAACTTCATAACTTTAAAAACTGAATAGTAAGCCCTTGGTTAATCATTTAACATTGGAACTCCTATTTTCTCTTCTAGCAAATGTTTCCAAAAAGAAAAACGACCACAATCAAGTTAGAAAAATGTTTCCCCTTTGAGGAAGGAAGGACAAATAAGGTGTTTCAACTGTAGTTGGTAAAATCATTTGCTAACCCTCCGTGTGGTAATGATGCCACATCACCTGCACTTTGCTATCTTGATTCATGCTGAAGTGATTTGTTCTTGAACCCAAGTGGAACTCTCTAGCGATTTGCCCATTTTTTCATATTGTCACAGACACTCATGGTTAAATAAAAACAATCTGGTTGGTATAAAGCTCAATTTGCAGAGAAATAACTATTCTCTTTGTCATGAGTCCGCAGGCACCTGAAGAAAACATTTTCACACAGAACATGGCTATGTGCCTTTTAAATCCATTTGCAAAATTGTTTCATTTCTTATGTAAAAAGGTGAAATATTGACTACTGATAAAAATTTCCTCCGACACAAATATTTTTCAGGTTCATCCAATCCCACCCTTACTCAATATCATGGAACATGAAGCTAAATTCATCTGAAATACTTCACTAACTCCCAAAATGAACAAGTGAGTGGATGCTTGATAAAAAAAAAATACTAGCCCATACACAATTAGGGAAACAAGAGTTGTAGGTTAAGTGGATTTTCTTCCAACGCTGTGATTACCTGAATGTCATTTTTAACTTGGTTAACTTAAGGTAAACTTATCTCTCTCTCTCTTTGTTTTAAATTCATCAATATTCCTGCACAAACCTTCATTGCCGTTTAATTTTAATAAAACTGAGAAAGAGAGAGTGAAAACGCATGTTACGCATTTCAGGCAGGAAGATGGGAAGAAAGGAAGCATGCCATTCAGGATTCTGAATTGATTTGTACAATGTCTTAGGCAAAAGCTCTTCCAGAAATATCTATGAATTCACGTTGAACATAAGACACAAAATTACAGATAAAGGTTAAAATCAAACTTGTCAGATGTTAACATTATCCTGACTACTCATAAATCGATTCATTTATGTGCTAGAACATTTTTCTACCACCTATCCTGGAGGAGGAGAGAATCCACTTACTGCGAATGTGGAATGTGCTTCGTCAGGGAGGGGAGGGGAAAGAAAGAATCCTGACTGGTGCTATGTAAAGTGGCTGCACCTTTCAACCAGTTTTCAGTTTCAAACAAGACTTTTAATATCTGTGTCTTTTGATTGTCTCTGATTTTTAATTTTTGAAATAACTGCTTTATTAAGATATGACTTAGATACCAATTTACTCATCTAACATGTACAGTTCATTGATTTTTTGGTATATTCAGACTTGTGTAATCATCACCATAATCAAGTTTTTAACATTTCCATCACCCCAAAAAGAAACCACATACCTTTTAGCCATCACCCCCAATGCTTTTTTTTAATCCCTTAGCCCTAAGCAACTCATACCAATTTTCAGTCTACAGATTTGCCTATGTTTGAACATTTCATATAAATGGAATCAGGCAATTTGTGGTCCTTCGTGATGGGCTTCTTTCAGTTAGCATGTTTTTAAGGTTTAGTGTTTAAAGAATTTTTTAAAATTTGGGAATCCTTTCAGATTTACAAAAGAGTTGCTAAAAAACGTACTGAAAACCTCCATTTACCCCTTATCTAGATTCATGTCCTGTTAATCAGGAGTCTAAAGGTTTTTAATATCTGTTGTTATAGCAATAAAACATTCAAAATGGTTATATTTATAAAAGAATGGTTGGCAAATGCTTATAAATAATTTGGATTGTCATTTGGAACATTCTGAAAATGGCATGGAACTCAGGGCTATGAAAATCCATTGGTAGATGTGTAGTTGATGTAGGCAGATTGAGTTTCCACATGTGCCTGGCATTATTAGCCATACAGTCATACAGTCTTGCACCACACAAGAACCTTTAGTCAACGACGGACTTCATATATGACTGCAGCCCCATAAGATGATAATGCCATATTTTTACAGTATTTTTTCTGTGTTTAGATATCCGTAGTTACACAAATACATTTGTGCACGTAATACTGCATTACAATTGCCTACAGTATTCAATACAGTAACATGCTAGGCAGCCAGGAGCAATAGGTTATATACCACATAGACTAGGTGTGTAGTAGGTGATACCATCTAGGTTTGTGTAAGTGCACTCTAGGATGTTTTCACAAAGACCAAATTGTCTAAGGAAGCATTTCTCAGAACACATCCCCATTGTTAAGTGACAGAAGACCATGCAAGAAAACTCAAGATTCTTGCAATCAAAATGAACACATAGGAAACAAGGCTTAAGAAGGTCATAGGGCTGGGTGCGGTGGCTGACGCCTCTAATCCCAACACTTTGGGAGGTTGAGGCTGGTGGATCACTTGAGGTCAGGAGTTTGAAACCAGCCTGGCCAAGATGGTGAAACCCCATCTCTACTAAAAAATACAAAAATTAGCCAGACTTCATGGTGGGTGCGAGGCTGAGGCAGGAGAATTGATCAAACCCAGGAGGCGGAGGTTGCAGTGAGCCAAGATTACGCCATTGCAGTACAGCCTGGGTGACAAGAGTAAAACTCTGTCTCAAAAAAAAAAAAAAAAAAAAGTCGTAGGGATACCAAGTCCTTTTCCATCATTCTTAATCAACTGGAATTACAACCAATTTAGTATTTATTAAGCACTTAATAATCTGTGTCAAAAAGTTGTACAAAGAGGTAAGGAGTAGTATAAAGAAGAATAAAACAAGGTGGTCAATTTTAACAAGATGATCTACACTGTGACCTGAACTCTCTCAGCAAAATTATGACAAAATAGCTATGGAAGACATAAAGAATTAATTCTTTCTGGGAGTAAGACACTATTGAAATCACAAAAGAAGATGTACTCAACAAAGCTTCGGGTCATAATTTTTTTTTCCCTTTTGACATTAAAGATTACCAAGGCTCTAGCTCTCTTCTGGAAAAAGGTAGTAAGATGAAGTTAAGGGGATCCTTTCCTTAGAAGTTTTATTATTTACAAATAATGAGGGGACTAAGAACCTAAGGTAGCTGTTGCTGTTGACTTTTTAGGAATAATATTACTCGGGGCACCTTGAATTTCAGCTTAGCATAATTATAGTTTTAATCTATGCTGCAACAGTTCTATGGAATATCATTAACCATTTACCACTTTTAATATATTAAAGCACTGCATCCCAGTCTTGGCTAGGGAACATAATTGAATCTGTATTCAAGCTTGGGGTACCTGAATACAGATATCCAGGGTTCTCTGCAGATCCCCTGAGGAGAACCTCTGTCAAAAAAAGTTTGGAAAACTCTTTGAAGGACGCTGCTTTAGGAGTTTATCAGCTAAATTTAGGATGCTCTGGGTGACTATATTCATTATTGACACCTAGTTTATGGACATAGAAAGTATCCCCACTAAAATATTTAATAAGAAGCATGTTCTACTGTCTTTGAACCAAGCCAGAGTGCTCTTAGTAATCAAAGTGAACTGAGCTGGGGGCAGTGGCTCATGCCTGTAATCCCAGCACTTCGGGAGGCCGAGGTAGGTGGATCCCTTGAAGTCAGGAGTTTGAGACCAGCCTGGCCAACATGGCAAGACACTGTCTCTGCTGAAAATACAAGAATTAACCAGGCGTGGTGGCAGGTGCCAGTAATCCCAGCTACTCAGGAGGCCGAGGCAGGAGAATCGCTTGAACCCGGGAAGTGGAGGTTGCAGTGAGCTGAGATTGCACCACTGCACTCCAGCCTCGCTGACAGAACGAGACTCTGTCTCAAAAAAAAACAAAAAGTGAACTGGAGTCCTTTGAGCATTGGATAAACACTACAGTGGCTAATAATTTCCCTCTTTACATGTGTAAAACCATGTTAGAAGTTTGGGACACAGAGAGCATAAATTGTGGAATGAGAAGGTTCAGTTCTTCCTCTTGTGTGACCCTGTGGGAGCCATTTCATCCTTCTGAACCTCATTTCCTCTTGTAGAAAAAAAAATGAAAAGAGTAAGAAGATCTAACTGGTAGGGTTATTTTGATGATGAAATTGAAGTATGTATATAAAAGTACTATGCACACTGTCATTATTATTTTGTAAAACAATCAATAATTTTTCCACATTCATGTTCTTTTGTTTTTTTGAGGTACTCATAATATTTTATTTTTTGACAAACATTATTTGTGATAATTTTAGATTTACAAAAAGGTTGCAAAGACAGTTCCTGTGTACCCTTCACCATGCTTCCCCTAATGTTAACATTTTTTTTTTCAGGCAGTCAAATAATTTATTTATAATCATAAGCTGGGGCTTTATTCAGAAGTGTTAGGACATTAGTTGCCTAGATACTAAGCTGTTCATTCAAAGGTGGGAAAATCTGTACATTATTTCTTTTTTTTAAAATTATTATTATACTTTAAGTTCTAGGGTATGTGTGCACAATGTGCAGGTTTGTTACATTTGTATACATGTGCCATGTTGGTGTGCTGCTCCCATTAACTCGTCATTTACATTAGGTATATCTCCTAAACACATTCATGTTCTTTAGAAAGCAGTGCCAACTATTGTAACAACTTTTTTCTTTACGAAGCTACATACCATTTTAAATATATTGTGCAAGTTTATTATATCTGAAAACAAATCTACAAAAGAAATAATTTCCCCCTTTTGTGTACTACTCTGTGTTATAGCGATTTTCATTCTTTCACAATTTCGGATCTCCTCCATACAGAAATTTCTCGCTCTAAAAGACTTGAAGATGTTTGTGGCTGCCTGGGTTAGAGAAAATGTACAGATATATAAAATAATAAAATAAGATAATTTGAATTCAAAGAAGCTATTTATAAAGAAATTTAACATGCAAGGAATATGACTGTCCAATTGAAGCATCTTTGAGAGTACAGCTATTTACAATTTAGAAGGAAGGAACTGTGGATGAACAGTTCATGTGTCTGCCTGGAAAATACAATGGCACATCAAATAATAATTTTAAGTCTTCTGTCTGAACAAAGGCTTTAGTATGGTAATAAGTAGTACAAAGCAATCAATGTTTCATATATTATAATTTTTCACATATGGAAACTTGTTTTCCATATAAAGAACTACAGCTCTTTGTTAGCTGCGTTGGTGGAAACAAAAGGAAGATGGGAATTTAAGGGACTCCAAGTGTATTTATAAAGTTAGAAGTTACAGTGAGTTGGAGGATAGAGTGGAAGGCATGACTTGAAATATCTAGGTGAGGAGAGTTTGGATGAAAACGCTGATCCCATTAGAAAGCCAAATGGCACCTCCGAGGTATGTAGCAGGCCTGTCCCATCTCACAGGCAGAGCAGCGGGCACAGCCCAGGGGACGTCCGCTCTAAAGAGGGTAAAGAACTAAACCCCTTAGCTTGGGCTTCTGCCACCAGATCCCCTGGATTGACTATTAGAAACTTCACTTCCATGTCTCCATCAGTAAAACAGAAAACGAAATATTCGATGTGTAGGAGTAGCTATGGTTAATAAAATAGGTTTAAATATTTGGCAGCAGAAGAAAGAATTCAAATCTGTGATTGAGAAGCAGGTCACTGGAAGGTTAAGTTAACCTGAAAACTCCAATTCCCCCTTTCCTCTTTACCGCATAGTTTGCTTTTTTTGCTTTTCCGTCCTTTCACTCGGTCCGCACCTACACTAAATCCCAGCAGTGAAGTTGAAGGCATTCATGTCTCCATTCACCAAGGCCCCTGGATCCGAATGGCCAGGCAAATAACCTAGCTGTGCACCAGCTAATGCAGTCGATATATGGCATAGTGTTCATTTGGTGCTTATGAGTGATAGAAGTTTTTATCTAATTTCACTTTCTTAATCAGTTTGAGGTCTTGTTATTTTTTCTTTTTTTAAAATAGGGGCCAGTAACATAAAATTGCAAAAAAGAAAAAAAAAAAAAAAGAAAAAGGGCTGCTGTTTTAGGACCCTCTGTGCACTGTTTGTATCCCACCTGCAGGGGAAGAACAGAAACTGCAATAAGCAGGTTGGGAATTTGGGAGCAGTTTGAGAGGAATCTGACACCTGCTGATATAATATATCAGCGTATAATATATGCTGATATCTAGAATAAAAAACGTGTATTTTGTATGCCTTTATTTTATTATTCTAGTGATTTATTTTTAATGTATGTTAAAAGTACTACTATATGACAGATTCTATCCACAGACAATCTGTGAGAATATTGAATTTTGATGGGCATTTCGATGACTGAGTTATTTTCTCCGTAGAAGGAGTGACACGAGTGAGGGGTGAGGGGGTGGGGAGGGAGCCCTGTCTTCAGATCTCCTGTTGTTTGACTTGGGCGTAAGGAACTTTCTGAGTCAACCTGCAGGTGGCTTGGCAGGGATTCCTTCGTCCCAGCTCCCGGCTCCAGGTGATAGCTGTGGTCTCATCCCCTCAGCAAACACCTTCAAAGAACTCACAGCAGATATGCAGTGGGCAGGAGATTGGCTTTCTCCAAACACAGGGGAGATTGTGGAGGGGGAGCAGGTGAAAATCATATTCTTAATCACAAACAAACACAATTAACTGGCAACTGGATTAAGATACCTAATCAGTCAAAATTATTTAGAGGCTCTTATAACCATCACCCTTCTTTTGGAAGTTCCTGCTTGCTCTGTGAGATAATGCTCTGTTAATAAAATACATGTCCGTAGGGGTCCCCTGAAGAGGACATTCCTCCTCTTCAAGTGACATAATGAGGCTTTAATAAAAGCTCTAAGGGGAAAGAGCGTTTTAAAGAACAAGAGGAGATGTGAAAACGTGTGGTCAAGGACTAACCAAGAGTCAAATGCTCCCTCAGCTTTGGTCCCTCTGTGGGCTTTAAAGAAATCCTTCAGTAAGACTCGGTCTCAGGTGATCTTTCATTCATTCAACAAATCTTGTGGAGTTCTCATGATGGGCCAGTCGCCAGCAGTTCTGGGCATGGGGGGTTGGGTACAGCAATGAGCAACGCAGGTAACACCCCAGGGAGCTAGCATTCTAATGGGCAAGGGATAGACAATACAAATAAATATAGACTATAATCACTGCTAGTAATAAGTGCTTTAAAAAATTATAAAGCAGAGAACAGTGTATCACAAGTTTGTGGAGGAGGTGGGAGACAGTAAGGATTCTAGGCAGGATGTCTCTCTGAGTAGGTGTCGCTGAATGAGGGGACTGTAGTTCCAGGCAGAGGCAAGAGAACATAGGTTTCGAGCAAAAAGGAGCTTGGCATGTTCTGGGAACGGCCAGAAGCCAGTTGACTAGAACACAGTGATGAAGGCAGAGAGTCATGAGGGATGGGAGTAGAAGGATAGGAACGAGCCACTTCGGCTGGGCAAGTGGCTCATGCCTGTAATACCAGCACTTTGGGAGGCCGGCCGAGGAGAGCACATCACTTGAGGTCAGGAGTTCGAGACCAGCCTGACCAACATGGTGAAAAACATGTCTCTACTAAAAATACAAAATGAGCCAGGCATGGTGGCGAATGCCTGTAATCCCAGCTACTTGGGAGGCTAAGGCAGGAGAAACACTTGAACCCGGGAGGTGGAGGTTGCGGTGAGCTGAGATCATGCCACTGCACTCCAGCCTAGGCAATAGGGTGAGACTCCATCTCAAAAAAAAAAAAAAAAAAAAAAAAAAAAAAAAATTAGACGGGCATGGTGGTGGATGCCTGTAATCCCAGCTACTTGGGAGCCTGAGGCAGGAGAATTGTTTGAACCTGGAAGGCGGAGGTTTCAGTGAGCGGAGATCGTGCTGCACTCCGGCCTGGGAGACAGAGCAAGACTCCATCTCAAAAAAAAAAAAAAAAAGAAAGAACCAGTTCATGTGGGACCTTGTAGGTCATCAGCATGGATAGGACATTTATATAGGATTAAATCGAACATGATGATCGTGATGTTATGCATGTGCACAAGAAAGTGCAAGGAGCATTCACTAATCAAATGTACCTAAATCAAACGCTAGGCGAAAGGTTAAAAAGTAGCTATAAGTTAACCATCTTTATAAATATGCCATTATAATTCATGTGTTAAACAGCATAAAATTTGTACTGGCAAAATCAAATTAGCATAGGCCCTCCAACTGTTGAAGACTTAGACTGCTCAAGAATTAAAGCTTCAAATCGAACAACCACCCTAAAACTGAGTTGACGTGTTAAATATTTGTGGATCACACTACATAAAATGACCAGACCAGTTAGTACATACGCATATGATTGCTATTTATTAAATCATTCATGCTCAGAGTCTTTGCTTAACCAGAGGCTGCCCCTTCTGGCTTTGGGATGTTGTATCATCACCTTTTTTGTAGACACGACCCTGTCAGATTTTCCTCCTTTAGTCCTGGAAAGGGAGAAAAGATATGCCAAGGAGAGAAGAACCTGTTTACATACCCTAGGTCATCCACTGCAGCTAAACTTTTGGGGTATTTGTTTGTTTTGTTTTTTGAGACAGGGTTTCGCGCTGTTGCCCAGGCTGGAGTGCAGTGGTGCAATCATGACTACTGCAGCCTTAACCTACTGGGCTCAAGTGATCCTCCCACTTTACCCTCTCGAGTAGCTGGGACTACAAGTGTGCACCACCATGCCTGGATAAAAAAAAAAAAATTGTAGAGACAGGCACTCTCTATGTTGCCCAGGCTGGTCTTGAACTCCTAGCCTCAAGCAATCCTCCCTCTTCTGCCTCCCAAAGTGCTGAGACTATAGGCATGAGCCACCGTGCTTGACCCGTAGCTAAACTTGTACCTGTGCACTGTCAGGTTTGCGGGGCTGCCAGCAGCGCCGCTCCCGAGCTCTCTAAGAGAAAACACCACACCGGGGATGCAGAGTTCAGGGAGCCACTAAGCCTGCTTTGGAGACAGAGGGGTTGGTCTTCATTTTAATGCAGTTCCACTGAACTTTCCCTCTCACACTGAAGATGGAAATGACTCATGGGAATTCAATCATGCAAAGAAACAGTATAAATTAGATTGGCCAACCTCTGCACTTGGGGCAAGTCATGCAATCTGGCTTCATCTACAATCATGGAGAGTAATGTGTGTGTGGGTGTGGCTCACAGTGGGGAAAGGCAATATATTCATGAAGTATTTCCTCAAAGCTGCCACATATTTTATTAACACATCTGGAAAATACTATTTAATGCTTACTCCTCTGTCTTCCTTATGGTTTTTTTATTTTGTTTTGTTTTGTTTTTGAGATGAAGTCTCGCTCTGTCGCCCAGGCTGGAGTGCAGTGCCCCAATCTTGGCTCACTGCAACCTCCAACTCCCAGGTTCAAGTGATTCTCCTGCCTCAGCCTCCTGAATAGCTGGGACTACAGGCGTCTGCCACCACACCCGGCTAATTTTTGTATTTTTAGTAGAGATGGGGTTTCACCACGTTGGCCAAGCTGGTCTTGAACTCCTGACCTTGTGATCTGCCCACCTCGACCTCCCAAAGTGCTGGGATTACAGGTGTGAGCCACCACGCCCGTCCTCTTTATGGTTTTTAAGAAAAGAAATCCTAGTTTTGCTTTAGCCATCACTAAAAGCCGAAGGCCCAAACAATATTTTTTGTTTGTTTGTTTTGTTTTTTGTTTTTTGAGACAGAGTCTTGCTTTGTTGCCCAGGTTGGAGTGCAGTGGCATGATCTCGGCTCACTGCAACCTCCACCTCCCAGGTTCAAGGGATTCTCATGCCTCAGCCTCCTAAGTAGCTGGGACTACAGGCGCACACCACCAATTTTTTAGTTCTTAATGGTACAATGTTGCAGTTTTAAAACGATGAGTGACTGCATCCAAGACAAACAAAAATTGTGCCTTGTAATTTTGTTTTTAACTGATGCCTGAGGAATGTGCCAGCAGGTAAAGGGAGTGAAGAAGAAAACATCAATTAGCTTCCAGTGTATGTTTATGGTCATACTCGATACTTAAAATAATTTTTAAATAGATTTAAACAAGTAATTCTTTCTTTCTCTCGCTCTGGGGCATGGAGGAAGCAGGGTGCTGGGCGAAGCCTGCGCAGAGGCACTGGCACACCTGGAAGTCCAAAAAATGGGGGCTGGGAGCGGGCAGTGGTGAGACCAGGAGCCTGATTATGGTGAGCACATATGTGCACATATGGAGAGAAACAGGAGCCAGGTTTCTCACTGTGGGAAAAGAGAAATACAGCAAAGGAGAAGTCTAGAAAGAACCCTAAGATGTTGGATTGGAATTGGAGACTAACATAAGATACATATATACACACATACAGAGGTAGATTTAGAAATAGTTATAGATATGTGTGTATGTGGACACACACGTATACATAGATTAGTATACGTTATTTCCTAGCTCTGTCTGTTGAGGGTGCCTGGAAGCAGTGACACTCCAGTACTGATGAGAACCCAGACTTCCACTTCTAAATGCCATCCTCCACAAAAAGATGCTCTGGATCCCTGGAGAAATGCCTGGATCTAGGGCTAAATGCAGGGAAAATTCAAAAGGATCCTGGAATATCGTATCGTGCTAAAAAGTATGAAAATGGTCAAAGGGTTATAAGGACCTATCAAAAGAATACAGGAGCTAGCTCAAAAGGCACCTCACTGGCCAAATCCATGGCAACTGTGGCAACCAAACTATTGATACAAACTAGTGAATAAAAAGAGAATCAATTGGCTGGGCATGGTGTAATCACGCCTGTAATCACAGCACTTTGGAAGGCTGAGGCCGGTGGATCACCTGAGGCCAGGAGTTCAAGACCAGCTTGGCCAACATGGTGAAACCCCATCTCTACTAAAAATATGAAAAAGTTTGGTGGTGTGGTGATGGGCACCTATAATCCCAGCTACTCGGGAGGCTGAGGCAGGAGAATCACTTGAACCTGGGAGGCAGAGGTTGTAGTGAGCTGAGAACGTGCCATTGCACTCCAGCCTGGGTGACAAGAGTGAAGTCTCAAAAAAAAAAAAAAAAAAAGGAATCCACAGAGATACAAATAAACAAACAAATAAATAAAAAGAAGGGAGGACTTCCTTACAGGAAGACAGGCCATTTCATTGTCAGAGTTCTCAACACAAACACACACACAAAATTCTCCATTACAAAGGGGAAAAATAGTGACCTGAACGTAGAGAAACTGGGTAGACATCAACTTGATGAGGTGATCTGATTAGCATCACCAGTGATGATGAGATGTCTGACGCCCTTCCTTGTCATACCCTGATGGGAGCACACCACCATATCCACGATTTTCCTACAAAGAATGTATGAGTCAACATAGACAGACCAGGGTGTGGGACATCCTTGGCATGAAAGGCCTGCACTCTTTAAAAACTATAAAGGTTATAAGACAGACAGAAAAATATTGAAGACCTTTGATAAATAAATGTAACATGATCCTGAATTGGATGTTGGGCCAGAAAGAGAAAAGAGGCATTGTTGAAGTAGTTTGCAGAATTCAAATTGGGTATGTGGCTTAGATGGTAGTGACATATGGTAGTAATGTCAGTTTCCTAATTTGTATGGTATTTGATGGTTTTGGGGAGAGTGTCCACATTTTAGGGGAATACACACTGGAGTATTTGGAGTAAGTGATGAGACGTTGTGCCACAGCTTGCTCTCAAATGAGTCAGAAAAAGACTAATGACATGCACACATGCATATGATTTAATATAGAATATGTAACAATATATCCATAATACATATTTATATAGTATCTATAGTTCATATATTTATTATATTCTAATATACTATATATTTCTATTGTTCTATGTATGTATATTTAGAAAAGAAGAATGGGAGGAACAAATGTGGGAAAATGTTTATCTTTATTTAGATAGAGATGGAGCAAAAGATAAAATGCTGGTGAGGCACAGTGGCTCACGCCTGTAATCCCAGCACTTTGGGAGGTCGAGGCAGGTGGATCACTAGAGGTCAGGAGTTCGAGACCAGCCTGGCCAACATGATGAAAACCCATCTCTACTAAAAATAGAAAAATTAGCTGGGTGTGGTGGCGCACGCCTGTAATCCTGGCTACCCTGGAGACTGAGGCAAGAGAATCTAGTGAACCTGACAGGCGAAGGTTGCAATGAGCCCAGATCGTGCCACTGCACTCCAGCCTGGGCGACAGTGAGACTCTGTCTTGGAAAAAAAAAAAAAAAAAGCTAACACAGCAGTCTCAGAAAAGGTGATACAGTTCTTTATGTTATTCTTGGAACTTCTCTGCAAGTTTGACATTATTTCAAAATAAGTGATTTTAAAAGAATATCTGTGTATTTATATAGTGGTGTAAGTAACAATCAGTTTCATTTTTAGTGGAATATGTAATATTTCATATGGAAGATATTTCCATGTTTCAATACTCTCTCTAGGAATTCTGGAACTTAGAAGGAAGAGGGTGGGTTATAGAGTCCTTTTTTAGCCCCTGTAAAAATGTTATATAACCAGAAAATGTCAAAAAGAAAGAGTTGTCTATTTTCTGTCCAAATTCTCACATTCTACTTTTAGATTAGCCACTAAAATAATCGATTAGCTTTACTAACATAATGGAAACCCAGTAAATCCATAGTCATTCCTCATAAAAGTAGAATCTGCTTTCCCCTGGATCAAAGGTGGGACTCTTTGTGCAATAATTAATTTCAAATAATTTTAAAAAGGGTTTGCTCTATAAAAAAAAATAGCATTCCATTTTTACCCAAAGCAGTATAGTCTTCTTCACAGTCCCTGACTTGCATTTTATCTCAGTTTGCTACCTTTTTCTGTACAGAAAATTTTCTCTAAATCATTATATCCCTAGACACACAAACACACACACACAAACACACACACAGAGTTGTACTCAGCACTTTTACTTTACAAAAGTCTCTGTGATCATTTTTTTCACTTCTTTATCTCACAAAGATCTGACATTCTCCCCTTCGTTTTTGGGAAAATTGAGGGTGAGGACTTGCAATTTACCTGGTAGCAAGTTATTGAAAAATCAAGACTAGAATTGAGAGTCTTTTTACTCTACAACACAGAAAGATCTAGCCTAGGTTAGTACACTTGTGGGTTATTCTTCCTCTAAAATACATGTATACCAGGCACACTTATTGAGATTGTACTTTTCCTCTGTAAGTCTTTAGGAGAATTTAGGCCTACCCATGTAAATACTCATTTGCAAGGCATCTCTTTGCATTGCAAAGATATACTAATAGAATATTGAATGCTTTGCAATTGTATTTTTGCTTGCCGGTTGTAACAGGGTTTAGAAGGTTGACGTTCACAAAACAAAGGCTTCTTTTACCATCAGGGTAAAAATGTTCACATTCAAATATAACTAGAAAATGTACAATAATTTATAGAGAAATCTCTGAAAGTTTTGCTAGTATAAGACAATTTTGATTAAAGTATAAGAATGTTGTTACTAGCTATCATAGATGTTAACACATGATATTATACATTTCATCTAGTTGCTATAATGCATGTACCTTCAACACTGTGGTAGTTTTATTTTTTCTCACAATGTTTTCATAAGCTAAGATGCATTTATTTAAATTTAATTTTATTTATTAAATACCTGTGTAGAACTTACTATGTGCCTGGCCCTATTATAAGTAGTTTATGGATAATGAATGCATTTCATCCTCATAAAACTCCCTGAGGCCATTACTATTACCATCCTCCAGTTCACAGATGAGGTATAAAGAAGATTAAGCAACGTGTCCAAGGAATACACCACTGGTAAACTGTAGAACTAGAATTCCAGCCCAAGCAGTTCAACTCCAAATATGTGTTCATAACCAATGTGTCATGCTGTGCTAAACCTCAGATTCACAGTTGTTGGATAATTATTTGTTGATTAAATGAACAAATTATTCTCTTGCCTCTTAGGCTGATTTGAAAGCATTAAGCAAATTACCCAATTGTTCTGTACCTTATTTTTTCACTTTGTAAAACAGAACTGATAATATTTGCCATCCATTTCTCTTCCGAACAACAGGAAGAATGGAGAGCATTTACTTTACCTACCTGCTGTATGTTTTTATGTCTTTAAGACTGGGTCTGCAGTGGGTCTAGAGTAGGCTAACAGCTTATACCTTAAACAGGTAACAAAACCACAATTCAGTATAATTAAGTTGCTTTCCATCTGAATGAGCGTGAAGTAGAGGGGCAAAAGTTTGAGAACTTCAACTTCCTCACACATGAGCTTTATTCCCATTTAACTCTGAACTGTTCTCTTTTTTTCAGCTGAATCAGAATTTGTTTGTATAAAATAATAGTTAAGATAAATGAAATGTCATCTAGGGCTTAGATTATATGATCTAATAAAAGCATCAAGTTACAGATCTTCTAAGTGAAAATGTTTTCTTCTTACAGCACTACATCTCTAATATTTAAAAATTATCAGGACCTGGTTAGGGATAACACTGGAAGTTTCTGTGCCAAGCGTCCTTACTCCATCTCTGTCTGTCCACTGTCTTTATTTTGTCCCTACACATTCCATTAGGTTTCTTATTGGCTGTAGACCTGGCATGAAAAGAAATTCAAAACAAGACCCTCTAATGTTTTGTTTTGTTTTTTTAAAGACAGGATCTTGCTCTCTTGCCCAGGCTGGAGTGCAGTGGTACAGACATGGCTCATTGCAGCCTCCAACCCCTGAAGACCCACGTCTGATAGCAGCAAGGGCAGATAGGTGGTCCAAGCACTCTTGTCGTGTGCTTTTGAGCAAATCATCTATCCTTTCTCAGTCTTAATCTCCTCTTCTGAAAAATGAGGCTAGTAACAAAGGCTGCACTGTCTACCTCCAGAGTTGTCAGGAGGGTCAGAGGAGTTAGTGAAACTGTTTTGTAAACTGTCCTCTACCATTATGAAGATGTTAATACTAAAGATCAATTTTGAAAAATTTTCCAAATACAGACACATGCAAAATTATCCATATACATTCTTGGCCTGGAGTTCCAAATGGAATTGGTTCAGAAAAGAAACAGAATTTGACTTAATCCTCAAAAAAGGTGGTATTTCAGATGCTTGATTAATGTCTGGAGACTAAATTCCTGGTGAATGAGAAAAAGCATATGACAGACCTGAAGTCAGATGACCACAGGCCTACACAGATGTGTCTGAGATGAGAACAGTCTTTGCTAAGGTCTGCAGAGATCATTCTCAGTGCCTTTGCTAAGGTCTACAGAGGTCATTCTCAGTGCCTTGCCTTGTAGGGAGATGACCTTAGGACTCCATCCATGACAGCTGTAACAGTATACTGAAGAATATACTGACGAACAGTGAATTGGGTGTGCTCTCGGGATATAAAGATGAAATGTACTAAAGACCCTGTGTTGTTATTAAACAGTATTGACAAAGTTGTTAGCAAGGTCCAAAAAGTGGACAGAAAAGAAAATTTAGTTAACAGATTAACCAAATACTGAGTGCAAAGGAATCTAGCAAGGATCCCTAACATTTTCTCTTTTGTTCAGAAACTTTGGAAGCCAACTTAGGTACACTTTCAAAATCTGACATGTGTGTGGCTAAAGGTGTACAAAAGAGTGGGTAATGAGTGTTGTCAGAAGTGGCCTGTCCTATGACCTATTTAACTTTGATCACTTCCATGATAACAGAATGCACACCTTGCCCTAACCATCTGGCACAATCCAGCCCTGCTTACTAGGGAAACTTGGCAAGCCAGAGTTTTCAGGGTGGAAAGGAAACCTATTATCCCTACTAGAAAAAAAAAAATCTCAAAGCGCTTGACCTACTGATGTCAGCATCACCTTTACATGCCAGGAACAAATTATTACAGAAGACCATACCTAGAACACCCAGCTGGAAGTTAATGAATCAGGGAGGAAGACTAATGACACTGAGTGGTACATTCCTCCGAAGCAGGGACCGCGTCCATTCTCCTTCGGGTGGGAGTGGAAGCGCTCTGCGCACGGTGGGCGCGCTGCTGATAAGGCTGTCTGGTCAGGTGAGGACACAGGTCTCCAAGGAAAGCCCTGGCCTGTCCTAGGGTGTGGATGGGGAAAGTGGGAGTAGGAGTTCAGCTGCAGCACCGGGTGCATGGAAGCTCTGCCGCTATTGAAATCCCTTTTAAGGCTGAGGGGCAGATCTGAAAGGGGTGAGCAAGACAGTGCTGTGTGTGGGACGAGTCCTGGGTGAGGAGCGGGACCCTCTCCGTCATTCCCAACACCACCTCCCCCTGGAGGCTGAGGTTCCACAGGCCAGGCCATAAAGGGAAGTAGCCCACACACCTCAACCCGGGGCCACAGTTGGAGGTGGGGGGATCTAAGGAAAACTCCACGGATGAGTTTCTGAGTAGGGAAGTGGACCGGGAACAGCGCATTTCCTGCTTCGCCTGTGCAAATCCCAGGCGGGGCCAAGCGGGAACGGGGACACGGTCGAGGAGTCGCCCGCTGCCAGGGCGGAGTTGGGGGGCAGCCTCGAGGGGACACCGCCGGACCAGGGAGGGATGCGCGTGGAGGGAGTGGGAGAGGGCGTCCAAGTAAAATGTATATTCCCGTCCTGGGGCGAGGGGAACGCGCATCTCCAAATTCCCTCTCGCTGTAGCCCTTTTTTTTCAGTCCCCACGGGGAGAGGCCGGCGCAGCAGAGGAGAACGGCATAGGCTGGGTCGGACCCGCACTGCAGCATCTGCGGGGCTCCGACCTGGGACGGACCTCCAAGGCCCGGGGCGAGCGGCAGCAGAGCGGGTGGCGGCGATCTTCCGGGCCATTCCCTCCCCCCTACCCCTCCCCTCCCGCCCGCGACCTTCGACCTCCATCCCGGACCCACGGGGAACTGGCCCGGGGACAAGGAAGAGACGTTAAAGGTATCAAGGGGCGCGGCACCGCCGCCTAGACGGCGCCGGGGCGCAAGGTGCGAATAAGCTGCGTCCGGCTGCGCGGCCCTACCTGGGAGGTGCGGAACCCTCGGCCGCGCTCCACCGCAGCGCGCCACCTCCGGGAGGCAGCAGCCCGCGCACGATTTATAAATGCAAAGGCCTTATTGTTGTTCTTCGTTCAGGGATACCATTGTGTAGTCATCCACGGGCCGCCTGGAGTTTTCCCAGGATTTGCGGCGCGCACTCCCCTCCCCCGCCCACACAGACTTGCTTTCCAGCGCCAACCCGGATCTGCCTAGGTGCCCACGGGTCCTTCCCGATCGACTTGAGTGTCCTTCCTCCAGCTCTTGCTTTCCCAGCATCGAAAACACAAAAGCCTGCCGGAAATCACCCAGCCTTTGCCTGGTCACTCAGGGGCCCACGGATAAGCGTGGCTCTGATTCCTCCAGGTCAGCCCCACGGTTCGCCACCTACCCGAGTTAATTTCTGCGCCCGCTGACCAAAGGCCCCAACTGGCAACGGGCACAGCTTCTTGGTGCGCTAGTCGCTTCCTTGCCCAGTCTTTCAAGCCTCAGGTCCGGCCCAGGGACCCGGGGACGTGAGCGCAATTAGTAGCCGGGAGTCCTGCGACCCTAGACCGCGCAGTGCTAAGGCACCCGGCCGGCTATGCGAGCGGTGTACTCGGCTCTTACTTGTGAAACTTGTTTTCCCCAACCCCCTGCGTAAATCTCTCGTGTTGAGAAAAGCAAGGCTTGCAGGAAGCCACTCCGGATGTTTGCTGCTTTACATGTGGCATTTGTGGCTGGCTCTGATAACGTCCCGGGGCACCATGTATTAAAGTGAAGAGACTGAAATAGAAGGCTCCACACACCGCGCGCGGGTCAGCGACGTCGCCGCCCTCCACACTGCCCCCCGAAAATAAATGACAAGCGAATGATCAGAAGAAATGAGATCTAACTGGGTCACAGTATGTAAAAGGGACTAGAGTTGGAAGACCACCACAATTCTCCCCTGTAAATTTGTAAACTGTGAATTTATGATCCCAGGGAGGGTGTTATAAGAAGTAGGGGGAGGGGCGCCAAAATCTACTCCAACCTATGATGTGTACTTTCACCTGATTTCTCTTACCCGACCAAGATCCGTCCCCAGGAACAAGGGCGAATAAAAACAGGGAAACTCGGCCGGGCTTGGTGGCTCACGCCTGTAATCCCAGCACTTTGGGAGGCCAAGGCGGGCGGATCACCTGAGGTCAGGAGTTTGAGACCAGCCTGACCAATATGATGAAACTCCATCTCTACTAAAAATACAAAAATTAGCCGGGCGTGGTGGCATGCGTCTGTAATCCCAGCTACTCGGGAGGCTGAGGCAGGAGAATCGCTTGAATCGGCGAGGTGGAGGTTGCCAGTCGAGATCGTGCCATTGCACTCCAGCCTGGACAACAAGAGGGAAATTCCGTCTCAATAAATAAATAAGTAAATAAATCAATAAAATATGGAAATCCCACGTTTTCTTCCCCATCATTTTCTCCATCTTCTTGGCTCCCAAGCGCACCTCTCCAGACAATGAGCTGGGTGAGGAAGAGCATGAGGATGAAGAAAGTGTACAGGGCTAAATCTGTGCATGTACTTTTTTGGACTCACACCTGGATTGTATTTCCTGTAGTGTTTTTTAAGGAATTAGTCAAACAGATTAGACAGATAAAAATGAATTCTGGATCAGACATTGTTTTTAATTTTCAATGTTCTAGGAAAACTCCTTAGTTCATAAAAGATTTTGTGTTAAGAGAAAATTCTGCTTTGAGATCTTTGAAAAATATGTATTATTATCCAGAAAAGTTAGCAAAGATCTAACAAAAAAAAAAAAAAAAAAAAAAAAAAAAAAAAAAAAAAAAAAACCCTACCAAAAAACAAGGTACCACGGGCTTAATTTGTAGATTGCTCTCTCTCCTCCTGTAGTTTTGTTGCTTAATAATTTTCAATGTGCTTTTGCTTTATTCTGAAGCCCATTTTTTTTTCCAGAAAAAAGCTTTAAAAGAAAAGTACACCATCATTTAAATTTGTCTAAAATCAACTGCTTTCAAAACTACCAAGTAAAAGTAACATCCCTCTATGATTTCTTTATGCAGATTTTTTTTTCTTGTTTGAATCTTAGAGACCCAGGAACTAGAAACACTTTCTTAACTTGTCCTCTAGTCAAGACTTCACAGATACTTGCAGAATTAAATATAAGTTGGCTTAAAACAATTGTGTAAGAGTTCTTTTGAGAAAAAGCAATGCCAGAGAAACTGAAGGCCAGGAGTTTGCAAAAGTTTTGTATTTTTGTGGATGCCACTAAAAGCAAGACTGGACAGACAGTCTTGTTGTTGTAGTATCACACTCAAAGCAGCAGCATTTTACTTCTCGGATCCCAGGTGTAAGCTCTACTTTTTTATCACGCCTTCATAATAAAGAAAGTCTGTTCTGGAGATTGGTATATTGATTTCTTTGCAAAGTCATCTCTAATTATGCAGGAATGGCTGTTGTTTGCCCTCAAAAACCAACACAAATACACAAACACACCAGCCTCTCTTAGTGATTAAGAGCTGCAAGTCTGAAGGCAGACTGCTGGGTGTGAATTCCACCTTCTCAATACTGTAGTCTCCAGCAAGTTCCTTAACTTCTCTGCCTCAGTTTCCTCTCCTGTAAGATAGAGTCTACCTCAGGGTTACTATGAGGATACACTCCTTTGCTAATGCCGGAGCGCGCTACGAATAGCAGTGGCAGGCTGTGTCATTTCTTAGCGCTGTATAAGGGCTTGTTTTAAAAGTCTCACTGAAAACTTTTTTTTTCCAGATCGAAACACAAGTTTAATAGTCATTCAGATTTCATTCCAGTCTAAACAAACGTATAGAAATCTAATTGTCTGCCAGAATAACCATCTTAAACTGACTCTTAAGAACCACAGTTACTTTGCAGCTAAAACAGATTGTTCTCTTCCCCCTAACAAACTCGGACATTTAGCCAAATATTGCTGCTGTCTTTACATTTTAGAAATCAGTATTAAGGCTCACCTGTTACTGAACACATGCGAGAAAGTTTTGTTATGCGTATCTTATATACATCTTGTACACATTTTCATACTTCACATGATGTGTATAATAAGATACACATTAAAAACTGGTTGGTTTGTCATGAGTAAATGCTTTATTCTTCAGAGTGATGGAATATTGGATCCAGAACGTCGTTCCGTATTTAATCTTGCTTTAGAAAATTAGGATTTATCTTGGACACAGCATTTTGAACATAACACAGGCAAGTTAAGTCCTGGGGGAAAAATTGTATTTTTAAATTTATTATCAACGGTGTCTTTCGCATTCGAGAAAATACATTTGAAGAAGATGCCCGTGCAGGAAGTAAACTAGGTCACCCACCACTGAAACACCCTCGGCTTCTACAAAAAGATGTGCTTTAAAGAGAATAGAATGGACGCTCAGTATGTTCATCTGAACGACCTTGGGCAAGTACGTCGATTCCAAGGTACAATCAGCCCTCCCAGATGGCTTTTCGAGTCTCCCTAACCCGGGTGGGAGAGGACGCGGCGCCAGAGCCCGGCTCCCGCTAGTTTTCCCGGGGGCAGGGGTAGCCCTGGGCGCGGGGCCAGGGGAGGGGCAAGGGGCGGGCGTGGGGTTGGACTGGGACTTGGGACTCGCACCACGGCCTGGGCGTGGGCCTAACTACGCGGGACCGGCCCGCCCTCGCCGCTCCATTGGCCACATCTGTGCAGAAAAGGCCCTGCGGCCCAGGGGCGCCCGCAGTGTCACTAGGTCGGTTGGGGGCCCTGGGTACGCTGTAGACCGTAGACCGCGACAGGCCAGAACACGGGCGGCGGCTTCGGGCCGGGAGACCCGCGCAGCCCTCGGGGCATCTCAGTGCCTCGCTCCCCACCCCCTCCCCCGGGTCGGGGGAGGCGGCGCGTCCGGCGGAGAGTTGAGGGGAGCGGGGCCGGCCTGGAGCGCCATGAGCAGCCCGGATGCGGGATACGCCAGTGACGACCAGAGCCAGACCCGGAGCGCGCTGCCCGCGGTGATGGCCGGGCTGGGCCCCTGCCCCTGGGCCGAGTCGCTGAGCCCCATCGGGGACATGAAGGTGAAGGGCGAGGCGCCGGCGAGCAGCGGAGCGCCGGCCGGGACCGCGGGCAGAGCCAAGGGCGAGTCCCGTATCCGGCGGCCGATGAACGCCTTCATGGTGTGGGCTAAGGACGAGCGCAAGCGGCTGGCGCAGCAGAATCCAGACCTGCACAACGCGGAGCTGAGCAAGATGCTGGGTGAGTCCGAGTCAGGGACGCAGGCGGCCGGGCGCGCTGGCGCGAATCTCTAGGCCGCTTTCTTAAGCCCCAAACGGTGTTCTTTGCGAGCCTGACGCCCGAGACTCCACGTCCTTTCTTAAGGCTCTCGGTTCCCTTCCAGCTTCCCGTTCTCCGAGCCTCCAAAGTAACTTTCCGCCGTGCTCTCCGGCTCCCGGATTCCCCAGGTGGCCGGGGACGTGGGTCCAAAGGCTCTGGGAAGGCGACTTCCCGGCACATCTGAGCGGCGCGAGAGCACCCTTGGCCCTGAACTGGGCCGGTTGTGTCCATCCCTCGACCCCTTCCCTAGCTAGGTGTCCTTTTCTGTTTTTCGAACGACCGGGTGATGGGTGAGCGGAAAGCCGCTTCCAGGAGACCAAAAGAAAGGGGTGCCTTTAGAGGACGGGTGTTCCCCAAGGGCTCGGACTCAGGAGTCCCAGACTTCCCTTTTTAACTTCACCCCAGTTGCTCAATTCAAGGTCTGAGGGGAGAGATGCGTCCGGGTGGGGGAGGGGCCTGGGGCGGGAGCGCAGCCGATAAACCCTGCGCCCCTCTCCCCCTTCCTTCCACTGTGCAGGCAAGTCGTGGAAGGCGCTGACGCTGGCGGAGAAGCGGCCTTTCGTGGAGGAGGCCGAGCGGCTGCGCGTGCAGCACATGCAGGACCACCCCAACTACAAGTACCGGCCGCGGCGGCGCAAGCAGGTGAAGCGGCTGAAGCGGGTGGAGGGCGGCTTCCTACACGGCCTGGCCGAGCCGCAGGCGGCGGCGCTGGGCCCCGAGGGCGGCCGAGTGGCCATGGACGGCCTGGGCCTCCCGTTCCCCGAGCAGGGCTTCCCTGCCGGTCCGCCGCTGCTGCCTCCGCACATGGGCGGCCACTACCGCGACTGCCAGAGTCTGGGCGCGCCTCCGCTCGACGGCTATCAGTTGCCCACGCCCGACACGTCCCCGCTGGACGGCGTGGACCCCGACTCGGCTTTCTTCGCCGCCCCGATGCCCGGGGACTGCCCGGCGGCCGGCACCTACAGCTACTCGCAGGTCTCGGACTACGCTGGCCCCCCGGAGCCTCCCGCCGGCCCCATACACCCCAGACTCGGCCCAGAGCCCGCGGGTCCATCGATGCCGGGCCTCCTGGCGCCACCCAGCGCCCTGCACATGTACTACGGCGCGATGGGCTCGCACGGGGCGGGCGGCGGGCGCGGCTTCCAAATGCAGCCGCAACACCAACACCAGCACCAGCACCAGCCCCCGGGTCCCGGACAGCCGTCGCCCCCTCCGGAGGCACTGCCCTGCCGGGACGGCACGGACCCCAACCAGCCCGCCGAGCTTCTCGGAGAGGTGGACCGCACGGAATTTGAACAGTATCTGCACTTCGTGTGCAAGCCTGAGATGGGCCTCCCCTACCAGGGGCATGACTCCAGTGTGAATCTCCCCGACAGCCACGGGGCCATTTCCTCCGTGGTGTCCGACGCCAGCTCCGCGGTATATTACTGCAACTATCCTGACGTGTGACAGGTCCCCGATCCGCCCCAGCCTGCAGGCCAGAAGCAGTGTTACACACTTCCTGGAGGAGCGAAGGAAATCCTCAGACTCCTGGGTTATTGTTGTTGCTGTTGTTGTTGTTTTTTAAAAGGTGTCTTGGCATATAATTTATGGTAATTTATTTTGTCTGCCACTTGAACAGTTTGGGGAGGGGTGAGGTTTCATTTAAAATTTGTTCAGAGATTTGTTTCCCGTAGTTGCATTGTCAAAAACCCTATTTCCAAGTTCAAGTTAACTAGCTTTGAATGTGTCCCAAAACAGCTTCCTCCATTTCCTGAAAGTTTATTGATCAAAGAAATGTTGTCCCGGGTGTGTTTTTTCTATCTTCTAAAAAATAAAATCTGGAATCCTGTTTTTTCGTTCTACTAGTACCTCTGTCACACTAGTTTTATCAAAACCCAATTTTTAAGATCAATGTTAAGTCTATTAGTGAATGTAAATTTCTCATCCTCTTGAAAAGGGTGAACATAATTTAAGGACTATATCTAAAAATAAACATTAGGATATCTAAGTTTGATGTAATTGTTTCGGGAAGGAAGAAAGAAAAGCATTCTGGAATGAGCCTACTTCATTTCAAGTAATCTTAGTTTTTAAAACGAACGGTTAATTAATATTTTCAATTCCAGTATATCACTTTAAGTAGAAGGGGATGTCCAAGTAATTTTGGTTTTCTAACTGTTGAATCATAAGCTTGACCGGCCCACAGAGGCTTTTCGGATGTTTTTATCTGTGTTCTGCCATCTCTTTACACTACACTCCTCCGACATTCAGTTTACCTAAATCTTCACATTTTTACACCTTGGGAAGTGGCGTTGCTGGGTTTAAAATAAAGGAGTCACAGAAACTAATCAAAATAAAATGTGCATTATGACAACTTTTAATACACTTTAGCATTTTATTTGAAGAATTTTTTTTTTTGCTTTTAGATTTAATACATACATGGACGATGGCACAAACTTAGGGGAGAATCCATGAATGGTTTGTAGTGTCCCTATCTATCACCATCATTACCTTATCAAGAAGAAACTGAGTTACAGGGTTGTGAGTAAAAGATGGGGATCAGCTCCTGTAATCAGCCATGCTAATTGCTGCGGCACGTCTCACCACATTTTACAGATTGAGGCATACATGGAAACAGGTGACTTATAATGGGCATTTCCTGTGCCAGATGTTTGTTCAATGCCGTTCTAAACAGCTTGAGCCTCAATAAGCCTGCAGGTTTAGGTGCTTTTTTTCCCATTTTGTAAGTGAGGAAAGGAGTCACCAGGCCTTCCCCTGCCACGTATATGAAGGCTTGTATTACAAGTTCTTTTGACATATTTCTCACCTGTTTTCCTCTGGACCAGGGTGTATTCATGGGCACTGGGAGAATTTACATTTTGTTGGTGGCAAACCATACAATTATCCTTAGCAGCAAGTGCTACAGAAAAAGGAAAGGCTTGGAGGATAGCTTACAGCATTTATGTGGGAGAGATGTCTGAGCTGAAATGATTGACTGCATTCTCTTGAAAAAAGGCATGGCATATGTTTTTCAGAAGGGATTCCTGGAATGTGAAGGATAGACAGTGTCAGTGAGGAAAGATAAGTTTATTTTGTTAGGCATAACAGGCTTCCTTTAAAAAGGTTAAATTCTAACCCTTAGCTGAGGTGGGTTGTTTCTGCTTCCAGCCTGAGCTCCTTCTCCAGGGTGTCCCAAGAGTTCCCAGTAGATGAAGTGGGCAGAAGGGCTACCAGCCTAAGTTCAGGGCGGTGCTCAGACTACACTTGGCATTTTCATCATACTCAGTCAGCCGAAGAAGACTCAGCTGTACCCTTGGCTGCCATCTGTTAACAATATTAAGACAAGTACAGAAAAGAGAAAGAAAAAGAGTTCTTAGGGGAAAGATCTAAAGTCCTGTAAATTACATCCTTAACTCCTAGGTGCGGGTGGAAAAACAGTAAGAGCTAAAATTGTTAAGATATTGTCCATGCATTTACATGGATGGAGGGTTTTGTCTTCACAAATTTTTTTGGGTAGAAGCATCAAGCCCATTCCTTCTCTTTCCTCAAGCATGCAGATCAAGTGACTGCAGGTAGCAGCTAGTGATTTTTTTTTAACTCCTAATTTTAATTTTTATGGGTACATAGTAGGGGTATATATTTATGGGGTACATGAGATGTTTTGATACAGATACGCAATGCGTAGTAATCACATTATGTAGAATGGGATATTCATTCCCTCCAGCATTTATCCTTTGCGTTACAATCCAGTTATACTCTTACTTATTTTAAAATGTACAATTAAATTATTATTGGCTATAGTCACTCTGCTGTGCTATCAAATACTAGGTCTTATTCCTTCTATGTTTTTTTTTTTTTTTTTTTTCTCGGTAGTTTTAAATTACCAAAACATTTGGTATCCTTAAACCCTTTCTCATTTTAAAGTACCAGGATGTGGGCCCTGCTGGCAGAATTAGAAGTAGAGCTTTGGGGTCCATTACAGACCATTATAGTTTTAAAGTGAACGACAGAATGTAAAACTTCTGCCTAGGTTGAAAGACTCTATGTCATCACCAAGTGCACAGACCACCCCGCCCCCCGCCCCCCAAGCTATGACATCACCAAATGCATAAATCCCCTCTGTGACATCAGCAAGTGCCTGGATACCCCCATGACATCACCAAGTACGTTGACCCCTGTTTCCTCAAGTAGATTCAGATGAAGTGACCACAGGTACCAGCTAGTGATTTTTTGAGACAAAATATTAAATCTGTCTCAAGTTTTTACTGTTTTAGTTTGGAGACAAATACACATAAAGGATACATTGCTTTTCTCCCCATATCTACTTTTGGTACTTTAGCATTTAGTACATTAGGAGGTAAGAATCCAGCTCTTTTATGAGCTAAGATAGCCAGATTTGATGCCAGTATAGAATGTGCCTGCCTTTGAGACATCCAGAGCGATAAGGAAGAGGGTATTTTTCCCCTATGAGAATGCTGACTATATCTCTATTAAAGCTACCAGGTGAGTCTGATAAATTACAGATAAACTTGTAAATTACTTATACAAGCAGTTAAGAGATAATATTACAATGAAACAATTTATTTCACTTATTATTCTTATCAGTAGATTATTGTATCTTTAGTTTGAATCACGCTGCAGAAGATACCAGCTTGAATTTGTACTGATATTAGGAAAAACACGTACAAGCCAAAGGAGTTCAGATAAAATGGAAAGGGGTGCAATGAACCAAAAGACATCATGTCAGCCTAACATTTTAAAATGTCCCATTTCATTTTGTTTTTAATACTGTGCCTGTCACATAATAGATGTTCAACATTCCCTTCCTCCCCCTGTTCCTCTCTGATTTGTTTTGACAATAGTGGACAGGGAGAAGTATTTTACATCCATTATTTCAGCACAAATTTATTTTTCCTGCTTACAAGGTGCTTCCTTCTGGGTCCACAATATTCATCTGAAGAAAAATGGCACTGATGTTCCTACCCAGTCCCCATCTGGAGTAGGCTCAAGTTCCTCCACAGGGTGGGCTCCTAATGGACAGAGTATTTCTTTAGGTCCTCTGGCCTGGGATCCAGCAGCATCTCAGTTTCTCACTATAACACCTATCCCTACCCTCCTTCTAATGGGAAGGTAGCTGTGTGCTTTCTCTGGAATTATGTAGCAGCTTTATGGGAATAATTCAGTTTGCACCATCCTCCATATACAAACACTGAACCCTCACCACTGATATTTCTCCCAGGTTGGTTCAAGATACTGGAAACTCCAATGTCTCAGTGCAGCACCTAGTACACAGCAAGTGCTAAATAAGTTGTGATAATAATGATGTTCTTTAATGTAAAAATTTCTCTGTAGCTCAGATTCAAGAAACCACTTGGCTAAATAAAATATTTTAGGGCCGGGCGCGGTGGCTCAAGCCTGTAATCCCAGCACTTTGGGAGGCCAAGACGGGCGGATCACGAGGTCAGGAGATCGAGACCATCCTGGCTAACACGGTGAAACCCCGTCTCTACTAAAAAAAATACAAAAAACTAGCCGGGCGAGGTGGCGGGCGCCTGTAGTCCCAGATACTCGGGAGGCTGAGGCAGGAGAATGGCGTGAACCCAGGAGGCGGAGCTTGCAGTGAGCTGAGATCCGGCCACTGCACTCCAGCCTGGGCGACAGAGCGAGACTCCGTCTCAAAAAAAAAAAAAAAAAAAAAAAAAAAAAAAAAAAAATTTTAAAAATCTCTTCTTGCTGAATAAATTTTAGCTTTGACAATCTTATTTCCACTTGAATTGAGGTCTTAAACATTTTGCCAAAGTTGACTTCCTAACAAGTATTCCCCAAATTGATGTTGCTCCAAAAGATGATCTTGTGAGGCCACTGTGTGTGTGGAGGTTCAGATAAGGAAAAAAATAAACATCAGTAGCTGTGCTGTGGATCCCAGTTCTGTGAGTCAGTGCCCTCCCATAAGCCTGATAACTTGTTAGGCAAGAAAAAGAACCGTGGTGCGTATGCAGTGAAGGCCAGCAGTTTTCTGCTCTTGGTTAAGGACTGTCTCATTTTCACTATTACCGGACTTGTCACGGGTAAGTGCTCAGAAAACGGACTGAATAACTTGCTTGGTAGTTGGTACCTCAGTTTTCTCTTGGGAAGCCCCAAGGAAACTCAAGAGTTCCTGCTTTGCCGCCTCTTTTCTATTAGAGGCAGTCACCTGGTGGCTATTATTCCTTTCTCTCGAACAATGTGTTTGAACACAAAACTGTAACCTCAGACTGTAAACTACTGGAGCAAGGACTAGAGAACAGCTCTATGAATAAAGCCAGCTGTGTCTGTCCTCTGGAAGAAGAAAAAATCTCTGCACTTTGAATCAGAGGCTCACCTGGCTCAGAAACTTAGCTCTGTGAGTTTGGAGACATCACTGACCATTTCTGCACTCCAGCCAGCTCATCTGTAAAAAGCAGGGGTGATGGTAAAACATTTTGCCAAAGTTGACTCTGGATAATGACGAAAGCTTCACTGAATTGTTGTAGGGATTAGATGAGATGACGCTGAAGGGAGTGCCTCAGTGCCACAGAAAGTGATCTTTCCCTCTCTCCGGCTTCCCTATCTTTTGATTTTATGTATCTCTTTCTATCTCAGCTGACTTCGGGAGTGTAATTCCATTCTTCCATTGGGAAAGAAAAAACAACAGTAACTCACCTCCCCCGGGTGCTTTCCTTAGTGGAATGATAATTTTACAGCCTTGTAAGATTGTCTGTGTTTGCTGGAGACATAGCATCTGTGTTTTACTTTGTGCTTTGGACAGCTCAGCTTAGTCTCTTTGATTATAAAATGAGAAAAAAATAATTGTCAGTTGGAGAACTTTGTATAGAATGTCTTAATACATAGGAACTCCCATTTTGCATGAAAATCTTAAGATCTTTATAAAAGGGACAGTTAATTGGGACATAGTGAATGTGGTATTAAGCTTGCCAACATTTATCTTTCTGTTAGCCCCTCCTCCCACCAGTATGGCTTCTGAAGTCCTGAATCGTATTTCCATGGTGTTTACTTTTTGAGAACTGAACAGGGTCTGAAATCTTGAGGATGGATAAGCAGAGTGTAATGGGGAGAACGGCAAATTAAGAAAAGATTCTGGCTTCCAGTAGTTCCAGGTAATACTGAAATGCGATTCGCAGGCTTTTAAATCCCTCAGTCCTCAGAAGTTATTTCTATGAACTGATGGATGTGGGAGGACTGATAGGAAGAAAATTAGTAGACACCAGCAAAATGGAAGGAGCAATTTTATAGCTGCCCATTATATAGTGGATGCTTCTGCTTTTTAAAATAAATATTTGTTTGGACATTTGAATACAATAGTAAGGATCAGAGGTGCACACATGTGCACCAATAATATTGACCTGAAAAAGCTTACTGAGATTACAGGAAGGAGAAATAGAAAATAAAAATTTAGGTTTGTAGTTTCAATAAAGAGACTGTGGACATAGAGAACGTATAGTTTTATTCATTTAAAAATAATTTAAAAAAACATAAAGGACGCACATGCTTACAAAAACTCAAACAACATTGCAGATGGGCTTGTAATACAACCAGAGTTGTCAGAAGTTTCCATCTCTCCCCAGCCCCAGTTCCACAAGTCAGAACCAATCCTTTTTTTCTTCCCTCTACTGGGCATTACCTACATTAATAATTCTGCTTGTCTAGTGGTTAATTAATTAATGTGCCTGCATGGCTAATTTTAGCCTTATGAGCTTTAGACATTTACTTTCTGCTAGGACAGCTAAGAATTTCCTGCCCCGCTCTTCCTCCGAATGTTGTTACATCTTTATTTCCACTTCTATTACTGTCTTTTAAAGTCCAGGACTACATACCCTTTTCTAGTTCCATCGCGAAACCAGGAAGACTTGATTCCTCACTGGGAAAGGTGAGGACATCGATGCCTCCACCCTTCCCCGAAGCACTCCTCTCCTCTTCTGCGGAGATGGATTTTTCAAAACAGATTGTGGTAGGGGGGACAGCACACAGAATATTGATGCACGTGTCATATGAAAAGGTGTGTGTGTGTGTGTGTATATACGAAGTATTCTATACAAAGTATACACACACACACATATATATATACACCTCAAAGTACTGTTATATATATGTGTGTATGTATCAATTCCAGCATTATCAATCCCAGACAACTGGGGCCGCTTACTGCCGTGCTGTGACTTTAAATTCACTCACTTCTTACATCCACTAGGAAAAGAGGATTTGTTTCCCTAAATCCTATAAAAGGGGCAAGACTTGGGGGCAGTGGCAGCCCCGTTCCCCGCACCCTCCTGCCCTCGGGTCCCGGGAGTCCCTCCTGCGTTGGCGTACGAGGCGCTAGAGGTCACCGGAGCGCGCTCCCCTCCCCAGGGACCTACACTCCTCCCGCAGCTACATTAGGGAGCATTAACAAAGCTCCGGATTCACTTTAACTTAAAAGGTAAAAGATCCTAGGTCTGATGGGGGAGTGGGGCTAGGAAAGCTCGGCCAGCTTGGCCCGAACCCATGCGGCCACCGCTGTCCTCAAGAAGAAGAGACCGCGACATCGCACGCCCGCATCGAGGAGTTTTGAGCCCTTAGCTTTGTGCCGGGGCCCGCCTGGCGCTAGATGAAAGTGCTAGTGTACTCGGCCTAAGCCACGGTAACTCCAAGGTGAGAATGCACCTTCTCGGTGCACTGGCTCAGGTGCCTGCCTACCGCGCCAAGGCTTCGGAAGGTCCCAGCGCGACCTCTGGGGCAGGCTTTCCTCTGAGGAGGGAAGGAGAGGGCATTTGTGTATCTGCACGTTCTTTCCTGTGGAGGGGAAAATCAAACCCTGTAGCCGTTCGCTGCTGGGTAGGGATCGGGCGATGCTCGGCGCCCGAGTTCTCCGCCGTTCAGGTGGAGCCCGGCGGCGGGAGCTTAGGTTCTCCGTGGGCCACATGGTCTCAGAAGAGGTCCCGCGGTCCGGGGGCGCCCGCAGTGTCGCTGGATCGGCGGGGATAACCGGGGGCTGGGACTGGCCCGGAACGCGGGTGGCGGGTTCGGCCTCCGAGACACGCGCAGCCTTCTGGGCATCTCCGTGCCTCGCTCCCCACCTTCTTTCCCTCCGCGTCTGGCGGAGGGCTTAGGGGCGTGGGGCAGGCCTGGAGCGCCACGAGCAGCCCGGATGCGGGATACGCCAGTGACTACCAGAGCCAGACCGGGAGCGCGCTGCCAGCGGTGACGGCCGGGCAGGGCCCCTGTCCTTGGGCCGAGTTGCCGAGCTCCCTCGGGGACTTGAAGGTGAAGGGCGAGGCGCCGGCCGGGGTCGCCGGCCCAGCCAAGGGCGAGTCTCGCATCCGGCGCCTCCTAGGTGGGGCGAAGGTCGAGCGCCAGAGGCTGGCAAGGGACCCCCGCCCAGCTTGACGCCCAGTTGCGCCCGACGCCGGGGGAGGCGGAGCGCAGGGAACCGAGGCGCCGGGAGCCCCGGACGTGGGAGGGCTGATTTTCTACGCGGGGAGACGCCGGGCTCCGCGAACATCCTCACTAGCCGGTCGGTGGCTCTACCTCGGAGAACTCTCTTGCATATAGCGATTCTCATATTTAGTGTTTCCTTTTAGGGAAACTTGACCGGCAAGTGCAGACTCGTCCAGGGAGCTGGAGATGACATTAAATAAAAAGGTTCAAAACCAAATTGCTAATTATATCCAGGTATAAATAAAACAAAATTTTGCAGTCTTGGGACAAAGGTTTTAATGTGCCGCCTGATTAGGCCAGGTTCTGCAAAAACAAAACAAAACAAAAGAAAATAAAACAAAACAACCCTATTCCAAGTTAAAAAGAGTGCCCCTATTCCAAGTTAAAAGAAAAAAAAAACTTGTATTCCTTGTTCATTTATTGAATAAGGAATTGAGAGATGGGTGCTGAGTTATTACAGATTCAAACTGCTCGCCACAAATGGAGCTGGAAATGCATTTAACGGCCTTTTAGGAAACCACCTAAAGCTTTAGAATTTCAGGCTAGCCAGTTTGCAATCTAGAGCTCTTTTTTGTTGCTGAAGTTTGGGAGAGGATGGCCTCTACCTGTGGACACTTGGAGTTAAATTTCCAGAGTCTTTTGAAGTTAATAGGGAGCGGCTTTTCTGTCTGTTTATTTTTTGAGACAAGGTATCTCTGTTGCCCAAGCTGGAGTGCAGTGGTACATCCCAGCTCACTGCAACCTGGACCTCCTGGACCCAAGCGATCCTCCTGCCTCTGCCTCCCAAAATTCTGGGATTATAGGCATGTGCCACCGCGCCTGGCTTGCTTTTTGCTTTTAAGACAAGGAATAACATGGCCAGAGTTTGTTTATTTATTTTTTGAGATGGACCTCTAGCTCTGTCGCCCAGGCTGGAGTGCAGTGGCGCCATCTCGGCTCATTGCAACCTCTGCCTCCCGGTTTCAAGCGATTCTCCTGTCCCAGCCTCCCAAGCAGTTGGGATTACTGGCGCGTGCCACCACTCCCGGCTAATTGTTTTAGTTTTTAGTAGACAGGTGGTTTCGCTATGTTGGCCAGTCTGGTCTTGAACTCCTGACTACAAGTGATCCCCCCGCCTTGGCCACCCAAAGTGTTGGGATTACAGGTGTTAGCCACCGCACCCGGCCTGTTTTTTGCTTTTAAGAGAAGGAATAAAATGGCCCGAGTTTATTTTAATCAAACCAGTGTAAAAACCCTTTATATTCTGCATTATAGCTTTATTTAAAACTTACTTATTTCATAAAAATATAAGCAGCATATGAAAACAGTTTCCCTGCTCCAGTCCCAACTTCAGATATTCAGATACATGTCCTGTGTTCCCTTGAGCACATTTTCTTTCTTTCTTTTTTTTTTGAGATAGAGTCTGGCTCTGTCGCCAGGCTGGAGTGCAGTGGTGCAATCTCGGCTCACTGCAACCTCCCTCTCCTGTGTTCAAGCAATTCTACCTCAGCCTCCCGAGTAGCTCGGATTACAGGCGCCCAACACGAGGCCCAGCTACTTTTTGAATTTTTAGTAGAGACGGTATTTCACTACGTTGACCAGGATGGTCTGGAACTCCTGACCTCAGGCGATCTGCCCAACTCGGCCTCCCAAAGTTCTGGGATTACAGGCGTGAGCCACTGCGCCCAGCCGCACACATTTTCTATCTACAGTCATACAAAGGAGTTTCTCCCCGCAACCCCCCATGGGATCGCATTTCCCTACTATTCTGAAACTTGCATTTTCAGTTAACTGTATACATTTGGCGGTCTTTTATTCCTAGAAGATGGACTTCGATTTACCGGTTGATGGTCTTCTCCACTCTTCCGTGGGGTCAGTCCCACTTGTCCCATCTCCAGTCCAGTGTCAGTTTGTGACTTAATCTTTTACATCGTGTACAGTCTGAGCCCTGAGACCCCCCTCACACATGTGCAAATTGAGTTTATGCACAGAACAGATAGTACCTGTACTTAAATGTAGACTTACTGGGGAGCACGTTTCACTCCATAAGAAAAGGAGTAAAAATTGTGCACACCATAATTACAATGTTTTACAAGACCGGTGCTTTCTGTATCTCAGGGGTGCTGGCAGAGAGAGGTGCATAGAAAACTCTGGGTGGGTTACTTCCTCCTGGAGCATTGTCCCTCGTTGCCTGCTTACCTGGGCAGGTGCTGATCTGCGTGGATGGCTTATTGGCATTTCCCGGACCCTTCTGTCGTAAGGCTGAGACCTAAGAAGCTGATTCTCTCCAGGAGGTGAGATCTGCCCCGATAAACGTAGGCTGATGGGGTCGCTGCTCTGGCGTCATGGTTAATGTGAACTTACACTCTCACACTGTGTCGTCTGGGTGATAAAAGTGTGTGGGGCTCTTCTTTGCAGGCTTCCTGTCCTCTTGGAAGATGTCTGCGCTTTGTGAGTTTGGGAAACAACTGGGTACCCAGCGAGGTGGGCGCGAGAGGAGGAGCTGCCTTCCTCCAGGAGGCGGCGCAGCGCGGGCATCTTTCGGGATCAGGCCAGCGACCAGGACCAGCCCCCAACCGTAGGCGGCCGCGTAGCCTTGAGCGGTCTGGGCTTGCCCTTCCCCGCGCAGGGCTTTCCCTCCTGCGGGTCGCTGCCCCGCACACGGCTCTGGTCGTAATCCGGCTCCACCGCCACAGCTGCCCACGCCCTACGTCCCGGTTTGACCGCGTGGAGCCGGACCCCGCCTTCCTCGCCCCGCGCTGCCCCAGGCCTGTCCGGCACCTAGGGGTCTCTACTGCAAGCCCGCAGCCCCCGCATCGCCGGGCCTACTGGCGACCCCCGGCGCCGCGCACGTGAACTGTGGGCGATGGGTTCGCCCCGGGCGGGCGGCGCGCGCGGCTTCCAGATGCAGCAGCCGCAGCAGCACCCGCCGCGCCGGGGCAGCTGACGCAGCCTCCGAAGACGCGCCGTGCCTGACGGCGCTGACCCCACGCAGCCAGTCGAGTCTCCTGGGAACAGCCCAGGCGCCCTGGCCGACTTTAACCTCACTGCTCAGGCCTCTGAGTTGCGTTACGAGTTTACCATGTGTTACGAAGACTGTCAGAATGTAGGAAATACCCCTGTCTTTCTCAGAGGGAACTTTCCAGTAAAGACAGTGTTTAATATTGTTAACGTCTCAAAGGAGGCAATGAAAAATGTGCTCAGCTTAAGCATATGCAAAGACAATCTATTTCCATTTTCTACTTATGCACATTATTTTTTGCATTAAAGTTTGATTATTTTAAAAGTGGAAAATTAATGGGCAGTGGCAGAAATCGCTTTTTTTCCTCCAAAAGTAGTCTTCTTCCAACTAGTTTTAAACATTTTACTAACAATTATTCAGTATCTTCTACATTTTAAGTCATTATTTCTAAAGTTCTTGGTTATTGACATGTTGTAAATTTGAAAAATAAAGGTTTTCTTAAAAAAGTAAGTGTGTATGTAGATTTTATATTCTGCAAAATTAAATGTGTATGTGTTATTCAGGGCCCAGCAGGAAACAGCTAACATACTTAAAGGGTGCCCGAAGAAAGATCATGAATGGTCTATATATGTGAATCCATCTCGGGACTAGAAGCATCCAGGGCCCCAGGCGCTCAAAGCTGCACTCATCAGGCCTGACTGGGATGATGGCAAAGCAGTCCCTGGGGCCCACGATGACTGAGGCTTTAGGAGTTCTGCCAGCCAGGAGCTCTGACCTTGAAGCTACTGCTGGCTGGGCGCGGTGGCTCAAGCCTGTAATCCCAGCACTTTGGGAGGCCGAGACGGGCGGATCACGAGGTCAGGAGATCGAGACCATCCTGGCTAACATGGTGAAACCCCGTATCTACTAAAAAAATACAAAAAAACTAGCCAGGCGTGGTGGCGGGCGCCTGTAGTCCCAGCTACTCGGGAGGCTGAGGAAGGAGAATGGCGTGGACTCGGGAGGCGGAGCTTGCAGCGAGCTGAGATCGCATCACTGCACTCCAGCCTGGGCGACAGAGCGAGACTCCATCTCAAAAAAAAAAAAAAAAAAAAAAAGAAGCTACTGCTGATTGTGGCCCAGAAGGATGGGACCAGGAAATAAATCCTGGAGAAAATCCTGTTGCCCACCTGGTTTCCTGGCCAAACCTGACCCCCAAACTAGAGGACAGGGGACCTGTGGGCGCAGGCACCCGGAGAATGGCGGGGCGGGGGGGGGGAGAGGGCATATGCTGGGGGACACCCAGGTGGAAAGGGCCAGGCTTCCCTTTAAGCAGCTCCATGGGAGGCCGTTTAGCAGAGCACCGCCATACTATGGGTGTGGGGTGTCAGGGATGGGAGGAGGGAATCTTAGCTGCTGCTCTTCTCATTCTCAAGAACTTTGTGGCCCAGGTGGGGATCCAAGAAAATATGAGTAACAATATAACATTGTCGGGTGGAACGCTCCTCCCCTACTTTCTCTGGTTGACCTTACTTCCTAGAAAGGTTGGGTGACACCCTCTTAGGAGCTTGTGTTTTGTCCCTTAAATGTTAGAAGTTTGAAATATTAGTTTCTGAGGAGGCTTTTCAAAGGTTGGGGTAGATTAGTACCTGTGGAATGAGCTAATAAAATGGATTAATAAATGCCATTCTCCATGATAAACGTAGAGTGTATATCTTGCTCTTTTTCATACTACTTACTTAAGACTTTGAATGAGCTTGGCTACTTTCAGACCAAAAATTAGCTATGGTTTGCAAAAGAGCCTTGTAATGTTTGAGTGCTTTTCCCTGGAATCAGGGATGTGGATGTAGGGTGAATGATTTCTGTAGAGGATTTCTAAAATTAGTTTTTCAGGAAGCATGTTTGTGATCAAAGGTGCAACTCTACTCCCTGGATTCATGTTAAATAAATTTTGAAGTGAAATACCATAGGCCGGGTGCAGTGGCTCATGCCTGTAATCCCAGCACTTTGGGAGGCAAGCCTGACCAACATGGAGAAACCCTGTCTCTGCTAAAAATACAAAATTAGCTGGGCGTGGTGGCACATACCTATAATCCCAGCTACTTGGGAGGCCGAGGCCAGAGAATCTCTTGAACCTGGGAGGCAGAGGTTGTGGTGAGCTGAGATGGCACCATTGTACTCCAGCCTGGGCAACAAGATCGTAATTCCATCTCAAAAAAACAGAAATATGGTAAAACCCACATGACCAGCACTGTATTGCTGTTTAAGAACTGGTGACCAGCACTGTATTGCATCTTAAGAATTGGGGACAGCGCTCCCTGTTTGTCCTCTCAGATGGGATGTGACCATGGCAGTTGTTGCTGTCTCCCCAGAAGAACTTTGGTTTTTCTTTGGGGTACTTGCCCTTTCAGCATGGTCAGTCATGAGGTCTGGGTGGAGGTCACTCGGGTGAGGCCTGCATGTCTCCAGCTTGTTGGCATTGCCCATCCCCCCAACCCCCACTGTTATCCAGTTAAAGGACAGATGTGACTTAGAAGGCGGGTGGATCACCTGAGGTCAGGAGTTTGAGACCAGCCTGACCAACATGGAGAAACCCCCTCTCTACTAAAAACACAAAAATTAGCTGGGTGTGGTGGTGGGCACCTATAATCCCAGCTACTCTGGAGGCTGAGGCAGGAGAATTACTTGAACCCAGGAGGCGGAGGTTGCAGTGAGCCGAGATCACGCCATTGCATTCCAGCCTGGGGAACAGAGAGAGACTCCATCTCAAAATAAATAAATAAATAAATAAACAAATAAGAGAGTGACTGGAAGCAGCCCTCCTTGGACACAGTGAGGGTGATGGTCCATAACCAATGCAGCCTTTTTTTTTTTTTTTTTTTGCAGCCATTTTAATGAGAGTTAGGCCAGGAGATTACCAGTGGAGAATGGACACAAAGCCAAACAAGGACACAGAGAACCTGGATCCCAGGTGACAATATCAAGACTCCCAGGGGGTGAGCTGTACCTCTGACTACTTCAGTTATGTGAGCAAATTCAGTTCATTTACTGTGAGTTTGTTTTCCTCTCACTTGAAACAAAGGGATTCATAACAGATAACCAGGGGACAGGGCAGGCTGGAGCAGTGATTGCTAATGCCACTGGCTGGCACAAGGAAATACCAAATATGGAGTCTCCTTGGACCACTGGCATTTGCATTGCAGGAGATCATCCAGGAATGCCGAATCTCAGACCATCTCTGCACTTCTGCTTTAGATTGGTCCAGAACAGTACTTCTCAAATGAATGTGCATGCAGATCTCCTGGGCATCTTGCTAAAATGAAGTTCCAAGATTCTGTACTTCTAGCAAGTTCCCAGGCTAGGCTGATGGATCACATTCAGAGAGCAAAGCCCTGATCTACACTTACTTCATAGGGACCTTTCTTCCTTTTATTCTTTCTTTTTCTTTTTTTTTTTTCTTTTTTTGAGACAGAGTTTCGCTCTTTTTACCGAGGCTGGAGTGCAATGGTGTAATCTCGGCTCACTGCAACCTCCGCCTCCCAGGTTCAAGCTATTCTCCTGCCTCAGCCTCCTGAGTAGCTGGGATTACAGGTGCACGCTGCCACCACGCCTGGCTAGTTTTGTATTTTTAGTAGTGACGGGTTTCTCCATGTTGATCAGGCTAGTCTCGAACTCCCAACCTCAGGTGATCCGCCCTCCTCAGCCTCCCAAAGTGCTGGGACTACAGGTGTGAGCCACCATGCCTCGCCTTAGGGACCATTCTTAATCGAAAACACTTGAAGTTCAGGAACGGACACGAGTCATTTCAGAAAAGTCACTAGATGAGAATCTTCTGTCATTTCTCCTCTGCTTCTTACCTCGACACAGCCTGTCCTCCTGACTCACCAGGGTCCTCTTTCTTTTCTCCAAAGTCTTATCAATGATCTAGTTGCATGGAGACTGACGAGACTGACGTGAGCTGACAACACAGACACCCTGTTGGCAGGCGGCAAGCAATCCCCGCTTCCTCAATGCATTTCCACTGGCCTCACTGCCAAATTTGTTATTGCTCATCATTTCAAGAATCTGTCTCTGGTTTGCTTGTCTTTCTTACTAGATTAGAGTCAGGCTCTTGCTGTAACACAACATATTGAATTAGATACTGAGTTTCTACCTTCTATAAACCAGTGATTCTCAAAGAAGGTTGCACACTGCAATCAGTGGAAGCTTTAAAAAAAAGACTGAGGCGGCCGGGCGCGGTGGCTCAAGCCTGTAATCCCAGCACTTTGGGAGGCCGAGATGGGCGGATCACGAGGTCAGGAGATCGAGACCATCCTGGCTAACACGGTGAAACCCCGTCTCTACTAAAAAATACAAAAAACTAGCTGGGCGTGGTGGCGGGCGCCTGTAGTCCCAGCTACTCGGGAGGCTGAGGCAGGAGAATGGCGTGAACCTGGGAGGCGGAGCTTGCAGTGAGCTGAGATCTGGCCACTGCACTCCAGCCCGGGCGACAGAGCAAGACTCCGTCTCAAAAAAAAAAAAAAAAAAGACTGAGGCTTGGTCTGGCCCCTTGAGATTCTTACTTAATTGGTTTTGCCTGCAGTCAGGGTGTTTCAGTTTTAAAATCTCTTGAAGTGATGCTAATTGCTGCCATAAATAGATGAACATATTGATATCACAGAGCTACCTGAGAAGTCAGCTACTTATTTAGGTATTTATTTCATCAAATATTTATTGAATATCTATTACATGCCAGACACTGTACATTGTCTTCAAAGATAAGACACATACATTCCCTGTCCTAAAGGAGCTTGTCATCCTGTAGAAGGGAAAGGTATATAGACAAATAATTGTAATGGTGTGTTCAATGCAATGAAAAGTATAAAAACTATGCTTTGGCAAAAGGCAGAGTGGTGGATTCCTTGTAAAGGGGCATGGGATAAACGTAATAATGGCTGACAGTAACTGAGCATTACCATGGAAGAGGAAGGCCTCCAGAAAGTGCTAATGTGTGTGTGAGGCCTTGAAGGAGGAGAGAACCCAATGAGGAAGGTGAGTGGGAGATGGGGTGGGGAAGGTTTTTCTGGGTTGAGGTTCAGGGATTTGGGAATGAGATAGTGGAGGAGCTGAGAGGGCTCCCTTCTGTTTTCTTTGTAAAATCAGAGTGGGGTGAAGACCTGAAAGGGCACAGTGGTGCGTGTTGGGAGGGGCAGGGGCATTGGCAGGGGTGGGCCCGAGAAGAGCAGCAAGCTCTGTTCCGCACCATTGAAGGCCCTGATAAAGGCGAGTTCATCAATCGGCATCCCTCTTCAGGCTCTTGTGCGCAGAAGCTCCCCTGTAGACAGAGATGAGACGACAGGATTCATCCAAGGCTGTGCTTTTAGCAGCAGGGGTGAAGGCAGACAAGAGGGCCAGAGAGTGCTGGTGAGACTGGGGTTCGAGAGTTCTGAGTTCCATATGGAGGAAGTGAGATCTGAAGAGAGCTTGGGAAAAAGGGAGGGAGAACCTGGGATGAGAGGAGAAAGTAGCAGAGGGGAATTTCAGAGACGAGTAGGTAAGGGTGACCAAAATGTGCAGGGTGGGCTGCTGAGGGGGTGACAGTCACTGGAGTTGTGGAGCTTAGGGACGTGGATGCTGAAACCCCCCGTGGTGGGGCAGGGGAGCAAGACTGTGATCCTCTCTGTACATGGTTCATGAGATGCCCACCAGTGAGTCCACCCAGAGGGGAAGGCAAGTCTAGTGGGAGTGGATTTGAAGAAATCATTCAGGAGGGGGAGGTAAAAAAGAACACAAGGATACGGCACTGAAATGCAAAACAGAGCAACGGAGAAACAGGAAAATACTGAGGAAAAAGGGCAGAGTTTCCTAGTGATAAAAGGAAGCCTTACACATCCCTCTGAAAGCTGGAATTTTTTTTTTTTTTTTTTAGTTTAGGAGTAAAAGACCTAGAGTTCTGAAACTTTGCTAGAGGCAATAGTGGAACTGTTGCTACCAGCTCAAGGCCAAGGTAGACAGCATCTCTTATCTACTCTGTAATGGATAGCAGGCTTTACAGATAAGTGATTTCAACAATGCACTCCTCCTGAGAACTTCACCTTAGAATTAATTGCTCTTGATCACTGGGTGCCAAACTTCAAAAATCATTATTCAAAAATATTCTGCCAAACAGCTCCATATTGATACCTTGAGGCAAAGCCCCATTCATCCGGCATCAATTACACTTCTGCTCAGCCTGAAGGGATGCCTGACTTCCCACACTTGACCTTCCTCTCCCCTCCCCCAGACACTAGAACCTTCCCTTATCCTATCATTGAGCATTAGGGCCACCTTGTCTACCTGACAGCACAAGGACAACACCCAATGTCAAGAGGACCACTATCACCCAAGATATAATGGAACTTCAGAAGGTGGCTGGCTTTCCCAGAATTTCCCACTAGAGGAGGGGGGATGCACCTGGGGTGCTGGAAGCATGCATGCTGGGGTCCTCCTGGAGCCCTCCTCCTCCAGAGAAGTCCAGTGATCTCCAAAAACAGGGCACACAGACCCTGCAGGATGCGCCCCCTACTTGGGGAGAGATAGAGCCGCCCAACGACCTTCAAGGACAGAACCCGAGTTCACCAGTCAATGAATGCCGGGAGCATCCTCAGACCCTCTGCAGCCAATGCTGGTGTGAAGCTGGAGTCAGTTCTCTCTCGGAAGTTTATTACCAGCGGCGGCTGCGATGTCCACGTTTGCAGAGGAAGGGAGGCCTTCCTCTTTCCAAGTGGATCCTACATCCCGTTCCACTGACTCCACTCAGGAGAATCAAAAAAGAGGAAGATAGGGCTTTCTGCCTCCCTTTCCTCACCTTTTCTTTCTGGGCTATCTCACTTGGGCTTTTGCCGAATCATACACCCCAGGACCATCCAAAGGCACACGGGCTCTGTGCTGTGGGGGAGTCTCCAGGTGCGGTTATATATAGCGTGGGCCAGCACACCCACTCCCGTTACTCATGCAGTTTGGCCCCAGTTGAATGCATGAACAATCTCTTCCAGGCACTCCCTGTTTTCACTTCCCGCTGCCCACAGGGCCCCTCCTCTGTCTGACCCTTGGGGGTCAACATCCTTTCTAGCTAATCCACCCTGCTTCCTCCCTCAGGCCGGGCTGGAGGCTGTTTTTTAACTTCAGGGGTTCCTGGAGAAGAGCTTCCTCTGCCCCTTCACGATCACATCAAACACACTGGATTCGGGGTCTTGAGATTTGAAGATTTGAAAGCAGAAAGATCAGTGGGAGTCCGAACCGTGGGAAGGAATATGATGGAAGAGGCTGGACTTGAAATATCCACCAGCGAAGGTGGGCAAAGGGCCGCCTCAAATGGGGAGAAATGGGAGCACCTCGCATTCTGGGTGCCCTGGACAGCAGCCTGAGCGACTGGAGCAGGGGTGTCTAAGGGGCTCTGGCGAGAGTTCGTGCAAGTAGCATACTCGGGCAGGGCAGACGCTGCACAGGTGACAGAACTGGGCCCCTCATTCTGACAGCCCCTTAGCTGGGTCTGTGACCTGGGGCCAGCCCCAACCACTCGGAAGGTCTGTTTCCTCCCTGTAAAATGCGGGTAATTATATTAAATAACTATCTGCAGAGTCACTGTAAGGATTGGAAATATTTGCACAGTGCCTGCCTGAATGATGGTATTGGGAGACCTGTGTACCTGAGTTCCTCTGACCTGATATTTCCATGGGAACTGGGGAGCAGCTGATGAGGAAGAAGCAAGCTTCTGCCCCACCAGCCCAATTCTGTACCGAGCAATGCAGCCTGAGCCTCCGAGTGACCACCTTCCTGGGCAGTCATAATTCACTGGGACAGAAACACAAAATGGTTTTCTTCTCGAAGTATGGATTTAACCATGCTCTCTTAAATCTCCCTGTCTTGCTCTTTAATGATTCCTTGGGAAGATTTTATTACTTTTTACTTTTATTTGTTAAAATCTAACTGTATTTATTTGAAAACTTAGAATGCAAAAAGTCAATTTGCTGTAAAACCTCAATCATAGTTTAAATCTTATCTCTTTTATTCCCTTCCCTAAAGGTTTAAACTGGGACTCTATCTACCAGCCGTGGAGGAGGAAGGACACCCTGCCTTACAGATAGCCCTTCTCCCCTCCCTCTCTAAGGTAGGCTCCTGCTGTGTGTGTGTTAGACTGGGGTGTGGAGGCAGGAGAGGGAAAGGGACAAGGGTCATTTTGCTTACCTGGTGACCGCTGCTATGCTTATCTCTGGTGCTTCTCTGCAGGTCATTTACTGGATTAAGATCCCCTATGTGGCAGGGTCCAACTCTCTCATGGGCCACATGGGATGCTTTAGAAGGTGCTGGGGGTGGTGGCCCCCAGCCTTCTTCCTGGGAGATGGGCTGCGGCTGGCCACTTCCACATCCACTTGCCCATTCTGGGCAGCAAGCCCACAGCTCTGTGCTCAGGCGCCCTCACCTGGAAGGCAGTTTTCTCTGTGATGCACTGGCGAGATGACTAGGGCCTGGTCACTTTGCATGGTGCCCACTCTACACCAGGAAAATCCATGCACTCTGGAAGGTAGTAAGATCGCCCCTACGGCCCTTCTCCCAGCCCTGCCACTTCCCCTCAAATTCCTTTTTCTTTCAGATTCAATTCTTAGACATCAATTCAGAAACCAGAGTTCAACTCTCCTTTATTGCATTCCCTGAAACATCTGTCTTCCTTTTTTTTTTTTTTGAGATGGAGTCCTGCTCTGTTGCCCAGGCTGGAGCGCAGTGACACGATCTCGGCTCACTGCTATTGCCTCCCAGGTTCAAGCGATTCTCCTGCCTCAGCCTCCTGAGTAGCTGGGACTACAGGCGCGCACTACCACGCCCAGGTAATTTTTGTATTTGTAGTAGAGGCGGGCTTCACTATCTTGACCAGGCTGGTCTTGAACTCCTGAGCTCAAGTGATCCAACCACCTTGGCCTCCCAAAGTGCTGGGATTACAGGCGTGAGCCACCATGCCCAGCCTGTCTTCCTTTTCAGAAATTATTTAACGTACAATTATTTATTATGTAATTTATAAGACATTCAAGGACTGGGTGTGGTGGCTTGCACCTGTAAAAAAAATCCCAGCACTTTGGGAGGCCAAGGTGGGTGAATCACCTGAGGTCAGGAGTTCGAGACCAGCCTGGCCAGCATAGAGAAACCCCTCGTCTCCACTGAAAATATGAAAATTAGCCTGTAATCCCAGCTATTTGAGAGGCTGAGGCTGGAGAATCTCTTGAACCTGGGAGGCAGAGGTTGCAGTGAGTAGAGATCGTGCCACTGCACTCCAGCCTGAGTGACAGAACAAGACTCTATCTTAAAAAAAAAAAAAAAGACATTCAAAATCACACAGTGTAATAGCATAACACCCATTGTAAGAAACAAACATCTACAGTTAGTCCTTTGAATTCCTTTATATAATACTACATCTGAACTGTGTTTGTAGTGATTCTTTATTTGCGTGTGAAAGAAACCCAACTCTGACTGGACTAATAGAAATAAAGGAAGTATTGGCTATGTAATTAAGCCACAGAAAGGGCAGGTAGACTTTGTCTTCTTTTCGCTTTTTTTGTTTTGTTTTGTTTTGAATCTTTAATGGTAATATGTATGCATACTGCTGGGCTACAGAACACTGTGTTTGGTTTGTCTTTGGGTCAATGGCTGGGGATGCGCATGGCAGCACTAGTAAACAGGGTCTACATCAACAAAGATACACGTGGTCATAAAGCAAGAAACTGGTGCCTGGCATGGTCAGCTTTCATTTCCTCATCACTCAGCATGGCTGATGTGGGACTGATGTCCAGACTCTGTGCATTGCAGGGTGTCCTCTAACACATCCAGCTCCAGCAGCATGTGGTGCATCTCCCTTGGCAATTTCTCGTAATGCTCATACCCCTGAATCAGCCCTTTGGAAACCTCGAGCAGGTCCAAGGTCTTGGCTGCCTCCAAGAGTGCTGCCCACTCCACCATGGGTATCGTACACACCACCAAGTAGATGTTGAACTTTGTAGGGTTGATGTGGACCTTGGTGTAGTGGGGAGGTGGAGGGGGAAGACACAGGGCCCCACCCCCTGCACATGTGAGCTCAGCCGATTGTGGGGTGAGCAGTTTCAAGTCATCCCCTGAGCTCTTGCCAGGCCGGAAGTGGAGCAGTCCTCTTTTCTCTTCTGAGCTTCTGTTGGCCTGTTGGCTTCATTCCCTTGGGCTGTGGATCCCCAATATACTGGATCCATTGGGACAGCTCATTCCAGGCCCACTGGGACAGCTCGTTCCAGCCTCATCGCTAGATAGGATGTGTGCCTTCCACCAGCTCCAGCCAGAAAAATGCAGGGGAAGTCACATGCCTATCATTGAATCAATTATTGTGTGTAGGGGGACCAGGTATTGCATTAGGGTGAGCCTGGGTTTTTAGGGTTAGGTATTTTATTTTTAGAAAAATTGAGAGAGAATGCTTGGTACTACTTAATATCCACTGTGTAGATCCACTTAATTCTTTAAAATGCTTCATTGTATTCTATTTCAGGGCTATGCTGTTGCTTATTTGGCCAATCTCTAATAATGGATATTAAAGGTGTCTCCATATGGAATCAATATAGGTTCCCATCAATGGTGGATTGGATGAAGAAAATGTGGAACATACACACCACAGAATACTATGCAGCAATAAAAAAGAACAAAATCATGTCCTTTATAGCAACATGGATGCAGCTGGAGGCCGTTATCCTAAGCAAATTAACACAGAAACAGAAAACCAAATGTCACATGTCCTTAGTTATAAGTGGTAGCTAAACTTTGGGTATACATGGACATAAAGATGGGAACAATAGACTCTGGGGACTCCAAAATGGGGAAAGGAGGGGAGCAAGGGCTGAAAAACTTCCTAATGGATACTGTGTTCACTATTCAGGTGATGGGTTCAACAGAAGCCCAAACCCCAGCGTCACACAATATACCCTCGTAACAAACCTGCATGTGTACCCTCTGAATCTAAAATAAAATTTTTTAAAATGAGAATTTAAATGGACTAGGTGTGGTGGCTCACCCTATAATCTCAGCACTTTGGGAGGCTGAGGCAGGTGGATCACTTGAAGCCAGGATTTTGAGACCAGCCTCGCCAACATGGTGAAACCCCATTTCTGCTAAAAACACAAAAATTAACCAGGCATGGTGGCACGTGCCTGTCATTCCAGCTACTCAGGAAGCTGAGGCAGGAGCATCACTTGAACCCAGGAGGCAGAGGTTGCAGTCAGCAGAGATCACCCCACTGCACTCCAGCCTGGGTGACAGAGCAAGACTCTGTCTCCAAAAAAGGAAAAAAGAAAAGAAAATAAATTGTCTCCATTTTTTTTTCATGATATGAACAATGCTTTCCATAACATTCTTTTATTTTTGTGAGCATGTGTCCATATTTTTTATAAGACGAATTTCCAGAGGTGGAATTGCTGCCAAATGGTATGCGGGTGGATCACGAGGTCAGGAGATCGAGATCATCCTGACTAACATGGTGAACCCCTGTCTCTACTAAAAATACAAAAAAAAAAAAAAAAAAAAAAAAAAATTAGCCGGGCGTGGTGGCGGGCGCCTGTAGTCCCAGCTACTCCGGAGGCTGAGGCAGGAGAATGGTGTGGACCCGGGAGGTGGAGCTTGCAGTGAGCCGAGATTGTGCCACTGTACTCCAGCCTGGGCCACAGAGCGAGACTGTCTTAAAAAAAAAAAAATTGATATTGCCAGATTACTCTCTAGTTCCACTCTACCAGTAGTTGACAACAGTGTTGGCTTTTCCACACTCCCACCAACATCAATGTATTGGTTAACTTGTGCTGTGTAACAAGCTGTCTGAAAACTTAATGGTTTGAAACCGACAACCACTTATTTGCCCACCATTCCATGGATCAGCAATTCAGGCAGGGCACAGATGGATGGGATGGCTCACCTATGTTGACCATAGTGCCCCAGTTTTACAGTCAGCTGGAGGTCAGTGACCTCACTCACATGTCTGACAGTTGACTGGCTGTTAGGTGAGGTGATGGAGACAACTGGGTCATTTGTATTTGCCAGTCAGCATGTTGTTGGTGGCCAATGGATTCCCAAGAACTGGAAGATGCAAGTTCCATTGCATCAGTACTTTTCAAGCCTGCATTTGGGTAACATTTGCTAATAACCCTTTAGCCAAAGCAAGCCACTTGGTCAAGCCGAGATCCATGGGGTGGAAAATAAGCTATACCTCTTCATGGGACAAACTGCAAAATATTGTGGTCATTTTTGTAATCTATCATAGCCAGTTTACATCATTTTGTTAAGCTTGGTCAATAAGACTGATGAAAAATGAAATAATCTTTTCTTAGATTTTACTATTATGATTGATAATTTTTTCCCAATTTGTGTACATCATTTTTATTTGTTATATAACTTGGGGGTCTGTATTTTTGTTTAGGGTTTTGTTTTGTTTTCCACTAAATTGAAACACCATTTTTGTCACATGTTAACTTTCTCATACATACTTGTATTTGATTTATTCTGCATCCTCTATATTTTTCTGTACCTTATTTGTTAATTCCTGAAAATGTTTTTAATATTTCCTCTTTTTTTTCAGAGAACAAGGTCTTGTTAAGTTGGCCAGGCTGGCCTTGAGCTCCTGGGCTCAAGCAGTCCTCTTGCCTCAGCCTCTTGGGTAGCTGGGATCACAGGTGCTGCCACCATGCCTGGCTCATATTTACTATTCTTATTTTATTTTATTTTATTTATTTATTTTTTTGAGACGGAGTCTTGCTCTGTCGCCCAGGCTGGAGTGCAGTGGCCAGATCTCAGCTCACTGCAAGCTCCGCCTCCTGGGCTTATGCCATTCTCCTGCCTCAGCCTCCCGAGTAGCTGGGACTACAGGCACCAGCCACCTCGCCCGGCTAGCTTTTTGTATTTTTTAGTAGAGACGGGGTTTCACCGTGTTAGCCAGGATGGTCTCGAACTCCTGACCTTGTGATCCGCCCGTCTCGGCCTCTCAAAGTGCTGGGATTACAGGCTTGAGCCACCGCGCCCGGCCTTATTTTAAAATTTACGGTGGCTCGTGCCTGTAATCCCAGCACTTTGGGAGGCCGAGGCAGGCAGATCGCTGGAGGTCAGAGGTTTCAGACCAGCCTGGCCAACGTGGTGAAACCCTGTCTCTACTAAAAATACAAAAATTAACTGGGCGTGGTAGCAGGTGCCTGGTCACAGCTACTTGGGAGGCTGAGGCGGGAAAATTGCTTGAACCCGGGAGGTGGAGGTTGCAGTGTGCTGAGATCGCGCCACTGCACTCTAGCCTGGGCGACAGAGCAAGACTCTGTACCCCTCTCCCTAAATTTATGTTTCTATTAATTAACTTTTATTCTCCTATTTAAAATTAAAGTCATATTTATCCAGTTTGAAAAGAATTGGAATTTAAATTGGAATGATAGTACATTTGTAGCTTACTTTTGGTAAAATATATATTTTTATGATTCATTCCCATCTCGTATTTCCCACCTGGTCTAGAGATTCAGTGCAATCCCTATTAGAATGCCAATTGCTTTTTCTTGCAGAAAAGACAGCTTGATCCTAAAATTCATATAGAAATACAAGGATCCTCAAATAGCCAACACAATCTTGAAAAAAATAGTTGGAGGATTTCTATTTCCTGAGTTCAAAACTTAATACAAAGTCACCGTCTGATACTTACAACTCAACAATGAGAGGACAAATAACTCAGTTTAAAAATGGGCAAAGAGTTTGAATAGACTATTTTTTATACTGTCTTTGTCTGGTTTTTGGATCAGGGTAATATTAGTTTCATAAAATGAATTGGGAAGTCTTTTCTATTTTTTGGAGGAGATTGTGTAGAATTGGTGTTACTTCCTTTTGGATTGTTTGAGAGAATTTTCCTGTGAAGCCATCTGTGCCTGGAGATTTCCTTTTTGGGAGGTTTTTAAATTATAGATTCAATTTCTTCAACAGTCATAGGATTGTTCAAATAATTTCTTTTATATTGAATGGTATTTTGTGATTTTCAAAGAAGTGGTCTATTTGCTCTAAGTTGGTAAATTTGTGGTTATACAATTGTTCATAGTATTCACTTACTATCCTGTTGATATCTGCAGTGTCTGTAGTGATATTCTGTTTCATTCCTGATATAGTAATTCATATCTTCTCTCTTTCTTTGTCAGTCTTGTTATAAGTTTGTAACTTTCATAGATTTTTTCAAAGACCCGATTTTTGCTTCTTTGGTTTTCTCTATTGTTTTTCTGGTTTCAATTTTATTGATTTCTTGTTTTTCCCTGCACCTACCTCCCTCCCTCCCTCCCTCCCTCCCTTCCTTCCTTCCTTCCTTCCTTCCTTCCTTCCTTCCTTCCTTCCTTCCTTCCTTCCTTCCTTCCTTCCTCTTGCTCTGTCACCCAGGCTGGAGTGCAGTGGCACAATCATAGCTCACTGCAACCTTGACCTCCTGGGCTCAAGGGGTTCTCCCACTTCAGCCTCCCAAGTAGCTGGGACTACAGGCACGTACCTCAAAAAAAAAAAAAAAATCATTCTACCATAAAGACTCATGCACACAAATGTTCATTATGCACTATTCACAATAGCAAATACATGGAATCAACCTAAATGCCCATCAATGACAGATTGGATAAAGAAAACGTGCTACATATACACCAGGGAATGCGATGCAGCCATAAAAAAGAATGAGATCATGTTTTTTAGGAACATGAATGGAGCTGGAGGCTATTATCCTCAGCAAACTAATGTGGGAACAGAAAACCAAATATTGCATATTCTCACTTAAAAGCTAAATAATGAAAATTCACAAACACAAAGAAAGAAACAACAGACACTGAGGTTTACTTCAGGGTGGAGGGTGAAAGGTGGGAGAGGAGCAGAAAAGATAACCATAGGGCTTAATACCTGTGTGATGAAATAATCTGTACAACAAACCCCTGTGACGTGAGTTTACCTGTGTAACAAACCTTCACATGTACCCCTGAACCTAAAATGAAAAAATTAGCTTGTGACTTTGCTAGCTCACTTATTAGTTCTAATAGCCTTATTGGTAGATTATTTGAGATTTTCTTTGTAGACCCATATGTCATCTGTGAATAAAGACAGTTTTAATTCATCTATCCACATTTATATGCCTCCCTTTTTTTCTTGTCTTACTGAGCTGGTGAAGGCTTTTTTACAGTCTCAAAAAGGAGAAACACCCAAGAGTCTTCCTTCTTTTTCTGGTGACATGACTCGTTGGCAGGTCATCTCCCAAGAGGATGAAAGTACATTTTTAATTACTAGACTCTGCCTCCATGACACTCACCTTTGGAGGCAATCAAATCACCTTCGTTTGAGAAGGAAGTAGAGTGAACTTTGATAGTGTGAGAACTGAAAAAGTGAGTGACTCAACACTTTTGTGGCTCTTCTCCCAGAATGAATGCCCAGTGACTGACGGGTAGACTCCAAACATGTCTTCGGGGAAGCTGGGCTCAGAGAAGAATGGACATTCATTGAACTGAGAGGTTAGGACTCTGAGGCTACAACACGGCAAATATAGTGAGAAAGTCTTTGCATCATGTGTGGCTCTGAGAAAATGGAGGCATACAGGGGCAACATCTAACTTAAGAAGTCCCGGCCAACCAGTGCCGGGAGATGGGCCTTTGCTTTGGACAGAGGGAAGACTGTTTGATGACAGTCCTGGATGGCAGAGATATGGCAATACCAGTGTCAATGGTTTGAGAGACACCAGGGCTGTTGGAGTCACGGATCCACTTGGGAGTGAATGTTTGAGGGATCTTTGTTTGGACTGCATGTGACTCTGGAATTCTTGAATAATCCAGAAGAGGATAAGAGAGAGCCCCAGGGGGGTGAAAATGGACTTTCTGCTTGTCACATATTTGGGGGTTCAAATCTGTTTTAATTCAATTGTGGGAAATGAAATAAATAAAAAGCAGAGCCATTAAATGTTTTGAGAAGGAAACGATGGTCGCGTAAAGTGCATGGTGAGCCACTGTATAGTGGTGTGTACTACTCTCACAGGTCAAGGGAAGAAAAGGTGTGCACAAGCATGGAGGCTGGAGCAGGTAAAGCCGGTACTGGAAGGACAAGTTCATTGGCCTGTTTGGAGCAGAGGAGAACCCAAGGCTCTGGGGCCAGGGTGGGGGGAACTTGAACAATGCTTCCTCAAAGAACTTTTCCTACAATGAGTTAAAAACAATCCAAAGATCTGGAAATATTTCCACTTCTTTTTCTTATCAGACTAAAATCCATTTCAGTGGGTATTTCTTGAAGTTATTAAGGGAATAGACTTATTGTTTAAGGAGAGGGTGGCAGCTCCATTTACCAGGGAGAACCTATTTAAGAACCCACAGTCTTGGGCTCTTTCCAAGGCATTGTAAATTTACTTTACAGTGTCTGATTTACTTTAAAGCTTCTTGTTATTGCAGTTTAAAACAAAATTTATCCTGCACACATCCTGTTTAAAACAGAATTTTCTCCTCTGTTAGGCAGAGATAAAGAATGCAAGAACGTGTGCTTTATAGCATTGATTACACCTTGATATTAGGTGAAAATGGGCCATGATGCTTTTAATTATCAGGCTGATGACTGAAGGGGAACCAAATCAATATGCATTTTAAAATGTAATTTCGTTATGTCTTAATTTGAGTGGTAGTTCTAACAAATCTAAATGGAAGAAAAATTCATTTCTTCTCTTCTTTTTCCTCTTGCTCCTTTACTTTCTTCACCTTCGTGTTCCTCTTTAGAAGTGTGACGTACACATTTTTACGTATAGCATCATGATACTGCTCCAACATTTAGATGCTATTTTCTTTTGAAAGACAGCAGTATGCTCCCCAGGCTGCGTGGCACGTTGGTGGTGGATTGCGTCTGTCTCTGTCTGGCACAGAATCACTAGTAGCTAGAGCAGCTCTCCCTTGCTGAGCAGGCCGGGGTAACTGGGACAGTCTTGTGCAGCACTTTTGTTTCCTTCTGCCAACTCACAGCAGATTTGCCTCTTGCATATAGTGAGCAAAGCCCCCAGGAGTGTTGTATGTGCTCCCCCATGTCATGCGAAGATGGAGGCAACAGGCTCCATATACTATGCATGCCTTTCTCTCTTTGATAGGCCTCGGGTATTTGGCCCACATCTTTATAGTTTCCAAGACTGCTCATGGAACAGGAGTCATGCTTTTCAGCTTATGACTTCTGAAAGAAACACGTCTCATATATGCTTGCTTTGGAGATTGAGTAAGTTGACAATGGTTGACGTTGACAAAAAAGTCAAAAATCTACAAGAATAATATTTTACTGCAAGTCTCAAGGAGTTTTGACATGGATAGGCCTTGACTATGGCCCACTGAAGTGTCATGAGAACTAGGTTTGCTTGCTTTTTAGGTAATCCCCTGTCATTTCTAGATAATCTCAAGGAAAATGCCAATTTCTTGCTGAGGATGAGCAGCCTTCTTGGTCTGAAAATAGTGCTTCTGCCTCAGGGCAACGTCTTTCACCTGCCATCACAGACGCTTCCAGTGCTTTATGCTCCCTTCTAAGCTCATCAGCATCCTGCCCTTCTCTGGGAGGCCTCTGTGACTTTGACCTGGGAAGGTCCTTCTACTGCCCTGGGCATCACACCCACTGGTCATCGCATCTACTGAGCATCACACCCACTGGCCAGTTGCTAGGGAAGATTCTGGTTGTAGACCTTGGAACTGGCCTTGTTTTATGGCAACTCTATGGCTTCAGGGTAGAGACTACCTGTCCCATATTGGTTCCCTTTAAAACAATCAACCAGAATTATGTCACTTGCTGTTTCAAAACTTGTGTCTCTTGTAGATCCTAGACCTCAGTTGTGGTTTGAATGCTTCTATATTCAGATGACTTTTCAGGAAAAAAGATTGGCACTTCATTGGTGACTGGTCAAGTCTTCCTAGGTAGACCACCAGTCCTGTTCATCCTCTAGGCTCTCTTTGACTCAATTCCCCCATCAATTGTCAATAAAGCTCTCTTCTTCCCCTCTTCTCTATTTATCTCACTACCCGAGCTTTGGTGTTCTACAATATTTAAATGTTCTAATTTACAGTTTTTGTGACACTTTGGTTCCATAGAACAGAAAATCCAGCCCTAATTTGCTTAAGTAGCCATGATCTTTTTAACTCACACAACTAAAATGTTTACAAGTAAGACATGTTTCAAGCATGGCTGGATCTACGGACTCAACAATATTCTCAGAACCAAATTTTTCTCCTTTCCTTTTTACAAATTTTGGCTCTGGTTCCTTGGAGATGTATCCATTTTCAGATACCACGCGGAGGCAAGATGACTGGAAAAGCTCTAATACCGACATGGCAAGAGGTGCCTAAAGGGGGTGGTCCCCATTCCAGTAATGGCATCTTAAGTTGGTTGCTTCTTGTGCAAAACTCAGTCTCTGTTGGGTAAATACTGTCAGTTCAAGATTTCCTCCTTGGTTTTCTCCCTAGGGGCTCTGGAAGTCATGGTGCATGGGGGCAGGGAAGTGCCTTCTCTGTTGGTGTCTTCATGGGCTTCCATCCCTGCTGTCTTCTGATGAAACATTTGCCTTCCCTTCTGCTCTCCAAGTAGATATCTGTTGTATTTGTTCCAACTTCAAGGTGTCCTCACTCAGCTACTTCCATCTTTCTGTGGCACAATAATTTTTGGTCACCCTGCTGTTTCTTGTGGGGACTACCTGAGGCTTTTTTTTTTTTTTAAACAAAACAAAACAAAAAAACACTGCCTAGGGGCGGTGGCTCACGCCTGTAATTCCAGCACTTTGGGAGGCCAAGGCAGGCGTATCACCTGAGGTCAGGAGTTTGAGACCAGCCTGGCCACCACGGCAAAACCCTGTCTCTACTAAAAATACAAAAATCAGTTGGGCATGGTGGGCACTCCTGTAATCCCAGCTACTCAGGAGACTGAGGCAGGAGAATCATTTGGACCCAGAAGGCAGAGGTTGCAGTGAGCCTGGATTGCGCCACTGTACTCCAGCCTGAGTGACAAGAACGAAACCGCATCTCAAAAAACAAAACAAAACAAAACAAAAAACAAAAAACAAAACCCTAAACATACTTGCTATCATTTCTAGCCTAACATTTCAAATGTCAATTGAGTCTCAGATTAACTCTACTCACATATTTCCCGCCCTGTGTTTGTGTTTCTAACTCCTTCTCACAAGGGGTTTGACAAAGTTGAGCGGGGGCCAAGGAGTAAGTGTTGATCATAAGTATTGAAAACCTTCTCCTTTCCCTAGCTGGTTAGATTAAATTAAAAAAAAAATCACCTATTGCTTAAAAAAAGAGCTGCATTCCCTTCTGCACCCTCTCTAACTCTGTAAAGCACATTCGTTCTGTGCTTGAGTCTCCTAGGCTTTGCTCTTGCTGGTCACAGGCAAATATCTTGAATTCTAATACACACAGCAAACAGCAACAGTTACAAAACATTTTCTTTCTTAAGTTTCTCTGAATCCATGGCTTTCAAGACTGTTCTCTGTGTTTTAGACTTGAAAGAGTCCTGTGAGAGTTGGAGAAACCAAGAATGGACCCTCCGTTGACTCAGAGGCTCCTGCTGAGATGTTTGGGAGAACAAACACTGAGGAATGGGGCAGGGTGGGAAAGGTGCGGTGGAGGACACGTATTTGTTTAAGTGTTCCAAATTTTAACTTATTTCTATTACACCTGACAGCTCTTGTATCCTGAAATCATATATAATGAAATGCTGTAACAGCCATCACAGGATGGTCTTACCAAGGACATAACTAGTAGAGTTTAGGAGCATTGGTGGAAGGGAAGGAGGAAATATACATATTCTCCCAACATCTCAGGTTGGATCAGGGGGTAGTGAGGGTTATGTCTAGGATGTGGTATGCTGAGATAGCGATGAGGGTATTCGTGAAGTTCAAGCTTCATGGTGTTAGTTCTGAATATGAAGAAGGAAGGAGGTGCTAGGGCAGTGGTTCCAGCCTCTGGGTAAATCACCTTGGGGGTACTTAACAAAAATACACTGGGCCTCCTGAGCCAGAATCTCTGGGGTTGGTGATATTGCTTCCAGGGTTTTTTTTTTTTTTTTTTGAGACGGAGCCTCCCTCTGTTGCCCAGGCTGGAGTGCAGTGGCATAATCTCGGCTCACTGCACCCTACAGCTCCCAAGTTCAGGTGATTCTCCTGCCTCAGCCTCCCGAGCAGCTGGAATTACAGGCATTAGCTGCCACGCCTGGCTAATTTTTGTATTTTTATTAGAGATGGGGTTTCACCATGTTGGCCAGGCTGGCCTGGCCTCAAACTCCTGACCTCAAGTGATCTGCCGGCCTTGGCCTCCCAAAGTGCTGGGATTATAGGCGTGAGCCACTGCGCCCGGCCGTAGGGAATTTTATTGTAACCAGCCTAGTACAAGTCAAGTACATTTGGGGAACACTGTGTTAGATCAGGGAAGAATCAACAATGTATAAAACAGCAGCAGGATCCCCTGGTAGCCTGGTTTTAAGAGACTTCATTGTCAAGTGCTCTGATATGAATAGTGCCAGACAAGAAAGAACACTGAGCTGAAAGAATTTTAATGATTTATATGTGGAGGAGAAGACGTTTTCTTTGTAAAGTTGTCAAAGCTACCATGTTTGGAGCTCTCTAGAAATGGTTGGCTGATAAGAGACCCTGACATGCAAAACAAACCACTGGGGAAAGATGCTAAACGGTTTTTCTTCTATTGATTGAAACTAATTAAAATAATGTCTTAACATTAAGCTATATTCCACTTGACAAACTATGAATAATTTTTTCTGCCTTGATCTCTTCTAACCAGGCTAACATTAAGAGAGGCCAGTATTGAAGGCTGCATCATTAAAAATCCCGTCCAGGTAGGAGAAGTCTCAGGAGCAAGCCCTATATATCATAAGACTGTGCTCTGTTTCTGTGTGGTAGGATAAACAAGGAGAGCCTGGTCTTCAACATTTCCCATGGATTTTAGGACTCCTTTGGCAGCTGCATTCAGATACTCATAAAGTAAGCCTTTGATTAGGAAGGCGGAGAAACAGAGATGCTTAAATGGAACCGGGCAAACTAAAGCGCGCACATAGCTTAGTTTGTATTCCCTTTATTTTGTTCTCTCCGATAGTGCTTTATTCTTTCTTATCTGAAAGCATTTTGTAGTCTACTTAAAAAAAATCTCAGGTATAAATTTACAGAGCTTGGATTTTAGGATTTATATAATCTCTGCCTTGCTGAACATTGAGGTGCTTTTAACAACTGAAACCTTTCAAGTTGTATGCCAGGTTTTTGTGTATGTAAGGTTTTCTGTGGAAGAAGATTCAAATATTTCCTTAGATTTTCAAAGGAGTCTTTGGCTTGAAAATGATAAAGAACTAAGCAGAAGTCTTGATGCTAAGTCAACAGTTCTCTTTGGGAATTTGACAGTGCTAATCGGTAGTTTCTGTAGATTACAAGATGCCCCACACCTGAACAATAGAAAAAAATCTAAGGTCATCAGATGAGACCCTTGAGGGGCGGTCCTCCTTGCATCTGGTCTGAGGGCTGTAGCAACTGATTCCTTTCTCTTGATAATGCTTTTCTTGTTTGTTTTGAAATGTGGGTTGCTAGAGAGATTAACTGAACTAGGAGGGGTTCTCAGAGATGTGGCAGTGCAGAGAGGGCTCATGACTTAGATAACTCTTTAGCAAAGTGCTGTATTGGGCCAAGCTTGGCATCACCTGGTGCAGTCTTGTGCAGGAGGCATACACCTGAGCTCTGATGATCAATCCCCTGTAAGACTCTATTCTTCTTGCTTTGGGTCTCCTTGCAACCCCAGGGAGCCTGCTCAGAGAGTCTGTCATGGTCTTTGCATAATAATTGATTTTAAACCCGGGCATAGTAGTGTGCGCCTATAGTCCCAGCTATTTAGGAGGCCAAGATGAGAGGATCGCTTGAGCCCAGGAGTTTGAGTCCAGCCTGGGCAGCGTATCGAGATCTTACCTCTAAAACAACAAAAAAATTTAACTTTATAAAAAACTATAAATTTTATCCTCTGTGACTAAAAATTTATTCAGGATATCCCTCTATCTTACTCCTTAATATACTTGAATGTCAATAGTTATTTCAAGAGGAAGAGAGGGCAAAGGTAAATCATTCTTGAGCATTAGTGTATTTGAAGCTTTCCTGTAATAACATTCCATCCACAGACACGTCTGTGAAGTAAGGCCATGCCAGTTTATAGATGAGAAAAATGAGTGCTCCTCTAGCAATTCCGCCTCAGCAATGGTTTCTTGAATCCTTTCCACTCTGCTGTCTTCTCTGACCTAAAGCAAACCCCATTTCTTAGGCTGACCTTCTTCCTTTTAAGTGAATGAACAATTTCTGTCCTCTTCATGGCCAGCTATAAAGAAAAGAGTTGCCTTGACTTTCAGTCTTCAGACTCTCATTTCCTTTCTCTCCTCATCATTGCTTCTGAAACACCCCAGAAACTCCTACTTGTCAACTTATCCTAAAATCCAGAGAACTGATGTGAGCTGGAAAGGAACAGTGGGTTCGAGAAGATTGCAGAAGGCTGGAAACTATTAAAAGGGTGGAAGTGGCAGCCAGGGTGCAGATGGGTCAAACCAAAAGGGGGTTGTCCCTGTGAGAGGGTCAAGCTTTCACAGAAGCACGGGTGAGTGCAGAGGTGCAAGCTGTGAGTTGCTGCAAGAAAAGCAAACGTGCATGTGTAGAAGGCAAACGCACTGGAAACACTGTCTCTGCTGAATGTCCTTATGATCGGTGAGAGCCTGCATGGCTCTTGGAGCGCTGGAAACAGTTCCCCTGACACCTCCCTGGTAGTTTTTGGTCTTCAAATTGCACATCAAATTGTTCCTTGACTGGTCTCATGGATTTTATTCCTACACAGGTGCAGACTAATATGCAACCACAGACTCGAAAGGACCCCTGTATGCAATTTCTGGAGCTCTTTCTCTCACATCATCCTTTCTGCCACTCTGCTCATAAATTCTAGTTGTCTCAGTCTCCCAAACTCCCACCTCTGTTTCCTGAACTCAGCAGGACTGCTGCATTATGCTTGCAGTCTCCTTTCATAAGTCTTTATAGTCTTGTACACTAGCTGTGTGTTGTATATTATTTGTTTATTTTCTGATATTGTACAGCTATATAGTAGGTCCTCAATGTGTTAAATTAATACATGAATGCATTGACCGAGGGGTTCGGTTAGTTGCTGCTTTTACTATTTTATTTCAGTTTACTTTAGTTTTATTTCATTTTACTATTTTATTTTATTTTATTTTATTGAGACAAGGCCTCACTCTGTCACCCAGGCTGGAGTGCAGTGGCACCATCACGGCTCACTGCAACTTCAACCTCCCAAGCTCAGCCTCCTGAGTAGCTAGGACCACAGGTGTGCCACCATGCCCAGCTAATTTTTGTATTATTTGTAGAGATGGGGTTTCGCCGTGTTGCCCAGGCTGGTCTCAAACTCGTGGGCTCAAGTAAGCCTCCATCCTTGGCCTCCCAAAGTGCTGGGATTGTAGGTGTGAGCTGCCATTCCTGGCTTTCAGCTGGTTTTTATTCAGGTTGTTTGGAGGCGGTTGAGTATGGTGCAACCTTAGATGATGACTCCAAATTCTCTTTCCCTCACCCTCTTTTCTGGGACCCACAGTCCACCCACATACTATTGATCTTCTGAATGCCAAACCAGACTAATTATCTTCTTCATTCTATTCCCAAGTCTGCCTTCCTTAGATATTCCTTGTCTGGAAAAATAATACTATATACAGGTTTTACTTTATTCATAGTAAATTACTTGCTGTCCTGAACTTACTCTTTTTTTTTTAATTTATTTATTATTATTATACTTTAAGTTGTAGGGTACATGTGCATAACGTGCAGGTTTGTTACATATGTATACTTGTGCCATGTTGGTGTGCTGCACCCATCAACTCGTCATTTACATCAGGTATACCAATGCAATCCCTCCCCCCTCCCCCCTCCCCATGATAGGCCCCGGTGTGTGATGTTCCCCTTCCTGAGTCCAAGTTCTCATTATTCAGTTCCCACCTATGAGTGAGAACATGCGGTGTTTGGTTTTCTGTTCTTGTGATAGTTTGCTAAGAATGATGGTTTCCAGCTGCATCCATGTCCCTACAAATGACACAAACTCATCCTTTTTAATGGCTGCATAGTATTCCATGGTGTATATGTGCCACAACATTAATTGAAAAATTTTTGCATCTCCTATGTGCCAGACACTGTCCTAGGAGCTGGGGTCATAAAAGCCCTGCCCTCTAAGAGCTTACATTTCAGATGGGGAGACACGCAGGCATGCAGGTGCTACTACACTGTAATAAATCACAACAGAGGCAGAAAACAAGATGCTCGGAGACTTAAAAGGAAGGCAAAGTCTTCTTGTTTTGCCCATGTCTCTGACTCTCCCCATCCACTATCTCTAGACTTCAAGAACTCCCATTCATTCTCTGTTATTCAGCACAGATATCTCCCGGGCATAGTTCAAGGTCCTTGGCTTTATGTTGTTGAAGAGTGTTTATACAGCTACCATAACACTTACTGCTTGTAAGGCTAGGGTCATGCTTTTTTTTTTTTTTGCCACTTTAGTCAAATAAAAAGCATAGCTCCTAGCACATAATAGGTGCCAAAAGAATCAAGAGGCCAATGTGACATGCCATGTTCCTCATGCGGGGCCCAAATCTCATGTCCCTGTAAAGGTATTTTGTGCATTTGGTGACAGGAGTACTGGTGGTGGTTGTATACTGTATGGTATCACTAAAGCATGGGGGATTTTTTTTTCCCATGGGTTATTGGGGTACAGGTGGTATTTGGTTACATGAGTAAGTTCTTTAGTGGTGCTTTGTGAGATTTTGGTGCACCCATCACCAGAGCAGTATACACTGCACCCTATTTGTAGTCTTTTATCTTTTGCCCCTCTCTCATCCTTCCCCCCAAGTTCCCAAAGTCCATTGTGTCATTCTTATGTTTTTGAGTCCTCATAGCTTAGCTCCAACATATCAGTGATAATATACGGTGTTTGGTTTTCCATTCCTGAGTTACTTCACCTAGAATAATAGTCTCCAGGCTGGGCACGGTGGCTCACGCCTGTAATCCCAGCACTTTGGAAGGTCGAGGCGAGTGGATCACCTGAGGTCAGGAGTTCAAGACCAGTCTGGCCAACATGATGAAATCCCGTCTCTATTAAAAATACAAAAAAAACAAAAACAAAAACAAAAAACTGAAAACCAAAACAATAAGAACAACAACTAAAACATTAACTGGGCATGGCAGTACATGCCTGTGATCCCAGCTACTTGGGAAGCTGAGGCAGGAGAATCACTTGAACCTAGGAGGCAGAAGTTGCAGTGACCCAAAATTGTGCCACTGTATTCCAGCCTGGGCAACCTAGTGAGACTGTCTCAAAAATAAGAAAAGAAAAAAGAATAATAGTCTTCAATTTCATCCAGGTCGCTGGAAATGCCATTAATTCATTTCTTTTTATGGCTGAATAGTGTTCCATCAGATATATATATATATATATATATATATATATATATATATATATATACATATCACAGTTTCTTTATCCACTGCTTAATTGATGGGCATTTAGATTGGTTCCATGATTTTGCAATTGTGAATTGTGCTGCTATAAACATGCGTGTGCAATGACTTCTTTTCCTCTAGGTAGATACCCAATAGTGGGATTGGTGGATCCAATGGTAGTTCTACTTTTAGTCCTTTAAGGAATCTCCACACTGTTTTCCATAATGGCTTTACTAGTTTACATTCCCATCAGCAGTGTAGAAGTGTTCCCTGACAGCTGTATCCATGCCAACATCTACTGTTTTATTATTTTTTGATTATGGCCATTCTTGCAGGAGTAAGGTGGTATTGCATTGTGGTTTTGATTTGCATTTCCCTGATCATTCATGATGTTGAGCATTTTTCCATATGCTTGTTGGCCATTTGTATATCTTCTTTCAATAATTGTCTATTCATGTCCTTAGCCCACTTTTTGACAGGATTGTTTGTTTTATTCTTACTGATTTGTTTGAGTTCATTGTAGATCCTGGGTATTAGTCCTTTGTCAGATGTATACATTGTGGAGATTTTTCTCCCACTCTGTGGGTTGTCTGTTTATTCTGCTGACTGTTCCTTTTGCCATGCAAAAGTTCTTTAGTTTAGTTAAGTCCCAACTATTTATCTTTGTTTTTATTGCATTTGCTTTTGGATTCTTGGTCATGAAATCCTTGCCTAAGTCAATGTCTAGAGGGTTTTTCCAATGTTATCTTTTAGAATTTTTACAGTTTCAGGTCTTAGATTTAAGTCTTTGATCCACCTTGAGTTGATTTTTGTTTAAGGTGAGAGATGAAGATCCAGTTTCATTCTCCTACGTGTGGCTAGCCAATTATCCTAGCACCATTTGTTGAAAGGGGTGTCCTTTCCCCCACTTTATGTTTTTGCTTGATTTGTCAAAGATCAGTTGGCTACAAGTATTTGGGTTTATTTCTGTGTTCTCTATTCTGTTCTATTGATCTAGGTGCCTATTTTTTATACCAGTACCATGCTGTTTTGGTGACTATGGCCTTATAGTATAGTTTGAAGTCGAGTAATGTGATACCTCCAGAATTGTTCTTTTTGCTTAGTCATGCTTTGGCTATGTGGGGTCTGTTTTGGTTCCATATGAATTTTAGAATTTTTTTTTCTAATTGTGTGAAGAATAATGGTGGTATTTTGGTGGAGATTGCATTGAATTTGTAGATTGCTTTTGACAGTATGGTCATTTTCACAATATTGATACTACCCACACATGAGTATGGGATGTGTTTCCATTTGTTTGTGTCATCTATGATTTCTTTCAGCAGTGTTTCTTAGTTTTCCCTGTAGAGATCTTTCACCTCCTTGGTTAGGTATATTCCTAAGTATTTAAATTATTTTTGCAGCTATTCTAAAAGGGATTGAGTTCTTGTTTTGATTCTCAGCTTGGTCGCTGTTGGTGTATAGCAGGGCTACTGATTTGTGTACATTAATTTTGTATCCTGAAACTTTCCTGAATTCATTTACTAGTTCTGGGAACTTTTTGGATGAGTCTTTAGGGTTTTCTAGGTATATGATCATATCATCAGTAAACAACAACAGTTTGACTTCCTCTTTACCAATTGGGACGCCCTTGATTTTTTTCTCTTGTCTCATTGCTTTGGCTAGGACTTCCAGTACTATGTTAGATAGAAGTGGTGAGAGTGGGCATCCTTGTCTTATTCCAGTTCTCAGGGAGAATGCTTTCAACTGTTCCCCTTTCAGTATAACGTTGGCTGTGGGTTTGTCATAGATGGCTTTTATTGCATTGAAGCATGTCCCTTGTATGCCAATTTTGCTGATAGTTTTAATAATAATAAAGGGATGCTGGATTTTGTCAAATGCTTTTTCTCCATCTATTGAGATGACTGTGTGTTTTTGTTTTTAATTCTGTTTATGTTGTGTATCACATTTTTGACTTGCAGATGTTAAACCATTCCTGCATTCCTGGTATGAAACCCACTTGATCATGGCGGACTACCTTTTTGATATGCTGTTGGATTTGGTTACTTAGTATTTTGTTGAGTATTTTTGCATCTATGTTCTACAAGGATATTGGTCTGTAGTTTTCTTTTTTGGATATGTCTTTCCTCAGTTTTGGTATTAGGGTGATATTGGCTTCATAGAATGATTTAGGGAGGAGTCCCTCTTTATTCCATGGAATAGTGTCAATAGGATTTGTAACAATTCTTCTTTGAATGTCTGATAGAATTCAGCTATGAATTCGTCTGGTCCTGGACTTTTTTTGTTGGCAATTTAAAATTACCTCTTCAATCTTATTGCTTGTTATTGGTCTGTTCAGAGTTTCTATATCTTCCTGGTTTAATCTAGGAGGGTTGTATACTTCCAGGAATTTATCCATCTCCTCTAGGTTTTCTAGTTTATGTGGGGAAAGGTGTTCATAGTAGCCTTGAATAATCTTTTGTACTTCTGTGGTATCAGTAGTAATAGTTCTCATTTCATTTCTAATTGAGCTTATTTGGATCTTCTCTCTTCTTTTCTTGGTTAATCTTGCTAATGTTCTATCAATTTTATTTATCTTTCAAATAACTAACCTTTTGTTTCATTTATCTTTTGTAATTTTTTTGGTTTCAGTTTCATTTACTTCTGCTCTGATCTTTTTTATTTATTTTCTTCTTCTGGGTTTGGGTTTGGGTTTGTATTGTTCTTGTTTGTTCAGTTCTGTGAGGTGTGACCTTAGATTGTTTATTTGTGCTCTTTCAGACTTTTTGACGTAGGTATTTAATGCTATGAACTTTCCTCTTAGCATTGCTTTTGCTGAATCCCAGAGGTTTTGATAGGTTGTGTCGCTATTATCAGTCAGTTCAAAGAATTTTTAAATTTTCACCTTGATTTCATTGTTGACCCAACAATCATTCAGGAGCAGGTTATTTAATTTCCATATATTTATATGGTTCTGAGGGCTCCTTTTGGAGTTAATTTCCAGTTTTATTCTGCTGTGGTCTGAGAGAATACTTGATATAATTTTGATTTTCTTAAATTTACTGAAATTTATTTTGCACCTTATCATATAGTCTTTCTTGGAGAATGTTCCACGTGGTGGTGGGTAGTTGCAGATCTTTTTGTAAATGCCCTTTATAAAAGTTAAAAATGTTTCCTTGTAAGCCCAGTTTGCAGAGAATTTATATCAGGAATGGATGAAAATTTTTGTCAAAGTTTAAAATTTTCAGTATCTGTTGAGATGGTCAGTTTTTTTAAGTTTGATAATATTATAAACTAATAGATTTGCAAATCAACATTAATTGATTTTCAAATGTTAAGCCAGCCTTGTCTAACTAGGCTAAACCTCACTTGGTCATGATGTCATTTAATATGTTGTTGAATTCAATTTGCTAAAATTTTGTTTGGAATATTTGCATTCATATTTATAGGGGATATTGGTCTGTAGATTTTGTGTAAAATCTTTTTCTGATTTTGGTGTCAGGATAATACTAGCTTCATAAAATAAGTAGTGAAAAATTAACTCTTCTTTCATTTTTGGAGGAATTTGTGTAGAATTTGTATAATTCCTCCTTAAATTTCTTGGTAGAATTCACCAGTGAAGCTATTTGGTTTGGTAGTTTTTTCGTGGGAAGGTTTTAAAAGTATAATTTCAATTTCTACTAAACATTTAGGGCTTTGTAGGTAATTTATTTCTTCTTGAGTGAGCTTTGCTAATTTGTGTCTTTCAAGAAATTTATCTATTTTATCTAAATTGTCAAATGTATCAGCATAAAGTTGTTTCTAATGTTTTATTATCTTTTTAGTAGAACCTGTAGTATCACCCCTCTCATTTCTGGTTTTGGTAATTTGTATCTTCTTTTTCTTTCTAATCAGTTTGGCTAGATGTTTATCAATTATATTGATCTCAAAGAACCAGCTTTTGATTTCATTTTTTTCTATTGTTTTTCTATTTTTCTATTTTACTACTTTTTACTTATTTTTTGTTATTTATTTTCTTCAGCTTACTTTTGGTTTCATTTTCTCTTCTCTTTCTAGTTTTTTAAGGTAAAAGCGAAAATTGAGTCAGGAACTGTCTTCTTTTCTAATATAAGCATTATGTGCAATAAATTTTCTTGTAAGTACTGATTTAATGGTCTTTTGACAAATTCTGATGGGATATATTTTTATTCAGTTAAAATACTTATAAATTTTTGTTATGAGCATTTTGTGCCATAAATTTTCTTCTAAGTACTGATTTAATGGTCTTTTGACAAATTCTGATATAATATATTGTTATTTTCATTCAGTTAAAATACTCATAAATTAGCCGGGCGCGGTGGCTCAAGCCTGTAATCCCAGCACTTTGGGAGGCCGAGACGGGCGGATCACGAGGTCAGGAGATCGAGACCATCCTGGCTAACACGGTGAAACCCCGTCTCTACTAAAAAATACAAAAAACTAGCCGGGCGCGGTGGCGGGCGCCTGTAGTCCCAACTACTCGGGAGGCTGAGGCAGGAGAATGGTGTGAACCCGGGAGGCGGAGCTTGCAGTGAGCTGAGATCCGGCCACTGCACTCCAGCCTGGGCGGCAGAGCGAGACTCTGTCTCAAAAAAAAAAAAAAAAAAAATACTCATAAATTTTTGTTTTGATTTTTTTGGTTCATGGGATATTTAGAAATGTGTTATATAATTTCCAAATATTTGGAGAATGTTCCAAAGGTCTTTCTGTTATTGGCAGAGGAGTATTCAAATCTCTGACTACATTTGTGGATTTATCTATTTCTCCTTGATTTTGCTGTAGTGCCTGCTAATCCATGGTTTTACTTTCTGTGGTTTCATTTATCCACTATACAGTACAGTAAGATATTGAGAGAGACAGACAGAGAGAGAGAGAGAGGCTATACTCACAAAACTCTTATTACAGTATATTGTTATAATTGTTCTATTTTATTATTAGTTATTGTTAATCTCTTACTGTGCTTCTTTTACAAATTAAACTTTATCATAGGTATATATACATAGGAAAAATCATACTACATACAGAGTTTGTTATTATCTGTGGTTTTAGGCATTCACTAGGGTTCTTAGAATGTATTCTCCATGGATAAAGAGGAACTACTGTATATCAGTTTGGTTGCATTTGTTTGTTTGTTTTGAGACGGGATCTCATTCTGTCACCCAGGCTAGAGTGCAGTGATCTTGGCTCACTGCAACCTCTGCCTCCTGGGCTCAAGCAGATCTCCTGCCTCAGCCTCCTATGTACCTGGGACTTCAGATGTGCACCACCATGCTTGGTTAATTTTTTGTAGAGACAAGCTTTCACCATGTTGCCTAGGCTGGTCTCAAATTCCTGGACTCAAGGAATCTGCCCACCTTGGCCTCCCAAAGTACTGGGATTACAGGTGTGAGCCACCTTGCCCAGCCTGTGTATATCATCTATTTTTGATTCATCTCTTTTGAAGCAATCTGTTAACAGATGCATATTTATTTAGAATTTTTATACACCCTTGATGAATAAATCTTTATTATTATGAAATGACATTCTTCAGACCTCATATTTTTTCCTCTGAAATCTACTTTTTCTGATATTCATATAAGCCTTTTCAGATTTATTTTTATTATTGTTAGCATGATATCTGTATTTCCATCTTTTCATTTTTTAACCTGTTTGTGACTTTATATTTAAAGTGTGTTTTCTATAGGCAGCATATAGTTGGGCCTGGCTTTTCATATTCAATCTGACATCCTCTGCATTTTAGTTAGTGTGTTTAGGCGATTTACATTTAATGTGATTATGGTAAGGTTAGGTATGGTTGTAACATCTTCTTATTTGTTTTCAATTTGCTTTATTTATTATTCTTTTTCTTTCTCATTTTTTTTCTGTCTTTTTGTTTTAGTTAATTTGTTTCTATTATTCAGGTTTTTCTCCTTGTGGGTTCTTAGTTATAACTCATTGTTCTAGTATGTAATGGTTGCTTTATTGTTTACGGTATACATCTTTAATTATCACAAACTACCTTCAAGTGATGTATCATTTCGTGTATAGTATAGTTTCACTTCTCTGCGCTTGGTCTTTAAGCTATTGTTGTCAGGTATTGTACTTTTATGTGTTATAAACCCAATAATACATTGTTATTTCTGTATAAACAAGCACGTATCTTTTAAGGAGACTTAAGTAATAAGAAAAAAAATTCTTATATATTTACCCATGTAGATACATTTTTGGTGGTCTTCATTCCTTGTGTAGATCCAGATTTCCATCTGCTATCATTTTTCTTCTGCCCAAGGATGTTATTTGGCATTTCTTGTAGTGCAGACATTTCTTCTGGTGGTGATAAATTATTTTGGTTTTTGTATGTCTAAAAATGTCTCCACTTCACCTTCATTTATAAAAAATATTTTTTGCTGTGTATTGAATACTGAGTGACAGTCACCTGCCCTCCAGTACTTAAATGATGCTGCTCCAATGTCTCTTTCTTGCGTGCAATCTTTGGTGAAAAAGCTGATGTCAGCCTTATCTTTGTTTCTCTGGATATAATATGAGTATATTTTCTGGCTGATTGTCAGATTTTTCTCTTTATCATTGTTTTTCAGTAATTTATGCTGTAATTTGGTGTAGTTATTTTCATGTTTCTTTTTCTTGATGTTCATTGAGCTTAGATCTGTAGGTTTATAGTTTCACTAAGTTTGGAAATTTTTCAGCCATTATTTCTAAAAATATGTTTGTTAGTCTTTCTTCTTCAGGGACTTCAGTTACTCATATATTAGGCCACTGAAACTGTCCCACAGATCACTTATGCTCACTTATGCTTTTCCGTTTTTTGGAATTTTATTTTCTGTGTGTTTTATTTTGGATAGTTTTCATTGCCACACTTTTAATTTCACTAATCTCGCTTTCTTCTACAATGTCTAATCTGCCTTTTTCTTCCTCCAGGCTATTTTTCACCTCAGACATTATAGTTTTCATATCTAGAAGTTTAGGCTGAGCGTGGTGGCTCAAACCTGTAATCCCAGCACTTTGGGAGGCCGAGGCAGGAGGATCATCACCTGAGGCCAGGAGTTTGATACCAACCTGGCCAACACGGCAAAACCGTGTCTCTACTAAAAACACAAAAATTGGTCGGGCATGGTGGTGGGCGCCTGTAATACCAACTACACTGGAGGCTGAGGCAGGAGAATCGCTTGAACCCGAGAGGTGAAGGTTGCAGTGAGCTGAGATCTCACCATTGCACTCTTGGGCAACAAGAGTGAAACTCCATCTCAAAAAAAAAAAAGTTTAATTTTAATTTTCATCTTTGTAATATTCTTGGGCCAGGCACAGTGGCTCATGCCTGTAATCTCAGCATTTTGTAAGGCTGAAGTGGGAGGATTGTTTGAGGTCAGGAGTTCAAGATCAGCCTGAAAAAAACAGCAAAATCCTGTCTCTGCAAAAATTTTTAAAGACTAGCTGGGCATAGTGGTATGTTCCTGTAGTATTAGCTACTCTGGAGGCTAACAGGAAAGAGTCACTTGAGCCCAGGAGTTTGAGGTAACAGTGAGCTATGATCAGGCCACTGCACTCCAGCCTGGGCAACAGAGGGAGACACTATCTCTAATATATAATTAGATATCTGTAATATTTAATATATATATTTATAAACAAATAAATATATATATAAAAAATATATATATATTTCCTCCATGCTTCTACTTAACTTCAGAGGTTAAACAATATGGAAAACAATTCTAATCATGGCTTTAACATCTACTTTGTTAATTCTAATTTTATCAGTTCTGAATTGGTTTGATTGATTAATAAATGTCTTCATTTTGGTCATATTTTCTTGTCTCTTTGCATGCCTGATAATCTTTTATTGGATGCCAGACTTGCAAATTTTGCCTTGTTGGTGCTGGGTGTTTTTGTATTCCTACACATCTTGAACTTCATTCTGCGATGCGGTTATGTTCTTTCAAAACGGTTTGATCCTTTTGGGTCTTACTTTTATGATGTGTTAGGTCAGTCCAGTGCAATATTCAGTTTACCCTTGTATATCCAAGGTAAGACCTCTACTCAATACTCTGTGAGTTATGATTTTTTCTACTCTTGCTAGTGGGAAAACACACTGTTCCTCATCCTGTGTGAGCATGCTGTTCCTTCAGATACTTTTGAGTGAGTCTTTCCTTAACCTCAATTATTTTTCTTAGATGAATCTGTTGATCTGCATTCTACTGAAAACTGCAGATGAACCATGTCACTGGCAGTTCTCTCTTCTCTTGTCCTCTGTCCTGTGAATTCTTGCTCCTTTGGTCTCTGTGGACTGAAGGACATGGCACAGGATGGAGAACTTAGAGAAGCTGTTGGATTCCCTGAATCCTCTTTCTTGTCACTTATTGCCATACTAGTACATTCTTTTTTTTCCCCAGAGACAGGATCTCACTCTGTGCCCAGGCTGGAGTGCAGTGTCATGACCATAACTCACTGCAACCTCAAAATCTTGGGCTCAAGTGAACCTTTTGCCTCAGCCTCCCAACGTACTTGAATTTACAGGCATGAACCACCATGCTCAGCCACTAGTACATTCTTATAAGAGTTTTCATTGCATTGTTTGTAATAGCAAAAAGACTTTTAAATAATTTAAATAGAAATCATTAGAATACACTGCAGTAGATTATTGTACAACTATTAAAAGTAGTGTGCTGATATGGAAAATTCTATATTAAATGAAAAAAGTAAAGTATTTTATACTTATTATATACAATTGTTTGTATTGTTAATTGTGTATGTATATGTTTTTGCATATATGTGTATATAAATTTGCATAGACACAAGAAATTTAACAGTTATCTTAGCAGACATCCAGTGTTTTGTGTGTGCAACTTGTCTTTTCATTGTTTTAATTTTCTTTTGGATTTTTTTGTTCCACAGTCATGTCATCTGTGAGTAATGATAGTTTTATATTTTCCTCTCTAATCCTCATGCCTTTTATTTCTTTCACATTGTGTCTTGTTTCCAATCTCAAAGGGAAAGTGTTCAGCATTTGACCTAGAAGTCTGGTGCTTTCTGTAGAATTGTTGTTTATATAAATACTTTTCTCATATTAAGTTAGTTTCATTCTATAGTTTTTATTTTAATTTTAAAATTACTTAAGATTTTAAACAATTTTAAATGTAAATTTGTAAATGTTAGTTATTTTGAATCTTAAATTATGTAATTTGCTGATTAGATTGATATTAAATTTTATCGGGATCTTTTTTTTGAATCTTTTGAAATGATTTGCATTTTTTCACCTTTTTTCCTGTAAATGTAGTGAATTATATTGATTAATTTTTAGATGGTAAATTAACTTTGCATTCCTGGGATAAAACTAACTGGTTTGTCCACAGTGAGATACCATCTCACATCAGTCAGAATGGTGATTATTAAAAAGTCAAGAAACAATAGATGCTGGTGAGGTTGTGGAGAAATAGGAATGCTTTTTCACTGTTGGTGTGAATATAAATTAGTTCAACCACTGTGGAAGACAGCATGGCGATTCCTCAAGGATCTAGAACCAGAAATATCACTAGACCCAGCAATCCCATTACTGGATATATACCCAAAGGAATATAAATCATTCTACTATGAAGATACATGCACATGTATGTTTATTGCAGCACTATTTGTAATAGTAAAGTCATGGACCCAACCCACATGCCCATCAATGATAGACTGGATAAAGAAAATGTAGTGCATATACACCATGGAGTATTATGCAGCCATAAAAGGGAATGAGTTCATGGATGCTGCTGGGAACCATCATCCTCAGCAAACTAACACAGGAACAGAAAACCAAACACCACATGTTCTCACTCATAAGTGGGAGTTGAACAATGAGAACTCATGGACACAGGGAGGGGAACAACACACACTGGGACTGTTTGGGGGTTGGAGGTGAAGGGAGGGAACTTAAAGGACAGGTCAACAGGTGCAGCAAACCACCATGACACACGTAGACCTATGTAACAAACCTACAAGTCCTGTACATGTATCCTGGAACTTAAAGTAAAATAAAATCAAAGAAAAAAAAAAAAGAAAAAGAAAGACAATAAAAGCATATACATAGTTTAAAAAAAAAAAAAAGGAAAGAAAATGTAATCCCAACACTTTGGGAGGCTGAGGCGAGCGGATCACCTGAGGTCAGGAGTTTGAGACCAGCCTGGCCAACATGGTGAAACCCCGTCTCTACTAAAAATACAAAATTTAGCCGGGCATGGTGGCAGGTGCCTGTAATCCCAGCTACTTGGGAGGCTGAGGCAGGAGAATTGCTTGAACCTGGGAGGTGGAGGTTGCAGTGAGCTGAGATAGCGCCATTGTGCTGTAGGACAACAAAAGTGAGACTATGTCTCAAAAAAAAGAGAGAAAGAAAGAAAGAAAAGTAACATACTTAAAAAAAAAAGTCTTAAAAGTTCTCCATCAGGAAGCATGAAAACTAAAATATGTTTTTATTAGTTACAAACTTAGTAAGATATTAAAATAAGAGGGATAGCATTGAAAATTGAGAGAAAAGTTGGGTGCATTTTAATGCCATGCTGTCCTGAAATGTCGGAGCTATGTACTAGCCCTTCCTGTAAGATGTAAGAGTCCTAGCAAAGAATTCAGAGTAAGGGTTTTTTGTTTGTTTGTTTGTTTTACCAAATTGTTCTAATGTAGTCTGAGAATGCTGTAAAAGCCATGTTAAAGTAAACCAAAATTGATAAAGTTAAAAAAACCCAGTTGGTTTGTGATGTGTATATTGGTAGATTCTGTTTGCTAATATCTTGCTTAGGATTTTTCATCTGTGTTGAGGAGTAGATTGGTCTGCACTTTCCTTTTTTATAACGTCCTTGTCAGATTTAGAATCAAGGTTGTTAGCTTCATAAAACAAGGTTGTTAGCTTCTTTTTCTATTATCTCGAAAGGATTGTGTGAAATTGTTATTTTTACTTTCAGCCTGCTTCTTATCTACTGTTAATCCATATGATGCGTTCTTAATTTCAGTTACTGCATTTTTAAGTCCTAGAACTTTTGCTTGATACTTTTAAAATAGTTTCTAATTCTCTAAAAACGTTTTCTATCTTGTTTCTTATTTTCAGATAATTAGCATAGTGATTTTAAAGTCTCCAATCTAGAGAATGTTTTCAGTAGTTTTCGTTACTTTCTTTTTTTCTTGAGGCGGGATCCTCCCTGTGTTGCCCAGGCTTGTCCAACTTCAGGCATTGAGATAATTTGAACTGAAGTTCCTTCAGTGACTACAGGCCTTCCAGTTTACCCTCATTCCAGAGGTGATTCCTTTAAATTCAAACTCAGTGCGCGGTAGGAGTGAGGGGCATTCACTAAGGCCTGACAGGGCCTGGATTCTAAAACTTTTCCCTCTAGACCCATGAGTCCTTCAAAACTGCCGCTCAGCTCGTCAGCTTCTCAGTCTTTCTTTCTGGAGTTGGCAACATTCCCTACGGCAGAAATGTCCCAGTGCAGGACTTGATTCCCTGGGTCCTCAAACTTTCTTGGTTTCTGTCTTGGAAATTCTTCACTATTTTAGCACTCTGTTGCCTTCAAGTAGAATTGTTATTTCCCTCTTAACTAGTTTGCGATTACTAGAAATGGACACAATAACTGCCTTCTTTCCACAACCAGGACTTCAAATAGAAACTTCTGCCATTGATGACCAGAAGCTCGGCCACCGTGCCTCTGCTGTCCAGGGGGAAGCAGGTGGAGAGAGGGGCCCTCCATGCCAGTTCTTGGCAGGAGCCAGGCCTCTTCTAGGTGAACATCCTTATATTTACTTAGTTGACAGTGGGTATTTCTTTAAATGGGCTGTTTGGTTATAGGAGGCAATTAGATTTTTAAAAATTCTGAAAGCTGCTGCTTGCCAAATTCTCCTGACGATGAGTGAGCTTTGCAGAAAATTTCCAAAATAGGTTCATTGTCCAAGTCACCTGCCTTTCTGCTTCTGAATCCTCAACTCACACTTGAGCAGTGGTCCACCAAGTCTGAGCCCCCAAGTCTGAGGCCTGACAGAGGCAGAGTGGATGCAGTTAGAGGGTGAGCACGGAGGTCAGCAGTTCTGAGGCTCATTCCTGCTCTCAGATGTGATGCTTCTGGGTAGCAGGAGACAGGCCGGGAGTCATGTCTGCTGGGATTTAACTGTGCTCTGCCATTCGCTGGCTGTGCCAGAAAGAAAAAGCATCTAATCCCATTTTAAAAACAAGGGATTAAGAGATTATTAGCTAATTCCAGATGTGGTTGCTCATTCAAAGTACCCAAAGAGATTGTGAAAAATACAGATGCTTGAGTCACACCCCACACTGTCTCTACCCCAGGACCCGAGCGGCTGAATAAAACCTGGAAAAAAAAATATGTATATATTAGCATAAAATAATTATTCATTATTATTACCATTATAGCCTGTCACAGTTCTAGGAGTTGACGGGGCCCAGCAAGGCAGGACCTGCTCTAGTCTATCATGTAGGGCAGTAGCAGAAGACTGAGGCTGGAGTCATTCTGAAGGCATCCACTTTGTTTCTTTCTTTTCTTTTCTCTTTTTTGAGATGGAGTTTAGTTTTTGTTGTCTGGGCTGGAGTGCAACAGCACGATCTTGGCTCACTGCAACCTCCACCTCCCAGGTTCAAGCGATTCTCCTGCCTCAGCTTCCCAAGTAGCTGAGATTTCACAGGCATGCACCACCATGTCCAGCTAATTTTTTTGTATTTTTAGTAGAGATGGGGTTTCACCATGTAGGTCAGGCTGGTCTTGAACTCCTGACCTCAAGAGATCCACCCACCTCACCCCCCAAAGTGCTGGGATTACAGGCATGATGAAGGCATACACTTTCCAGTGTCTGAGCTGTTGGTCAGAATACCTGCACTTAGCTTCTCCAGGTGGCAGGGAAAGGATCTATATATATATATTTTTTGAGATGGAGTCTAGTTCTGTCACCCAGGCTGGAGTGCAGTGGCGCTATCTTGGCTCACTGCAAGCTCTGCCTTCTGGGTTCATGCCATTCTCCTGGCTCAGCCGCCCGAGTAGCTGGGACTACAGGTGCCTGCCACCACGCCTGGCTAATTTTTTGTATTTTTTAGTAGAGACGGGGTTTCACCGTGTTAGCCAGGATGGTCTCGATCTCCTGACCTCATGATCCACCCGCCTCGGCCTCCCAAAGTGCTGGGATTACAGTCGTGAGCCACCGCGCCAGACCAGGATCTACATTTTTAACAAGCCCCCAAGATGATTATCAGTTGGCTAGGCAGTGGACAACATTTTAGGAATTACTGGACAACATGAAGCTTTCAGTCCCTCAAAGTTGTACAGTTCCAGAATTCAAGCCATTGCTTTGCTTTTGAAGTAAAAAATAACTTCTACTTTAAGAGAATACAGGTGTTTCTCAAAGCAAAATGTCAAGACCACTTTTCAAACATAGGATTATCAGAAATTCTAACAAAAAGCTAATAGAATACTGCCCAATAGAACTCCATTTATTCAGTTGGATGTACTTTAATCCAGTTGTTACTCTGTGCAAGATACGGTTCTGGAAGGTGTAGACTTGTATTGTTTTTATGGCTGCTAACAAAGATTACACATTATCCAGAGTAGCAGTACATTTAAGGTGAGTCTACATTTGTTTGAGACTCAAACTTCTGCTGTTGTTTGTGGAAACTGAGTATCTGGGGCAAAAGAGGAAGTGAGAGCCCTTAAACAGAGCAGCCCTTCCTATGAAGCTGCCCGCTGTGTTTGGCTTGGGGACAGCCTTGTGTATTGGGCCAAAAACGTTTGCCTCCAATATTGTAGAGTAGGGTGCATGTGACTGCTGCACTGGCTTCTTGGTGTTCATCACCAGACAGATGTCTGTTTTACTGCCATGATGCTAACTGCATTTAGCGTTTGTGTCCACTTGGTATGATAACTGGCTAGACATTTTGCTCCTTTCTCAAAAACAATTTTAACTAGTTCATAATTAACATACCATAAGACAAACTGTGGTTCAGCATTGGGTCTTCTGGGTGTTTCAGGCGTTAAACAGAAAATTTATTTCAGGGAATCATAGTAGTCAACTATTACTTCTCATCGTTATAGTTTCCAGAGGTTGTTGGTGGCAGATGTTGCACTCTTTTTTAAAAAAGAAAAACCAAAAAACAAATGGACATCTCCCAGATGGATTCTTAGTGAAATGAGTCTTTAAAAAGAGAAACCAGGGGCTTTCTTATATTAAGCGGAAATAGACCAACTTAGGTTTTAGGCCAAGTATGAATAACGATATGGGGGGACATCATGTAAGCAAACTACTCTGTCATTTAATGATTCTTATTTCCTAATTTAGAATTGCAACAATATCCAGAATTCTCACTTTCTGGTGAAGAGTGAGAAATCTTTATGGGTTCTCATGATTCAGTTGAAAGCAAGAGGAAATGTGCCTCAGACATTTTCCTTGAACATTCTCCTTCTGGGCAGGAAGTGGGCAGTGTTCACTGAAGATGTGGCCATCAGATGTGAGGAAAAGCTGATGGTGTGACAAAATATCTACCTCCCCTTCTTGGTGTGTTTCCTTCTTCCCTGGTATTTCTTTTTCTTTTTCTTTTATATATATATACAACAGAAATTTATTTCTCACAGTTCCCACAGACCTTGAAGCCCACAATGAAGGCAGATTGAGTGTCTGGTGAGGGCTTGCTTATGGCTGCTGGGTGGGACCTTCATGCTATGTCCTCGCATGGAAAAGGAACATTTTGGTTGCTTTGGCCACTTGTAAGGGCTCTAATCCCATTCTTTTTTTCTTTCTTTCTTTCTTTTTTTTTTTTTTTTCTCTTCTGTGTTGGATTTTGTTTATTTATTTATTTATTTTTAATTATACTTTAAGTTCTAGGGTACACGTACACAACGTGCAGGTTTGTTACATGTGTATGCATGTGCCATGTTGGTCCTTCCCTGGTATTTCTAACTTAGAAACTAAACCAAAACTCAGTGACATGTAAGTATCTGGAGAAAGCAGATCAGATGATTACTGAAAGTGATTAGGGAGAAGACCTGTGTACATAGAGCTAAACTGAGCCCTTCTTACTGAGAGGGGAGCATCAGGAGCTGCCTTCCTTTGCAACGATGAAAAGCAGTCCCATTTATAGGGGCAAAGGTTAGAGAAGAGTCAAGCTTGGTTGTTCAGTTATTGGGTGCCTTTAGATAAATCTCAATATCTCCACAGAAATTTCTGTAATACTAAAATGTCAAAATTTGCTGGAAAATTTTTTAAATGTTCAAAAAAATATTGTACAAATCTAAGACAGTGGTGCTAAAACAGTACTAGTTAAAAGTGGACTTTATTTTATTTGGTAAGAATGCCCATATTTACAAATAACTCCATATAAATCCAAGTCTCTGAAAGCAATACAGTCTCTGAGAGGAGCTCAGTTTGAGTGTTATATGTGTATATTTTTGCATTCTTGAGTCTGTGTTTTTCCATAAATATCATTTTCATTTACTGTTAAAATATAACTACTCATTAAATAAATAATTATCGATTATTTACTAATGTGCAAACACTACACAGTTCTTTGTATGGTGCATAAAAAATGATAAAACACTGTCCCAGTCCTCACAGAATTTACACTGCTCACATTATCTTGAAAATATGCATTTTGGTATCAGACTGATTTGTGGATTTTATAGGTGTGCTTCCTGAGATCATTGGGTGATGAACAAAATTGATCACGGCCTGAGTATCAACAAGATTTTCAATGTAACAGCCTTCATCAGATAACGTAATGTGTTTCTTAGAAAGGAAGTTCAAAAGGACCAATTCTGTTAGATTGCTGACCTTGACCTCCTGTGGCCAAAAATCCTGTTTCCCTATGTTTTGAAAGGAAACACGTTTGAGAAAAGCTCCCCATCCCAGATTTGGTGATTTTCCTTAAAGGCTGTTTGGAGAGACAACAATGGAATTCTGGGAGAGATCTGACATCAGCAGGTTCATCTGATCTCTCTCAGGAGAGAGAAGTGTTTGTTTACTCTGCTCAGAGTGCTATATTCCTATGCATGGGCTATTATTAGAGTCCTTTGAAGTAGAAAAGTCATATGTCATAGACCTCTTTGTAATCAAAAACTTTAAGGCTGTTTTTCTGATATGTATGTAGAGTAGATGGAGAAGGAGAAACACTTGTTTGTTGAAAATGAATTCTGAGGAATTTGGGAGCAGAGCTTTGCAAGTTTTGGTTTTCTGTACAATGTCACATTTATTTATCTTACCTTATCAAATGTTTTTGGAGAGATGGTACTAAAGAGAAAAACGTGACTGGACCTTTGCATCTGAAACTCAAGAAATTTATAGAAAATTGAGTAGTATCTAGAAACTGTGTTGGGCCGAAGTTAATTGGGAGTAATACTTGCCCTGAGTATATATATTGTGAATATCAAATGAAATAAGTCATATGAAATAGCTTCCAGACCATAGCTATTGAAAACTGAAACATTTCTTATTTATTTGGCTCAGCATCACTTAAAATTCAAAATTTAAGAAAATCACAATTTAAAAAAAGATATGCAATTTAATTGTTCTTACTCTATAGCAATATATCCTAGAGTTTTTACACGTAAATTTATATCTCATTTTTTAAGTAGCTGCATAGTATCCCCTTGTATGAAAGTAAAATACATATTTTGTGTTGATAGACATTTAAATAATTTTCTGTTTAACTATTTTTTTTTTTTTTTTTTGAGATGGAGTCTCGCTCTGTCACCCAGGCTGGAGTGCAGTGGCCGGATCTCAGCTCACTGCAAGCTCTGCCTCCCGGGTTCACGCCATTCTCCTGCCTCAGCCTCCCGAGTAGCTGGGACTACAGGCGCCCACCACCTCGCCCGGCTAATTTTTTTGTATTTTTTAGTAGAGACGGGGTTTCACCGTGTTAGCCAGGATGGTCTCGATCTCCTGACCTCGTGATCCACCCGTCTCGGCCTCCCAAATACTGCTGGGATTATAGGCTTGAGCCACCGCGCCCGGCCCTGTTTAACTATTTTTAAAAAGCTACAGTGGGTACCCAAGTTACGCATACTTTTATACATTCTCAGGCATTTCTTATTGATGGTAAAATGTGCGAAAAGAGAAGAAACACACATAATATGATATGCTGTTGAAGATGTGGACTAATTATGTTTATATGTATTAAGGAATGAAATTTTACATGAGGCAATTAAGACAATAGAGTGTAAGAGTAAAGCCATTTAAAAACTATAAAAAAACGGGCCAGGCACGGTGGCTTACACCTGTAATCCCAGCACTTTGGGAGGCTGAGGTGGGCCGAACAGTTGAGGTCAGGAGTTCGAGACCAACCTGGCCAACATGGTGAAACCCCATCTCTACAAAAAATACAAAAAATAGCTGGGTGTGGTGGCACGTGCCTGTAATCCCAGCTACTCGGGAGGCTGAGGCAGGAGAATCACTTGAACTCGGGAGTCGGAGGTTATAGTGAGCCGAGATCACACCATTACATGCCAGCCTGGGTGACAGGGTGAGACTTCCTCTCAAAAACAATAACAACAACAAAATTGCAAAAAACAAACTGTCTCGGCTCCTGCCTCCAGGAAAATGCAATAGATATACTTTTCTGTATTCCTCTTGCTAACTACAGCTAAAACTGTGGGCATTATGTAAAAAGTAAATATCAGAAGACTTTAAAAGATGAGAAACAAAAAGGATTGGCGAGGGACCACGGGACCTGGGTTTTTGTGTTGCCTCAGGTATTCTAGATTGGGTATTTGAGAAAATGGTAATGTGGAAATGCCAAAGGATTTAGACTAAAAAAGCCCAAAGGGGAATCCGTTTCCTAAATGACCAAGAAAAGTGTACTTGCTATGGTTTAAATAATGGCGTCTCCTGTTCCAGTTCAACAATATTAAGAGGTATGGTCTTTGGGAGGTGATTAAGTCATGAAGGCTCTTCCCTCATGAATGAGATTAGCACCCTTATCAAAGGACTGTAGGTTGAAAGAAGTGTTCTCTTGCCCTTTCTGTCCCTTCCAGCATGTGAAGACACAGTGTTTCTCTCCTCCTGAGAAAGCAGCTACAAGATGCTATCTTGGCAGCAGAGAGCAGCCCTTACCAGACACTAAATACCAATGCCTTATTCTTGGACTTCCCAGCTTCCGTAACCAAAATAAATAAATATCTATTGTTTATAAAGTACCCGGCCTGTGATATTTTGTTATAGCAGGACAAACAGACTAAGACACCAGTCTAATGAGACAACTTTTAGATAATATCTGCTCTATTCCATCAAAATATCACAGAAGCAGAAAGTCTCCCAAATTTGGCAAGAGACATAAACCTGTAGATTCAAGGAGCTGTGCAAACCACAAATAGGATAAACTCAAGTATTTCTGTGTCAAGACACTTCATAACCAAACTTCTAAGAACCAAAGACCAAGAAAAAAGCCTTGAAAGCAGCAAGCGAGAGATTACTTGTAACAATTCAGGTGATAGTGGAGTTTTCATCAGAGACAGTGGAGGCTGAAGGGAAAGTGGCACATTTTTCAAGTGTCTAAAGAAAAGAACGGTTAACCCAGAATTCTATATTCGGAGAAAATATCTTCCAGGAATGAAGGGAAAATCAAGACCTTCTTATTGAGGCAGGCTGAATAGTTACTCCCCTCCAAATGCTCATGCCCTAATCCATAGAATTTGAGAACATGTCACCTTCTATGGCAAAAGGACTTTTCAGATATGATTCGGTTCAAGATCTTGAGATGGAGAAGTTATTCTGGACTATCTGAGTGAGTCCAATATAATCACAGGGTCATTATAAGAAGAAGGCAGGAAGGTCAGTGTCAGAGAAAAGAAAATGATGATAGAAACAGAGGGGAGATAGAGGGGGGAGAGAGAGAGTTTGTGACAGATTTGGAGATGCTACCTGTTGACTTTGAAGAAGGGGCCACAAGACAAAGAATGTAGAAAAGGAAAGAAACAGATCCTCCCTAGAACCTCCAGAAGGAACTAGAACTGCTGACACCTTAACTTTAGTCCAGTGAGACTCATTTTGGACATCTGACCTACATAATGGTAAGATAATACATTTGTCTTGTTTTAAGCCACTTAGTTTGTGATAATTTCTTACAGTAACAACAGGAAACTAACATACTCAGATAAAGAAAAACTAAGAGAGGTATATGTGACCAGCAGACATGTCTTAAAGAAATGGTTAAAGAGGTTCTTGAAATAGAAAGAAATTACATTTAAAAAAGAATCTTGGAACATTGGGTATAAAGAAAGAACATGGTAAGCAAAAATAGAGGCACACGCAATAGTTTTTCCTTCTCTTGACTTTTCTAAATTATGTTTGACAGTTGAAGCAAAAATATAACACCATCTAAGTGCTTCTCAGTGTATGCATAGGAAATATTTAAGAAAATTATATTGTAAATAGAAGAGAGTAAAAAATGTAACAGGAGATAAAGTTTCTACCTTCATCTGAACTGCTAAATTGTCAACACCCATTGTATTGTATACATATAATGGAATACTTAGAGTAACCACTTAAAAAGCTATACAAAGCAATACATCCCAAACACATAGAAAAATCAAGTCAGAATTCTTTAAAATCTTCAAATAATACACAGGATAGCAAGAAGATATAAATTGAAAAGTAAACAGGAAACAGAAAATGAAATAGCATATTTCAGCCCTAACATATCAATATTTACAAGGAACTGTCCACAAGAAACTAATTTCAAATATAATAATAAATGGAGGATGAATATCAAAGGATGGTATGACATTTCATTTTATAGGTCAGCTTGAGTGGGTCAGATGGTGTCTGGATATTTGGCCAATCAATATTCTGGGTGTGTCTGTGAGGGTGTTTCTGGATGAGATTCACCTTTGAATCAGTAGACTGAGTAAAACAGATTTACTCTACTTTCCCTAATGTGGGTGGGCCTTATCCAATCATTTAAAGACTCCAATAGAACAAAAAGGCTGAGTAAGAGGGAACGCGCCCTCCCTGACTGAGCTGGGACATTGGTCCTTCTGGCCTTTATCTTCAGGTTGAAACATTGGGTCTCAAACCTAATGGCTTTCAGACTAGAGCTTACAACTTTAGCTCTCCTGGTTTTCAGGCCTGTAGACCCGGACTGGAAGTACAAATCAGCTCTCCTGTGTCTTCAGCTTGCTAGCTGAAGATCTTTTCAGGACAATGTAGAACTTCTCAGCCTCCATTATTGCAAATCTTTCTATATCTATATCTATATCATCTATATCTATATCTAAATAGATCTATCTCTTAGATATATAGATATACCTTCTATTAGTTGTGTTTCTCTGGAGAACTCTGACTAATATAAGTGGGAAAATATTAATATATACTATGTAAACATTAATCAAAAGAAACAAATAATTGATAGAACCCTTGATAGAAAATCAGCAAGGATGCAGAAAAACTCAGTAACATTATCATCTAACAGAATTTAGTGGACTTTTACAAATTATTCCACACAATAAGAGCAAAATACCCATCCTTTATTCAACTGCCCACGGGATATTTACCAGTATAGACCATATCCTGGGGATAAAATGAGCTTCAATAAATTTATAAAAATGGAAATTATTCAGAGTATATTCTCTGACTTACAAAGGTTTCAAACTAGAAATTAATATTGGAAATATAATAGGAAAAATCTCCAAACACTTGGAAACCTAACAAGACACTTGTAAATAATTCATAGGTCAAAGAGAAAGTGTCAAGGGAAATTTAACAAATATATTAAACTGAATTGAAATGAAAATACAACATATAAAAATCTGTGGGACACAGCTAAAGCAATACTAGGAAATAACTTTATAGCACTAAACACTTACATTAGAAAACCAGAAAAATCTCAAATTAATAATCTAAGCTCCCATCTCAAAAACCTAGAAAAAGAAGAGTACAAACCCAAAGTAAGGAGAAGGCATAAAGCAATAAAGATTAAATCAAAAATTAATAAAATTAAAATTGAAAACAGAAAATTAATGGAGAAAGGCAATGGAAAAAAAGTTGATCCTTTGCAATGATCAATAATACTGGGAAAAGTGTATCATGACAAAGAGAAGACACAACTTACTAATATCAGGAATGAGACAGGAGATGGCACTATCAACCCTGCAGACGTCAATAGAGTTAACAAATCAAGATTATGAATACCTGTACACACATAAATTTGACAACAAGACTGTGTGTGGTGTTGGCAGGGGGATAGAGAGAATGATCAATAGATCATTTTCAATAGAGGTACACCCATCCAATTTATGACAGAGGTGCAAAAGCCATTCAATGAAGGAAGGAACATCTTTTCAATAAATGCTGCTGGTGCAATTGGTTATCCACAGGCAAAAAAAAAATGAACCTCAATTTCAACTTCATTCCTTAAACAAAAATAAGCTAAAAATGAATTATAGATTTAATCTGAAATCTATGAATCAAATGTAAATAAAATGTAAAGGTATAAAACTGACAAGTTAACATAAGAGAAAATCTTTGGGATCTAATGCTTGTGAAGAGTTCTTGGACATGATACCGAAGGCATAATTCATAAAAGAAAAATCAATAAATTGAACTTTATTAAAGTTAAAAACCTTAGCTCTGCAAAAGGCCCTGTTAAGAGGATGAAGAACAAACTACAGGCTGGGAAAAAATATTTCACACTACATATAAGATAAAGGACTCACAACTAGAATTTATAAATAAACCTCAAAACTCAACAGTAAAAAGCAATCTAATTAGAAAACGGGCCAAAGATCATGAGGCATTTCATCAAAGATATATAGAGATGGCAAATAAGCACATGGTGTTCAGCATTACTAGCTATCAAGGATGAGATGTTACTACACATCTATTAGAATGCCTAAAATTTTAAAAAATAGTGAAATTAGCATATCCTGGCAAAAGTGTATAAAAACTTCCTCTCTCACACATGGCTGGTGGGAGTGAAAAATGGTATGAACCACTGGAAAATAACATGGTAGTACTGGTATTATTATTATTATTTTTAAACTAGACATACACTTCCTCATGACCCAGCAATTCCACGGCTGGGTAGCTATCCCAGAGAAATGAAAATGTGTGTTCACACAAAAACCTGTATGCAATTATTGATAGTGGCTTTGCTGGTAATAGCCAAAACTAGAGTCCACCAAAATATCCCTCGTTAGGTAAATGGGACCAGGTGCGATGGCTCAATCCTATAATCCCAGCACTGTGGGAGGATAAGGCGAGAGGATAGCTTGAGCCCACTAGTTCAACACCAGCCTGGGGGAGACCTCATGTCTAAACAAACAAACAAACAAACAACAAACAAAAGGTAAACTGTTAAACAAACTGGTATATCCATACCACATAACTATTACCCAGGAATAAAAAGAATGAACTATTGATGCATGAACCAAGTTGGATGGATCTCAAGGACATTATGCCGACTCTACATATCACATACTGTGTGATTGTATGTATATACCATTATGGAAATGACAAAACCATAGACATGGAAAACAGATTCCTGGTTGTCAGGAGTTAGGGGTGGTGGAGTGGAGTGGAATGTGGGCATAACTAAACGGGGTAGTGTGGGGAAGATCTTTGCTTTGATGTACTTGTTATGTCTCTTTATTGTGGTGGTGGTTACTCAAATCAAAATATGTAGATGTGTTTCTTTGGGAACTAGGAACAGAAATGGGCTAGATACTCAGAATGGCAAGGTTAATTTTTTAGGAATCTTACCTAATTTTTTCTCATCAAAAGTGTTAATTTGGCCAACAAATATTTATTAAATGCCAGTTACCGAAATAGCTGATGGAATACAGAGATAATTAAAATATGTTCTTTTCCTTCAAATGGCTGACAATCTAGTACATGTGTAATCTCCAGTGCAATGTGATAGACAGATATCAACAAAACTGTTGCTGGAGGGCTCAGGTGGGTCTCCTGATGCCGGTGAGACCCCACCCCTAGCTGATGTGAGAAAGAATTCAGGGACAAGTCAGAACGAAGTGCAGGGCAAGAAGCCTCCATTGCTAAGTGAAAGCACACACAGAAGAAGTGTGTGCGCTCGTGAGAATGACTTGTGCATGATGGAGTTTGGGTTTCTAATTTATGGGTGTTTAATGAGTGGAATAATTATTAGGTATTCTGGAAAAGGAGGGGATTGTAGGGAGCCGCCCGGTTATCATCCCCTTTCTCCCTTGTTTGGGTTTGTCTGGAAGAGTCATGAACACCCTGACTGGGGTTTTGGCCACTTTCTCCCTTATTTTGGGTTTTCTGTTATCCTGTGATTTCTTTGTCTAGTTCCTGTTTTTGCTGTTGTTTGGGTTTTTCCATTCTCCTGCGACCACCCAGTGCTATTCCTATCTCAAAAACTGGCGAGAATGAGGCATTGAGGAGGTGTTGCTATTTCTGATCTGGGAGGAACCTGCAGAGCCTGCTGCTGTGAGGATGAGGAAGTTGTCTCAGTTTGGCACAAATGCTTCCATCCTCTTATCTCTTGTCCACCATTGATTTATCACGTCCCTTTCTCTGTGCACATGGTCTTGACCTCAGAATCCTTCTCAAACACATTCTAGGCAGCCAGTACCAAGCAAGCAGAGTGGCTTCTTGACATAGAAGAAAAGTTTCAGTTGAGTAATCTTAGATCGTAATAATCACTCCCCCTACGAGCTTTAAGGTTAACACTCAGGGTGAGCAATCTCCAAATTAACAGCCTTCAACATGTGGTCTGTGTTTTTTTCATGTTTGTGATTCTATTTAGATGTGAAGTGTTTAAAACATTTAAAATTTTATTGGTTGTAAATATCATGAACTATTTTATGGGTAACAATAAAATTGTATGACATAGAGACCTTCTCACAATTTCTAAACGTGGAATTACACATAGGCAACCATAAGCTGTCATGAGAGTTTTTTTAACCATCTTGGTACTCTCACTTCAATGATGCTTTAAGCACACGGGACTCCTGTGCATGCAGCTCACTCCTTGTTCTCAAGTCCTGCTGGATTCCCAGTCTTCATGGCCTCCTTATAAGTCTCAGCCCTGCTCCAGTCTCCAAGATCAATCCTGATTTTTGCCGAAGGCATTTAAGCAACTTTGGGATACGCTGAGCCCCAGTATCTGGTCACCTGTAGCTTTTACATGAGATTTTACAACCAAGCTTCTACTTAGATCCTATTTAAAATTGAAACTCAGAATTAGATATTGCCATTAAAGAGTTAATATTTGTATCCTCCAAAATCCACGTGTTGAAACCTGATCCCTAATGTGAAGGTATTTAGAGGTAGGGCTTTGAAAAGCGATTACATCATGAGGGTGAGGTCCTCATGAAAGGGATTAGTGCCCTTATAAAAGAGGCCCCAGGGAAATCTCTTTCTCCTTTTTGTCAGGACACAGAGAAAAGGCAAAAAGACAGCAGTGTATGAAGCAGGTCCCCACCAGACACTGAACCTACTGATGCCTTGATCTTGGACTTCCCGGCCTCCAGGATGATGAGAAATACATTTCTGCTGTTTATAAGCCATTCCATTTATGGTATTCTGTTAGCAGCCTGAACAAATTAACTCAAGTATACTGGGCCTGGCCCCTAAATCCCTTTTTAAAAAGCTTTAAGTAAACCAGGAATACAAGAAAATGACATTGGAAGAAAAGAAACACATTTATCAGTTGTAGATGATATGGCAATATACCTACAAATCTAATAAATTCAACAGATTGGGACAGGTGAGGTAGCTCATGTCTGTAATCCCAGCACTTTGGGAGGCCGAGTTGGGCAGGTCACTTGAGCCCAGAAGTTTGAGACCAGCCTGACCAATATGGCAAAACCTCATCTATACTAAAAATACAAAAATTAGTCGGGTGTGATAACAAGTGCCTATAGTCCCAGGTACTCAGGAGGCTGAGGCAGGAGAATCACTTGAACCTGGGAGGTGGAGATTGTTGTAAGCTGAGATCATGCCACTGCACTCTAGCCTGGGTGACAGAGAGGGATTCCGTCTCAACAACAACAAATTTACAGACTGTTAGACTATTAAATTTTTAAAAATGGCTTTATATAAGGTGGAATACAGAAATAAGTATTACTTTCTTCTACTAGCATTGAACAATTAGAAATTAAAATGGGAGAAATCATATTCAAGATATTGTCAAATGAGTTTGTAAAACATCTAACTTACAAAGAGCACTATATATATATATTTTCATTAAAGGACATAAAATAGGAGTAAAATAAAAGATATAGACTAATAACTCCTCATGGGAGGAAGACTAAATAACATACAGATGCTGTTACTTCCCAAGTAAATTTACAAAGATAATGAACATCTGATTAGGATTCCAGTAAATTGTTTTGGGAAATAGACAAGTTGGTTTTAAAATTCATTTGTAACAATGAAGTTAGTATTTGAAAAGAAGAATCAGAAGGGGAAATTTGCTCCCTAAGATAATACATAATTACTTAGATAAAAGTGGTTGGGTAATGGTATAGAGATAGATAAATAGATCAATAGATCAGTGGTACATAAGAAAGAATGCAGAAACAGACACATTGATATATGTGGGTTTATGTAGTGAATCTTATAATTTTATGTTGCCTGAACATCCATTTTGAACATTTAACTTTCTCTTATCAGTAGCAGAGTTAGTCTGTCTTGACACAGTTTCCAGTTCTATGCTCCCCCAACTGTCACACCCAGTTGCTCAGTGTTGTTGATCCAGCTATCTGTCTTATACAACTGCCTCCTGGTAACACCCTCCCTATGGGACAGCTGGATACAACCTACCTGACTGAACCTGCCTACCCCCATATCCTACATGGACTGTGCAGATGTGCTACAGTGATCACCTCTCAGTCACAGTGTGACCTGGAATTTGTGCCTGCTGCTTTGAACCCACTAACTAAAACTCTTGGGACATCTGTTTGAATAATGTCCTGGACTCCAATAAAGGGACTGGCCCATGGATCCCTCTCTCCACACACTCCCTGACCTGTGTGTGTATATGTGTGTACGCAATGCATGTGTGTGTGTGTGGCCTCCAGGCATACTGTGTACCCCCTGAACCCGTAAGTAGTCAAATATTTATTTCCATCTTGTAGCTCATCTAATCATTGAAGGATTGGTCTCCATCCAAAATAAATAAATAAATAAATAAATAAATAAATAATTCTAAGTTAAAACAGTTTAATATTATAATAAAGATAGTATTTTGAAAAAAAACACAAACTTACTCTCACATTGCATGATATAAATATAACTTGTAGATGAACTAAACTTCTAAATGTAGAGAAAAAAACATTGTTAGGTTAACTATGCTGCAATAGCAAAAATATCTTAAGATCACAGTAGCTTAACATAGGAAAGTTTCTTTTTTTTTTTTTCTTTTTTTTGAGACTGAGTCTCACTCTATCACCCAGGCTGGAGTGCAGTGGCATGATCTCTGCTCACTGAAACCTCCACCTCCTGGGTTTGAGCAATTCTCCTGCCTCAGCCACCTGTAGATCTGGGATTACAGGCACATGCCACCATGCTCAGCTAATTATTATATTTTTAGTAGAGACAGGGTTTTTCCATGTTGGCCAGGCTGGTCTTGAACTCCTAACCTCTGGTGATCTGCCTGCCTCAGCCTCCCAAAGTGTTGAGATTACAGGCATGAGCCACCACCCCCAGCCAGGAAAGTTTCTTGACTATGTGAAGTCTAAAGTGAGCCTGGAGACTCTTCAAGGGAAGCTTCCTTTCATGTGGTGACTCAGGGATCAAAGCTGCTTCCATTTTGTTCCCATAAAATTTGAACCATTTGGTTTCAAGGTGTATTGCTGAAGCGGAAGAGAGATCTAAAGGTTCACACAGGGGTCTTCATGATCAGGGGTAAAAATGACATAGAACTGCCTATGTCACTTCTGCCAACATCTCATTGGCTAGAATGAGTCACATCCATGTAATTTAATTGTGAAAAAGGTTGGAATGTAGTAAAATACATGGATATTAAGTCAGCATTAAATGTCTCAATCATAAAAGGTATAATTGTCAAGAATAGATATAATTTTTATAAACTTGGGGTTGAGGAAGGTTCTTCAGGATTATTTAGAAAAGAAAAAGCAATAAAGGAAAAACTAAATTTAACAATAGAAAAGTTTAAAAGAATTAAACAGTGAAGGATGCCAAAAACAAAGTTAAAAGGCAAGCAAGAGATTGAGAGAATATATTTGCCACACATACGAATGACAAATGTTAAAATTTCTAATGTGCAGAGTTTCTGTAAAGAAAAAATATGCCAGGTGTAGTGGCTTCCACCTGTAATCCCAGCACTTTGGGAGGCTGAGGCAGGAAGATTGCTTGAGCTCAGGAGTTTGAGACCAGCCTGAACAACATAGTGAGACCTTCGTCTCTACAAGAAATAAAAAAAATCAGTCAGGCATGGTGATGCGTGCCTGTAGTTCCAGCTACTCAGTGGGGTTGAAGTGGGAGGATCACTTAAGCCTGAAAGATTGACACTGCAGGGAGCTGTGATTGTGCCACTGCACTCCAGTCTGGGAGACACAGTGAGACCCTATCTCAAAAAAAAAAAAAAAAAAAAAAAAAGAAATTGACAAAGAAACCAATACAGAAAATAACAAGGCATATTAACAATTTTAAAAAATACAGATGGTCAGTGACATAAGTAATATATATATGAGGCAGTACATTGCAGTATTGTGGTAATGGCATAAAATTGAACACAATTTAATTTTCAATAAGAGTCTGACTAAATCACTTACAGTATGGCTATATGACAGAATATCATGTAGTCATTAAAGAACAACATGGATCTCTATACACTGACATGAACAAATATTCTTGATGTATAAGTGAAAAAAATGAGATGTAGATCACCATGGACAATGGTGATTGTAATTTGGGAAAAAATTAATGATATATAAATAAATAGATAAATAATATAAAACAATAAAAATATTAAAATATGACAAAATAGGGAAGGATATGGATAAAATTTTACATTGTTAATCTCTGAAAAGTAGGGAGGCATTCACTTTGTAATTCATAGAACTTTATTTTTTTTGGCTCAAGCTTTTAATACAAAAAATTCACCGGTGTACAAAAATGTGACAGTGTGACAATGACAACTATGAAATCCTGTGAATGAAAGTCCCCTCAAATGCACTCTCTGGTGCACATGCGGCCGCCCACACTAACTCCGGCGTGGAAACATAAACTAACGCAAACCAGTGCCACCAAGAAGCGCCAGCACGTGTGTTCTCCATTCCATCAATCACAAACCAATATCTACTCCAAACATCCAGTGAGGAAAAGTGTGGCATCTTCCCAGGAACAGCAAGGCAGACTTCTTACCCAAGATGGACCATCACAAATAAACCCAGCAAAAATAGCACTTCATACTTAAATTTAGGATAGTCATTCATGAGGATGGTCCCAATTCCAATACAAGAAAAATCCCCTGGCTCTCCCCACGACATCTTTTTTCTCTAGCGAATGTTGTTCTTGTTTATAGAGGCCTGGGTCATCAACCGCATTATTATCTCCTTTGGTCAAAAACTTGATATGCCCATTTTGTTTTTCATGAATCTTCAAGACTCGGTGAACTATAAGAATCCTTCTTCCTTCTATCCTTAAAACAGCAGTTTCTCCCACTTGTATGGAATCTTCAACTCGATTTGTTAGAAAGAGAAGATCTCCCCTATGAAATGCGGGTTCCATGCTGCCACTGAGCAGCACTACAATTGGACTTTCACTCCCAGTTATTACCATTAACCCCTTCCAGATCATTAGCGCCGATGAGACAATCATTCTGAAATTTAGGACTTGATAACAGAGCTGCTGCTTGTTCATCTGTGGCACATCATCCAAAACGTCTAGAGACAGCATGGTGGGGATGGCGAGCAGGACACTGGCAAGGGAGACGGCGCGAGGACCAGCGGGCGGAACAACTGGCCTGTAATTCATAGAGTTTTCTAAGTGATAACTTTTGTCTTTTTGTGTTCTGGGCATGTTTTAAACAAAACCTTTAATAATATTCACTCATTCATTTATTTATCTACCCATCTATCCAACTATCCATCCATCTTTCCATCCATTCGAATTCTATCATACCCAAGAAACATTGATTACAAATCTATCTGTAGGCATTGTGTTTGCCATGCACATTGCAAGTAACACTTAGTTTGGCACAGCTTGGAATAAGAAGAAAAATGCCCCTGTGTTTTTTCCTTTTTCTTCTAGTTGACTATTTTAAAACCAATCAACAAAACATAAAGAGTCTGGTCCTGTGCTTCTTGCACACACCATCTGTTTTGGCTTCCCTGGCCTCTGGCCTTTGTCTGCCCTGTAGATGACAGATTAGTAGGGGACATCCTTTATAGTAGGAAATGGAGGTCAATAAAATTTGCACCAGGCTTTTCAATTTAGTATCATCCCAGTCAGGACATCCCAAAATAAAATTTGTTTTAAAAATAGATCTAGGAGGAGAAAAAAGATTGAAAACAAACAATTAATCCTCTTATGTCACTGATTCTGTGAGAAAACCCGATTTAAAAACAAATCAGTTTCTTGTTCAGGTGCAATGATTTTGCGGGTAGAAAAAAAGCAGAACAAAAATAGTGTAAAGAGTCCAGTGTGATAAAGGATACTATAGAGCAAAACAGGAAGTTGTTTAATGGAAGGGAATAATTGACCTCAGAGCCTGAGACGTGAATAGATCCTTGGATGCAGAAGTTTTTGCATTTGTGAAGTGTTGTATCGATGCTTTATTGACCAGATTTGAATTGTACACCATGGATTCTTTCTTTTTTTGAGAAGAGTCTTGCTCTGTCACCTAGACTGAAGTGCAGCGGCGCGATCTCGGCTCACTGCAACCTCTGCCTCCTGGGTTCAAGCAATTCTCTTACCTCAGCCTCCCGAGTAGCTGGGATTACAGGCATGTGCCAGCATGCCCGGCTAATTTTGTATTTTTAGTAGAGATGGGGTTTCTCCATGTTGGTCAGGCTAGTCTAGAACTCCCGACCTCAGGTGATCCACCCATCTTGGCCTCCCAAAGTGCTGGGATTACAGGCTTGAGCCACCCCGCCTGGCTGGACATTGTAAAATTTTACTCTGATAATTCAAGCAAAATTTCTCCTTGAATTAAAGAAGAGTATGAGGGAGGCTATTGTGAGATACGTTTTATTTTTAATCTCCATTTTGATCTTACAGGGGAGGAAATGAATGCTCAAAGAGATTGATTCTGTGATTTGTTTGACTTAGAGCCAGTAAGTAGAAGAACCGATCTCAAACCAGGTGTACCAACCCCAGACACTAGCAGAACATTCTCTTTATGTAAGGCCTCAAAAGCTTACTGGTTGGTGTCTGCTGACTTGTTTTTCTCTGTTATCTTGCCTGTCTGCAGTGACAAATTCAGTGCAGCTCTAACTCATGTGGACAGAGAGGAAATGATTCTAGGATTGAGGACTTAAGGGTGTTTGGAAGAGAAGAGGATTGTTTTGTTTTGTTTTGTTAGTTGTTGTTTTCCTCAGACAGGACCTTGCTAACACTTTCAAATATGTAGGCTGTTTGCTGTTTCCTTTATGTTGGTCCTTGAGAAGGATCTGCCCTTCTACCCTGTTTCCCTGGGGAGTGTGGACAGAGCCTTTGTCTTGGGGGAGGGGGGTTGTCTTGGGAAAAGGGGCACAGGGCATCCTTAGGACCTGCCCTGTCTAAGGAGAGAAAGCCGAACAGATGGCAGCTGCCACTCAGAGGGCACTTTGTGGGAACGCTGGCCAGAGCAGGCTTCCTGCGCTGCGATGCCAAATCCTTCCCTTCCAAGGCAATGCAGAGGAGCCTGATGTGGCTTGGGGCCAGTGGGCTTGTGGCCAAAGAGCACTAAATCAAAGCAAAAAAGAGGTGACACCTTAAAAGCAAACGACATTTCATGTTTGTTTGTTTTGGAAGGCAGAGAGAAATAAGTTGTAATTGCAAAAGAGTAGAAGATATGAAACAACATGGCTGTAAAATATTTTAACGTTATTTGTTTGTAAAAGGCTTTTCTTTAATGAATATGCTCTATTCTTATTAAGCATCTTTCCCAGTATTTCTCTAAATGAGGATGGTGAGTTTGTAAATTCTGGTTTTACCTGAAAAACGGTGACCTGGTGTTAGGGAGGTTCTTATCCCTTTAAAATAAACATAATGCACTAGTTTGTAATCTCTGCAGGTATATTAAAATGTTTTCAGTGATAAACATTCCTAGCTTTAAAGCTTTTATCTCTTATTCAAATTCAAGATCTATGTCCTTAATGAACTCTTTCAACTGGACATTCAAACATGGAAATTGTTTCTAGATTCTCATCTCCCATAATCAGCTGAGAATGGCTGTGAATTCCCAGAGAAAGACATGCTGCAGTCAGGGCTGAGCTTCTGCAGGGAATATTATGGGAGCATAGATCTTGGGGTACGTTTCTTCAGAACCCAGGGGACACCTAGGCACTCACTCATTTATTGTGATCATACCTTTAATCTTTTTTACTTATGTTTCAGGAATATAAGAAAATGTGTTTTAAAAGCATGAACACTCATACTTGCTGAGTATAATGCCTGACTAAGAAATAAGGCATTATACCTTATTAATAAGAAGAAAATGCCAAGCTACCAAAGCATACATTGGAAAGCAATATGATAGAGTAGAAATAATGCTAGCTTTATTGTTCCTTTACATTTATTAGTAACCTTTAATGATGAGCTTTTGTTTGTGTCAGGAACTGAAGTTGCAGAGATAAAACTCTGAAATTACAGGTGTCCACCACCATGCCCAGCTAATTTTTGTACTTTTAGTAGAGACAGTGTTTCGCCATGTTGGCCAGGCTGTTCTCGAACTCCTGACCTCACGTGATCCACCCGCCTCGGCCTCCCAAAATGCTGGGATTACAGGCGTAATGCAGATGATGAAAGATAACCGTTTCCTGTCTCAGATGTGATGAGAGACTTGTAAGAAACACACACACACGCACACATACACACATGCACACATACCCTCTAATATACTTCAGGAAGTGCTGTGGCAGACGGAAGCTCTGGGAACTAAGAGATCACAAGTAAAGGGAACCTAACCCAAAGTGGGAGCAGGGTTAAGCCAGGCAACCCTGGAAGGAAGGGTGCAGCAGGCAGGAGGAACAGCATCTGCTTAACTCTGGGGTGGGGCGGAGCACTTGCACACAGGCAGCTGCCATGAATGTGGCTGGCTGGTGTAGGCTGTGCTGTTGGTGGTGGAGAGGAATTGTGGGGGGGCCTGGGTACCCACACCAAACAGCTGGGGCTTTCAGAGGAGACCCAAAAGTTCACATCTGTTTTCTCAGAGACTAAGGTGGAGATTTTTGCCTGGAGGGGTCTGAGGAGCACATTAGAAGCTATGCGAAGAAGCTCTTGAAATTGTGCCCAACATATTCGGAGTATGTGAGGGTGGGTAGGTGTGTGTGCATGTGTGCGTTTTCCCCTGGGAAGGTTTGCTTATGTTCTTTCATCTTAAAATGTGTCATAACTCTCAGAAGGGGTGAGGAGCTTGACTAGGACAGAAGAGGGTGGTCAGATTGGAAGGTTACTGCAATACTTCAGATGACTAACAATGAAGTCTTGGGCCGATAAAGTTGTCCTCGGGATGGATGGGCCAGGACAATTTCAGATAGAATAAAGATATAGTGCTGACACGATGTGTTATCTGATTAGACCTGTAGGGGGAAGGCGAGATGGAGGAAGCTGCCCAGTGCAAGGCCTCTCGAACTGTGACCTGCACCTGAGCTACCTGCGGCTTCTGTTCAAGTGTAGGTTCTGACTAGAAGGCCTGGGGAGGACCCAGAGATTCCTCATGGCTAATAAGTTCTCTGGTGATGTCCATGCCATGCCACTGGTGCTGAGCAGCATTTTGAGTCGCAAGGGTGGAGGTAGCATACTCTAGGTCCAATTCTCAACCTCGGCTGTCAACGCTTTCTTTCTTTAATGATTATGGGGCTTGGCATTGTGAGCATGGTAGGTGGTTGGACAGCATCGCTGGCCTCTGGTCATGAGATGACAGTAGCACTCCTGGGGATTGCTGGGGAGACAAACAACCAAAAACGTCTCCAGGTATTACCAAATATGCAGGGGTGGGAGTGGGGGCAAGACACTGATCTAGAGGTTAACCGCTCCGGCTTCATGTTAAAATCATCTGGGGAGTTTTAGGAGCTATCAGTGCCTGGCCTCACCCAGACTGATTATATTTTAATCTCTGTTTGGGGGTTGGGGAAGGTGCCCACCCAGCTTTCAGGAAGTCCAGTGTGCAACCATCTCCATGGCTGATGCGGCAGCCCAGCTGATAAAACCCTTGACTACACCTGAACGCAGGAACAGGAGCAGTGTGGGCGGGGAGGTGGCGTGAGGAGTGAAGATAAGATAAGGCTTCAGATTTACATGTTGATACAACGGAAATGCCTGGGGCTCATTCAGGTGGAGATGCTCACTTTGATTTTCTTGGTCACTGACAAGCTCTGTGGTCTTGGGTCTATGAAATATATTTTCAGGTTTTTCTTTTACCTGTCAGTTCTGATAGTGTCTACTCTATGAATAGAGTAGATTGACGAAAAGGTAAAATAAATGAATGGATGTGAAAGAAAGTAATAGCTGTCTTACACTATTGCACACACACATGCTCGAGGATTCTTCAGAATTTTATTTGAAAAATCGTATTTTTGAAAGTTTTGGAAAAGACAGAACAACATTTTATAATATCAGGGCAAGAAGTGATTTCTAGAAAAAAGAACAACAAACAAAAAGCACAAATCATAATTAATACATTCAAGTAAATTAAAAAGTACCATCAGGAAAGTTAAAAGACCAAGACTGAATGAAGGTATTTGCATAGCATATAATTGACAAAGCTTTAGCATAAAGAATATGCAACCAGCTCCTAAAAATCAGTTACAGAAAGATGAACAGCCCAAGAGAAAATAGACAAATGATATCAATAAGAAAGCTACAGAAGAGGAAACAGAAATAGCCAATATACATAATACTACAAGATGTTCAACCTCCGCAGTGATCCAGCAAATGGCAGCTGGAGCTGCAATGTACACTATTTCTTACCTACCAGATAGGCAAAAATTTACAAGTCTGATACGATGAAATGTTTCTGAAATGGTAAGGAAGAGGAAACTCATGCTGCTGGTAGGGATAAAAATTAGTACTACGATTTTGTGAGCACTTTGGCAGTATTAAAAGTTAAAATGCCTAATAACGTGTGACGCCATAATTCCATTCGTAGGTAAGTTGTATAAATGCAGAGAAGATTGCTGCAGCATTATTTCCAAAAGTGAAAAATTGCAAATGCCCTAAAGGTCTATCAGTAAGAGAATGGCTAAATAAATTGCATTCCTTTTAACATAATGGAATTTGTGTATTTTTATGAATATAAATAAATTAGAGCTTTAGGTATTAACAAAGGTAAATATCAATGGTGATGTTGAAATAAATGGTAAGTTACAGAAGCCTGAGCTTCCGTAATTAGTGTATCCTGTTTATTTAAAATGTAAAAAATACAAAACAAGACTATATTTTATTTACATTGGCATACATTCTTACTTTAAAAAGAATCAAGTGCATGCACGGGAATGTTGAAAACCAAATTCGGATATTGGTTCTTTGTAGGGGAGAGAGAAATGAGATTGGGGAGAGCAATACAAGGTGGAGAAGTTGAATAGTTTGCCCTGGTGTCAATAGCTTAGAGAACAGGAGAGCCTGGATTATACCTCAGCCTCCGGCCCCAGAACATGAACTCTTATGCTCTGTGGTTCATCCTGAATTTAAACTCTATTTCCATATTGAAAAAAAAAGTTTCCTGGATGAGTTGTGTTCAATCTGCTTATGATAATTTAATTGGAGAAATTATTGATAAATAATCTTAAATTTTGTGATTTAATCTTAAAATATTTCTAGCACAGTGTTTCAGTACTAGCAAGTATCATAGTGTAATTGTGTGACTACCTGTATTTTTTAAACCTACGTTTGATGTCTAATATATTGACTAAAATAAAATTCCTCATCGTTGAAGTTCAAAGATTCAGTACAATAATGCTTAATTTTTTATAAATCAACTTTTTATTCCTTTTTTAATTAGTTTTCTACTCTTAAAAGTTCTAAATTTTCTACTAAAAAATTCTAGTTTAATAAGATTTTGTGAATTTTATAAAAACATCTCTTTATATTGAGAAGAAGGAAGGAGTCCATAAATCTTGAGTTTGAGCCTGTGATATGGTTGTTTGGCTGCCAGAAATGTCTGAAATAGGACCCAACATGTACATGGAGCTTTCCTAATTTAAAAGTTCCTTCATGTACATGCTCACTCTTTGTCTTCCAGCTCAGATTGCTATAACCAAGTCCCATGGACCCACTGACTTACAAACGGGAATTCATTTCTTATAGTTCTGGAGGCTGGAAGTCCACAATCAGGGTACCAGCATGGTTGACTTCTGGTGAGGGCCTCTTCCATGTTGCAGACTGCTGATTTCCTGTGTATCCTCATGTGGCAGAAAGACAGCCAGCTATCTCTCTGGCTTCTTTTCATAGGGGCACTAATCTCAGTTACGAGGGTCCCACCCTCATGACTTTATCAGCTCCCACAGGTCCCACCTCCAAACATCATCACATTGGGATTATGGTTTCAGCATATGGATTTTGTGGGGGGACACAGACATTCAGTCCATTGTACCCTTGAACCCAAGGATTCTGTGGGGTGGGTAGATGCTATTTGTTACACTCATCAATTTGCAATTGATACTAAAGAGCAGTAGTTTAAGTGATTTGCCTCTGAGACCCAGTGACCCTGTGGGGATTGGAGCCAGAATTGCAATGTAAAGCCCTTGGTGTTATCACTTGTGTTTGGTCCACTTGGACCTGCTGGTTATCACGCACAGAACCATTGCTCATTGATTTGACCCCTTTCTCTTCACTGGAGCAGCTCTCCAGACCACCATGGCCTTCCCTGCACATCCTCCTTCTGTCCAGAGCAGCAACAGCTCTTGGCTCAGTTCATCACTTCCCCCTTGAAATGCTCTCTGGCTTCTGGGACCTCCTCTCTTGCTCTTTCTCAGTCACTCTGCCATCTCCACACTTCTAAATATTGGAGGTCTCAGGACTGTGTCTTTGAAGTTCTCCTGTATCTACCTGCATTTGTTATTTCTTTAAAATTTAAAATATTGTAAAGACATACATAAATCAACAGAGAAGTAAAGTCTAGGAAAGACCTTGGCTTTTGATCTATGTACCTGACCACTACCATTACATTGAGAATTAAACCATTTTCAGAGAATAGTTATTGGTTGATTTTTATTACGCTTTGGATGATGCTAATACCCGAAATGTCAGTATAAGAGCTAGGCTAACACACCAAAGGCTTCAGAAAACCACTTTCCCCCCATCCTCAAATTTTGAGGCAGATTAGGAGCTAGAAGGATAATGGGTGGTGTTCATAGCACTGGGAATTTAGCAATTTTACCGACAAATTAAGGGGAGGGGAGAAGGTGAGTGTTAAATGTAGCCATTTCCAAATCCTTGGGATACTGTGTTAACCCTCAAGAGAAGCAACCGATAAGGAACCAGAAAGACATTTGGCACTGAGAGGCTGGGGACACATAGCCTACAAAACAGATCAAGTTGAAAGAGATATAATGAAGTAGTGAAATAAATTTATTGTGTATCGGTTGATGATATGGGCTAAGAAAAAGAAATAGTTTGTGGGATAGAGAGTGATGGTGTGAAAGTGCTATTTTTCACATAATGCCCAGGGAAGTGCTAAAGATAATATTTGACTAAAGGCTTGATTGAAAAGAGGTCAAGCTAGCTTTGGAGTTTCCAGTAGGCAGTTTGACATGCACATTGATTGGTAGGGGGTGGGGTGTGAGCTGGAGTCCAGATTCAGGAGTTGTTGGCACATAGCGGGTATTGAAAACCATGGGGCAAGATGAGGTCATCTAGTCAATGTTTAGTGGCCATGAAAAGAGCAAGGCCCCTAAGAGATGTGGGACATCTCAAAGGAAGTGTACCAAAGCTGACTGGGATGGAGGGTCTAAGCAGGAAGGTGGAAAACACAAGTGGGGTGATATGGTTTCTCTGTGTCCCCACCCAGATCTCATCTTGAATTGTAATTCCCACAGTTGCCACATGTCGTGGGAGGAACTGGTGGGAGGTAATTGAATTACGGGGGTGGGTCTTTCCTGTGCTGTTCTTGTGATAGTGAATAAGTCTCATGAGATCTGGTGGTTTTATAAAGGGAGTTTCTCTGCACAAGCTCTCTCTCTTGCCTGCTGCCATGTAAGAAGTCCCTTTGCCCTTCCTTCATCTTCTGCCATGTTTGTGAGACCTGCCCACCAGCCATGTGGAACTGTGAGTCAATTAAACCTCTTTTTCCTCCCAGTCTCAGGTATGTCTTTAGTTTCCACAGTGTGAAAACAGACTAATACATGGGGTATCATGGAATGCAAAATAAAAGTCTTTCAAGAAAGGAGGTGGGTGTTAGTATGTCTTTTGCTGCTATGAAGTCAAGTAAAGAAAGAATTGTGAAGTAGCTATTATGGTAGATCTTCTTCACAGGTGGCCTCACCGATTCCTTCTTCTCCATATGACACACATACTTATGGGGTGATGGTTGAAGCTGGATCTAGAGGAAAAAGGAATTTTTTTCTTTTTAAAGATAGGAAATTCTAGAGCATGTTTGAAACAAGACAGAAGGAAATAGATGATATAGGTTGTAAATGGAATTCAGAAGTGAAAAAGCACAAGGCCTTTGGTAGGGTATTTCATTGGTAGCAATAGAATGGAGTACACAGTATGGGAACAGAAGCAAGTGGATTGTTCTTTGGTGGATGGAAGATGAAGGGCCTCCTCGTGATAGTTCCTAGTTTCTTCGAAAGGCAATGTTAACATCTGATAGGGCTGGAGGTGTGTATTTTTATGAGAGGTTTGAGCCAAGAGGAACAAACAAAAGGGAGAAAAAAACCCTCTGCCCCTCCTATTTTGTTTTCATTATATGAGCTTCCCTCGTTCATAAAATATTAGTGACCATTTTTATATTAAGCACAAAATAATATAATTTAAGTCAGAATTCAGTTTTTTTCTTACAATTTCACTAAACTAGGTTTTAAAGGTTACTTCTCTGTTCCTAAGACCCATTTATTTTCTAATTTTATGCTCAATATAAACATGTAGTTGTGATTTATTAAGAAATTATTAAAAGGAAATACTTATCATTTATGTTTAGTAATTATAATCTGTCTTTACCATTCTTTTTTAGGAAGAAAAGTGAAAACCATCTTAACAGGTTTTAGAATGAGATTTTCATGACAGCCAATGCAATGTCCATGCTTGTTTATGAAATATTTGAAGTGTTTAAAGGAAATATCCATGGATTATCAGGATTTTAAAAAGTCATACGTGCTGTCAAACTCTCTAATGCACAATATTGGAATGCCACCACTAAGCCAGCTAAAATGTGCTAAAGGTAATTAAATATGTCTGAGAGTTGTTTTGTGCCTTTTGGGGGGTTTGAGTTTTAGAGCTTTGGTTGTTTGTAAGGGTTAGTCAGAGAATAAAAGTGTCATGGTAAGTAAGGAAATGTTCATGAAATAGGGCACTCATCCTCACAATTTTTTTTTTTTTTTTTTTTGCTACTGATATAGCTGTTGTTAGTGATAAGGAATTTAACATGCTTTATTTTAGAAAAAGAAAAAATGGAACAAATGTATCTTAGATTTCAATGAGTATTTATAGCAAGGGAGACTTTTCTGTTTGTAATGACACAGGATGGTCACCAAATAATCGACCCAATGGAGGGCTGGGGCTCTGTCTGAGCCTAGAGCCTGGTCCCAGTGGCATCCTGTTGTTGTTTTTCTTCATTCAGGGATATCCACATGGAGGAGGTTTGAGGAAATCAGATTGGACACAAGCTCTGAACAGTTTTTACTGCTAGAAGCTGTAAATATTCTAAGACTTGTTTCGCTTTTCCTGGGGTTAATATTTCTTGGGCAATGGGATAGCATCCTACTTTTGATCTGCATGGGATGTTGCATAAGCTACTTGGTAAAATTAGGGGGCAGAAGTAGTCTCCAGCGTTCCTTCCACTTCTGTGTTTCTGAGTCCATATAAATTAAATTTCACATGACGCTGAACTGTAAGAAGTAACTCCCAACATGATTCTGCATTTGCCAATCTGACTTTTAAAAAGTCACACAAATATATTAAAACCCAAAAGGTGTTGAGTGAATAAAGTATTTGAAATTTAAAAAATGATACCTGGAATGAAAGGAAAGGATGCCTTGACCGGTTTCACTGGGGTAGCCCCACTGTTCCAACGTTTGAGAGTATGAAAGAGTATAAAATGATGTCTCATTAATACCTCCTTACATTATTTTGAATTAATCAAAATAAACATAGAGCCCATTTTCTGACAGTCTGGGAGCCCAAACTTGGCATCCTATAGTTGTTCTTTGAGAGAAGTCGAGGACTCAAAGGCCCAGCTCTCACCAGACTGTTCAGAATGTAAATTTTACCAACTCCAAAACCTGAGGAAGACACTGATATTTCCGCTTCTCAATATTACAATTAGAAGGATTTCCTGGTATGTTACTTAATTGTGCCTCTGTTTTCTCACCTGAAAAGTCAGAATAATGGTACCTACTTCATAGGGCTATTTTGAGGATTAAGTGAATAATTTTATACAGTAGGTAAAGTTTTTTTAGTATTAATATAATTTGTTATTATTGCCCCTTCTCCAATACGATTTCCTTCCTCTTAAAAGTAATATGCATCATTGCACCATTCTTGTACAGGTTTTTGTGCTTCCATAACAAAATTATGTACATGCTTTAAACATTTGTATAGTTGCTAATATATATACATATATACATATATATGTATATATATATTTTATTGTTGTTGTTGTTTTTTTGAGATGAAGTTTTGCTCTGTCGCCAGGCTGGAGTGCAGTGGCATGATCTTGGCTCATTGCAACCTCTGCCTCCTGTGTTCAAGTGATTCTCCTGCCTCAGCCTCCCAAGTAGCTGGGACTACAGGCATGCAACACCATGCCCAGATAATTTTTGTATTTTTAGTGGAGATGGGGGGTTTCACCATGTTGGCCAGGATGATCTTGATCTCTTGACCTCACGATCCACCCTCCTCGGCCTCCCAAACAGCTGGGATTACAGGCATGAGCCACCATGCTCAGTCTCTATAGTTGCCAATATACATATTCTTGTATAATGTGTTTTGAGTCTGCAAAATGTTTTTGATATTTGTTTGATATATGTTTATCTAGCTTACTGATTTTTACTGATATATGACTTGGAGTTTACTTACTCATTGCAATATTAGTGACATTTAGACACTTCATTTTTTAAAAACAGAGACAAAGTCTTACTCTGTTGCCCAAGCTGGAGTGTAATGGTGTGATCTCCCCTCACTGCAACCTCTGCCTCCTGGGTTCAAGCGATTCTTCTCCCTCAGCCTCCCAAGTAGCTGGGACTACAGACACACACCACCATGCCTGGCTAATTTTTGTATTTTTAGTAGAGACGGGGTTTCATTGTGTTGGCCAAGCTGGTCTTGAACTCCTGACCTCATGATCTGCTTGCCTCTGCCTCCCAAAGTACTGGGATTATACCACACCTGGCCATTTTATTATTTTTTTCAATACCATTGTTATCCTATACATATTTCACTGGGCTCCATAAGGCGCTATCTGGAAGCGGATCTGCTGGGTCATACAAACTGTGCATTTTCAACCATAATAGGGATTGCCACATTGCTATCCGAAGTAGTCAAAGTTACAGTTTCAACAACAGTGCATGTATAAGTGTTCTGTCTTCTCTGTCTCCTTGTCAACATTTACAGTTGTGTCTTTGCCAATTTGACAGGTGTGAAAAGACATCCTACGGCTTTAGTTTGCATTTTCCTGATGAACAAATAAGGTGAGCAACTTTTTATATTTATTGGCTCTTCAGATTTCTTTTCCTGAGTCTTGTCTGTTTGTATACTTTGCTATTTTTCTATCAGGTTGTTTGTCTTTTCCTTTTGATTTGTAGATCTCCATAGACTCATGAATGTACAGTTGATTCTCATTCTCAGTAGTTACATTCTGTAAAGTCACAAAGAACACTGAATTAGTGAATACTGAACCATTGCTCCCAGGGGAAGTACAGGGCTAGGTTCCAGGGAGCCGTCCTTCACTACATTTTCATCACCTGATCCATACATAAACTTGTTTTATGTATGTTTCTGCTTAAAGACACATATTTAATATATATTGTTGATTCATTAGCATTGAGTTCATGGCCAACAGCACCGTAACTCCTACCTAAATACATGTAACACATATATTTTCTTTTTTTTTAATTTAAATTTAAATTTTAAGTTCTGGGTACATGTGCAGGATGTGCAGGTTTGTTACATAGGTAAGTGACATGTGTATTTTCTCTACAAGGCAATCACAACCTCTTGTGCTTAGGAACATCAGACAGCACTTCAGCGATATGCTTTGGGGCCATTTTAAATAGGGAAGTCACTACCAAAAACACAAAAGTGCAAAAATGTGGCACTAAATACACTTTGAAAAGGACACTTGTTTACAGTATGCGAGTTGAAATAAGAAGGCAGAATGCTGCCTTGTTTGGCCTCAGCTGGGAACATGCATTTCAGGTAGCTCAAATTTTTCACTGCTCTGTGCATGGCTGTGAATGACTGTGAAAGTACCATCAGTATTGATGTTGAAGTTACAAATACATTTTAGCGAGTAGGTGAATTCACAAATAAGGCATCTACAGATAGTGAGGACTGACTTTAATTTGTACACAATTCAAATATTTTTGTCCACTCTGTAATTTGTTTTTAAACAATGTGTCTTTTGTCATACAGAACATTTAAACATTTTCAATTTTACTAAGCTTTCCTTATATGGTTTATGGGTTCCATTTTGTTTTAGACATCTTTCCCTGTCCTGATCTCAGATAAATATTCTTACATGTTATCTTACAAAAGTTTTATAGCTTTGCCTTTCTCATGTAGATTTTTTGTTTGTTTGCTTTTTTGAGATAGGTTCTTACTTCTGTCACCCACGCTGGAGTGCAGTGGCATGATCATGGCTCATTGTAGCCTCAACTTCCTGGGCTCAGACGATCCTCCCACCTCAGCCTCCCGAGCAGGGGGTACTACAGGCATGCGCTACCACACCCAGCTAATTTTTTTGTGTTTTTAATAGAGACAGGGTTTTCCCATGTTGCCCAGGCTGGTCTCAAACTCCTGGGCTCAAGCAATCCACCCACTTTGGCCTCTCAAAGTGCTGGGATTACAGGCATGAACCACCATGCCCAGCCTCCCATGTAGATTTTTAATCTATTACAGTTTTTTTTTTTTTTTAGTAAACGATGTGATAGGAATTGAATAAAAATTCTCCAAACCTATTAACTAGAGCTTTTGATTTTATTCATAGTTTAGCTTCTGTTATATATCAAGTTCCCATATATAATGGTCTGTTTCTAAGCTATTCTTTTCCAAGTTTGTGCATGCTTTAAGAAAGTCCATACTTTAAGTAATCCCAGCACTTTGGGAGGCCGAGACGGGCGGATCACGAGGTCAGGAGATCGAGACCATCCTGGCTAACACGGTGAAACCCCGTCTCTACTAAAAAATACAAAAAACTAGCTGGGCGTGGTGGTGGGCGCCTGTAGTCCCAGCTACACGGGAAGCTGAGGCAGGAGAATAGCGTAAACCCGGGAGGCGGAGCTTGCAGTGAGCTGAGATTCGGTCACTGCACTCCAGCCTGGGCCACAGAGCGACACTCCGTGTCAAAAAAAAAAAAAAAAAAGAAAGAAAGTAAGTCCATACTTTAACAAATTATTACAGCTTTATGATAAGTCTTTCTATTTGGAAAGGAATGCTCCCACCTTATTCTTCTTCAGAATTGTATCTTACTTCCCCCAAATGAGTTATAAGACTTGTCAACTTCTTTGAAAAATGTGGTTAGTTTCATGATTAGAATAGCACTGGATTTACAGGTCTTTTGGGGGAAAATTATCATTGTTATATGACACTGGGTTTTTCCATCTATAAATCATAGTGTTTTTCTCCTTTACTTAAATCTTCTGTAGTATCCTTTCAAAAAGTAGTTATAATTTTTCTCAATGCAGATCTTGTATATCCCTTGTTCAATTTATTCCTAGGTACCTTGTAGTTTGGTTGCACTTTGAATGAGATTTTTTAAAGGCATCATTCCTAACAGATTTTTGCAGATATATAGTAAACCATTAACTTTTATCTAGCAATCTTGCTAAAGAACTTATCAGTTTTAATGATTTGTCTATAGATACTCTTGAATTTTTAATGCAGGTAATTATATCATCTATGAAAACATATAACTTTGTTTGTTCTTCAAAGTTAAAGTATTATTTCTTTTTCTTGTTTTATTGTGTTGGCCAGTGTTTTTATCTTGATGCAGCTGTGTACTTGCAACAAATCAGCTCTGTGTTTTCAAATTACCAGTTGGAACCAGGTATCTTCTCTGTTTATAGTCTGCAGTAGTCTATTACAGAACTCTGGAAGACGGCCTAGGTCCTGGGCACATTTTTAAACTACCTATGCCTTAGTATCCTAATTTATAAAATAGAGACAATAATAGTACCTTCTTGATCAGGCTGTTTTGATGGCTAAGCAAGTTAATATTTATAAAACTGTGTCTGACATGTATAAAGAACTCAACAGATCTTACCAATCACTACTACTACTGCTAGTATTGCTACATAAGAATGACATTGGCTTTGGGAGTCCAAGGTGGGTGAATCACACGGTCAGGAGATTGAGACCATCCTGGCCAACATGGTGAAACTCTGTCTCTACTAAAATACAAAAAATTAGTTGGGTGTGGTGGCATGAGCCTGTAATCCCAGCTACACGGGAGGCTGACACAGGGGAATCACTTGAACCCAGAAGGTGGAGGTTGCAGTGAGCCGAGATCACGCCACTTTACTCCAGCCTGGGGACAGAGAAAGACTCCATCTCAAAAAAAAAAAAAAAAAAAAAAAAAAGGAATGACATTGGCTAACAAGCACATAGTAGATATATACATTTATGGGGTACCTGAAGTATTTTGATATAGGCAGGCAATTCATAGTAATCACATCATGAAAAATGGGGTATCCATCCCCTCAAGCATTTATCTTTTGTGTTGCAAACAATCTATTATACTCTTTTAGTTATTTAAAATGTACAATTAAATTATTTTTTACTATAGTCACCCTGTTGTGCTATCAAATACTAGGCCTTACTCATTCTTTTTAACTATTTTTTTGTACCCATCTATTCACTTTTGATATTAAGATTTTGTAAGTTTCATAAAATGAGTTCTTTAGTTTTCATTCTCTTTCTATTCTCTTAAGTGGGTTAATGTAAAAATAGGAATAATTTGATTTTTAAAATTTTGGCAAAACTCACATTTATAACTGGTTAAGCCTGGAGATTTTCTGACATTGATGATTGATTTAGTTATTTAATGCTTTATGTCCGTTCACATTTTAAAATGTCTTTTGGAGTTAATTTTAGTAATTCGTATTTTCTAGTTGTCAAATTTATTGGCACAAAGTTGTTCACAGTATCTTTTTATGATGTCTTAAAGTTTTACTGTATCTGTTATGACCAATTTTCTCATACAAAGAGTAAAATCTGTTCTGTTAGTTTATTTCAGAGATTTAGCTTTTGCTTTCATTTCTCTTTTATTTCCATAATTTCTTCTTAATTTCATCATTTTTCATTATTTCCTTTTACTTTCTTTGGGTTAACTGTGCTCTTTTACTAAATCCTAGAGTCATATGCATAGCTCATTAATTTCCATTTCTTCCTAATGCATACACTTAAGCACCTACATTCCCTTTAAATACTGATTTTGTGGCATCCCATGGAGTACTACATGTTTAGTTTAAAGAGTCACCAATAATTATAATAAAAGAGTTACTTCCCTTCTTAATGTCCTTATCCGTAACCTTATTCCACAGAGACGACTATTTTTAAAACATTTTTAGCTATTTCTTTTGGAGCCTATTGCTTTGTTTCTAATTAACATGATATAGTTTCATTTCTATTTATTTATTTCTCCACCACATGAGCTATTTTCATTTCTTGATATTGGAGTTTAAATATGATCTACTGACTTCCTACTACAGAAGATAAGATTTGCCCCCATACCTTTCCCCTCTCTCCATCCTGTTAATAGAGCCTTGTCTCCATTTTGTAGTAAATCAATATTCACAGTTTGCATTATTACATAGATATGTAGGTATTATTCACAGAAGAGCTATGTAGTAGACTGTGATTACATTTCCTGTTTTGCCACCTTTTTCCTTTTAAAAGTTAATAGTGGGCTTTTATTTTATTTTATTAGTTTTCCATTTTCTTATCACTCTTTCATCCCTAAGACCACCTCCATAATTCAAATCTTCTCCCACTATGGTCATACACAATGGGTATTCGATTGCTTGTATCTCTTTCCCAGAGGTAACCCTCCTAGCATCTTCTGTCCGATCCTTCCAATCTAGACTCGTGCTTTATGCCTGCTCCTGTCCTGGGATTTCCCTTCATGGTCATGCTGGGGAGTCCATCTGCCTATTTTTTTTTCTTTTTTTGAGATGGAGTCTCACCAGGCTGGAGCTCACTGCAACCTCCACCTCCTGGGTTCAAGCAATTCTCCTGCCTCAGCCTCCCAAGTAGCTGGGACTACAGGCGCCTGCCACCACGTCTGGCTGATTTTTGTATTTATAGTAGAGATGGGGTTTCACCATATTGGCCAGGCTGGTCTCGAACTCCTGCCCTTGTGACCCGCCCGCCTCGGCTTCCCAAAGTGCTGGGATTACAGGCGTAAGCCACTGCCCCTGGCCCATCTGCTTTTCTTCAGGGTTCACATCACTGATTTTTTGGAGCCTGCACCCCCCCCTTTGTTAATGCTGTTATTTTGGTGGAGCACATTCTGCAGGAGCTTTCTGAGAATGGGTGCATAATATTTTGGATCACTTTATGTAATTCTTAAACATTTCTGAAATATTTTGGCATTTTTACTCATCTGTATTATTCTGGAGATTTGTCATAATGTGCTTTGGTGTGGGTCCTTTTCCTTTATTGTTCTGGGAACTTCCTAAGCCTATCCAATCTGGAAACTCATATTGTTACAGAGTAGGGAAATTTCTATAGTTCTATGATAATACCCTCGCTTTTCTTTCTCCTTTAGGTGTTTATGGTAAAACTAGGATGAGACGTTGGATCTCCTGAATTTATCCTCTGCATCTCTTTGCCTTTCTGTCTTATTTTCCATCATCTCTGTGTGTGTTTATGTGTCTTTCATCTTTATTTAAGTCTAAATGTAATTTTTTGTATGATTTCTTCTTTGATCCATGAGTTATTTAGAATTATCTTTTATAGTTTCTAAAGTATATGTGTGCATGTTTGGGAAAGTTATTGGAAATCTTTCTATCATTGATTTTAAATTTTATTGCATTTTGATCAGATAATGTGGTCAAATATAATTTTAAAAATATTTGTTGAATTTTCTTTTGACTTAATTTTCCTTGTTTAGGGGGAGGGGAGGGGTGGGAGATGAAGTCTCACTCTGTTATCCAGGCTAGAGTGCAATGGCGTGATCTCGGCTCACTGCAACCTCTGCCTCCGGGGTTCAAGTGATTCTCTTGCCTCAGCCTTCTGGGTAGCTGGGGCTACAGGAGCACACCACCACACGTGGATAATTTAAAATTTTTTTTTGTAGAGACAGGGGTCTTACTGGGTTGCCCAGACTGGTCTCAAACTCCTGACCTCAAGTGATCCTCCCACCTCAGCCTCCTAAAGTGTTGGGATTACAAGTGTGAGCCACCATGTCCGGCCACTGATCTGTCTGTATAGTTTTGCCTCTTGCAGAACATGATATAAATGGAGTCACACAATATGACATCTCTTGGGTCTGGCTTCTTTCACTTAGAAAAAAGCATTTTAGATGAGAAACATGGACATGCAGAGGGGAACACACAGCAGGGCCTATCGGAGGGTGAAGGGTGAGAGGAGGGACAGGATGAGGAAAAATAAGTAGGATTAATACCTGGGTGATGAAATAATCTGTGCAACAGACCCAAGTTTACCTATATAACAAACCTGCACGTGAACCCTGAAATTAAAATAAAAGTTAAAAAAAGAAAAATGTATTTAAGATTTACCCATGTTGTTGCATGAATGAATACTGTTTCCCTTTTTATTGCTGAGTAGCATTCTATTGTGTGGACATGCCATAGATTGTTGACCCAGTCACCTTTTGAAGCACATCTAGGTTGTTTCCAGTTTGGGGATATTATGAATAAAGTTGTTATAAACTTTTGCATAGAGGTTTTTAGGCAAACATATGTTTTCCTTTCACTTGGGTAAATACCTAAAAATTGTATTTCTGGGTCATATGGCAAGTGTATGTTTAGTTTTATAAGCCACTGTTAAATTGTTTTCCAAAATGGCCATACAATCTGCATTCCCACCAGCAAAAAGCAGGGGTTCCCATGGCTCTGCATTCTCCCCAGTCTTAGCATTGTTAGTTTTTAAAAAATTTTTTAGCCATTCTTGATATGTGGTGGTAACTCTTTGTGGTTGTATTTTACTTTTCTTAGTGACTAGTGATGTTGGAAATCTTTTTTCTAAAAATTGTCATCTGTTTATCTTTGGAGAAATATGTTTTCATTTAAAAAGTGTGATTGTTTCTAATTGCTGAGCTTTAAGAGTTCTTTATATATGTGTTTTCATCAGATGAAGCTTATTAATGGGAAACATCCTGCACACTTTACTAATATGTTTCCATCTTGATCTTATAATTTTGATCTGTGTGTGTGTGTGTGTTATATATATATATATTCTAACTTTCATTTTAAGTTCCGGCGTGCAGGATGTGCAGATTTGTTACATAGGTAAATGTGTGTCATGGTGATTTGCTGCACCGATCAACCCATCACTTAAGTATTAAGCCACTTATGCCTAGTGTTCCATTATTGGAATGCAAGCTTGTTGGAGTTGTTTATATCCTACTGCTCATGGTCATCACCAAGGTCTGTTTTTTCACACAAAAAATTTGCAACCTCTGGCATAAATGGGTTAAGCCCTGCATGCATTAGCTGTTTTTCCTAATGCTTTCCCTCCCACCACCCCACCCCCTGACAGGCTCCAGTGTGTGTTGTTCCCTTCTCTGTGCCCATGTGTTCTCATTGTTCAGCTCACACTTATAAGTGATAAGATATGGTATTTAGTTTTTTGTTCCTGAATTACTTTGCTAAGGATAGTGGCTTCCAGCTCCACCCATGTCCCTGCAAAGGACATAATCTTGTTCCTTTTTATGGCTGCATAGTATTCCATGGTGTATATATACCATATTTGCTTTATCCAGTCTATCATTGTGGTTGATTCTATGTCTTTGCTATCGTGAATAGTGCTGTAGTGAGCATACACATTTGTATATCTTTGTAACATAATGATTTGTAATCTTTTGGGTATATACCCAGTAATGGGATTGCTGGGTCAAATGTTATTTCTGGTTCTAGATCTTTGAGGATTGCCACACTGTCTTCCTCAATGGTTGAACTAATTTGCATTCCCACCAACAGCGTAAAAGCATTCCCATTTCTCTGCAAGCTCACCAGCATCTGTTGTTTCTTGACTTTTTAACAGTTGCCATTCTAACTGGCGTGAGATGGTATCTCATTGTGTTTTCGGTTTGCATTTTTCTAATGATCAGCGACGTTGAGCTTTTTTTCATATGTTTGTTGTCCTCATGAATGTCTATCCACATCGTTTGCCCACTTTTTAATGGGGTTGTTTTTTTCTTATAAATATCTTTAAGTTCCTCATAGATTCTGGATGTTAGACCTTTGTCAGATGGATAAATTGCAAAAATTTTCTCCCACTCTGTAGGTTGCCTGTTTGCTCTGACGATAGTTTCTTTATGTATTTTAACACAAGTCTTGTATCAGATGTGGGATTTATAAATATCTTTCTCCAAGTCTGTAGCTTGTCTTTTCATTCTCTTAAAACTGTATTTGACAGAGCAATGTTTTTAGTTTTTAAAAAGTCCAGTTTATAAACTTTTCTTTTGTGGGTCATGCTTTTAGTTTCACATCTAAAAACTTGTTACCAAACCAAAGGTAACACAGATTTTTCTCCTACATCTCTTCTAGAAGTTTTAAGTTTCAGATTTTGAATTAGGTTAATGATCATTTTGAGTTAATTTTTGTATAAGGCATGAGATTTTTCACACATGGCTGACCAACTGTTCTAGCAACATTTGTTGAAAAGATAAAACTTTCTTCATTGACTTGAGTTTCTACATTTGCCAAAAATCAATTGACTATATTTGTGTCTATTTCCAAGATTTTTATTCTGTTTCATTTTTATATGTATCTATCCTTTTGCCAATATCATATGGTTAGATAACTGTAGCTTTATAATAAATTTTGAAATCAGGTAGAGTCCTCCAACTTTATTCTTTTTCCAAATTGTTTTGGCTTTTCTAGTTCCTTTGCTTTTCCATATACATTTTAGAATTAGTTTGTCTGTATTTCCAAAAAAATTTGCTGGAATTTTGATTTTGATATACTGAATCTGTACATCAACTGGACAACATAGATGCCTTAACAATATTGAGTCTTTCAATAACATATCTTGCTGTTTACTTAAATTTTCTTTAATTCTTTCATTAGCGCTTTATACTTTTCAGTATAGAGATCTTGTACATATTTTGTTAGATTTAAGTATTTCAGTATTTAAGTACATATTTAAGTATTTCAATTTTGGTGCTATTACATTTGGTTGTATTGTTTTTTGCATTTTAAATTTCAGTTGGTCACTGCTGTATGTAGGAAGACAATTGGCTCTTCTATACTGGCCATGTATCCTGTGACCTTGTTAAACTCACTTTTTAGTTCTGAGAGATGTTTTTGTAGATTCTTGGGATTGTCTTTTTAAACAATCATGTCAATTGAGAATGGGACAGTTTTATTTCTTCCCTTTCTCTTTGTGTGACTTTTATTTCTTTTTCTTTACTTACTGAAAAGGACAGGAATTCCAGTATGGTATCAAACAAATGTGGTGAGAGAAGATAGCCTGTCCTTGTTCTCGTCTTATGGAGAAAGCATTCCATTTTTTACCACTGAGATTAGCTGTAGATTTTATAGTTTTATGTATATATGTATATAGTATGTAGTGTCTTTCATAAGATTAATGACATTCCTTTCTAATTCTAGTTTGCTGAGACTTTTTACTATGAGGTAATGCTAAATGTTGTCAAATGCTGGCTTTAGAATCAATTGAGATAATTGTAAGGGTTTTCTTCCTTGGTTTCTTAATATCATGAATTATATTACTTGATTTTCAAAATAGAAGCGGCCTCACATTTCTGGGATGAATCCTGCTGGATTAGGATGTGTAATCCTTTTTCTATTAATATATTGCCAGGCTCAATCTGTTGAAGAAATTTATATCTATGGTTTGATATAATAGTGGTTTGCAATTTTCTTTTACTGTCTTTGGTTTCAAATTAGATTAGTTCTGGCCTCACAAAATGACTTGGAGTATTTTCCCTTCTTTTATTTGCGGGAGGACACTGATAGATTTGTTCTTATCTCTTCCCTAAATATTGGTAGATTTCACCAAGGAAATCATCTATGCCTGTGTGGGAAGGTTTTCAGTTACAATTCAATTTCTTTAATAGACATAGTATTATTCAAGTTCTCTGTTTCTTCTCAGTGAGTTTTGGTGGTTTATGTCCTTTAGAAAATTGGCCTATTTCATCTAAGATGTTGAATTTATGGAGGGTATACAGGTGTTTATTGTATTCTCTTATTATTGCTTTGATGTCAGTGAGGCAAAAAATGAAGTTCTCCTCTTTTATTCTTGGTATTGTTATTTATATCTGCTCTCTTTTCTTCTTGGTCAGACTCACTAGAGGCTTATCAATTTTAATGAGTTTTTCAAATAATCAGCTTTTGGTTTCATTGGTTTTCTCTATTGTTTTTCTGTTTTCAATTTCATTGATTTCCATTCTCATCCTTATTATTTCATTTCTCTACTTGCTTTGGGTTTAACTTACTATTCTTTTTCTAATTTCTTAAGATAGAAACTTAGGGTACTGACTTTAGATCTTTCTTCTTTCCTAACATAAGCATTTATTGCCATAAATTCTCTCTGAGCACTATTTTAGCTGCACTTGCAAATTTTTTTAAAAATTTTCATTCAGTTCAAAATACTTTTCAATTTTGCTTGGGACTTCCTCTTAGACCTAGTATTATTTAAAAGTGTGTTGTTTAATTTCCACATATTTGAGGTTCCCCCATTTCTTTCTGTTATTGATTTCTTAGTTTAATTCTGTTATGGTCTGAGAACATACTTTACATGACTTCTATTCTTTTACATTTATCAGGGTTTCTTTTATGGCTCAGAATATGGTCCGTCTCAGTGACTGTTCCATGTGCTGCTGTGAAGAACATGTACTCTGTTGTTGATGTTGTTGTTGGGTTGTATGTTTCCTAAATGTCATTAGGTTGGGTGGGTTGATAGGTTTGTTCAAGTTACCTATACACTTAATAATTTTCTATTTGTTTTACCAATTACTAAGAGAGAAGTCTTGACTTATCCAAATATAATTGTGGATTTGTTTATTCTGCATTTGAATATATCAAGTTTTGCCTCTTTTATTTTGAAGTTCTGTTGTTAATTCTACCTTCAAATATATCAAGTTTTGTCTCCTTTATTTTGAAGGTCTGTTGTTGTTAATATGTTGTAAACATATTTAGGATTGTTTTTCTTCTGGGAAAACTTTCTTGGAAAATGGATAGCTTTATCATTAGATACTTTCCTGCTTATTTTTGATAATATTCCTTGTGCTGTAATCTACTTTGCCTGAAATTAGTATAGTTACTCCAGCTTTCTTTTGGTTAGTGTTTGCATGATACACATTTCTCCATATTTTTTTACTTCTATCTATATCTTCATTTTAAAGTTGGTTTCTTGTAGACAACATATGGTTGGGTCTTGATTTTTTTCTTCTGGCTCAGTATGACAAATCCTTTTCTTTAAACTGGCTTATTTAGATTAGTCACATTTAGAGTGATTATTAATAAGGTTAGAATAAAATTTACTATTTACCATCTTGCTATCTGTTTTATTTGTTCCATTTATTGTGTATTTTTTCCTTTTTAAATGCGTTCTCTGGGTTTATTGGAAAATTTTTTATTATTCCATTTTACCTTTATTTGATGTTATTTACACCTCTTAAATTTTTTTCTAAGTTGTGGCCCTAGGGTCCACATGTAATTTTTAAGTAATCATTTGCATTTAAAAACAACCTGAGTGTTCTCTCAATAGTACACCATTGACATATTGTGTAAGGAACTTATTATAGCATATCCTCAATTCCTCTCTACCATTCTTTGTGCTACTGCTGTCATCTATTTTACTTTTACATAGCTATCAATAAAGACTATATTGTTACTATTTTCTTTAAACATAAAAAGTAACTACAATAAGAAAATAATAAATTTGATCTTAATTCTATATTTTCTATGTATATGCTCTTCATTTCTTTGTGTAGATTCAAGTTTCTGACCTACGTTACATTCCCTCAGTGAAGATCTTCTTAGCTTTGTTGTGGAGTTGAACTGCTGCAATCCTCCTCTGTCTGCAGCCCCAGGGGCTTCCAACTCTTGTTTTGTCTCCACACTGGGCCTTCAGCAATTCATCAAAAATTTCTAGCTGAATCTTCTTATTGCCTTTTATGGCATCTAATGGTATCTACATCTGCTTCGGGTAAGCAAAAATTTGGGTCCTGTTTCTCCCCACAGACAAATCTTCTCTGAAGATTTCTGGTTAGTTGTTTGCTCTTGTGACCTCAGCTCTCCAGTGGAAAAGTCATTCATATGGCTAGCATTAAAAAGTCAAAAAATAACAGATGCTAGTGAGGTTGTGGAGAAAAAGGAATACTTATATACGGTTGGTGGGAGAGCAAATTAGTTTAACCACTGTGGAAAACAGTGTAGCAATTACTTAAAGACATAAAGGCAGAAATACCATTTCCAGGAATATAAATCATTCTATTATAAAAAACACATGCACATGTATGTTCACTGAAGCACTATTCACAATAGCAAAGACATAAAATCAACATAAATGCCCATCGATGATACCTGGATAAAGAAAATGTGGTACATATACACCATGAAATACTACGTAGCCATAAAAAGGAACGAGATCATGTCCTTTGCAGGAACATGGATGGAGCTAGAGACCATTATCCTTAGCAGACTAATGCAGGAACAGAAAACCAAATGTCACATGTTCTCACTTATAAGTGGGAGCTAAATGAAGAACGCATGGACACAGGGAGGGGAACAGCACACAGGGTGGCCTATCAGAGGGTGGGAGGAGAGAGAGGATGAGGACAAATAACTAATGGGTACTAGGATTAGTACCTGGGTGATGAACTAATCTGTACAACAAATCCCCATGACACATATTTACCTATGTAACAAACCTGCACATATACCCCTGAACTTAAAATAAAAGTTAAAAATAAAGAATAAATAATAAAATAAAATAAATTATTCATTTGTTATTGTCCACCATTTTTCTTGTTGTAAGGGTGTGTGTGACACCCTTTCCAGCCCTCTATAACTCCACACTGAATCTGGAAATCCAATGAATCCAGTTTTTGTTTTGTTTTGTTTTGTTTTGTTTAGAGATGGAGTCTTGCTCTGTCGCCCAGGCTGGAGTGCAGTGGCTTGATCTCGGCTCATTGCAATCTCCACCCACCGGGTTCAAATTCTCCTGCCTCAGCCTCCCGAGTAGCTGGGATTACAGACGCCTGCCACCTCGCCTGGCTAATTTTTGTACTTTTAGTAGAGACGGGGTTTAATTGTGTTAGCCAGGGTAGTCTTGATTTCCTGATCTTGTGATCCACCTGCCTCGGCCTCCCAGAGTTTTGGGATTACAGGCGTGAGCTACTGCGCCTGGCCAAATCTTTTTTTAAATTTCTTTGTTTCAGGTTTGTTTTCCCCAAATATCCTCAAGCTTTAAAATACTGTCTTGCCTTTCATTATTGTTTATATTTTTTCCTTTATCTGTAAAATAAGCTTAAACTATCTTTTTTAATGGTGGCTTTCAGAGTTTTCTATTTCCTCTCTCTTTTTTTTTAGATGGAGTCTCGCTGTCTCACCCAGACTGGAATGCAGTGGCGTGATCTCGGCTCATTGCAACCTCCGCCTCCCAGGTTCAAATGATTCTCCTGCCTCAGCCTCCCGAGTAGCTGGGATTACAGGTGCCCACCATCACACCTGGCTAATTTTTGTATTTTTAGTAGAGACGGGGTTTCACCATGTTGGCCAGGCTGGTCTTGATCTCTTGACTTCAAGTGATCCGCCTGCCTCGACCTCAAAGTGTAACCCCACTTTGTAACCCCAAAGTGCTGGGATTACAGGTGTGAGCCACCGCTCCCAGCCTCCTCTCACTCTTGAGCACTACTTCTACCTGTGTTAATTCTTGCCCATCTCTGTGTCACGGTGGTTCCTCATGTGGTTTTGATGGTGCTTGCATGTGTAGTTTTGATTATGTAATTTTGAATTTTGATTTATTGTCAGTGAGAGCTACGCCTTCTATGGTGATCTATACATCCTGGCTTGTGCACTAAGGGAAGTTTTTTGTTTGCTTCTGCCAGGGTTTCAGGATTCCGCTGTCCTGGATCAATCTTTCTGTTTAATTCTCAGGTACCTGTAAGCATTATAACTCATACCTGTACATGGTATAGTGTGAGGTTTTGACTTCTTGCAAGTAATTATTTTTCTTTTTAATACAAAGCACCTGTAGACTAGAAGTTTACTTTTCAGTCTGGCTAGCCCTTAGCACATCCGGACAGTGACTCGGTTCCAACTCCCTCCTTCCTTCATCTCCTGTCCTCCCCTGGGGATTAAAACCCCAGTTTTCAGGCCAAGCCTGAAATCCCTGTGGATCCACGTGGCAACAGCTCTTGCACATGGTTGTCAGTCTCATCTTCATTGCTGGAGCCTAGGGATTTCCATCGGTCAAGTACAATGTCAACAAAAAGTGACCTACAATTCTACTTGCTTGCTTCTGGGTGGGAGGTCCCTCCCCTATCCCCTGATCTACTCCCTCTGATGCCAGCTCAGTCTGCCGTGTTGCTGGGAGAGGACTGAGCACAAGTTTTATGTGATTCAAATTCTGTTCGTGACCAAAATGGAAAGTGTCTCCCTCTGTTTCTTTAAAAAAGAGAGATTCAGGTCAAGGCCTATTTGAACCCCACCATCCTTAGTTACTTGAATTAAAAATACAGAATTTAGTGATATTTTCCTCATCTTCTTTCCCACTTTATGAGTTGTAAGTACAATAGTTACTGTCTACATGACCGCAAGAAGGCAAGTTGTTTTGATATATATCCAGGGAGTTTATATTATAGCCTTAGTTTATTTGAATGTGACATTTAAGTACTAGCCATGCTTCCTTGAAGTCGATTAGCTTGCTACTTATATTAGGAGGAACGTATGACAAAATGCTGCTTTCCCAAGATCAGCAGCAGTCCTTCTGAGGTAAAGAGCCCAGACCTCTGCCCTGTCTCTGGGTTTCCTGAAGAGGTTACTTACCAGGATTCAGGTGTGTGTCCTGCCCCTCCATGAGGTCCTCATTGTGGATGTGGCCAATAGAAGATGAAATGAGGGAGAGATCTAAGAGGTTCTTCAATTAGTAAGCCTTAAGTTATCTAAAAGAAATAAAAGCTTAAATAAAAGTGTAGGGAATTAAATGTCTTGGTGTTTCACTAATTACTAACATACTGACTATACTTTTTTTTTTTTTTTTTTTTTTTACCTTTAATTACTTTCCTCCAGTAAAGAGTAGACCTCTGACTGAGGAAGCAGCCTGTCTTTCAACTGTAAACTGTGGTTTGCTACACTTCATTCTCTATTACTCTGGTCCTCAAAGCAGTCTCACCCCGAGATGAGCCTGGACACGAGTGTCATAGCCAGCGGTGTGACAAGTAGAAAGTCTGTGTATGAAGACGCTCCATCTTATCTGCCAATGTTTTTCTCATCGGTACAATTAAGGTGCTCTATTAAATCAGCTCTAAGGTTGTTTCAAGGTTAAGAAAGAATTAAAATCATAAATCAAAATTTCAGAGGTATTGCAGGATTGAGATGCTACAATTTTGGAGTTTATAAATTGATAGTAAAGAGAACTGTCCGAAAATGACCTCTGTCCTGAGAGGAAGCAACCCCAGGGAAGTCTTGCCAGACCTCACCTCCACCTGCTCTTCCAGAGACTGCACAAGAAGGGTGTTAGGGACACTGATTTCCAAACCTGTCTCCCTCCCCACAGCACGCTGCTGGGCAGGATTCAGGCCTCACTGTTTTCTTGATTCTTAGAACCTGTCACTGATGCATGTGTGTTGACCAAATAAATAATGCTACTGTTTGTCTTACACTTGCCCTTTCTGATCACGAGTTCTAAGTTAGTATCCTGAGTGACGACTGCTTCTCACTTGCCTTACTTTCATCATCTTTCAGCTCTCTCCTTTCCCTTCCTCAACACCAGTAAGTCCTACATCTGTACACCTGATTCCTGCACTGCAACTCAGAGTTTTCAGTCATGACTATTTAAACTCACATTGAAGACTTGTGCCTGGTCGTGTGCTAGAAATGTTTCCTTGGCTCCAGCTGTCATGAATCCTAGAAGGAATGAAAATCTACATAGCTGCAGAAGGCAACATAGCCCCACCTGAAGGAGGTGAGATCCCGGTGTGGGAGAAGCAGGCCCGAGTGACAGGACATCAGTATTGGTCCTTTAAGATGATGAAGAAGCTGATTTGCAGCCCAGCATTGCCTCCATTTTAGCTGCCCATTTACAGTGAAGGAATTCTTAAAGATAATTTCCAGATTATAACTGGAAGAAAAGGGAATTTTCATTTCAAATTTAGAATGATGAACGGAGAAGAAAATCTTTTTAAAAATTCTCTTTACCCGTGTAGCTCATTAAAAAAATGTTTTTTTCTGGACCATTAATGAAGCAGGTATAGTGTTTTATTTATTCGCAGTGATGAACAAAGTGAATAAGGCCAGTCTGACTTTACCTGGAAACATTATGAAAAAAAAAAAATTCGCCTTCCAGATCAAGGGAGCTCTGCCAATGCTCCCTCAGCGCCTCTGCAGGAGTGCGGTCCTCCCAGAGCTCACCTCCTCCTTCTGCAGTGGTGCTGCATTGATGCTGCATTGATGCACATGCGCCACAAGATGGAGCCTTCAAAGCGGGTCATTTCCCTGTGCTGCTTCTCCATTCCCTCCTCCCCCGGTGAAAAGTCAACATCTGGGTTTGTGAGGGTTTAGGAAAGAGAGGCAAACACAATAAGGACGAGGTGAGCAGCCACTGAGGGGAGCCACAGGATTGTCCTAAGGAAAGCAGACCTGCTCTTGACTCTTTCTTGATGAACACTGCTATCAGTGTGAAGGCACAGAAGACACGCTCAGCAGGTGTGCAGGTGACATAAAGCCAGAAGGGATAGTTGTGCATTTGGATGATACCGTAAAGATTCTAACATCTTTCAGCAGGATGAAATTGACCAGGTGAGAGTGAGTGGAAGCACCTGCATAGGTGTGTCTTCAATGGAGTAATAAAAAGAGATTTGGATGGTGAAAGAGGAGACCTGAATCTGTCCCAGACCATACTAACAGTAATCATGGTGCCTGTGATGGTTATTACAATGTCATCTCACACAGCGCTTCTCATGGACAGCGAGCTGGCAAACTGCTTGTTGCTTGGCCTAAACAAGATATGGAGCTCTGGTTAGAGTATCAATGAACATTATGACAAACTTCATCACATTGTTTAGTACAGCCGAATAAGCAAAACTTTCCTGAAGGAAGCAGGGCATCAATCTACCTTCTGACTTGAATTCCTCAACTTGCAGAGGGCCTGCCCTGAGAGTGGTGCTAAATTTTGAAGGCTCCTCTGTGTCCGTACTAAGTACTGATGGTGTTAAGTACTTCAAATGCATCTTTGTATTTGTAGAGACATGGTGTACTTAGAGCCTGTGTAGTGGAATGGTTAAGTATGTACATCTGGACCAGACTGCCTCAGTTCCTTCATTTGATGGATGATAATACAGAGGATTGTCATAGTGAAGGTAGGAAGTATAGTGCATGTGAAGACACCATGTTTCCTGGTACATGGCGTGTGCTCAGTAAAAGGAAGTGAGTAATAATGTGTTTCTCCTCAATAACTCTTTGAGGAAAGTGCTGTTGATATCTGATTTTATTGACGAGGAACTGATCTGAGTTTCAATGAAGGAAAATAACCTCCTGGGGTCATGCAGTTCTTACGGGTGAGATCCCAGACTAGAAACCAGGGATTTTCTGACTGTAAATTTCAAACAAATGCTTATCCATTATAGAACACTGCCATTTCCTGATTGAACTGGATCAGTGGTTTTTAAATTTTTTGACCAAAACTCAATTATGGTCATAATCTATACACACACATACTTGTGTATCTAAATCTGAAACATAAGTTTTGCATAATAATACCTGTCTTTCATATGTGCAATGCACTCTGATACTTTCTACTGTATTCAGTTTTTAAAGAAAGCTGGGTGTGACTGTCTTAGTCTGCTCAGGCTGATATAATAAACATACCATAGACTGGGGTGGCTTAAACAACAAACATTTATTTCTTACAGCTCCAGAGATTGGGAAATCCAAGATCAAGGTACCAGAAGATTCAGTGTCTAGTGAGGGTCTGCTTCCTGGTTGAAATATAGCACTTTCTCACTGAGTCCTCCCATGGTGGAAGAGGCAAGGGGGCTCTCTGGGGTCTCTTTCATATGGGCACTAACACCGTTCATGAGGGTTCTACCCTCATGATCCAATTACCTCCCAAAGACCCCATATCTTAATGCCATCATATTGGGGATTATGACCTCAATATATGAATTTGGAAGTTGGGGGACATTTAGTCCATAACAGAGACCTACTTAAATTGATTTCATGGCCCATGAATGAGCGATATAACTCATGACTTGAAAATATGTACCAGCAATTTCTACAGACTCATTCTAATGTTCTCTAATTCTTCTAAAAAACAAAAATACAACAAAAAAGCTTTCAAACCCAATTCCTTTAGTCCAGAATAGAAGACTCTGACTTGGGAGCATACATGTGAAAAAGAAGTAAGGATTTTATCTCAGGTCAATATAAGGAAACGCTGCAATTTGGGGACAAAAAGCTCACCTGTAAGGCTCCATCAGACATCCTGCATTTCCTCCTGGGAATCATATTTTAAGAGAAATTAACAACCTAGACTGCGTTCAGAGAAGGACAGTGAAGGTGGGGAAGGATCTGAAATTATTTAAGAAACTGAGAATGTTTAATATGACTTTAAGGAAAAAGGGTCTCTAGTTTACATGTATATATATGTGTGTGTGTGTGTATATGTGTGTGTGTGTATATATATTATGATCATAGGTCTCTGCGTTAGTAGAATAATTTTTCAGCATTAAATAGGTCTTGGTCCATCTGACATGGTATTTTGTATAAAACTAATTTCTCTTGTGTTTTTAGATTTTGGTGTCTACAGTGAGAGTCCTGTAAAATGATTATGGCTGCACCTCCCTCCTGTGAGAGGCTGTGAAATGCAGGCAGGAAACAGCCCCTCCCAGGTTAAGCGGAGGAGCTCTGAAGCTTGGCGTTGGCAGGATTTTTGCCCAGCTTCAAAGGGATTTGAAGGGTGGTGACAGGCTCCAGCCCAGACTGCGCCTCGGAATGCAGACGCTTCTCTGCCTAGACCCTGGCCCGGCCCTGTGGGAAAGCCCCGGTTCTCGGCGGCACTGAACTGGTAAAAAGCACTTGCCGTGGGTTCCCTCCCTTTCTCCCTCCCTCCCTGGCCATGGGAGTCAGGAAAACAGGCAGTGAAAGGCTTCAACAGTTCCTTTTCAGTTTTCCACGGGGCCCCCAAGGAACGCCTGCAGCTGGAATTCCCCAGGAGACAGGGAGCTGTAACAATAGAGGTCTGAACTGTGGTTGCCGAGGGAGGGCTTCTAGTTGGAGTGGGTCGCCGCAGATTTGTTGGTAGCTTATTGAATTCAGGAAGGAAAGGGGAGAGAGAAGTTGAGTGTGACTAAAAGCTTACTTGGTTGGGAGACCTGGGAGCAAAACAGGGCCACCAAAACAAAGTGGAAAAATTGCAGTTGCATAAGTTGTGGGGAGAAAGGATAAATACTTTTGATAGTGCTATGTTTGTGGCTTTGTGTTGGGGCTGTGTCTGGGAAGCTTCGAAACGAAGCTGGAGTAGTTAAAATATATTAATCTTGCTGCTCAACCTTCTGCTACCCAATGTTAAATCCAGACACTTGGGCAACCTTTGATCATATTTGAGAGTGAAGTGGCTCTTAGAGATACTGAAACTTCACTGTAGTCCCAGATAGCATATTCATTCATTCACTATCTGTTGGCACCTCATACTGAGGTTAAAACTCTTAGAACAGAATTATCATATTTATTTTTGGTAGTTCTTTCAAATTCTTTCAGTAGACAAACAGGTTAGTGAGTTTTGCTTTTTTAAGCACCTTACACAGTATCTGGCACACAGTATATATACCTACTATACAAATATATATATAATATATATTATATATAATATAATTATATATTAAATATATACATTAAATATATATAATATTATTGCAATATATAATAAAATTTTTTTTGAGATGGAGTCTCACTCTGTCGCCCAGGCTGGAGTGCAGTGGTGTGATCTTGGCTCACTGCAACCTCCATTTCCTGGGTAGCAATTCTCCTGCCTCAGCCTCCCAAGTAGCTGGTGTTACAGGTGCGCGCCACTATGCCCGGCTAATTTTTGTATATTTTTAGTAGAGATGGAGTTTCACCATGTCGGCCAGGCTGGTCTCAAGCTCCTGACCTGAAGGGTACACAAAACTACTGAGTGAAAGAAAATGCTAGATGCGGGAAAGTCCATCCAACCCAGCTCCTTACTTTGCAGATAAGTTAACCATAGCCAAGGGAGGTGAAAAGACTTCCAGCTGGAATGGGATCAGACTCAGATTTCTGGATGGTCAGCCATAGATTTTCCCACTGCACCATCCTGCCCTCTGCTGCTTGACTTGTCAAGAAACAGGCGTTTCAAAAGGCGGGGGTTCTTCGAGAAATAATTTCTTGTTCTCTATAGTTGACGTTCTAAGATCATATTTGAAGGAAATTTACTTTTTGTGTGTTCACTTAACAAAGAAGATATTTTCTGCATTGAGGAGAAAACCAAACAGATTGCACTTCTGCTCTAAACATTAAAACCAAGAGATCACAATTTGATAGCCTAAAACCAAATATCCTGATTTTAAAAAGGATTTGAACAGACATTTCTTAAAGAAGACATGCAGATGGCCAACAGGTACATTGTAAGATGCTCAACATCACTGATCCTCAAAGAAATGCAAATCAAAACCACAATGAGATCCACACCTGCTGGGATGGCTATTTAAAAAAATACAGAAGACAGCAAGTGTTGGTGGAGATGTGGGGAAACTGGAATCCTTGTATATTGTTGGTGGGAATGTGAAATGGTGCAGTAGCTATAGGAGAACAGTGCAGAGATTTCTCAAAGGATTCAAAATACAAAACATCTCATGTATCCTATAAATATATACACCTCTGTCCCCACAAAAATTAAAAACTAAAAACAGATCTAGCAAGCGTAAAACACAGCATATATCCAAAGGAATTGAAATTAGGGTCTTGAAGAGATATCTGTACTCCCATGTTCATAGCAGCATTATTCACAATAGCCAGGCAGTGAAAACAACCTAAGTGTCCACAAATGGATGAATGGATAAAGAAAATGTGATCTGTCTATCTATCTATCTATCTATCTATCTATCTATCTATCTATCTATCTATCTATCTATCTGTCTGTCTATCTATCTATAAAATACATGACTACTATTCAGCCTTTAAAAAGAAGGAAATCATGCTCTTGCCATAACATGGATGAACCTGGAGGATATTACGTTAAGTGAAATAAACCGGACACAGAGGGAAAAATACTGCATGATTCCACTTATGTGAGGGCTTCTAAAGTAGTCAAACTCATAGAAGCTGAGAGCAGAATGGTGATTGCCAGGTGATGACGGGAAGGGGAATGGGGAGATGTTGTTCAAAATGTATCAAGTTTCAGTTATGCAACCTGAATATGTTCTAGAGATCTGCTGTGTGACACAGTGGCTATAGTTAACAATATGGAATTTTGTACTCTCAAATTTATTAAGACGGTAGATCTCATGTTAAGTGTTCTTACCACGAAAACAAACAAAACAACAAAGACACACAGGAGACTTTGGGAGGTGTTGGGTATTCTATTACCTTGATTGTGGTAATAGTTTATTGGTGTATGCATATGACATCACCAAATTGTAACTATTTACGGTTCCTTATACAGCAGGTCCTCTAATAATATTGTTTCATTATAATGTTGATGAGGATAAAATAATGTATTTCCAGCCAGGGCCACTGTCTGTGTGGAATTTACATGTTCCCCCTATATCTGCGGGGGTTTTCTCTGGGTCCTCCGGTTTTCTCTCACAACCCAAGGCTGTGCACATTAGGTGAACTGGCATGTCTACATGGTCCCAGTGCATAAGTGAGGGTGTGTGAGTGTGCCCTGCCATGGGATGGTATCCTGTACGAGGGTGGGTCCTGCCTTGTGCCCTGAGCTGCTGGATATGCTCAGCCACCTGCGTCCCTGAACTGGAACAAGCGGGTTGGAAAATGAATGAATAAATGAATGAGTTATGGGTTGGAAAATGAATGAATGAATAAAAGTTGATTGTAAAAAAAAATTGTAAAATCTGCAATAATCATATAAATGCATGACAATAAACAATGAAGTGTTTTGGGAGCCTGTCATATTTGTAATGGTTTTCAAACTGTGAGGTGGGAGGAGATGCTCCTGACAATTTTCACTTTACAAACATTTATTCCTTGATTTAATACACCACAATTACGACCATTGTGACTTGCTGTTTATCAAAAATTGGATAAATGTTTTACTTGTTTTTATTAATCTTTCTCAAGTGTATATATATTTCACATTTATTTCAGTGACTAATATTAGGAGTGTTGTAGTCTTTATTTAGAAGTTTGGTGATGTTTTTGTGACCAAAAATATGCTGTAGGAACTTGACTCTCGTTTCTATCCATCAGCTTATGGGGAAATGGGTTTTGTTATATGTTGTCTTGCTTAAAGTCGCAGTTTCCAAGAAATTATCAACAATATTAAGTGAGGACTTACTATATATCCATTATGCCTCAATAAAACGGTTTTTTTTTTTTTTTTTTTTTTTTTTAAATATGAGATCTTTACCCAGGGTCCTGGTGACCAAAATTAAGGCCATGAGGACATTGAGTGATTTGATACCTGTATCACCCTCCCGGGCCCCTGTCTCGCTGGGCTGCCTACACTGCACAGTGCCCGGTTGCGCTTGGCCTAAAGAAGTGTTTATGTGGTTGTTGAAAGAATGAATAAAAAGCAGAGAGAATACATGCTTACTGATGGTTGTCACTGTAGAAAAGATAACTGGCTTGTGAATTCTTGGAAGTCATTTTTTGTTTTGTTTCTTTGTTTCAGGTTCATATTCTAAAGAGAGCAGGCACTGAGCAAACGTTTGTTGAACTGAACCAATCTGCTTGTTACGGGGATGTGACCTCTACTTTATGGTGTCAAACTAAACAAACACATACTTCTCCAGACAAATACTGAAATCGGTGAACTTCAAAATAAGGTAAAAAGCTCCTATGTTTCCATGCCGCATGATATGCCACAAAAAATCGAATGATAAGAACAAGAACAAAGTAGGTTATTTTGTTTGCTATTTAACTTTGTGTGCAGGTCTTCACAGAATGAGAGGCATAGCAACACTCATGACCCCAGGCTAGTTCGGTTCTTTGCCAGTGTGTGGTTTGGGAGCTCTGTGAAGTGTTTGCAGTCGCTACTAATAATCCAGGTAACATGACAAACATTGCCATTCCCTTGGTCCGGAACAAATAGAGGAGGGCTCACTCGTAAGCAGCATCTGAGCAACAGGCTCACCAGACATCAGCCTCTTCACTCCGACTCTTCCAAACTCCAGCTCTCTTCATTAAGATATTCTGGAAGCAACTGAAGAGTTTCTACAAACGTTTTGGAAATTACAGGTGAAATATATGTGTTTCCTTTTCTCCTTGCCTTTTTGATACGGAATGATAACGAAAATTTAAGTTTTTATAATTAGGCTTTTTTAAAAGGGAGGAGACCTTTAACTTTCATTTAAATGTGGAAAATTGCTTAATGGTATGGAAAATATGCCAAAGATGGTAAAGCAAGCAGGGAAGGCCTGCGCTAGATAACTCTGTGTCTTGGTTGCTGTGGGGAAGGTGAGCGAACCATTTTTCCTGTGAGGCATTTTTGCAGATATTTGTAAGGTATTGTAGCTTTGAGAAGGAGTTTGGACAAATGTCCTCATGGCCTGTACATGTGGGCCATGTATAGGACTCGTGATTTGATCTTTAAGGCCTGGGGAAGCCCCTGGAGGGTGATAAACAGAAGAATAATATGATCCGTCTTAGGTTTTCTAGAGGAGAGTGGGTCACATCAGGGCAGGACTGGCTGGAGGCACAAAGACCCGTTAGGAAGCTATGGAGACAGTCCGATTAAACAATGACTATGAGAGACTAAGAAGGGACACAGCAAAGGATGTAAAAAGAGTATGGGGAAGATGAGATGGAGTGGGGACATATTTAGGGACTCAGTCCCCAACTGGGAGAAGGAGAAGTTTAATATGACTCTGTGGTTTCTAACTCGGATGGTATTAATTTTTCGTATTGTTGAGACTACAATTTTTCATGTTGAATTAGTAACTGTTAAGCCACAAACGTATTTGCAGCCGGCAGAATGTAGCTCGAGAGGAGAAGCTTCAGGGCATCATGGCAAGAGCTTGGACTGTGGAGGCGGGGGTGGGTCTGTGTTTGAACCCAGCTCCTCCTGGGGGTGTGACTGCAGCCAAGTGCCTCGGAGATCCTCTTGATGTGAGGGTTGGGACCTCCACCCCTGCCCCGGATTTTTGGGGACGGGGAAGTTGGGTGAGATATTCTAAGTGAACACATTCTGAATGTCAGCTATCGCTTTTTTCTCAGCAGGTCAAGTGGAAGTTTGTTTTCATTTCAGTTAAGGTTCGAGCTGCTCTGACTGCTGTGCAGGCATTCACACGCCCGCTGCTAGAAAGCTGGGGCTGGAAGGAGCATCGGGGCCCGCCGGTCCTCCTTGCTCATCTATGGATGTGGATGTGGAGGCAGGCCCTAGGTCTTAGTATAGGTGCCCATGGGGCAGGTGAGAAGCCCCCGGTAACTCGCTCAGCGCTGCGTCCACTCTTCCACACTCTCCAACACAACGTCACTGGTTTATAAGTGAGAAGCAGGCCACAGGTCCCTAAGGTTTCTGCGAGGGAGGCAGCGTTGCGCAGTGGTTCAGAACACCGGCTGCACGGGTTCACCCTGTGCAGCCTCTCTCACCTAAATTTCTGTTTCTATGTCTGCAGGTTGGGAATAACGCTGTGGCTGTGTAAGGCCACCACAGTCAGTGCTTAGCACATCGTGAGCACTCAATGTAGAAACAGATCTTATTTGCTCTATATCTGACAGGCCAATGTTATCCAAGCAGAGAGACCCACATGGCCTGCAGCATATTTAGGGCCATCTCTATGTCAATAACATCCAATGGCTTTAGGTGGGGACTGGACTGGAGCCTCCATGTTGGGGGTGCAGGCAGAGGGCTTGCTCTCTGGCTTCCCTCGGCATTGGAGACAGGTGCCACTTTGCAGCCTCAGGGGGTGTGACAAGGATCTGGATGCTAGGGAGACCACAGCCAATGGGGAAAGTCCACACCATGTAAACGGGTGGTGGGATATCTTGGGGAGGGGTCACTGGATGAGCCACCCTGGGAGATCTGGTTCCTCAGAAGGGGATCTGTCAGGTTGACCCTATACACTGAAAAAGCAAATCCATCAAAAGCTTCTACTACTAGAGCTTCTTAACTAAATCCCTAGTAAATCTCCTTACTTCATTTGGTAAATTCAAAATTAATGGCATAATACTTTCACAAGAATATACCATGAAATCATTTTCCTTCTTTTTGGCCAGAGTTTATGTGTTTTAAAGGTTAAACTCAGATTCCAAGTAAACAAAGTGATTGTTTAAATTACTTGTCATCGACCCCACAGCAATAGGTGTTTAGTTTCTGTTTATATTTACTTTATTGAGTCTCTTAGAACCATTTAATAGCAACGTAACAGAGCAAAAACAGCACCCTTAGAAACTTGTAAACACAATCAAGACCTGGGCATTACCATGGTTGAAGGATTCCTTTAGTACAAGGAAATACTAGACAAGTTTGGCAGGCGTGACTTAACTGGTCAAGTCACAGTGAACATCACAGATGGTCAGCTTGTAAAACAGTGAGTTGTGGCTTTTCAGATGATTAACTGGCAGAGTGTGCAAACTTTTGCCGTTGGATTCTTATATTCTAGGTTGACTCACTTAAAGAAGAATTGGAATAATTATCTAACAGAAAAAAGACCAATAACAAGTATTATTGCTGAAACATTCTATGAGTAGACTGCTTTCTATACATGATTGGTGAACATTGTATTTCAATTAATTATATATCCTGATAATATATGAATTAATACTGTGATATCCTGCATACAATAACAATACTCAATGGAAATATAGTAAAACGGAAATGAAAATAATTTTGTTTTTCCTTGAGAAGGTATTTCAAATTTTTATAGTATTTCAGGGATATTAATATAAATGTCACTTATCACAACAAAGTACCGTAGCTACAGAAGGTGTATGAAATTGACTGTCAAATGAATGGATTGTCCCCAAACTTGTCTAGAGAAAGATGAGATCCTGACAGTTAAAATAAAGTAATTTAAAGTGAATCAACCTTTAAAAACTCAGCAGCTTTGCTATTACTCAAAGGATAAAAACTCGGAATTTAAAATTTCATGTCATAGCTATGTTCACATGTGAAACTAGTGAATATGAATATGAGAGTAAAACCTTTCATTAAAAAAGTAAAGACTAATCGGTGATTGCTTTTATTAAATTGCATGACTCACATCTGAAGCTACTTGACATTTCAGGGAATGTATGCCCGAGGCTGTAATAACATTTGGTATATAAACCAGTCTGTAGAATAAGTTAAAAGAAATATTTTAAGTAGGCTGGGTGTGGTGGCTCACGCCTGTAATCCCAGCACTTTGGGAAGCTGAGGTGGGTGGATCACCTGAGGTCAGGAGTTCGAGATCAGCCTGGCCAACATGGTGAAACTCTGTCGCTACTAAAAATACAAAAATTAGCCGGGTGTAATCCCAGCTACTCGGGAGGCTGGGGCAGGAGAATTGATTGAACCTGGGAGGCAGAGGTTGCAGTGAGCCGACATGGCACCATGGCACTCAAGCCTGGGTGACAAGAGCAAAACTCCGTCTCAAAAAAAAAAAAGAAATATTTTAAGTAATATTAGGGTTGGTGAAGTATTACTATAAGTTTTTAATTATCACAGAAGATTTCACATTAATTGATCAAAAAACATTTTCTAGCAGGTGCTAGACAGATGGCATCTTCTTTTACATAGAAGAGCAAAGCAGTTTTCCAAAGGTCTTTGAAATTCCCCAGGGAGTTCTGTGCAAAGACCACGGAGACAGATAAATGGCTTCTATTTCTACAGACTTTGCCCTGAATGGGTAATGCAGCTGCTGGTCAACCAGGCAGGCCATATGGAGTCACCCTTTACTGAGGCCCCTGGTAGGCCCAAGTCCTGCAACACTCAAAGATGTCCCAGTAATGATTGTAGCTCCTACTGTTAAGTTTACATCCTATTATCTGTCCCTTAAGCCTAAATCAGCTCTTCAGAGAGAGGGGAAAACATAATTTGTTTTCCCCCACACCCTAGAGCAGAAGAGTCAGCCCTTGGGGTTGGCTTCCTGACCTCAGGCTCCACTCTGGCTGCTGGTGGCTTCCTAAGGAGATCTGAGATTGGGAACAGGCTGAGAGGGAGGGGGTCCTGGGGCTTCTTGTTCCCTTGACCACACAGGAAATTCCTCAGAGACACACTCACTCTGTTATGGGCTCCTCAAAGAGAGCCTCTCACAGAAGGAAAGCCTGGCAGTGAGTGGAGGGCAGCGACTCAGGGACTGTCTCACCTTCTTGGCTCAGTTACCTCCCTGGGTGCCCATGTCCATATATGTGATGTAGATAAAATAGCTCCCTTGTAGAGATGCTTGATATTTAAGAGGCCAGCACATTTTGAATGGCTTACAAGTGTCAGCTATTATTACTATTTGTGTGTGTGTGTGTCGTTTTTTATTTGTTTGTTTTTTTTTGCGATGGGGTCTTGTTCCTCCCAGGCTGGAATGCAGTGGTGTGATCATAGCTCGCTGCAGCCTTGAACTTCTCTGCTTAAGTGATCGTCCTGCTTCAGCCTCCTGAGTACCTGGGATTACAGGTGCAACCCACTGTGCCCGACTAATTTGTTTTTCATTTTTTTTTTTTTTGTAGAGATGAGCCTAGGCTGGTCTCAAACTGCTGGGCTCAAGTGATTCTCCTGCCTCTGCCTCCCAAAGTGTTGGGATTACAGGCGTGAGCCACCATGCCCAGCCTACTGTTTGTTTTTGACAATCAAAATCTTCACACCTTGGCCCTAAAGCTCAATAAATTTGTCTAACAAATGGAAATAGCAACAAAGGACTAATATGCATCGGCAGAAATGTTGGCTATTTCATTAGAAATGTGAGTAAACTCATCCCAGGAGCTATTTCAAGTTATGCTGGTGTGAGAGACCACTGCAGAGCTGTTGTCCAACCCAGATCTTCTCTGGGTGGGACTTGGCAGCCTCTGTCTCTGTCCTGGTATTCATGATCCCAGGATTGTCGGGACTGGTCAGCACGGTAGACAGATGCCATTGCAGTGGTGGTCTCCAGCCTCTGGAGGGCTTTCTTAATGTAAGCTCTTTTTACTAGAAAGCTTTCCCTCTTTGGTCATTGCAGGGTCTGAGGATGCCACTAAAGCGAATGTCACCAATTATGGGTGCCTACCAGGTGCAGCTACGGAGCTCATTTCATGCTGAGGGGTGGGGTGAGGACTCTGGAGCCGGGGCTTGGGCTGGAAACCTAGATCCAGCACTTCATAGTGCAAATGTGGGCAAGTGACCAAGCTCTGTACAACGAAGTTTCCTCTGGAGAAAACACAGAGAGTGGAAGTACTGAGCTCAGAGGGTTGTTGTGACAATAAAAGGTGTTCAGTAAGTGTTCGCTGTTGCCACTGTCTCATGGCACCTTCATAATGTCTTGGTGATTTTTTCAGTCCCGTTTCACAGATGACAAAAACAGGCTCATAGAAGCGGTGGACTCTGTGACACACACTGAATAAGCAGAGAGGCTGTGCTTTGGGGTTAGAGAAAAACTACAGCTATTTCCACTCCAAACCTTAGAATTCTGGTTTTCCCTAGTTACCAATACATTTTGAGCAAGCCAATTTTATTGGACTCAGAGGCCCGGCTCATCTGACTGATTCCCTGTGGTGGGAGATGTGAATTTCCTACTCCAGTCTCTGAGGCTTGAAAGAGCTCAGTGAGAAGCCAGCGAAGTTGGCAAGATTGTTGATTTCAATAACCTGTGGGCACACATCTGCAGGAACGTAGGGGAACCCCAGCTTCTCAGAGAGAAGGTGTGAACAGACAGGAGTGTATCAGTTGGATGGGATTTACGGGCGGCAGAGACAGAGAATTTCTGTGGGGCATTTGCTTTTAGGGATGTCCTGGAGAGAAGTGTGCTACCTGTGATCTGCTCAGTGTGTAAGGCCCAGGAAAACAGATGGGCCAGCCATGGAGCTGAACAGCAAGCAGCAAAACCTTAGCTGGGGCTGGGCATGGTGGCTCATGCCTGTAATCCCAGCACTTTGGGAGGCCAAGGTGGGCAGATCAACTGATGTCAGGAGTTTGAGACCAGCCTGGCCAACAGGGTGAAATCCCATCTCTACTGAAAATACAAAAATTAGCCTGGTGTGGTGGTGTGTGCCTGTAATCCCAGGTACTCAGGAAGCGAAGGCAGGAGAATCGCTTGAACCCGGGAGGTGGAGGTTGCAAAAACCAAAAACGTCAGCTGGCCCAAAGCACTTTATATTGGTCCATTTGCTCTTAGAGATCCACCCAGACACCAGGATTGCCTCACTCCACCATAGAGGGGCATGATGAGAGAAAAATCCACAAAGTTCATCAATAGCCCACATGTGGTTAGGCATGTGAGAAACAGGACCCTCACTGTTACTCTCTGGGGGTAGAGAGCAGGGCTTGGAGGGATCTGGGTTCTGACTGGCCTGGTCTCTCATCAGACTTACTTCCTACATTAGACTTTTAGGGATGCTGAAACAAAGCACCACAGACTGTGCGGCTTGAACAACAGACAATGATTGTCTCACAGTCTGGAGGCTGGATGGCTGAGATCAAGGTGTCGGCAGGGTTGGCCCCTCCTGAGGCTCTGGGGGAGACTCTGTCCAGTCTTCTCCCCAGCTCTGCAGGTTTGCTGGCCATCTTTGACGTTCCTTGTTTGGGGGAGCATCACTCCTGTCTCCGCCTTCATCTAAACAATGGTGTTCTCCCTGTGTCCGTGTCCAAATTTCCTCTTTCATAAGGACACAGCCCATTTGGATTCAGGGCCCACCCCACTCCAGGATGACTCCGTCTTAGCCAATCACATCTGCAATGACTCTGTTTTCCAAATACGGTCACATTCTGAGGAGCTGAGGGTTGGACTTCAACATACGAATCTGGAGTGGAGCTGGGGGAAGTGGCGGTGAAGCTGGCGGTTGGGGCACAGTTCAACCCTTAACATCTTCCTTTTTCCTAAGAATAATCTTCAACTTCTCTCCACCCCAAACTCAATCAGTGTCATCCTGATAGGAGAGGGAAATGGGAAGACTCAAGAGCCTGCTTCAGAAGGCGGTGAGCTGACCCCAAGCTATTCTAGAGGTAGGTGAGGGTTCAAGTTTAATGATAAGCCTTCTGTGTTGACTCCTTCCAAATCACTCAAAGGGCAGCTCACATTTTTGGGGCTGTGTCCTCTGAGAAGAGTGAAGGACCTCGAAGGGTAAAGCCCTGCCCCTCCCATGTCCTTCTCCTCCGGGGGAGCAGTGGCTAGAGGAATGGGCCAGGCAGGTCAAAGTCATCGGATTTTAGAATCTCTGCCTGGTGGCTCTCTCCTTCCAGCTGCTTCTCTGAGGGTTGTCTTAGTGGGTTAGTTCTTTTTCTCCAGCATTAGCTGTGGTTTTGTAACCTGAGGCTGGCCAAGGAGAGCTATAGACGGTGGCTCCCAGCTGAGCTCAGTGCCACTGCTACCACCAGACCTTGAGCCTCCACCGTAGTCATTTGGAAGTGAAAGAAAGGTAAAAGATATTTAATACTTACAGATTATTCACAAAGGGCTCAAACCAACAACTAGTAACCCAGAGACAAAACTACTTTAAAGTGTGCTAAGTTAGAAATCACTAAAAGGTCAGATGATACCCAGGCCCAAAGTGTGCTGTGTGGAGCCAGCTGAGGCAGGCGGTGAGGTGAGCCACGAACTCTGAACCTCCCTGGTGGCAGAGAGCCTGGTGTGAGGCCTGGAAAACAGAGGCAACCAATTCACTTGCAAGTCCTGGCTGCAGTTCTGGGCTCATCCTGAGCCCTGGGTATTCCTTGATGTTCCTATAGCTGATTTCAATACTCAAGTCCCTGTAGTTCAAAGGGCAATTTGACTTTTGCTTGTCCAAAGAAAACTTTTAAAAGAAAAACTCTTCAATATAGGCAATTACTTTGTCTTTTTTCATCCAAATGCCAATTTGACATGTTTGTCAGTCTCTCAGTCACGGAATGTGCACTGTTATCCATCAACTAAGGGCTTTCATTATATTCTGGTAAATGGGCCAATTTAACCTGGACATCAGTATCTAGGCATCTTTTTTACAGTCTCAGAGCCTAACACCTTTCAGGAAACTACAAAAGACTTTATTTTTACAGCATAATTCAAAGCTTATCAAAGTCGCAGGAATTTCACTTATTATTATGAGACTTCCTGAGGAAAAGTAAAGTAAAAATATAGGTATGCAGGCTTCTAGAACTTTACTTTTTAGCAGGTGGGATGGAGAAGAAAAAAATACTCCTACTGGTTTTGAGGTCATTATTTTTTCAGTGTAATGAACTTGAAAAGCAATAAGCAATGGGAAGCTGGACCTCACTTTGTAGATTCAGGGAAAAAAAATCACCCGTCTTTTTTGTGGTAGAAAATCTGTCGTAAAGGCATAGATTTGAGACGATGTAACAGAATTTTGGTGTCCTCTGAAGCATTTCTGTAAAATCTGTGGAAGAAATGCTTGTGATTGGTGTGATCTGTGATTACTTCATTAGATCAGGCTTTGCCTATACATCCAAATGATTTATTTTCTTGTTTATGTGTGTGTTGTGGTTAGGGAAGGTAGAAGGAGATTTGTCTCTAACCTAATGCTTGGCACATAGTAGGAGCTTCTCTCTGATAATTTTGGCTTCAAACAAAAGCAGCCTGAAAAATAGACACATATATTTCTTTCTCATTAAAAAAAGTGAATATATAGTCCAGGGCTGGTATGGTGGACCTACAGTGCTAAAACCACACTCCTTCTGTCTTTTCATTCTGCTATGATTCGCTACCATCCTCATGGTCCATGAAGGCAGCTAGAGCTACAGCTATTCAACCACATCTAGGACAGGAAGGAGGAAAAGGGGTGATAAAGGGAACCCGTCTCTTAATGAGTCTTACTGAAGGTACCACATAACACTGCTGTTTCCAGCTCAGTAGTTGGAACAGTGACATGGTGACAGGTGGCTGCAACAGAGACTGGAAAATATGCATGGATTCGGGAAAAAAGTCAGAATCCTTTTATTAAAAAGAAGGGAAGAATGCATTTTGAGACAGCTAGCAATCCCTGCTACACTGCTCAAAATAATGTTTGTTGAATTGAATTGGATCAATTGGCCAGAACTGGTGGTGGTGTTCTTGAGTTATTTTGTTCTTGAGGTATTTTGAGATATGTTGTTGAAGATATTTTATCTTCCCCCTTGAAAAATGGGGTAGGAAGTTTCTGTACCTTTAGTGTGATAAGTGTGGGACTTGGGAGAGAGAATGCTGACATAAGTACATCTTTGGCTGACACCAACTTACTCTGGGCAAGGACATTAAGATGCTTGTGCTCTTTTATCCTAAGGAAGTTGGGTGTGAACACGAATGGTGTGAGACAAATGCTTTCAAGTTCCACAGTATGTGCCAGGCACATTGTAAGGTGAAAATGAAGTGCTCTGGTGACAAATGAGAACAATCTGAGGATCTCTCCAGTTTCCTCCACATAGTCACCACAGGGGACAAAATCTGGAGAAGCCTCCAGTTCCCTCATGAATTTGGAAATCATTGGCATTATAAGTGGTTCCATCACTTGTGTGTTTGTATGACCAACCAACAGTAAGTTATTCAACATTGCTAAGCCTTAGTTTCCTCATCATTAAAATGAGAATAATAAAAATCCCTATGTTCTGGGCTTGCTGTGAGGATTTAAAAAAATGCATGTAAAGAGCTTTGCTCCGTGCCTGGCACATACTAAATACTCAATAAATATTAACTATTCTTATTAATAATGCAAAAAAGAGCAGAGGAAAAATGCCTAAAGTTGTGTTCCTAGGAGAGCAAGTCCTGGTTGGATGATTAAGTAATTATAGGAAGATTATGTGTCAGTCAGAAGTGGGGAGCAGTCATGGAGGGCCTAGGAAAGCACACAACACACAAAGGCCAGCCCACTTGTCTGCCCACTCTTACTGAGAGGCCTTCTTAATGAATTGGTTTGGATTCTTGGGGTCTCAAGGGAAAGGCTCTCTCAATTGTGGATAAAAGTATATATGGCTATATTAGCATGATGCCATTTTGCATTTGATTTTGGTTCCTCATTGAGTATATAAACTTGTGATTGTAATTTGCCTTGCCTTGTAGATCTAAGTACAGGGAAAGAATGCATGGGCCATATTGGCTTGAGTATTCAGCTGTGACTCCCATTGTAAGATGAACAAAGTGGCATTCTGATGTTACACATTATTCTCTTTGAGGTTGGTTAATGTGAGTCTGCCACCCAAGTGAAAAAACATTCATTGTCTCTGCCCACCATGTGCTTCATAGGCATCTTCTTTTGGAACTTTTTCCCACAAGTTTTTACACCAAGTAATGAATATAGGAAGCTGTCACCACAGACTCATTGAGGGCCCAGTGGTTGTCAGGCACTGTGTTAAGGACTGGGGAATACTGCGGTGAACAAAAGGGACACTATCCCCACCTTGTGGAGATTACAGTCCAGCAGGACAGAGAGTTGGTAAGCTATTACTACATCATCACAGACTATGCACTGCATGATGTCAGAAAGAAGCCCGGTCTCAGGGGCAGTAAGACAAGGAGGTGGACATAGACAGGCTGGTGTAGGAAAGGTTCCCTCTCAGTCTCCACCTGAGACCTGGAGGACGAGTGGGAGTATGGAGACAGCACAGGCCCCACACTGGAGTCCGCGTGTTCCTCTTCCACCTTTCTGTCATGGGTGTTGGGTGGGGAGAGGGGAAGCTACATCATGAGCCCTGTCCCCTTGAATCTGGACCTGTCCACTCTGTGTGTTCCTTTGAACATCCCCACGCTTGTACCCTGTGTGTGGTAGCCACTGCAGCCCGATATTACAGCCTCCCCTAAAATGTGGAAAACCCAACTGCTCAGAAGGAAGCCTGTGTTCCTGGGATGTCATGAGGGAGGGATAAGGAAAGACAGCATCACAATATTCATCCTGGCAGGATGCTGTCTCCATTCTTCAGAAACCAACTGAATGGGTATTTAGTGTTCTGTGAATCTTTGCTTTTACGTACATTTTTTAAAAATTTTTTATTTAATTTTTTATTTTTAGACGGAGTCTCGCTGTCTCCCAGGCTGGAGTGCAGTGGCATGATCTTGGCTCACTGCAACCTCCACCTTCCGATTTCTAATGATTCTCCCGCCTCAGTCTCCCAAGTAGCTGTGATTACAGGCATACGCCACCAAGCCCAGATAATTTTTGTATTTCTAGTAGAGATGGGGTTTCACCATTTTGGCCAGGCTGTCTGGAACTCCCGACCTCACGTAATCTGCCTGCCTTGGCCTCCCAAAGTGCTGGAATTACAGGTGTGAGCCACCGCACCCAGCCTATGTGACCTTCTTTTGTTTTTATTTTTTAATCAAACGTGTCTTTGCTGTTTTCAAACAAACACATGGAACACACTCTCACAGAAACCTAACAACCAAAAAGTGTTGGAAAGGAAAAGCGGCTTTGTGGTTTACATTAAATAATACATGCTTATTCATAATTTCTCTTTTCAGCCTGTTAGACTCCATTTTTAAGTAGAAAACAGAAAGACAGCCATCAGGCCCAAGAGAAGTCTTAAATATATCTTTGAAGTTTGGAAGTGACTCACGCCATGAGTCTGGAAGTGTAGGTTTCTTTTGAAACATGCACTGCTGCTGCAGCTGTGATCACTGCCTCCTCGGCACTGGCGGCCTAGGTGGGCAGCAGGGCTCATGTTAGCTGTGACTGGTTGTCACCACATCCCATAGGACACGCCTGCTCCTTCTGTTGCCAGCCCTACATTCTCCCCCTCCTGCCTGTCTAGACAGCCCCTTCCCTTAAAGGAGAGACCCTGCGAGCTCTGCGCCGACCCTGCCTGCAGCGCACACACTGTGCCCTCCCGTCCTTACTCCGCTTGGTGCTAAATCCTCGCCTCCATTCCCTGTCTCTGTGTAAACCTCATTGGCTTATGAAAGTCTCCCTTGGTCCACAGACTGATTTCCCCAGGACAGCCTCTGTTCCACAGCACGCATCACACTTGCAGTCACTTGCGGAGAGCTGATCTTCCTGGGAAACTCTGGGTCCTCCTTGGCAGAGACTGTGTCTTCCTGCCCATGGTTGTGTCCTGGTGCCTAACACATCACAGGTGCTTAATGAATAGGTTTCTTGTCTGAGAGATGTGGCTCCTCCTTCCCAGGACCACAGTCAGGTTTCTCAGAGTCAGGAGTGGGCTCGGAGCCCCTGTGCACCCCAATCCTGTATGGCACCATGGACGGTTCCACTTAGACCAACTGGAAGGACTGGTAAGATCCATCAGCTCAAGCCCTCCTTTTCAGATGTGGCAACAGGATTAGTTTGCTAGGACTGTCAAACAGAGCACCATAAACTGGGTTGGTTAGACAACAGAAATGTATTGTCTGCCGGTTCTGGAGGCTGGAAGTCTGAGATCAAGGTATCAGCAGGGTTGGTTCCTAAGGACAGTGAGGAAGGATCTGTCCAGGCCTCTCCCCCAGCTGCTGGTGGTTTGCTGGCCTTTTAGTGTGCCTTGGCTTGAGGAAGTATCAGTCCAATCTTCACATGCGCTCTCTCTGAGGGTGTCTGTATCCAAATTTCCCTTTTCTTGTAAGGACACCAGTGATTGGATTAGGGCCTACCGTAATCGCCTCATCTTAACTTGATCATCTTAAGTTAAGTTGTCTATTTGCAGATAAGGTCACATTCACAAGTACTGGGGGGAAGGACTTCAATATATTTTAAGGAACCCAATTCAGCACTAAACAGTGACTCAGTTAATAACACATCATTCTCCCTGCTGAAAGATGATCCTACTCACCCATGCTTTATAGAATAAAGGGGTCATGCTGTTTTCCCAGGTGTAATCTTATTTGTTGCTCTTTGTGAGCAGGAACTGGAAGACAGAGGAAAATCCTGGTTATAAAGTAAGAGGTCATCTGCCTGGGCGATGGGGCTACTTGCTAAGTGTGGAACATGGTCTGCACACGGTGTTTCAGCTGACTGGCATCAGGCCCCCTTGACTGCACGTCCCATAAGAAGCTCAATCACAGGAGTTGTTAGTCTCCTGGATCAATAAACAATTATTTAGAGAAAGTGACTTTGTCAACAATTTAATTAAAATCACCCAACCTATGAAATTAGAAGTAATTCAAGTTTGAGCACATATTAGCTGTGTGGCCTAGGCAAGTCAGTTGTCTGGATAGCAACATACTCTGTAAAGCACTGGGATTAGGTAACTTCTGAAGACCCTTTCGGCTGGAAACTTCTTTGGATTATGTGGTTCTTTTCGTGTTGAAAGCAGAAAAGTCCTCTAAGGAGTTGGGATAGACAAGTATGAAAAGAAATTAAATGAAGTGCTTTTCCTCTTCATTATCATTGTAGATATGAGGTAGTTCTTGCCTCTGCACAGAAGCAAGATGCTAGATCTCTGTTTTGATCCACTTTTATGTACTCAATGTCTACTCCTTGCAAGAGATGAACCACCACACAGGACATGGGACCTCTGCTGATAGGGTACCATTCCTGGCTCACCCTACTGGTCCCACCCTGTTGGGCTGGTGGTGTTAGAATTTACATGGGTTGAATGTATCATTTTCATCTTCAAAATAACCAATTTTCCAAAGAGTTATTTCTGTAAGTATCTAATAACATATTTAAGAACCAAATCAGAGTGTCAGTTGTACAACCAAGTCTTCAGGCTATAGACACTCACTCTTTACAATCTTGGCATAAAAAATCTTACTAATAATAGTATCTTGACTATAAATAGAGATTTTCTAATGTCCTCTCCTGCTATTGTATTGCTTATTACAATGCTAAATGTATCATAATCCCTTTTTTTGGCCATAAAACTGTGCCCCTTGATTGTGAGAAGGATATAAAATAGACCAGATGTCTTAACCAAGTTTGGATAAATCAGTCATCACCTTCTTTTTTTTCCAAGAAGAATGAGGCATAACAGCTTGAGTGATGCACAGACTTTATTTTCCATTTGGTCTTTCCAAAGCAAACAGAACCAAGGTGTAAAGTCTGCTAACGGCACTGTGTCAGCTGTGTGGCATTCAGTTTTAAGGACGCAAACGTCGCTATTGTGAAAAGAGAGGGAGGTTAAATTGTTAGTGTTTAGTCTCGTTTAACATTGAGACCAAAAATAACAACCTCAGGAGAAAGATAAAGAGAATGACTAATGAACTCAGCTCTAGTTTAATGTTTGAGAGGAGCATAGACTTTGATATGAAACTAGGAAGACGAGCTCTTAATATGGTAGCTTTTCCCTCAAATATAAGATTTCTTAGATTTAAATTTAAACAGTAAATTATTTTAGAATTTTACTTTTTGCAAAAAAAGGTAATAATAAATACAAGAAGTCCCACTCAACAAGGTCATAATGAGGCAGAGTGGATCTGCAGTAACATAACAGTAGTCAGACACCAGAGCATTTTTTAATCCCAAAATTTTATAGAATGTGTTATGTGTTGTTCACTAGATGGGTGTTGAATATACATGGCATTTAAAACACAAAGCAACATTACAAGATTGGAACAACTCCAATGTTTACATGAAGAAAACATAATATAGAGGGTTAATAGTCTGCTCAGGTTCATCCAGTTAGGAAGTATTTAACACTAAACTCAGGAATCAAGCAGGGAGCAGGATCATTTGACTCAAGTCCTGAGCTTTCAGAAAACTCAAGTTTTCCTATGAAGAGGACCTGCACATGTGCAGATACTGCTCTCATGCTGCTTTCCAGGTGCGAGAATCAGATGAGCACAAAGGCTTGGTTGTGATACCAATTCCGACGGCATCATTAATCTAAGCCAGGCCTATACCATGGAGTTAGAAGGAGAAGGACTGGAAAAAGTCCTGGTGATGCGCCCATGACAGTCTGAGGCACTACAGGGCACACAGAGATGAGGGAAACACAGTGCCTAGGAGCACTTTTAGGTAGTGTACATATCATGATAACAGGGAGGCTCCAGGTGCCATGAAACAACTGTGAAAGAATGCTATTGGGAGCTGAAGCGGGGTGAGACCCTGGTAGCAAAGGTCTTTCTGAAGCCCATTCCACGTATGGCTATTGCTGGTGGTGACCACAGCACTAGGACAGAGGAGAGGAAAGGTCTGTTAGAGGAAGGAGAGCATGGCACGGGCCTCAAGGATGGGTAGGTTTTGGGTAAGAAGAAAGGGGGTGGGAGATGGCATTCTGAGCAGAGGGAATAATAAGAGAGGGGCATAAAGAGGAGCATCACTTGGGACAAATATTGGGAGATGTAGCCCTAAATTTGTAAGACTGGGGCCTGGGAGCATTCCTTTCCAGGGATTCTAAACTTGGTCTGAAGATTGTCTAAGAAATCTGGGAAGAGGCTTTGGTTAGTCTATGAAGTTTTATTTGAAACTAAATATATGTGCATGTTTCACTTATCTATATTGTTGGATTAAAAAAAAAAACACCTCAGAGATAACTTCAAAATTAACTGCCTTACAACAACAACTTATTTCTTCCAGTTCTGTAATCTGTGCTGGGTTAGCCAGGAACTAAAAAATTGTTCCAGAACCCCAGTCTGGTGTTTGGGGCCCTGCCACCTGTTTTCAGGCCTCCTTCATGTTCAGTGCCTCTCCTCCTGCCAAGAGTTTGAAGTAACAGCTAACCCTATCAAGGGATTCCTCATCAAAGGACATCTTTGGGGATACTTCTATATTTTATATTGAAACTTCCACTGCTGTCAAGTACAGAACTTGTACAAAAGAGTGGGTGTCTTGAAGGCCAGTCTTGACTCAACACAAATAATAACATTCTTTTATCCAGAGCTGTTCAACTATGAACTTCGTCCCAGGTCAATGAGTCCTCTACTAGTAGATGATCTGAAGCAGAGGGTGGATACTATGACTCAGGGGTTCTGCAGATACAAATCCTTCACCCCAAGACTCCACTGCACCAGCAGATGCTCTTATGATGATCTGGAAGCTTCAAAGGGTCCTGATTTAGTTGTTCCCTAATGTAACAAGGATACCGAGATGGAGAAAAACCAACAGTGTTAGGAAACAGTAGTGTACTTGATAACTGGAAGCACAAACAATGTGTATTTCTTTCTTTAAGAAAAATTAATTTTTTAATTTTTAGTTTTTGTGGGTACATGCTAGGTGTATATATTTATGGGGTGCATATGTTTTGATACAGGCATGCAATGTGTGATAATCACATCATGGAGAATGGAATAGCCATACCCTTGCATTTATATTTTGTGTTATAAACAATCCAGTTTACTCTCTTTTAGATATTATAAAATGTACAATTAAGTTATTACACTCGTCACCTCATTTGCTATCAAATAGTAGGTCTTTTTAAGTTTTGTTTTTATTTTAGGTTCAGGGATATTTAGGTTCATGTGCTGGTTTGTTATATAGGTAAACTTGTGCCGTGGGTTTGTGTATGGATTATTTTGCCACCCAGGTACTAAGCTTAGTACCCAATAGTTATTTTTTCTGCTCCTCTCCCTCCTCCTGCACTCTATCCTCAAGGGGGCCCCAGTGTTTGTTGTTCCCTACTTTGTTCCCACGAGTTCTCAAAAATAATGTCTATTTCTATAGCACCGTGATCAATGGGCGAGAGTGGAGTTCTTTCTCACGTGAGTGTGTGAGCAGAGAGAAGGCAGGCACGCTTTCTTAATCATTCTGTAGTTGCTGCATTCAAAGGTTCCCACCTATGTGCTATTTACATATTCTGGGGAGAAAAAGAAAGAATGAACATGTCAGACTCTTTTTTTTTTTTGAGACAGAGTCTCACTCTGTCACCCAGGCTGGAGTACAGTGGTGTGATCTCGGTTCACTGCAAGCTCCACCTCCCGGGTTCATGCCATTCTCCCACCTCAGCCTCCCAGGTAGCTGGGACTACAGGCGCCCAACACCATGCCCGGCTAATTTTGTTTTTGTATTTTTAGTAGAGGCGGGGTTTCACAGTGTTAGTCAGGATGGTCTCGATCTCCTGACCTCGTGATCCGCCCGCCTCGGCCTCCCAAAGTACTGGGATTACAAGCGTGAGCCACCGCACCCAGCCAGAACATGTCAGACTCTTAACACTGATTAATGCTGTAATCAGCCTGGCAACAGCTACTCGCTTAACAACTTCATTTGCAGCCACAGAAGTGTGTGTTTGTACTTCTCTTGCATTACTTACCGGCAACCTAATTTATATTGAGCCTCTTCTCACGCTTTAAAGATGTTCTTCAAAGATATGGTAGATGTCAGCAAAGTCATCACTAGTCATGTAAAGTGGATGATGCCATTGGGGTCACAGTGAAGAGATCCTAACCTACGGGTTCTCATTTTAATTTGGAATCCTAGTATAATTAATTATCCTTATTCTAGACATGTAACAGATCTGGTTACAGTCAAAGGCAGGGAAAATATTAGAAGTCTGGAAGTGAAAACACTGGGAAGTGATTTATCTTCAGGACAAGAGTTAATCTCTTTCCACTTTGGGCCTGGAAATTCATGGGTTTTGTTTTCTAGATAAGACTTCCTATAACACTGGCCAACCAGAATATGTTGGTTGGCAATTCTAGGTGTGGACGGTGCTATCAGTAGCCCCAGGTTAAATTTTATAGACATTTCTGAAAACTTGGGTTGATTAAGCTGATTGATCAGGATAGTTTTAAGTTTCTTTGTAATGTATGATGTTATTTGTAGTTGCTCTATGTATTATGCTAATAATGTATATATGAAATGAAAATTTAATTTTTTTTTTTTTTTTGAGATGGTGTTTCACTCTGTCACCCAGGATGGAGTGTAGTGGTACAATCTCAGTTCACTGCAACCTCTGCTTCCTGGGTTCAAGTGATTCTCTTGCCTCAGCCTCCTGAGTAGCTGGGATTACAGGCACAAGTCACTATACTCAGCTAATTTTTGTATTTTTAGTAGAGATGGTGTTTCATCAAGTTGGCCAGCCTGTCTCAAACTCCTGACCCCAAGTGACCTGCGCACCTCAGCCTCCCAGAGTGCTGGGATTACAGGCGTGAGCCACCGTACCTGGCTGAAAACTTCTTTAAATCAGGGAAAGCTATCTGAATAGATGGGAAACAACTGCCTATTTTTGGTGTAAAAAGTGTCAATCATTTATATGTGATTTATACGTAAGAGGGAACATGTTGCTGTCATATTTACTGAAAGATAAATGCTAAAAAAGAATATGCCTTCTATGTAGTTTTTCATATTTACTTATATACTTTTTTTGCTTATGAAATTTTGAGACTAGTGTATTATCAGATTCACACCCTCTTTAGTGTGTTATGAAGCAGTCACATGTATTGCGAATTACTTATGACTACTACTGATAGCTAACATGATTTTTTACTAGATGCTATGCTACTTTATCTCATTTAATCCTCAAGATAATATTGTAAGATATATACTATCATAACCTCCCCATATTGTAGATGAGGAAATGGAGGCTTAGATTGCTTAACTACCCATCACAGAGCTGGAAAGCATACAGGAGGGGCTCAAATCCAGGTGTGACCTTTGTTAAACTGCACTTTTGAATCAGTGCACCGCACTGGTTGTTCACACGGTGCCTTGATAACTTCAGACTTGGACAACTTCCAATGATGAGAGTTTGGTAGACATTTTCAGAGAGGAGGAGATGAAAGCATGACAAACATTTTCTAATTATAGAGTGAGAAATAGGAGCTCAGAGGAATCAACTAATTTTTAATTTTTTAATTTTTATTTTTTTAGGGACAGAGTCTCGTTCTGTTGCCCAGGCTGGAGTGCAGTGGTGCAATCATAGCTTATTGCAGCCTTGAACTCCTAGTCTCAAGTGATCCTCTTGCTGCAGCCTCCTGACTATCTGGGACTATAGGTGCACCATCATGCCTGGTTAATTTTTTATTTTATTTTTTGTAGAGATGGAGTCTTGCTATGTTGCCTAAGCTGGTCTTGAACTCTTGGCCTCAAGTGATCCTCCCTCCTCAGCCTCCCAAAGTGCTAGGATTATAGGTGTGAGCCACTGCACCTGGCCTAATTTTTTAAGAATGTTAGTTGACAAAAATTACTTGAAATTTTCCAAAAGCAGTTCTACATCTCATGCTCTATTTCATTTCTTTTGCCTCTGAATTTTACTCTGGAAGTGAAATATTTTAAAATTTCTAATGAGGGTCCCAGGATCATATAGTACCTTTCAAATAAAAATATCCTATATCATGTGTACACAAAATGAGCTGCTGTGTTCTTTTGTTTAGTTAATCAAAGAAGAGCTTTCAGCATTTATTAAGCACTACACATCCTGCTAAGTAAAGTACTTCATTTAATCTTCACAAGCATGGTGTAAGCTGGTATTACTATAGCTGAGGAAACAGTCCCAGGGCAGTTAAGTTCCTTAACAAAAGTCGTACATATTGTAAGCCACAAAGCTGGGATTACAACCCACTCCTGCCTCATCCCCCTTCTTAGAAACAGATTTACTGTCCCCTGAAGATGAGGGAAATAAAGCCATTTCCCCAAATAAGCAAATTCTATTCTTTTAGTTACCTTGCAACTGTCTTAGTTCCAATGCTTCACTTGTAAGGTTGGATGCTTAGTCAACATGAGTTCTAATTCAAAACCTGCCGCAAAGTTTCAAAAACTGCGCTGGTGTGTTGTTTCAAGAACTCAATCTAATCACTACAGTCTTTGTCTAGGAAACAGACATTAGGGGCCTCAAGTGTCCAGATTTCCACTTGGTGTTATCTCAGTAGACGCACAGCTGCAAATCAGTAGCAACAGACAGCCTCGTTTAATGATTCTTAACACTTTCCTCCAAATGAGAGAGAAAACTAAGCAAACTGAGGATGAGACTAGTCAGCATGTTTTAGATACATAAAGACTCAAGAAGCTGAAATGCAGGATTAATTCTGAAGGCTGAAGAGCTGGAGGTATTAATGACTCACCTTCCTAAGGAGACCAACTCCTCTCTTGGCACTTTGAGTGATGAAGACTCTGGTGTCTTGTGGCATTTTTCCCCCCTGTGGATGGGGCATTTGGGATTACTGAGTTGCCTATAGGAATGAGTCTTAACATTCTCTTACATCCTGTGTGAGGGAGAAGTTCTGGGTCAGCATCCTTATGACACATGGTCCTGTAAGTCTGTTCTGATCCTGATTCAAAGCTTTGAATGGGTCCAGCATCCCTGAAACCACCATGGAATGGTCAGCAATCTAAATGTGGTCATTGTGCATCAGGCTGCTATTCCTTTGTCCTGTTCGCAGTTAGGGAAGCAGGGACCTCTCTACCCCACTCTGTACTCTGGTGTTCCCCTGGCCTCTGAGCCTAAGTTCCTTATTCCTACGAGTTAAATACATGTTCCAATCCCTTCCTCAGAATCAGCCTGCACACAGGGAACTGCAATGTTCACCAACTTCTCTCCAGGACTGGTAGACGCAGCCTGTCTCCTGGGAGTGCAGTGCTCTGCTCCCTCACATTCTTCCTGGGTCAGGAGAGGACCTCCTGTCTGTGAGAGCCCTGGACCAGGTACCAACAAACCCTGACAAAGGTGCTGTAGTAATGGCCCAGAGCAGCAGAAAAAGCAAGGCTTTTTTAGACAAATGACTTAAATCGTGACTCCAACACACATTCAACTGGCTCGAAGGCCCCAGGAAACTCAGTTTCCTTATCTGTAGAATGAAGTGAATAACTGCTGTGCAGGTCAGAGTCAATGTATATAAAGCACTTGGTGTAATGCCTGGCATGTAATAGCCACTTCATAACTGGTAGCATTTATTATGTCTTTCAATGAACTTTCTGGATAGTGAGAAGCAAAATGTAATGTAGACTTTTTGTTTTTTTTTTTGAGACACAGTCTCACTCTGTCGCCAGGCTGGAGTGCAGTGGTGCGATCTCGGCTCACTGCAACCTCTGCCTCCTGGGTTCAAGTGATTATCCTGCCCCAGCCTCTCGAGTAGCTGGGATTATGGGTGTGCAAATCACACCCAGCTAATTTTTGTATTTTTAGTAGAGATGGGGTTTCACCATGTTGGTCTGGATGGTCTCAATCTCTTGACCTCGTGATCCACTTGGCCTCCCAAAGTTCTGGGATTGCAGGCCTGAGCCACCATGCCCAGCCTCACATATACATTGTTAAGCCTTTGGGATAGTTTGTAATATCGGAAACAGTGAAATCAGGATTTGAATTCTTATGCAGTAGTCCCAGTGATCTTTAGAGAATGCACATCTTGCAGATCACCTGAAGTCAAGAGTTTGAGACCAGCCTGGCCAACATGCCGAAACCCCGTCACTACTAAAAATACAAAAATTAGCTGGACATGGTGGCGGGCACCTGTAATCCCAGCTACTTGCAAGGCTGAGGCAGGAGAATTGCTTGAACTCGGGAGGTGGAGGTTGCAGTGAGCCGAGACTGTGTCACTGCACTCTAGCCAGGGTGACAGAGTGAGACCCAGTCTCAAAAAAAAAAAAAAAAAAAAAAAAAAAAAGAAAAAAGAGAGAGAGAGAATGCCCATTTTGGCTTTGATGGTCTCACCTTTCTTAGGCATTTTAAAGGTACACCTGACAAGGAGGTGAAAATCCTCCCTCTAATACTGTATCTGCAGTTACAGCTAAGAAAGGCCAGGGAAACCATTGGAACCTACTGGGAAGTTGAAAATTTAGGCTGAAGAGCTGCAACGGGTGACAACTTCTGAAGGTCCACTAGAGAGGAGAATAGTTTTACAAATAAAGTTCCTGAAGTCAAGACTCTTGGGTCATCTAAAATTAGATGGGACAAACCCTTGAGAATGAGCTACTGATAGGGACATGAGCAAGGTGAAGTGATGGATTTTTTTATTTCTAATTTCTATGCGTCTATAGAACGGTCTGTTTCTTTTCAGTATTTTATAATGTATGTTTTTCCTTTAGACTTCTTGACATTTTTTCCTCTCAGATATTTTTATAGATTCTACTTAACAAAGCTTAAAATTACAACAAAAATGCCATTTCATACACTATTAAGTTTAGACCATTTAAAATCCTGTCTTGCAAATTTCTCTTCCTATAGAGCAATGCTGTCCCATTATGTTGCCTTATGTCTGCTGCTATTTTTGAATTACAGTACATGTCATCCACCTTTGATAAGGAACTTAATATCCATTGGCAGGTCAACTTGTGACTTTATGCTGTGACTATAACTGCAAATTATGGCGCATATCTCATTTTAAATTATTCCCTGGGATAGGAAGCCAGTCCAAAGGCAGAAGAACTTTGTCTCATAAAGACTGAAGAAGGAATCTTACAGAAACAATGTTTCCATGGTGGACAATGCTTACAGGATAGAATGTCAGGGAAGATTGCAATAAAATATACGGAAGGGAGTTGGGTACAAAAGAGCAAACACACAACTGGAGGTCAATAGAGATCAGTGTGGGATTGAGGAGTCCAGAGAAGGTTAAGCATGGAGCTGAGGTTCAGAGAGGAGCCCAAAGTCTGACTGGTGCAGGAAGCTAGCCCTGATAATTCATTACGTTTTGAAGATTAGAACAAGCAGCTGCAATGTTAGGATCTCACCATAGTAGGAAGCTGGGCCCAGGAAGGAGCTGACACACAGGCTATGGCTTTGGCAAGGGAAAGGCTGTGGACACTAAACCAACTTTTAGGTTGAACTCTGAAGTTCTATAATAATCGTGTCAGGTCAGAAGCTAGTGTTAGTAGCCTGAAGGTGCAGGTGTAGGGAAATAAGAATATTGGGGAGGAATATCATGGAGTGAGATTTAAAGGAAGAGAGACGGTTACTGACTTCACATCTCTAGATATACATGGGCATCCCTTAATTTTAATATTCTTTGCTTTCAGCTTTTGTTCAGATACTGTATCCTCTATCCGGGAAGTAAAGTGAAAGGGAATTAAACATTTCTAGAATATCTACCATTTTAAAAGGTACTTGGATAAGCACTTTACATATGTACTCACTGAGCTGTTCCAGGAGACTGGGTTATTGTTATCTCCATTTAACAGACAATACACAACCTCATAGGTTAAGTAACTCACCCTACTGTGCATAATTAATAAATGGGGGCCTTTAGATTCACTTCCAGGTGTGTATGTGATTCCAGAGTCCTCACTCCTTTCATTCTACCATACTGCTTCCTACAGATAGATGTCTAGGATCAGACTCCAGGAACTGGACCCGGCACACAGCAGGCCCTCCGTAAATCGTTGACTTCCTCTCTCCCTCCCTGTCCTCCACCCCTTCTAACCTCTTTAAAGTCCACTCCTTTATTTTCAGGTTTTTAGTTGACTGTATACAGTTATTGTGTCAGGTTATAAAGTCACCTGCATATTCTCTTTCTTTTCATGAAGGAGCATAATAATCTGATTTTGGAAATTTTGGATAATTTTTTTCGGGGGAGAGGGTAAAGCAAGGGTTGATACATTTTTTTCTTATTCTTAAAAGCCAGACTCTTGGAATATAATGGTTTTTAAGAAATTCATGAAATAAAGGGATTTTCCAATTTTTCTGAGAATGTGGGGAAAAAAGGGCTGCATTTCAACCTACATGATTTAGCTCCTTGGGCCCAATTACAACACAGGTCCACATGTCTGAAGCTCACTTTCTTGCATCATGGTGGTTTCTGCTGCTCAGCTCTTCCTGATCTTATTCCTAATCATGTGGCTCTTAAGTCTGCACTTCTCTGGCCCTCCCACTTGTCTTCCAGCCTTGTATTTTTAGATATCTACAGGACACTGCTAATTGGAGCTCAAGATGTGAAAAACTGGCAACTCCATAATTTTTCTTCCGTTTTCTCCAACAAATATGCATCTTTTTTCAATTCTGGCATTCTAGTGCTCTTTTGGTCCTCATTGGAATAATCTTTGGCCACTTCCTCTAATTTCCTCTGCCACTGGAATGGATTTAAAATGAATGATCTCAAGTCCCAAGTGGGCATCCAACATGGCCCTAAAATCCTAATACAGTTCCCTAGTAATTTACTTCTTTCTTTCTGAGATGATTTTATCCTTTTCTCCTTGAATCTCCTAAGCTTCCTCTATGTTCCCAATAATTCATCCAGACGACCTGCATCAGGTACCACATCGTCTGCCTTCCTTCTGCTTCTATGAAGGAAGCGTCCCTGCTCCTACCACTCCACTGTGCTCAGGGTCCCATCCTCTTTCACCTTCTTAACATCTTCCACTCAGCATTATCCCTTCCCTGTCTTGGATAATCCATTTCTTTTTCTCTGTTGAATCATTCTGCTAAACACACAAATACAACTTAGTATTACATATCTCAGAGAACATCCTCCTTTGATCTTATAGCCCCCCTCTGGCATTGTACCACTCCTCTGCTCCCCTTCACAGAAACATTCCAGCAAAGAGCTGCCCACCTCTCTCATCCCTTAGTCTTTCCTCAACCCTTCCTAATTGGTCTGTCTTCTACCACTGCACTACAGTGGCCATGGTCAAGTTCACCAATAACCTCCCTCTTGCACAAGCAGTGATTTATATACTCCATCAGGGGTGCTTACCTAGCCTAACTGCCACCTTTCCTTAGAGTGCCCCCTCCTTGAAGCTCTCAGGACCCTTTCCTACCTTGTTTTCCTCTTACCTTGTTGGCCCCACATGCTCAGTTTCTTTTGGAAGGTCTCCTCCTCTACAAGACCTTGTTTGAAAAGTCCAAGGACTTTATCTTAGGCTTTCTTCTCTTTTGTTTATAAATTTTCTTCCTAGAAAATTCTCTCCAGTTATGTAGTCCCTCCCCAACCATATTTATGTGGTTTACAGTGCCATCTGCAAGCGTATTACTCTCAAATTTACATACAGCTCCATATGTGACCACCAGCCTGAGCTTCAGACTCAGATAGCCAACTGTCTACTTGACATCACCATTCTGAAATCCACATGTATCTCAAACATAACATAGCCGAATATAATTACAGATGTCAGCCCTCATCTACTCTCCTCTTCTCAAGCCTTCCCCATATCAGTAAATGGTCCTACCATTCACTCATACCCAAACCTAAAGGTCAAACTTGAACCCTTTCTTTATCCTATAACCTATAATAGTAAGTCTCAACAGTTCCATACCCCAAATATATCCCAACCAATCCACTTATTGTTATTTTCCTGGCTACATGCCTCATGTAAGCCACCATAAGTTTTTGTCCCAACTAGTAAACCAGCAAGGCTCCTACCTCTACTCCTGCTGGTCTAACACCCATCCTCCTCATAGCAACCACAATGATCTCTTTAAAATGTATAACAATCAAAATACCTTAAAAACTACAATCTAAACTCCTAACCACAGTCCAGGGCTCCCTAAGCAATCTGGCCTCTTCCTATTTCTCTGATGAAGTCTTCCTTGACTCTCCATCTTGTTCCTATTTTTCAGCCACATTGGCCTTCTTTCCATCCTTTGAGTATCCCCAGTCCTGACTCAGGGGCTTTGCACTTGCTGTTTCTTCTGTTTGGAATACATTTCTTCTGTATCTTTGAATAGTCTTCGAATAGTTTTTTCTCTTTAAATTTCTTGTACCTTAAATGTCTCCTTCTCAGAGAGGACTTCCCTGACAAATTGAGTGGCCCTCATCACCTCTACAAAATTACCCTACATGATCTTTTTCACATCCCTTCTGTACCTGAAATTATCTTATTTATCAACTTGCTTGTTTTTGCTGTCTGTAGTTGTATCAGTTAGCTTTTATGGCATAAAAAAATCACTCCAAACTTAGTACTAAAACAAACATTTATTCAGCTCACAACCCTTTGGGTGGGCCAATTGGACTGAGCTCAAATGGGTGGTATCTGGGTTAGGTTGGGCTTGCTCATGTGTCAGTGGCCAGGTGGGTGGCTCTGCTTCTGGGGGTTGGTTGGCTGTTGGCTAGGGTAACTGGGCACTGGGGCTAGGTTTCTCTTATCATCCAGCAGGCCAGCCCAGGCTTACTCAGAGGGTGGATAATAGGATTCCTGAGAGAACAGAAATGTACCAGTTCTCTTGGGGTTTGGTTTTGGCACTAGCACAACGTCTCTTCTGCCTCATTCTTTTGGTCAAAGCAGCCCAAAACACTAGAAGTGGGGAAACAGTCTCTACTGCTTAAGGGGAAGAGCTACAGATTACATTGTAAAGGGATGTGGATATGGGGAGAGAAGAATTGTAATCATTTTTGCAAACAACCCACCACAATAGTATATATTTGCAATTCATTTGGGATTCTTACAATTTGAATCCCTTTTTGAGTTTAATAAATTACCTTATAAATCTTTGTAGGGCAAAGAATGTTTCCTCCTGTAGGAGCTGAACAAGCTACATAATTTCTTTCCATTAAGGGCACAGGTACTTGTGCAATTTGGAAGAGCCCAAGGTGTGATAGTAGGCTCCCTGTGGAATTCATTTTCTGGTTAGGGTGACAGCGAAGATGACTGTGCCAGGTTGGTATCACCTTATTTGCTGTACAATTATGTTCCTGGTGGGGAAGTAGCAAGAGTGCAAGCTGTAGCACCTGGGGCTCTGCTCCGATGAGCTGGTGATTTCCTCATCAGGCCAGTTCTATGAAAGGTTTTATATGTTGTTCCTGGAATCTTAAGTTTGAAACTTATTCTTTAGCCCTCTTGAAGATTCTGTGAGTCACTCAGTATTCTTCTAATAGATTCCCTTTCTGTGTAATTCCCCAGGGTCGGATTTGGTTGCTTGCAATGAAGAGCTCTATTTCGGCAGCTGGCACCAGGAATGGGGTTTATTTTTCTTACATAACAGGAAGAGTGAGGTGGTTGCCAAATTAGTCCAGTTGTTCACACAGCTATCAAGGACTCTCCTATCTTCCTGCATGGCTGTCCTTAGTGTATAAACTTTTAATTTTCATGCTTGTTGCCCCTTAGTAGCTCCAGGTATTACTTCTGTGTTCTAGGCAGGAAGGGGGGAAATGGGATGGCACCAGCTGTGTCTGTTCCTCTTATCAAGAAAGCAAAAGTTTCTAGGAAGTGCTCCTTTTATCAAGAAAGGGGGCCTAAACCGATCGGCTGGCCCCTACTAGCATCATTGATTAGGAAGTGCCTGGCTTTCTAGCCTCTATGAGGAAGTCATGCAGGGAGAAAGCTTAAGAATGTGCCAAATTAGGTGATACCCAGGCGTCTATCCCATGATTAGTTTCCCCCTTTAGAATGACAGTTTGGGGGAGGGGGGCGGGGCTCTGATTTATTCATTGCTGTCTCTTCTGGGCCCAGAAAGGCAACTGGCAAATAATGTGGTTTCATAATTCACTGATGACTGACTGATCTTTAATCCTCCATCAAGGTCTGGAGATTCTTTCTTCAAAATGTGTCTTATCTCTTGCTTTCATTATAGAACCACCATTTTATTTCAGGCCTGTAGTATATTATTAAAGATTTGTTTTCATGCTGTATTTCTCTCTCCAGTCTTTTCCATCCTCTGTCTGCATTATATTGTATCACCTTGAATACCATTTTTATCTTGTCCTTTTCTTTCTCAAAGTATTAGTTATTAAATCCCAATCTCTCAGCTTGGGATCTGACTCCTTGCATAAGCTGGTCTGTTGCCTCCCTGACATCAGCAATTTATTTGGTAATCACTCACAAGTCCAGCTAATCTCATGGCCATCTGGTATACGCTGCCACATCCAGTGTATGCAAAGGGAGCAGGCTGCACTGTGAAGGGAACAAGAAAGACCAGGACAGGGAAGACGCTCATCCTAGGTGACAGGTGGTCAAGCTGCTTGGTTGTAAAGTGTAGGGCCAACGACCAATCACTCACTCTGAACTTGGGCTTAGTCTGCAGCCTCAATGTAGGTGTCCAAGGGCTTGCTGTCCAGCCCAGCAGGAAACACATCATTCCTGAACTCCTAGAGAACTTGGGACCAGGAACTTGGTTCTTCTTCGTCTGAGGCTGGCGAGGAAGAGCACTGTGTGTTGGACCTCAGTGTTGGCAGCTAAGCCGTTGAATCTGGCAGGCACTGGTCCATCTTCCACTTGCCTTTAGTTCTCTGCCTTTATGAGTGCCCTACCTTTTGTTAGAAACACATTATTTGCTGGTATGCTACAAGTGATATTTTGAAAAGCTCTGGGGACAACTAGGACACATCTGAATTTGTTTGATGAAAAGTAATTTAAATCATTTTTACAATAAAACAGAATAGACATGGATAAAATTGGCATGCTGTTTCAGACAAAATTAAGACTTAAATTTGAAGCTCTGATTAAAATTCTGGTTTATGATTATGTATTCATTCTTTTCTTTCACTAGGGGTACTTAAATGGAAAGAATTGAGAAACATAGAATTCTAAGGCAAATAAAAGGCACTAGAAACACCGTAATTATTATGGAAGTTGTTCATTAGAGATACATATGCTAGGAATTTAAATCAGAATTCAGAAATTTCCATTTTTAGAATGAATTAAAAAGACTATATATGAGATTTTAAAAAATACTCTTTAACAAGAAGGGAGAATTTGTGATGACAGCATATACTGGGAAGGATGGGAATAAAACTGTTATTTGAAGAGAATATCTACTTTTTAAGGTAAAAATCTCAAGTCAGTTTAATATAATTTCAAGGTATTTTTCTTACTCAAAACCTATCATAAATAAACATTTAAATAAATAAGTATTAAAATGAATACTTCCTTCTGAATAGTATACTTTTATTCTAGAATGTCTATTTCCTCTAAGAAAGATCCTCCAAACTTTTTTTTTTTTTTTTTTTTTGAGATGGAGTCTTGCTCTGTCGCCCCGGGTGGAGTGCAGTGGTGCGATCTCGGCTCACTGCAAGCTCCACCTCCTGGGTTCATACCATTCTCCTGCCTCAGCCTCCTGAGTAGCTGGGACTACAGGCGCCCACCACCACGCCTGTCTAATTTTTTGTATTTTTAGTAGAGACAGGGTTTCACTGTGTTAGCCAGGATGGTCTTGATCTCCTGACCTCATGATCCACCTGCCTCGGCCTCCAAAAGTGCTGGGATTACAGGTGTAAGCCACTACGCCTGGCGCCTCCAAACATTTTAAACTAACAACTTTAATCTAACTGCTTGGTTAGAATGAGACTTCCCTGTGTAATCTCTTCTTAGCAAATTGCAATCTTTTAACATCTTAATACTTCTCTCTGGCAGGTTGCTAGGAGCATAGCAGGGGAGATTTCTCCAAAATCACTTCTTCCATTGGCTGCTTCCAATAATTTATGTGAAATCTCAAGGACTGCTTATTACTCAAAAAGAAAAGTATAAACCCAGAGTCTACTTGCTGGATTATGCTAAGCAGAAAATGCTTTATTGTTTTAAATAATTAGAAATTATTTTGTGGATTGAATTGTCTCTTAAACTTGATTTTAAGTTTTGAGGATAGCTGTATTTTCTATCATTATTAGTAAAGCTATTTCCCTTTACTATAAAAGAAAATACATGCTTTCACAGTATTTCAAACACTCTGGAAGACTTGCTACGGAAGAGGTGATTTATTCCTGACCATCAAATTCTTTGGAGGAATTAGCTTTTTTCATTCTTTCATTTAGCAAATAATTATTGAATTCTGACCAAGTGATTATAACTCAATAATTCTGTCTAAATTAAAAATAAGTTTAGCCAAACAATAAGAATAATGATACATTTTAATTTAGTATTACTTAGAAAATTCTTGGGATATATAGAATGCTACTTTATTTAATAATTCTGTTTCTCCATAAGACTATAATAGACTTCAAGAGCTTTTTCATTCTTGTCCTATGCATTAATCAGAATCACTGTGAATTTTAATTCAGAGTACATTTAGATCAGTTTCATCTGTTCTACCACTGATGGAAATGTGAAATTACATTGTGATTTTGGGGTATACTTGTTACTTCAGTATAACCTACACTCTCTTGTCCATTATAGGCCCTATCTATATCACAACTGTAAATCTACAATTTCTGGAGTTTGTTTCATTGCATGAACAATAATATTCACCTCCTTCACAATTCTTTCTCTCTTAGCTATCCCATGACTCAAATTATCTCCTCTACATGAACACCTTTCAAATCTTCTCTTATTCTGATCCCTCTCCAAATTTCCAATATTAGATTAATAACTTTCAGACATCACCACCTGGATGTCTTTCTATGACCTCAAATCTGTTAAAAATAGGATGGATTTATCCAGCTCTTGATTTAACATTGTTTTTGACACATGTTGTCTGTTTTTGTTAGTAGTGCCACAGGGTTGTAAGACTTGAGCTCCCCACTTAAACAAGGACAGAGCAAGTACTCAGTAAGAGCCAACTCTTGTCCTCTGTGACACTACTGCTCTATGCAGCTTTTGCTGAACTATGCTCTGTGTTGGATTTTTTACTTATGATACATTATTCATTTAAAGGATTAAATAAATTACCCATCTCGCTGCCTTCTACAACCAATCTATTGTTATGTTATTTTGAGTCCACCTCTGAAATTTTTTGGAAATAATTTCCTTCCTTTCTATTCCTATTCTCATTACTCTAAGTCAAGCACTTATGAACTCTGGATTTCACTATTTTTAGAGCTACCTTACCGGTGTCTGTCACCACTGTGTCCTCCCTCCAAATCATTTGACGTAGCAATGTCAAGGACATCTACAGTTCTGATTATGTCATTTCCCTGCTCAAAAACCTTCAGCATTTCCATGTTCAATAGAATAGAACTAAAATTCCTTAGGCTGGCATTTTCCATCTCCACAGTATGGTCTCCACACATACACAGGCTTCAATGTTAGATGGAGAATATTACTGCAAAGTGGTTAAGAGCCTTCATTATTTACTAATTGTGTGACCTTTGGTAAATTACTATTCCCTCCTCAACTCCAGTTTTTCTACTTGGAAAAACAGGGATAATAATATTACATACCTTCTATAGTTGTTATGAGGATTAAATAATTCATTTAAAGCATTAACATGCCTGGTAAAATGTAAGTAATCAATAAATTTTATTATTATTATGATTATTATTATTACAGCACTGTTAGATGAGTACATAAATACACGTTTTATATTTATGGAACTTGATATCAATTCAGTTCTTCCCTTTATATGTTTTAGAAATGGCAACATGAGTCTACAGGACTGGGAATTATAGCTCCCTTGACATTCAGTTCCCATATATTTTCATTAGCAATTATTTCTAGATGAAGGGCTATGCCTGTTGTGCTGTATGGAGCACACTGAATGTTGTCATGATTATTTGCCTAAGCAGGTTATTAATAAAACCCAAGTGTCCGCTAACAAGAGACAATGTACTGATACAAGCTAAAACATACTTGAACCTCAAAAACATTATGCTAAATAAACAATGCCAGACAAAAGACTTCCATATTGTGTGATTCCATTTATATAAAATGTCCAGAATAGTCAAGTCTATAAAGCCTAGAAGGTAGCTTAGTGGTTGCTTTGGGCTGTAGGTGGAAATGAGGAATGACTGCAAATGGGGACAAAGTGCTTTTTTTCTGGGTTGATGAAAATGTGTGCATATAGTTCCATGTCATTTTATTACATTTGTAACTACCACCACAAGAAAGATGCAGAATTGTTTGATTTCACAAAGATCTTGCTTGGGCTACCCCTTTACGGCCATACATATTTCCCATCCTGCGCTATCGTTAACCCCTGCCAACCACTAATCTATTCTTAATCTCTATGACATTTTGAGAATGTTATATAAATTAAATCGTATAGCATGTGAGATCATTACCAATAATTTAATGTAATTATTGATATTTTAAGGTTTAAGTCTATCATATTATTTTTTGCTTTCTGCTTTCTCTGGTTTTTAATTTTTTTCTTTCATGCCTTTCTGTGGAACACTTTAACATATTTTAGAATTCTATTTTGATTCTATATTGTTTGTAAGCATATATCTTTGTATATATTTTTAGTAACTGCTCTAAGTATTAAATTACACATACCTATCAGTCTACTGATATGGACATTTTACCAGTGTTAAGTGTAGCCCTTTAATTCTCTTTACCCCCCCTCATTTATAATTGAGAATTAATATTTTATATTAATTTTTAATTAAGTTTTAATATTTCCTCTACATTCATTGAGAGCCACAAAAGAAAATATTATACTTTTTGCTTCAACTGTCAAAAACAATTTAGAAAATTCAGAAGTAAAGTTTATTGTATTTATTCTTATTTTTGTTCTTTCTGTTGTTCTGTTTTCTTTCCTTATATTCCCAAATTCCTTCTTTTATTATTTACTTTCTGTCAGATAACTTCCTTCAGTCATTCTTTTAGAGTAAGTCTGCTGGTGACAAATATTCTTAGTTTTCCTTCATCTGAGAATGTCTTGGTTACCTTCATTCCTCAAGGATATTTTTGCTGGACATAGAACTCTGGTTGACAGCTCTTTTACTGCAGCACTTAGAAAATGGCTGCAGTATCCTTCAGGGCTTCTTGACTTTTGATGAGAAGTCAGCTGTCATTCGAATTGTTTCCCCCTTTTTCCCTTATAGGTAATGTGTCGTTTCTCTCTGGTTGCTTTCACAATTATTTTCGCTGTCTTTAGTTTTCTGAAGTTTGATGATGGTGTGTCTTAGTGTAAATTTCTTTGGGTTTATTGTCTTTGGGGTTTGATCAGTTTCTTAAATCTGTAGTTTTTTTTTTTGCTAAATTTGGGAAGTTTGCAACCATTATTTCTGGGAAAATATTTTGAGGCCCACCTGCTTCCTCCTCTCCTTCTGAGATCTTTTGTTATAGTTCTGCAAGTCCCTGACGTTCTGTTCAGTTGTTTTTTCAATCTATTTTCTCTCTGTTGTTCCGATTGGGTAATTTCTGTTGTACTATCTTCAAGTTAACTATATAATTATTTTCTGTCTTTTCCGTGATGCTGTTGAGCCCACTCATTATGTTTTAAAATTTTGATTACTGTATTTTTCAGTTCCAGGATTTCCATTTGGTTCTTCTTTATATCTTCTGTTTCTAAGGCTTTCTATTATTTCATTTCTTTCAAGTCCATTTGGAATTGCTTGTTGAAGTAGTTGTATGACATCTGCTTTAAAACGCTTGTCAGATAATTCCAACCTCTGTGTCATGTGGCACCATCTTGGCTCACTGCAACCTCTGCCTCCTGGGTTCAAGCAATTCTCATGGCTCAGCCTCCCGAGTAGGCTACAGGTGCACGTCACCATGCCTGGCTAATTTTTGTATTTTTTGGTAGAGGCAATGTTTCACTATGTTGGCCAGGCTGGTCTTGAACTCCTGACCTCAAGTGATCCACTTGCCTTGGCCTCCCAAAGTACTGGGATTACAGGCCACTGCTCCTGGCCTGACTGAATGTCTTTTGTCATTCAAGTTGAGATTTTCCTTGTTCTTGGTATGATAAGTGCTTTTTAAAAGTTGCATTCTGGACATTTTGGGTACTATGTTATGAGACTCTGGATCCTATTTAAATCTTGTGTTTTAGAAGACCTTGTCTGACACTGCTGGTAGGGGAAAGGGAACTCACTCCTCTTTACTACCAGACGTGGATGGAAGCTCTGGCTACTTACACTGCCTCATTTGACATCCTGAGGAGAGGTACACCTTATTACTACTGGGCAGGGATGGGATTTCAGGCTTTCATGTGGTTTGGCTGTGTCTTAAACCCAAATCTCATCTTGAATTTTAGCTTCCACAATTCCCTCATGTTGTAGGAGGGACGTGGTGGGAGGTAATTGAATGATGACGGTGTGTCTTTCCCATGCTGTTCTCATGATAGTGAATAAGTCTCATGAGATCTGATGGTTTTATAAAGGGGAGTTTCCCTGCACAAGCTCTCTCTCTTGCCTGCCATAATGTAAAAAGTCCCTTTGCCCTTCCTTCCTCTTCTGCCATGATTGTGAGGCCTGCCCAGCCATGTGGAACTGTTAGTCAATTAAACCTGTTTCCTTATAAATTACCCAGTTTTGGGTATGGCTTTATTAGCAGCATGAGAACAGACTATTACAGGATTTCTTTGTGGTCTCATTTACCCTGCAGAGTGGCGGGGAGTGGCAGAGGGATGGGGGCAGACCCATTACTGCTAAATGGTGGTGAAAGTTCTGGCTTCCCTCTGGGCTTCTGATACCAACAAGAGGGAGTGTGGTGGGTTTACTACCAGGTGGTGATGGAAGTCTTGGTTCCCCACTTGGCCTTCGCTGATATCATCCAGTGTAGGGAAGAGAAGGATGCCTCATTATTGCCAGGGAAGGGCAGAGGTCAAGGCTTCCCAAGGCAGATGAGAGTATGGTGAGGCCTGGGTTTTCTCCTGTGGTGTTTGGCTGCAGTAGGGCAGGTATTGCCTAAATGTTTTCTGTCTGACTAGGTTGCCCCTTTCCTGGACCCTTGGCCAGAGAGAGGTGACTTTCACTGGAGCATTTTAAATCTGCTCTTGCTGGTGTTTTTGGGTCACTGACTTCTCTAGCACCTAGTTTGGGATATATGGGACAAAAAGAAAACCCAGAGAACACACTGCTGTATCATTCCTTGAGTTTTGTGATTCGTAGCCTTTCTGCTTTCTTGTCTGTATCTTTCAGTGTATTTGCTTTATATATAATGTCCGGGGTTTTTGGTTGTACTTAGAGGAATAGGGAAACGTGTTCTCCTCAATTTCGGTCTGGACTGTTAATTCTCTGCAACTAATCTGACCATTTCATTTTGCCATTCTGCTTTACAATGTAGGAGTATTGACTTACATGACCTACAAGTAATTTACATAAAGACAAGAAAAGGCAAATAATGGGGTTCATTAAAGATACCTCTTCACTACTGAAAATTAAGCTTTGAAGTCCTATCATAAGAATGCATGCTAAATAAAAAGGAAACCTAAAGTATTTTCAACATGTGGATATGTAATTTTTTTGAAAGAAGTGATATTACCAAAGACTTGCATAAGAATGTTCATAGAAGTATTATCTGAAAGAGCCCCCAACTGGAAATAACCTAAATATTATTCAAATGGTGAATGAGTAAGTAAAATACAATAAAATATTTGAAAATAATAAGGAATAAAGTACCAATATATGCTACCATATGGATGAATCTCTAAAACACTATGCTAAGTGAAAGAAGCCAGCCATAAAAGACCACATGTTGCATGACTCCATTTATATGAAATGTTCAAAACAGGCAAATCCATAAAGACAGAAAGTAGATTCCTGGTTGCCTAGGGCTGGTGTGGGGGTGGTGGGATAGGTACAGTTTCTTTCTTTCTTTCTGAGGTGTTCTAAACTTAGATCATTGTAATCTTGGAACAACTCTGAATATTCTACAAACCACTGAATCATCCTTTTTTTTTTTTTTTTTTTTTTTTTTGAGACGAAGTCTCACTCTGTTGCCCAGGCTGGAGTGCAGTGGCACAATCTAGGTTCACTGCAACCTCTGCCTCCCGAGCTCAAGAGTGAATCATCCACTTTAAATGGGTTAATTTTATGGCATGGAAATCATATATCAACAAAGCAGTTTTAAAAACGACATGGTCATGATGGAATGTTCAATGTACGGAAGCATATAGGGGCCCTCTCTACCCTCTGTTTTCAGTCAAGGCAGTTATTTGTTCCTGACTAACCAAATGACTTGGCTGAAAGAACAGCATGAGATGGTTTTGCACATATACTGACTATGAAAAAAAAGTTGGCTTACATATGTTTGTTCAACATAAGAAAAGAAGAGAGGAATCTACTGAAAATTAGAGAATTCCTAGGTGATGGATGATATGTGCAGCAAAGCACCATGGCACACATTTACCTATAACAAACATGTACATGCTGCACATGTATCTCTGAACTTAAAAGTTGAAGCAAAAAAAAAGAAAATTAGAGAGAAAGTCTTAAATATATTTGCTATCCTAATGACAATAGTCTGTGTATACTCAAATCTTTGCTTGTTCTCTCTTCTTTTCAAATATATATTCCACACTACAATCTTCTGGTTAGTAAAGTGTATTTGGGCTGAGTTTGCCTTCCCTCTACCTCTAAGCACCATGAAGACGGGGGCTGGGACTGTCTTATCTGTAGTCACATGGACAGGATCTGACAGTGGATAGAGATCAGGTTCTTTGGTTTTGGAGGACTTTATGTTGCAGATAGGTATGCTAAGGCATGAGGAAAGTCCAGTAGATGGGGCTTGGGATACCCAGGTTCAGGAGGGCTGTGTACAGGCAGTAAGCTATGATGGATAGATGTCAGGGAAAATCAAAGTGTAGACCAGGAAATGGTCCCATTGCATCAGATCATAGCAGATCAATGCTGGGTAGCAAGAGCCAGGAGAGAACAGTCTCCTGGCCAGCCTGCATTGGGTGCTGCTTGGTGTCATTTTACATTTGTGTGGAAGGCCAAGGCAGGAGGATTGCTTGAGCCTAGGAGTTCGAGACCAGTCAGGGAAACAGAGTGAGACCCAGTCTCAAAAAAAAAAAAAAAAAAAAAAAAAAAAAAAAAAAAAAAAATTAGCTGAGTGTGGTGGTACATTCCTGCAGTCCCAGCTATTCAGGAGGTTTAGGCTGGAGCATCACTTGAGCCTGGGAGGTAGAGGCTGCAATGAGCCATGATTGTCTCTGGACTCCAGCCTGGGCGACAGAGCAACACTTTGTCTTAAAAATAAAAACAAAACAAAACAAAACAAAAAAACAAAAATGAAAAACAGCAAAAAAGAGAAAACATCATAAAACAAAATACACTTATGGTTGCCAACCTACAGCAGGTTCTCAGTGCTCCCCGCAAGCCTACTATACCACCTCTTCCAGTCTCCCTTTCATTCCACTGGGTGACTATTTCACAGCTTCACCTGTCTCATTAGATTCATAACACCTCCTCCCCCTCACTCACACCCTCAGTGGATGACCTCACATCCCAGGTCGCTGAGACGGAGAAGCAGTCAGAAGGGAAGGTCACCTCCACCAGTGTCACTGCCTGTCTTTCTGCTACTGGGGATGACCTTCTCTTTAATCTTTGCTGAGACATACACCTCTGTTGTGCATTATATCCCATCTCCCCGTTAGGCACTCAAGAATGTGGCTCCAAGAATTCTCCCCGTTCCTACCCACAGCATTAAATCTTCTCTTATCATTCCTATCAGCATACACACATACTACAACTCAAACTGTATCTGATTTTAAATACAGAACAACACAAAGAAAACTAGCAAAAAATTTGTCTCCACATGCTGACTCCAATTCCTCTCCTAGTTTTCTTTGGCCCCTATGCCCAGTGAGGATTTTATCCATACTGTTCCACCAAAAAAGGTTTTGAGGTTACAGATAAACTTCACATTGCTAAAGCCCATGCTTACTTCTCAGCCCTCCTCTTACTTGATGTATAAGTACCATTTGACACAGCTCATCACTACCTCCTTTTGAAACACTTCTTTCCTTTGGCTTCCAGAATGCTACTCTGTTGATGCACCTTTTCCTCATAAACTCCTTTGTTGGAGTTTGCTGATGGTTCCTCACCATCTCTGTGGCTGTTATCTTTGGACTCTCTTGGGATCTGATCTTGAACCAATTCTCTTCTCTATTTACACTCACTTCTTAGAAGTTCTCATCCAGATTCATCCAAGTTTTAAGCACCATCAGTATATCAATGAATCACATATTTATACCTTTAGCTTGAACCTTTAGTATAATGCCTTTAGTATACTTAGAACCTTCAGTATACTGCCTACTTGATATTTCTATTTGGATGTCTAATATGCTTTTCAAGATGATATTCACTATCACCTCCCACTCTCTTGACTGGTACTTTTGAAGTCCTCTCCATCCAAATAATTAGCAACTCCATTCTTCCAGATGCACTGGACAAAAATCTTAGTCTTCCTTGACAGTTTTATTGCTCTTATTCCCCACAACCAATCCATATCCAATCCATAACTAAGACATCTGCAAATGCTGTCACCTCCACAGCAGTTATCTTGGTCTGAGTAATCTAGTGCCTTTTAGTTTTAACTTGAAGGACTCCCTGTAACGTTTCTTGCGGGGCAGGTCTGCTGGTAATAAAATTCTTGAGTTTTTATCCATCAAGGAATGTCTTAATTTCTCCCTCATTTTTAAAAGACAGTTTTGCCAGATATAGAAGTGTTGGCTGGCAGTTTATTTTCCCTTCAGTGCTTTGAATATATCATACTGTGCCTTCTGGCCTGCAAGGTTTCTGATGAGAAACTGGCTAATAATCATATTGAAGATCCCTTGTATCTGATGAATTGCTTCCCTTTTGATGCTTTAATGTATTTCAGGGCAGGGCTCTTTTAGTTCATCCTACATGTAGTTCATTGAATTTTTGAATTTGTAGATTCATGTCTTTCATCCAACTTGGGAAAATTTTGGCATTATTTCTTCAAAGATTGCTGCCCTTTTCTCTTCTCCTTCTGGAACTCCCATAATGTGTATGTTGCTCTAGTTGATGATATCCCCAGGTTCTTCAAATTCTGTTCACCTTAATAGTTTTCTTTCTGGTCATCAAATTCAAAACTTTCAATTGTCCTATTTTCAAGTTATGCTGATTCTTTTGCCTGCTCAAACCTGCTTTTGAACTGCTCTTGTGAATTTTTCATGTCTGTTTTGTACTTTTCTGCTCCAGAATTTCTTTTTGGTTCCTTTCCGTATTTCCTATCTCTAATAATATTCTCATTTTGTTCATACATCTCTTTTTGTTCCTGTTTTTGTTCATGTATTCCTTTAGTTCTTTGAGCATCTTTAAGATAGTTGTTTTATAGTCTTTGTCTAGTAATTCTGCCATCTGGCTTCCTCAGGGACATTTTCTGTTATTTTGTTCCTTTTAATGGGATATACTTTCCTCTTTTTTAATGTGTGCGCATTGTGACTTTTTTTGTTTAAAACTCTATTTGAATCAAATAATTTGGTAACTCTGGAAATTTAATTATCTCCCTTTTCCATGGTTTGTTGGTTTGTTTCCTCCCTCCCTCCCTCCCTTTCATTCATTCATTCTTTCTTTTTAAAATTTATTTGTATGGTTTCTCTTTGCCAAGGATCAGCCTACAGTAGAAGCTTATGGTCTTCAGGTCTTTTCTGAGTATATGTTTTTCCCTGGCATATGAGATGACTTTCTAGATTCCCCTGTATATATAGTTGCTTTTGAATATCTCATCTTTAAGTGCCTAGTTCCCAAAAGGGGGAAGATTATTTAAAAAGAAGAAGAAAGTCCCAGGTGTCATATCTTTAAATCCCCTGGAAGCCACTTCTGCTACTGAGAGTTGCAACAATGCCTACCTCTGTATGCACCTTTGTAATCAGAAGCAGACATCAGCAGCCAGAACACAGAAATTTAGTATTTGGAGAAGGGGGTTCTTATTTCTCACTCTGAAACCTGCAAGCTGCAGCAGGAATACAGGCTGCTGTCCCCACAGCTGCCTGCCATGGGGCTGGGGGATGAGGAATGAGTAGTCACTATAGCACTAATGGCTGAAATAAACAGAAATTAATTACAATTTACCAGCGAAGCCTTCCTCTGGAAGCTGCAAGCATTCATATATACTTCAGAGTTCCAAAATATTAATTTCAGTTTCTGCTAGTACAATTTTTGTCCAAGTGGGGAGATGAATTCCTGGCACTTCCTACTCTGCCATCTTCCCTTGGATTTACCTGTATTTTTAACATCATTGCCAAAGTAATCCTTTGAAGTGTGAGATCATTATTTCTCTTCTCAAAATCCTTCTTTGGTTTCTCATCTTACTTAAAGTTAAAGCCAAAGTATTTACCAAGGGCTACAGACCCTGTATAATTTGGTGCCCTGCTATTTTAGCCACACTGGTCTTCTTATGTTTCTCAAATACTTCAAATACTTCCCACAAACCTTTGCACTTATTCTCTCTTCCAGGAGCACGCTTCTGTCAAATATCTGAACACCATTTCCCCTGACTACTTTTAGATTTCTTCTCACATGTCACTTCTCAGGGAGGTCCTCCCTGTCCTCTACCACTGCCACTCCTACTTTACCTCACTTTTCTCCACAGCATTTTGTATGATCTAACATACTGTAGATTTGCTTATTTTTTTTATAGTTTGTCTCTACAGGATAATGTGACCCCACGAAGATAAGGAATTTTTCTGTCATGTTTGTTGCTATGTGTGTCTAATACACAGTGAGTATGCATTAATTATCTGTTGAACAAATGAACAAATGAGTAAAGAAGGAAGGCTGTGTAAAAGACTCCACATCTAAAGGGAGGTGCCAATTCCACATTCCAGGAGATCTGTAATATGGGGAATGGATTTTTAAGGTAGAGATCACTTAGGTTCAATATCCAATAATTTAACTTCATCAGGATGGACCATACACAGAATTCTATGTGGCTTGGATGACAAAGGATGAAGGCCATATTCCATACCAGCTATACAAAATTATTATGCTTACTGATATAGTCTGATCTCTGTCCTGGGTTCCTTGGGCCTGCCTGAAAAGGTAAATTCTAGCAGTTGCAATGAGATAGCATTCTTCAGGCATATATATCTCTACAACAATTCTGTACTAAGGCAGGAAGAGGATCATTCCTTTAATAGGTATTTATTGAGTGCCCAATATATATAAGGTATTGAGCTGTTTCTGGAAATTCAGAGATGATAAAGAAGTTACTCTTCTGGTGCTTCATGCATCAGTTGTTTGTGCAGTATGAAATGTACTAGAGAGTATATTTATACAGATAGATAAAGGGTCACATTGGAGGGTACTTACTTCATTCAGCATGTTGATGTAGTGGGAAGGCAGGGGTTCAAGAAAGGTTTCTGAGATGAACTGAGTATTGCAGGAAGGGATAGAAATGTATGGCAATGAAAGGCAGGGTGTTAGGGTTATGAGGAGGCATTCCAAGTAAGATAAACAATATATGCAAAAATCCAGAGCCACATTTAAAAAATTTCAAATAATCCAAACTACAGAGTAAGACATATAGATCAAAATGAAATTGGAAAAGTAAGCTGAAGTCAGATCACAATTTGTGTGGCATGCTAGGGCATGAAGTCATTTTACTAAATGCTGTGAGGACCATGGAAGTGTGTTAAAAGAAGATAAACATGGCAAAAATAATAATTTCCATTTATTGAACACTTGTTATGACATCCAGGCACTGTGTCAAACACATGATATATATTCTCTTACTTAACCTTCACAATGAGCCTATAAAGCAGGTATTTTTCTACATTTTATGGCCAGGGAAGTAGACAGAGGAATTAAGTACATGGCTGCAGATTCACATAGCAAAGTGGAAGAGGCAGGATTTGAACTGAGGTCTGACTCAGTGGTATGCTGAGAATGTATGCTTAACACCACTCCTGTCATCTGGCCACTCTAACAGCGGTGACCAGACAGAACGTAACAGAGCTCAGACATGACATACAGGTAGTCTCAGAGGCCATGGCAATTGAAGGCATTCTCAGGGAAGAAGCCTGATATGAACTCTGCCAATGAGGCTTTTGGCATTCCTTAGACTCACTAATCAAAGGTGAGCCAGGGCCAGAAGCATCAGCGTCAGCTTATTAGAAATGCAGACTCTCAGACCCTACCCCAGGCCTACTGAGTCAACCACTGCAGCAAGATCCCAGGAAATTCATGTGCACCTTCAAGCCTGGGAAGCCATGGTTTAGATACACATTGACATGTGCCAGAGACAAGTGATACCAGGGAGAGGGTATGGTGGCTCAATCGGATAACAGGGGTACCTGTTCTCTGTCCTCAACTGGAATTGTGGGAGTGGAACGTATACTATGGGAGATGCTCAGAAAAGGAGAGCCCATTTTGTGCTGTCTTATATGTAAGAAATGTTACCTTTCCTAAAAGTGCCCCAAAAGAATCCCTTTAATTGAAATTATTTCCATGTCAAAATAGAACTGATCAATGTGAATTGTTTATCAGACATAGATTATAGAATTAAAGATAAAATCAAGAGAAATGCTGCATTAGTCGTTAGCTATTTAAGGGCAGATCACATCTGACCCCAAACTTTTTGAATTTGTACTTCAATGTAGAGCTGGTAATGATACAATTCATGCCTATTGCTACACTGTAAACACAAATTTACTTACTGATTTAATAGCCATGTCTTTATGTAGACAGTGATAATTATAAATGGAGGTTTGTATCAAAGCTAGACACTACTGTTTCTCTTATCTACACCTCACTCTTTCTCTTTCTCCCCATCCCTCCACTCCTCTCTCCATTTCTCTCTTGTAGGTGACCTGTAACAAAGTCAGTATTTATGAGGCAAAGTGTGTAGTTTCATGATCTTTCTCCTTTTGTGATTGGCGTGGAGACAACATTGTGGTGCACATGCTTGAACCTGGTCCTGTTTCCTCAGAGGACCCCTTACCTTGTTTTTGTTGTTCAGAACTGAGGCAGGAAGCCCAGTAGGAAACCCGATTAGGTGAAGCATCTTCAAGTCCGATTAGACCATAGGTAGTCATTAGAAGGATCAGGTGCCATCTGGGGACTTTATGTGTGACAAAGGCCTGAAACATGTTCAAACCCCAGTATGAGTAAGCGAAGCAGTGGAAGCATGCTGGGTATGCAGAAGCATAAAATCATAGCATTTCATCGTGTGCCGCTTCTGCTGTTTGTCCTGTGTTATATTGAGTCACCAAATTGTGTACACTCACAGTCATTTCAGAATTACATTAATGAGGTAATAAGCAAGAGTATCTAAATAAAACAAAAGGCCTAGTTCTTTCTTTTTAAATGATTACCAGGAACAGGTACTGACTTAGAAACTTATCAGAATGAGAAAATGTCAAACAATTTCATTTTTAGCTGCACAGTAACAACTTTCTCCCGTTAACATAAATAAATGACGGTTAAACGTTGTCTGGGAGAGAAGTGCTTGTGTTTTGGTGAAGTATTTTTTCTGGAGGATAACACTAGGCAAGAAAGAAAGAAGGGAAACCTTCATGAGGAAGATTTCAGAACTGCAGAGCATGCTAGGAACTATTTTGTTTCTGGCTGTGGTCTCCTTAGGGTGAGCTCTGTCTGGTGATTAGCATCACTGTGGATTAAATTAATTGGCTGTACTCAATCCCTTGCTGGACATACTGAGAATAAATCCAAAGACATTAGTTTCTTTGCACGAAATGAGGTTACATATCCAGTGACATTTATTTGAGCTATTTAAACAACTTAAACATCTTTTTCTTTTTTTTTTTCTTTTTTTTTTTTTTTGAGACGGAGTCTCACTCTGTCGCCCAGGCTGGAGTGCAGTGGCCGGATCTCAGCTCACTGCAAGCTCCGCCTCCCGGGTTCACGCCATTCTCCGGCCTCAGCCTCCCGAGTAGCTGGGACTACAGGCGCCCGCCACCTCGCCCGGATAGTTTTTTGTATTTCTTAATAGAGACGGGGTTTCACCGTGTTAGCCAGGATGGTCTCGATCTCCTGACCTCGTGATCCGCCCGTCTCGGCCTCCCAAAGTGCTGGGATTACAGGCTTGAGCCACCGCGCCCAGCCCTTTTTCTTTTCTTAATAAGGGAAGTTCCAAGTTCTGGTAAGTACAAAACTATTTGAAATCTTTCTTTTGAAAATATTCTATGTTTTGCTAGTTGTATTTTGTTTTCCATGTTATACCTAGATTATAGATCTGTGTTCTGTCTTTAACTGTTAGAAAAAGAATAAATGTGATTAACAATTATCTTTTACCTAAATATGCCAGCAACCTTCACAATATGCTGATATTGAGGGAGAATGGAACTTCAGTATCAGGAAATCAAGTGATTCTAGTTTATTCAAATGAGTAATGGTTACTTTGTTTCTGACAATAAAAGCATTATATACTTCTTATAGACATCTGGGCAATACATTAAAGAAAAAGGCAGCTGCTTGTAATTCAACAATGCTGTGACTACCACAGTGAATAACTGGTGATTTTCCTTTTTGAATCTCCTGTCTCAACTCTACCCCATAGGCTTATGAAAATCTGAAACAAACTAATTTTTCTTGCAACATCAAGTCTCTGAATTGCTAAAAGAATGAACATTCTGTACATTCTGTATTTCTCAGTTTTCCATTATTTCTAATTCATTATTTGTGACTTGTCTGAATTCACACTATGTGGTAGAAAATTAAACTTAAAATATAATTAGTGAAATGACGCATGTAAATCTGTCATATTTTGTCAAGTGAGTGGGAGAGTGAAGACATGGCCCTCTTGGTAGAGGCCAACTATTTAGTTCTGAGCAGCACAGCTGTAAATGATTGATTTAAGTGGGGTTTGATTAAAACTAATGATGCCACAGATAAGCCTAGCCACAGTTGAGCCTAAGTGTGTTAAAAAATCTGCTTAATATTAAAGAGCAATGAAAGTGTGCATGATAGCTCCATTGTCTAATTTTAGGCAATAAACAGGCTCTGCAGAGAAGAAGAGAGGATATTGTTAGCAAGCTGTCATGTCATTAGAAGTGGATTTTAAGGCAAAGAGATTTTGTAAACCAGCTTCCTTGCTACACATAGGGAAGTCACTGGTGAGGAAACTGGAGGGCCTCAAGATTCTACAGTTACCTCTTTCCACCTCCACTTCTTCAGCCTAAACTTCTGGGAGAATTAAACCATTTTATGCTGCTCAGTTTGTTTGTTCCCAAGGTAGCCCTTAAGTATATTGCTGCCTTATTCCAAATTTAGAGGGCATAAGATAAAACTTATTATCGAAAATGTATGTAAAGATACATTGACAAATTTCTATGCAAATTCTGATTCTTTTTTTTTTTTTTTTGAGATGGAGTCTCGCTTTGTCACCCAGGCTGAAGTGCAGTGGCGTGATCTCGGCTCACTGCAAGCTCCGCCTCCTGGGTTCACACCATTCTCCTGCCTCAGCCTCCCAAGTAGCTGGGACTAAAGGTGCCCGTCACCACGCCTGGCTAATTTTTTTTTTTTTTTTTTTTTTTTTTTTTTTTTAGTAGAGATGGGGTTTCACTGTGTTAGCCAGGATGGTCTCAATCTCCTGACCTCGTGATCTGCCTGCCTCGGCCTCCCAAAGTGCTGGGATTACAGGCGTGAGCCACTGCACCCAGTCTCTGATTAGTTTTTAAAACTGATTAAGAATGGAGCACAGCTAACATAGGAGAACTCAAAAAAGTTATGGAGGGCTGGTAGCTCTGTTTCACAAAAGTGGGCACTCTATTGTCAAGACTTAATGACCACATTGCTAGTCTTGCTCATGTGCACCAGGTAAATGCGGTACCACCTCTGCCTTCTTCCTGTAGGGCATCTCTACCACTTTTTGCCTCTGGCATCTCAACTTTACACAGGCTTTCCTCTGGAAATTGCCCTCTCTTCTCACTCCTACCGCCAATCCCTCAGGCTGTATTAGACATCCCTCCTTAGTATTCTCTTGGTACCACAATTCTTCCTCTTCTTCAGTTGAGCTATTGAGTTACTCTGTGAACTTCCCATGGACTCTGTAGGAAATGCACATTATTAAGACAGGGCAAAGGCTGATTCACTTTCTTCAGAAATACTTGGTTTGCACCCTCTTTCCAAATGATGACGTCGTACACTCAATGAACACAAATCTCTTTTTTCAATGATAATACCTAATCTTTATCATGTTCTGGGTTTTACACACAAGGCCCTCCTTATCATAGGCTCTTAAGACTCACCTACAAGGATGCAGAATCTCAACTCTCTACCTAAAAGTTCCCCCAGTGACTTCTAGGAGTTCCCAGAGATTCTCTCACACACTATGAAGATCATGCGAACTTGTATTTTTGTTTTGTTTTCACTACAGCATCCCCAACAAGGTGCCTGGCAACCACCGTGTTGGATGTACCTTCTCTACAAATGCTCCTCCACTGCTGGGGACCTGGCATCTTCCCAGGTCATGGTACCTTCAGCACCTGCCCTTCATGCACTGGGCTCAAAACCAATGCTCAGGGCTGGGTAGCAGTGGGATGTGGACAATGGGAGCTGCCTCTTTGCTCCTATGGTACTTATCTTCCATGTTTTCCCTCCCGGCCCCAGCACAAAATCTCCTTTGTCTTTGGCCAAAACCGACATTAGCATATTGGCTCACACAGATGTGTTCCCAAAGTGGTCACCAGGTTAATAGCTCTCCAAATAGTGAGATTCAGGCATTTAAAAGGTGACATTAAGAGCCTCATGATGCACCTACACCAAGAAAAATATCATTTTCCAAAATTAGGTGAAAAATGTGGCTCAAATATTATTCATGTACAATATTTTCAAATAAACATATAAGTAAACCAACCTAAAATGTAATTGGAGGGAAAGAGTTCTAAAGTCTTTTATTTATTTATTTATTTATTTATTTATTTATTTATTGAAATGGAGTCTCGCTGTGTTATCCAGGCCTGGGTGCAGTGGTACGATCTCAGCTCACTGCAACCTCCGCCTCCCGGGTTCAAGCGATTCTCCTGCCTCTGCCTCCCGAGTAGAGTAGCTGGGACTACAAGCGCACACCACCACGCCCGGCTAATTTTTGTATTTTTAGTAGAGACGAGGTTTCACCATGTTGGCCAGGCTGGTCTCAAACTCCTGATCTCAGGTGATCTACCCGCCTTGGCCTCCCAAAGTGCTGGGATTACACGCGTGAGCCACCACACCTGGCCTAAAGTCTTATTTAAATACCGAAGGAACTCATCCTTCTTATAGTTGCTGAGGCCATGGCGATTAAGCAGCCTGCTCAAGGTCAGACCACAGTTGACCAGATGAGGATGAGAAGAGGTTGCAGTTTTGCTGACTCCACTGCAAAGCTGGATTCCCCAGCTCCTGATGCACATGTCTGCTACAGCTGCTTTTTTTGTCTTAAGTATTATAATTACTTTAAACCTCTGAGGAAGAAAGAAGGGAAGACATCTAATTTCTAGGCTGATCTTCAAATGTTTTTTTCTAAGTTACATTTAAATAAGATTTGTAAATCAGATTGGAGATATATGAAGAATCTTGGATAACAGCTTGCAAACATTTAAGTGGATGATTTGGGCCGGATTTATAGCTGATTTACAATGATAAACATTCCTTTTTCCATCTCTGTATTACCAATCACATTAATTTTGTTCAATTTGTCTTCAAGGCTGCAGGACTTTCTTACTGTGTCAAAAGACACTAATAATTAAAATAATTTCAAACAATAGAAAACAGCCACAAATGAAAACAAGGCCAGAACCAGATAAATACTTCCAAATGCTGCTCATTTGTCAATCAAACTCCAGTTTCACTGAGAAGTGGAAAAGGAAAACCTTGGTGCTTTGCTGAATGTTACTCTTCTTGAATTCTCTTCTGAAGGTTTAACTTCAGAACTACTAGTGGGACCAGTAACCAGACTGCACTAGTTTTAGCAGCCCATAGCAATGCTGCCATTTATTCAAAGAACATTTTTGCTTAGTGCAGTGTTTCCCAAAGTAAGATAAGTGGTGTGTGAGATGATATGCCTGCATTTTCTCCAATCTGCAGTAGAAACATCTGATAGTATCTTAAAAGGGTTCTTATTTAAGGTTCTATGTGATACATTCCTCCTAGAACTTAATGTCAGGTACATTTTCCTCCAGACAATTTGGACTTTAAAAACATTTCCTGTTTCTCCCATATTTATTTATTGTCAGGATTTGAAGGACTAAACTGATGAATTGCAAAACTCTCTTACCTTTCTCAGTGGATGGTTTCCGATTTGTGTCTCTCTTGTTTTTTGAATTGTGCAATAATACTTGCTAATTTTAAAGGTTCACAAAGTTTACCAACGTATAAAAAAACACGAATATTTTCCAGAGTTCTGCAATCCAGAGACAACCACCATCAACACTGGGTTGTATATATTTCTGGACTTTTCCCCAATTCATATAAGTCAGTCATGTGCCACATAACACTACTTTGGTCAATGGTGGACTACCTATGTGATGGTGGCCCCATAAGATTATAATAGCATATTTTGACTGTACGTTTTCTATGTTTAGATATGTTTAGATACACAAATTACCACTGTGTTACAATGCCCTACAGTATTCAAACAGTAACATGCTGTACAGATTTATAGCCTACGAGGAATAGGTTATTCCATAAAGCCTGGGTGTGTAGTAGGCTATACCATCTGTTTGTGTAAGTACACTCTATGATGTTCACACAATGATGAAATCACCTAACAATGCATTTCTCAGAACTTATCCTCATTGTTAAGCAATGTGACTGTACATATACATTTAAATCAATGGCACAGAATGTTCTGCAAACTGATTTTTTTCACTTAGTAATATGTCATGATCATCTTTCTATGCCAAAAGATATATCTATAAGGTCATGTTTAATGGTTGTATAGTTTTTCATTGCATGGGTGTATATGTGATAATTTATCTCGGCCCTTATTAGTGTGTTTAGGTTGTTTTTAACTTTTAAATTATAAATATCCTTATTTAACTGTTTATCTCTTTTTATTATAAGTCCCTTAAAATTGTTTTTCAAAATTGGTAGGTATAATGAATGAATAAACGAATGAAAGAATAAACTTCTAGGAATATCCTGGATGTCTGCAGCTATATTTAGCATGCATTAGTATTACCATGTATTCGCTATGGTGCTGTGATTCTGGAGATAATTTTCTTTCTTCTCTAGGTCTTAGCCAAAATGAGTGACACTCCTTCTACTGGTTTTTCCATCATTCATCCTACTTCTTCTGAAGATCAAGTTCCACCCCCTCGCCATTTGAGTCTCACTCATCCTGTTGTGGCCAAGCGGATCAGTTTCTACAAGAGCGGAGACCCCCAATTTGGTGGGGTCAGGGTGGTGGTCAACCCTCGCTCCTTTAAGTCCTTTGATGCTCTGCTGGATAACTTGTCCAGGAAGGTACCCCTACCTTTTGGAGTGAGGAACATCAGCACCCCTCGAGGCAGGCACAGCATCACGCGCCTGGAGGAGCTGGAGGACGGCGAGTCGTACCTATGCTCCCACGGCAGGAAGGTGCAGCCTGTGGACCTGGACAAAGCCCGTCGGCGCCCGCGGCCCTGGCTCAGCAGCCGGGCCATCAGCGCGCATGCACCGCCCCACCCCGTCGCCGTCGCTGCTCCCGGCAAGCCCCGCGCCCCACGGAGCCTGGTGGTCTTCAGGAATGGCGACCCGAAGACGAGGCGCACGGTTCTTCTCAGCAGGAGGGTCACCCAGAGCTTCGAGGCATTTCTACAGCACCTGACAGAGGTCATGCAGCGCCCGGTGGTCAAGCTGTATGCTACGGACGGAAGGAGGGTGAGCGTTCTAGGGGGCTCCTCGAGCCTGAGCTCATTTTGAGCACCCTACTAATTGGGTTCGTGTGGGGTGTGAATGGTGGCCCCCGGGAAGGAAGTCTTCCTCCCTGCCTGTGTATGTGAGTGTGTGCACCCAATGCTGCCTTTGTTCCTTTGTCAGAATCTGACTGGAATCTCATCTTTACCTCAGGCTGCCCACCCCTTTGTCTTCCCTGAGCCCCACGGTATATAATGTTTTCACATGGAATCCAATCTTGACAATATTTTTTGGAAAGGAGTGGCAAAGAGTAGTATTTTCATAGAGGAAGCATTTTCCTGGGATCCCTGCTGGGAGGTAACTGACCTCCCCCCTCCCCCCACTAACCTTGACATTTGGTATCTCTACTTATTTTGTGTACACCATTGGTGCCTAAGAAAATGCTCGGTGATGATGTCTTTCAAGTCTAGGAGGTTGTTGATTTGATTCAAGCAAAGTTATAAAATTACCACTTAGTATAAAATGTGCTCATCTCAGGATAATGACTCTGGTCTCTTTTAGGTTCCCAGCCTCCAGGCAGTGATCCTGAGCTCTGGAGCTGTGGTGGCAGCAGGAAGGGAGCCATTTAAACCAGGAAATTATGACATCCAAAAATACTTGCTTCCTGCTAGATTACCAGGGATCTCTCAGCGTGTGTACCCCAAGGGAAATGCAAAGTCAGAAAGCAGAAAGAGTAAGTCACTTATTAATATGTAGTCCATATTTTTAGCCCTGAGATTTTTTTTGCCTCAACGACAGCAAAAATCCATGCTTAAATGACCAGTTCTTTCACCACAGAAACGAAAAGGAGAGGATTGAAAAACATTCTAAACTGAAATTGGCTATATTTATAGTTGGAAAGAATCATGGAGATTATCTGTGTTTTAGACTTTTCCAAATCAATGATATGCCTGTTTAAATTGATGATGTGTGCTTTTTTTGCATAAACTACCTAGTTAAAAAATAAAAATGCCAGCATTTCTTGCTTTAGAGTGGGATCTGTGTAAGTCTCTTCTCTGGTTGTTGCAGAGTTTTCTCTAAATAGTACCATGCAGCATACATAGCTGACCTCAGCAGGTGAGCAGAATGACTGTAGTTTTTCAAATCTATGCTATGTGCTCTGCCTTTTGATGTTATTGCTATAAAAATTACACATTCTTAGACCCACATTTTATTTATTAAAAAAGGTTCATGCAACCAATTCAGGCTGGTTAACGATAATGTAGGTTGATAATTCCTTAGATTCTACTGTGTAGCATTATCCTTTGGATAGGGGAGGAAGAGGGCCTCTTCAGGCCCAGGGATGTGGGATAAGCTGTAAATTGCCTGTACAGCATGGCTAATCTCATTATTCATTGTACTTAGTATTTCCAGGGAAAACAAGCTCTTTGCTAGAGTACTGATTGTTTTTTATACTTAAATTTAAGTTTTTATTCTCTTTAGACTTGGATAATATGTATTTTAAATAGTATTAATATCTCTACTTACTGCTTACGTGGGTGAAACTAATCCATCGTTGTTTAATGATTTCATGGATATATTCAGTAGATAATTATTAATGCTTCTATTTTGTAAGCATTAGGTTGCCACATATATGTTATAAATATGATAGTGCTATTTCACATTTGTCATTTTACTAAAATTAGATTTTATTATGTCTGATACAGGTTGCCGAGTATGGTTTTTGATGACTGCAGGGAATCTGAGGGCTTTGTTAAATTTTACTTCAAAAATTTGAGACACTTTGATTTACAATTTAAGTAAAAGCATATCAAAAATAAGAAAAAATATTTCCAGGTTTATACTCTGCAACATTAAAGGGGCTTACCTGATGGCAAGTATGTGCAAATCTATATAGATTTGCTAACAGGAATTTTTTTTTTCTTTTTGAGATGGGGTCGTGCTGTGTTACCCAGGCTGTTATGATGGCTCAAGTGATCACCCGCCTCAGCCTCCCAAAGTGCTGGGATTACAGGTGTGAGCCATTGCGCCCGGCCCAGGCATTTTGATTGAATTTAAGAAGCAAGAGTGCCAAGGTGTTAATGCTGAAGACACACGTTAAAAAGATAACTGACATCTGGACTTATGTCTAGCTCTGTTCTCTCTTGTGCCCTGTATTAAGTCAGTTGCAACGATTATACAAAGTGCATGCTAAATTAATAATTAGTACTTGATTAAGTCTTAATTATAAAAATGTTTCTGCTTTCATAAAGCTATGGATACCTCTTTTGATATTTGTAGGTGGAAAGATGAATACCAGCATAAATTGTTGCTTGCCTTGTTTGAATAGGTAAGCAGTACTTGGTTGGACTCCAGTTTCAGTATTGGTAAACAGAACAACGAAATGAAAACCCGCAAACTTTTATCTTTGGTAGAATTCTTAGCAGTTTTTACTTTATACATTTTTTAAACTTGTTAAACTTGTTAAAATTCTCTGAATCTCCTCATTTAAGTTGAAGTAGAATTAGAGATCTCTTCTAAAGAGTGGTTTGAAGAAATGTACCACTATTACAGTAGGTTTTCTCAAATAACTATTGGGAAAATATATAGGCTGAGTGTGGTGGCTCACACCTATAATCCCAGCACTTTGGGAGGCTGAGGCAGGCGGATCACGAGGTCAGGAGATTGAGACCATCCTGGCCAACATGGTGAAACTCCGTCTTTACTAAAAATACAAAACAATTAGCTGGGCATGGTAATGTGGGCCTGTAGTCCCAGCTATTCGGGAGGCTGAAGCAGGAGAATCGCTTGAACCCTGGAGGCAGCGGTTGCAGTGAGCCCAGATCGCACCACTGCACTCCAGCCTGGTAACAGAGTGAGACTCCGTCTCGGGGAGCGGGTGGGGGAAAGAAAATACATAGAGCTCAGAAACGTATCATTTTACTATGAAATACAGAAAATATGCTACTTTTCATACTAATTATTTCCCTTTTTCTCTTTTTTTCTTTGCTGCCTCTTCCTTTGGATATTTTTAACTTCTCTGCCTTCCATATTATATTTTGATGTGGGCACCTTTTACTCTTAAAATCTTTAAAGTAAGCACACATATGTCTTCAAGCTCAAGGTCCCAGATTTATTCTGTTTCTTCTGAGAAAACACATAATAATGATTGCTACTTAGACTATTCTTTTGTTCCTGAAAATTACTTGGCCTTAGAAAAGAGTGATTCTCAGAATTTACCAATATATCCTTCTGAAGATGATATTGAGAAATCAATTATTTTTAATCAAGATGGCACTATGACAGTTGAGATGAAAGTTCGATTCAGAATAAAAGAGGAAGAAACCATAAAATGGACAACTACTGTTAGTAAAACTGGTCCTTCTAATAATGATGAAAAGAGTGAGATGAGTTTTCCAGGAAGAACAGAAAGTCGATCATCTGGTTTAAAGCTTGCAGCATGTTCATTCTCTGCAGATGTGTCACCTATGGAGCGAAGCAGTAATCAAGAAGGCAGTTTACCAGAGGAGATAAACATTCAAACGACAGATGAAGAGGCTGAAACTTGCAGTTCTGCTAGTTGGGAGAATGCTACTGTGGACACAGATATCACCCAGGGAACTCAGGATCAAGCAAAGCATCGTTTTTATAGGCCCCCTACACCTGGACTAAGAAGAGTGAGACAAAAGAAATCTGTGATAGGCAGTGTGACCTTAGTATCTGAAACTGAGGTTCAAGAGAAAATGATTGGACAGTTTTCCTATAGTGAAGAAAGGGAAAGTGGAGAAAACAAGTCTGAGTATCATATGTTTACACATTCTTGCAGTAAAATGTCAGCAGTATCTAACAAACCAGTACTTGTTCAGATCAATAACAATGATCAAATGGAGGAGTCATTGTTAGAAAGAAAAAAGGAAAACAGACTGCTTAAGTCAAGTGCAATAAGTGCTGGTGTTATAGAAATTACAAGTCAGAAGATGTTAGAGATGTCCCATAATAATGGTTTGCCGTCGACTATATCAGATAACTCAATTGTGGAGGAAGATGTAGTTGATAGTATGGTATCAGACAACAAAACTGGTATCAAGAACTTCAAAGCTTATGATAACACCAATGATAGGTTCAGCCCTATTTCAGCAGATGCACCCCACTTTTCAAGTACCAACTCTGGAACTGACAAAAATATTTCTGAGGCTACAGCTTCGGAAGCATCCTCTACTGTCACTGCAAGAATTGACAGACTAATTAATGAATTTGCTCAGTGTGGTTTAACAAAACTTCCAAAAAATGAAAAGAAGATTTTGTCATCTGTTTCCAGCAAAAAGAAGAAAAAATCTCTACAGCAAGCAATAAATTCCAGATATCAAGATGGACAGCTTGCAACCAAAGGAATTCTTAATAAGAATGAGAGAATAAACACAAGAGGTAGAATTAGAAAGGAAATGATATTGCAAGATTCAGATAGTCCCCTTAAAGGAAGGATACTTTGTAAGGAAGACCTCCAGACAAGTGATACTGTAATTGAATCAAATACTTTTTGTTCCAAAAGTAATCTCAATTCCACGATTTCGAAGAATTTCCACAGAAATAAATTAAATACTACTCAAAATTCCAAGGTTCAAGGACTTTTAACCAAAAGAAAATCTAAATCACTAAAGAAAGTAAGCTTGGGAGCACCTAAAAAAAGAGAAATCTGTCAAGGAGATAAAGTGTTTCCTCACAATGAATCCAAATATTGCAAAAGTACTTTTGAAAATAAAAGTTTATTTCATGTATTTAACATCCTTGAGCAAAAACCCAAATATTTTTATGCACCACAATCTCAAGCAGAAGTGGCATCTGGTTATTTGAGAGGAATGGCAAAGAAGAGTTTAGTTACTGATTCACACATAACTTTAAGAAGCCAGAAAAAACAAAAAGGGGATAAATTGAAAGCAAGTGCTGTTGTAAGTAAACAACATGCTACAACCAGGGCAAATTCCTTAGCTTCTTTGAAAAAACCTGATTTTCCTGAGGATATTGCTCATCATTCAGTTCAAAATTATATACAGAGTTGGTTGCAGAACATAAATCCATATCCAACTTTAAAGCCTATAAAATCAGCTCCAGTATGTAGAAATGAAATGAGTGTGGTAAATTGTAACAATAATAGTTTTCCAGGGAATGATCCCCATAAAAGTTCTGGAAAAATAAATAATTTTGTTATGGAAAGTAATAAGCACATAACTAAAATTGCCAGTTTGACAGGAGATAATCTATGTAAAGAGGGAGATAAGTCTTTTATTGCCAGTGATACTGGTGAAGAAGATCTCCATGAGACACAGGTTGGATCTCTGAATGATGCTTATTTGGTTTCCCTGCATGAACATTGTACTTTGTCACAGTCAGCTATTAATGATCGTAATACTAAACGTCATATAGCTGCTGAAAAATCAGGACCAGAGAAAAAACTTGTTTACCAGGAAATAAACCTAGCTAGAAAAAGGCAAAGTGTAGAGGCTGCCATTCAAGTAGATCCTATAGAAGAGGAAACTCCAAAAGACCTCTTACCAGTCCTGATGCTTCACCAATTGCAAGCTTCAGTTCCTGGTATTCCCAAGACTCAGAATGGAGTTGTTCAAATGCCAGGTTCACTTGCAAATGTTCCCTTTCATTCTGCAATATGCAATTCATCCACTAATCTCCTTCTTGCTTGGCTCTTGGTGCTAAATCTAAAGGGAAGTATGAATAGCTTCTGTCAAGTTGATGCTCACAAGACTATCAACAAATCTTCAGAAACACTTGCGTTGCTGGAGATTCTAAAGCACATAGCCATCACAGAGGAAGCTGATGACTTGAAAGCTGCTGTTGCCAATTTAGTGGAGTCAACTACAAGCTACTTTGGACTCAGTGAGAAAGAACAAGATGTGGTTCCACTAGATCTTTCTGCAAATTGTTCCACAGTCAGCATTCAGAGTGTTCCTAAGTGCAGTGAAAATGAAAGAACACAAAGAATCTCCTCTTTGGATGGAGACTGCTCTGCCAGTGAGGCATGTGCCCCTGAAGTCTGTGTTTTGGAAGTGACTTGCTCTCCATGTGAGACGTGGCCTGTAAATAAGACTTATCCTCCAAAAGAGACATGTAACCCCAGTGACACTCATTTTCCTAGTGATGGTTATGGTGTGGATCAGACTTCTATGAGTAAGGCTTGTTTCCTAGGAGAGGTCTGTTCACTTACTGATACTGTGTTTTCCAACAAGGCTTGTGCTCAAAAGGAGAACCATACCTATGAGGGAGCTTGCCCAACTGTTGAGACCTACGTTCCTGTCAGTGTCTGCAATACCATTGACTTTTTCAACTCCAAAGAAAACACATATACTGATAACTTGGAATCAACTGAAGAGTTAGAAAGAGGTGATGACATTCAGAAAGATCTAAATATTTTGACAGACCCTGAATATAAAAATGGCTTTAATACATTGGTGTCACATCAAAATGTCAGTAATTTAAGCTCCTGTGGACTTTGCCTAAGTGAAAAAGAAGCAGAACTTGATAAGAAACATAGTTCTCTAGATGATTTTAAAAATTGTTCACTAAAGAAGTTTCAGGATGAAAATGCATATACTTCCTTTGATATGGAAGAACCAAGGACTTCTGAAGAACCAGGCTCAATAACCAACAGCATGGCATCAAGTGAAAGAAACATTTCAGAATTGGAATCTTTTGAAGAATTAGAAAACCAGGACACTGATATCTTTAATACAGTGGTAAATGGAGGAGAGCAAGCCACTGAAGAATTAATCCAAGAAGAGTTAGAGGCTAGTAAAACTTTAGAATTGATAGACATCTCTGGTAAGAATGTTATGGAAGAAAAAAGAAGGAATGGTATAATTTATGAAATAATCAGTAAAAGGCTGGCAACACCACCATCTTTAGTTTTTTGCTATGATTCTAAGCAAAATAGTGAAAAGGAGACTAATGAAGGAGAAACTAAGATGGTAAAAATGATGGTGAAAAGTATGGAAGCTGGAAGTTATTCAGAGTCCTCTCCTGATTTAAAAAAATGCATCAGAAGTCCAGTGACTTCTGATTGGTCAGACTATCGACCAGACAGTGACAGTGAGCAGCCATATAAAACATCCAGTGATGATCCCAATGACAGTGGCGAACTTGCCCAAGAGAAAGAATACAACATAGGATTTGTTAAAAGGGCAATAGAAAAACTTTACGGTAAAGCAGATATTATCAAGCCATCTTTTTTTCCTGGGTCTACCCGCAAATCTCAGGTTTGTCCTTATAATTCTGTGGAATTTCAGTGTTCCAGGAAAGCAAGTCTTTATGATTCTGAAGGGCAGTCATTTGGCTCTTCTGAACAGGTATCTACTAGTTCACCTATGTTGCAGGAATTCCAGGAGGAAAGACAAGATAAGTGTGATGTTAGTGGTGTGAGGAACGATTATTATGGGGGTGACATTGTAGAACCTGGTACAAAACAAAATGATCATAGCAGAATCCTCACAGACATAGAGGAAGGAGTACTGATTGACAAAGGCAAATGGCTTCTGAAAGAAAATCATTTGCTAAGGATGTCATCTGAAAATCCTGGCATGTGTGGCAATGCAGACACCACATCAGTGGACACCCTACTTGATAATAACAGCAGTGAGGTACCATATTCACATTTTGGTAATTTGGCTCCAGGCCCAGTCATGGATGAACTCTCCTCTTCAGAACTTGAGGAACTAACTCAACCCCTTGAACTAAAATGCAATTACTTTAACATGCCTCATGGTAGTGACTCAGAACCTTTTCATGAGGATGTTCACAATGAAACCTGTGCCAAGGAAAGAATAGTAAATCACCATACAGAGAAGAAGGGTAATAATCATCAGTCAGAAAGAGTATGCACATCTGTCACTCATTCTTTTACGTCTGCTAGTAACAAAGTCTACCCTGTCTCTGATGATGCTATTAAAAACCAACCATTGCCTGGCAGTAATATGATTCATGGTACACTTCAGGAAGCTGACTCTTTGGATAAACTGTATGCTCTTTGTGGTCAACATTGCCCAATACTAACTGTTATTATCCAACCCGTGAATGAGGAAGACCGAGGATTTGCATATCGCAAAGAATCTGATATTGAAAATTTCTTGGGTTTTTATTTATGGATGAAAATACACCCATATTTACTTCAGACAGACAAAAAAGTGTTCAGGGAAGAGAACAATAAAGCAAGTATGAGACAAAATCATATTGATAATGCCATTGGTGATATATTTGATCAGTTTTATTTCAATAACACATTCGACTTGATGGGTAAAAGAAGAAAACAAAAAAGAATTAACTTTTTGGAGTTAGAGGAAGAAGGTAATTTAAAGAAATTCCAACCAGATTTGAAGGAAAGGCTTTGTATGAATTTCTTGCACACATCATTGTTAGTTGTCAGTAATATGAATTCTGATACACAAGACTTCAGCAGTCAGACAAATGAAATGTTTAAAGCAGTCGATGAGAATAACAACTTATTAAATAACGGATTCCAGGGCTCAAGAACAAATCTCAACCAAATAGTAAGAGAAAATACCAACTGTCATTACTTCTTTGAAATGCTTGGTCAAGCTTGCCTCTTAGATATTTGCCAAGTTGAGACCTCCTTAAATATTAGCAACAGAAATACTTTAGAAGAACTTTGTATGTTTGAGGGTGAAAATATTTTCATTTGGGAAGAGGAAGACATATTAAATTTAACTGATTTTGAAAGCAGCAGAGAACAAGAAGATTTATAATTTCAATATCAGCACATTCTTTGTCAATTCATTTTTTCCCATAATGAGATGAAGCACATGTGACAAATATGGACTAGATAACCTCTAAGAATTTCCCACTTCTTCAAAATGAACTTACCCTGGAAAACCTTACTTTGGATAACCAGTTTGACTTTCATAATTTCTCTGTTCTTTGTTTTTCCAACAACTACAGACTCAGGTTCTCTTATTTTGGAAGTTTCTATCCGGTTTTGTTCTGAACTTACTTTTTTTTTTTTTTTTTTTTTTTTTTTTTTTTTTTTTGGTATCTATGATTTTTTTGCTCAGGGCATCAAAATGTGCTAAGGACAAGAACTATATCCTTTTTAAAAAATGATGTTAGCTTGGTATAAAATGTATATTGAATGTATTGGTGAATAAATTGAATAGACATAACCTCAAAGTACTTCACTTATTCTTTTTAACTACTGATTTGATAAAAGGTATAATTATAAGATGTCCACAACAATCTCATAGTTTCTTGTGCCAAATGTGTTGAGTCCAGTTCCTCAGAATATCCAGTGAAATTGCAAGCATTTCCCTGAGACAGGATTTACTGTTTTTCTAATAGACTAGTCTATCAAGTGTCAATTGGTTTGAATAACTGTGGTATATTTCCCAGGAGTTAACCAGGAAAGCTTTTAAGATTCCTTCCGCTCCATTACTATATGATGGTATAGAAACAAGTCTTAGAAATCTTGGAAATCTATGCCTTTTGTTTACAACTGACTCAAATTAGAATGGTCAGTATTTTTGGGGCCACACATGGAGATGCTAAAATAACATGAATTTGGCATTGAGGAACAAAGGTAACTAAATTAATTACATCAAGAATAATGTTGGTGTCAGTTCAGCATGAGTCATAAATTCATAAAAATTATGAATTGCTACTTCATCAGCTGGAGACTACTTCTACATAGAGTATGCTTTTTAAAAAATTAAGTGATGCTTTCTTTTAATGAAAATGTGGAAGTTATAATGTTATGTAAGTTTCTGTAGTAAGCAATGAGAAATTGTAGTGAATGAAAGAGCACAAAGTTTTGGAGAAAAAATAGAAAGGAGAAAATAATTTACATTAATTTTGTGCCTACTGTGTACCAGGGACTATGGTACACCTGCAGAGTTTTTGTGTGTAATTCTTCCTCATAAAGGCACTGTGAATGTGGCTTTATTACTCCCCCAGATTTTTTTTTTTTTTTTTTTTTAAATAGAGAAGTTAGGAGAAGGTGGTAAAGGACTTTCATGACTGGTTTACAGTAGGGTATCATGCCAGGGTTTGAACCCAGTTCTTTATGCTTGAAAATTAATGCTCTTTTACTACCTTTTTTTTTTTTTTTCTTTTTTTAAGGCTGATACTCACTATGTTTCCCAGGCTCGTCTTGAACTCCTGGGTTCAAATGATCCTCCATCCTCAGATTCTCAAGTAGGTGGGACTACAGGCACATGCCACTGCACTGGGCTTACTACATTTTTGCCATTGTTTTCATGTGAGGAAGAAGGGATAAGATTTTTTTTTTTTTTTTTTTTTTTTGAGACAGACTTTCTCTCTTGTTGCCCAGGTTGGAGTGCAATGGTGTGATCTCGGCTCACTGCAACCCCCGCCTCCTGGGTTCAAGTGATTCTCCTGCCTCAGCCTCCCAAGTAGCTGGGATTATAGGCTACTTGGGAGCCTATACCACCACACCTGGCTAATTTTTGTATTTTTAGTAGCGATGGGGTTTCTCCATGTTGGTTAGGCTGGTCTTGAACTCCTGACCTCAGGTGATCCACCCGCCTCGGCCTCCCAAAGTGCTGGGATTACAGGTGTGAGCCACCGTGCCTGGCCAGGGATAAGATATTTTTTAAAAAATTAGCACTCATTTGCTAGTGCAGTGAGACAAGGAAAGAATTTTTCTTTTTAATTTGGAAGGTGTAAAATACAGATATACCCAAGAAGATTGAGGAAATTACTTATAAAACCCAGGAGATTTCAAGAAATATGGCATGCAGTATGTAGTTTTTGGCAATAATATTACACCAAACAGTGTCCTTGGTGCATAATAATTGGGAGAAGCTGGAGTGACAACCATGAATTAGTAATGCATGACTGTGTAACATACTTCTTCTTTAAAATGAACATGTTCACATACATTGAATTCTGAGATTTTAGGCCACATCTTGTTCACAGAGCTAGCTTCATACTTGGGACATGGTAAGTACCTAATAAATGTGTGTTAAATGGGTAAGAAGTGCTTTTGAAGGCATTTAGTTTTTCTTAACTCTTACTAATTTCAGATCCACACATATAGAAGGATGTGCAAATATGCTGAAGGATAGAACTCAGTTTTTTGTATTTTTTTAGGTTTTTTTATATTTTATGAAAGCGGTATTTTACTCATCTTTAAAATGTCTGTAAAGATGATTTTTAAACATTCAAAGCATGTTTTTATTTTTACAAGATTTATATTTAAAAAATCTTGTCACACTGTGAAATTTAGAAGAGTAAGTGAAACTTGAGAGGAAATTTAAGAATATTATAGAGACCTAGCTTTTGCTTTAGAGATGAAGTACCTGAAGGGCTGAGTATGGAAGTGTAGCATCCCTTACTCAGGAATTCAGAGTCTCTGGTTCCAAGGTAGAGTGGTGAAATTATTGTGTTTTGCCCACCAGATGGCAGCTGTGCCATGTGCTGTCAAAGGTTCAGGCACTCTGAGAGACTTGCATGGATAAAGGCAATGCTTTAAGCATTGGGGCAGTCTCTGAGCTTCGTGCTTCTGCTTCAGTGAAAGCTGAATGTCCAACTGTGCAGGCATCCCCCAAATATTAAACCCAGAAGAAGTAGCAGTGTTCAGAATTAAAATAAATATGCTATTAGTAGCAAGGAGCAAAAGTTCAAACGTAGAGGCACTCAAAAATGCCAACTGTCAAGAATCATCAGAATTGATTCCAAGGAAAGCCCAATTTGGGGAAGATGGCACCCACCAAAATTCCCTCATTCAAGTTGAAACTAAGTTAATGAGTCATTGGCTCAGTGGATGGGGTAATTTTTACATGACACTTTCAAATACTATAATGCAACTTTTCAGTGACAAAAAACATGCCTCATTTTTCAGAGTGTAAACTGAGGTATTGAAACTACATTCCATATTTATGGCACTCTATTAAAGTACTTATGAGGAGCTACCTTATAAGGTGGTTGTGAGAGGATCACTAGAGAAAATACTTGTAAAACTCTTAGCACAGAGGTTGGCACACAGTGTTAAACATGTTTTAGCTATTTTTCTTTAAAAAGCTATTTGTGTTAATATCTTTGATACGCTTTTCAAAGTTGGTGTTCTTCTGACCAAGATGTATTTTAGCTTTATTGTGTGCATGTATATGAAAAGTAATATTTTCAAGATTTAGTCATCTGGCCCTTTATGAAAGTGAAGGTGACTAACAGTTTGAGCCCCTGCTTGGTGCCAAATATTGGGCTAAGTTCTTTATGTGTATTATCTTAGTCCTCACAACAACCCTCTTGATGGGTAATAGTATCTTTAATGTAGCAGGAAGGGGACTAAAACTCACAGAGGCTAGTAAAGAAGCACTTTTACTTTAATATCTGTATTTGATCCTCATAAAAAGTCCTGAGTTTTGTGGTTTGATACTCTATGTACAGATCTACCCTGAAAACAAAATGACTTTCTATTCCCTGTTTATTGAGGTTAAGAAGGATTCCATAACTGCCCAGAGTTATTTTAATCCAAAGTACTTAGCATTTTTCCTACTATTCTACTGTCTTGTCCATTAAGGTATTAAAGGATAATTGTTTTTAAAAAGCAAAATCATGAATTCCTTACAGATATAACATGATCATGTGCCAAAGATTTTATTTAACTTACCAATTACATAGGGAATTATTAACATATACAGTGGGCTGAAGGAAGAATTTAAAGTATCACTAAAAATAAGCAATAAGAAATGCTGAAATGAATTTGGGTCTGTCCAGGACAAAGATTACATTCCCTGGACACAACCAATTTATACTTCTATGGAGAAGAATAGTTTGCATTATCTATGTTTTTATAATTTGCAGGATTTTCAGATAATTTAAAGATAATGAAAAAACAGAGGTAACCCCAAGAGGACTTGACAAGGCACTTAGTAATTTCTTTTTTGTCCATTTCAAGGTATTTCACAGTTTTTTTCCCAAAAGGGTTTATCTTCCAGTGATTTAAGTGCTAAGTTATTAAGGGAATATTCCCAAGTCATAGCAGAGATTGTATGACTGAAAAGCTTTTGAAAATTAAGGAGCAAAACAGCAAACCTTCAAACAGAGACAAGTACTATGTTTGATGGTTTAGAGAAGATATGTTCATCTTGTTCTAGACAAAAATTAGTAAACAGTTCCCATCATGGACTTTAGATGTAATATACAATGATTATTTTTTTAACAATGGAAATTCTTTCTAAAGGACATACACATGAGTCTTTTCTCTATGCATAGGTATTTCATATATTAATGTTTACTTTTTGATTCATACACAGATTATCATAACAATCAGTAACAGCAAGAACAAAAAACAAAGGGCAATGGAGTAAAAATCGTTTAGCTGCTTTTCCTCTTGAAAATAGTTCTTTTCTTCTGTAACTCTAATGTTGATAAATGGCTGCAGTCTACAGACTACTACCTATGTGAGACTGCTTAAAGCTCAGGTGAATCAATACAACCAAGTAAATTAAGATAGGATGGTAGGTTCATGGGAAAACATGACTTGCACATCGCAGGAATTCATTATATTTAGAGTGAAAATAGAAGTGGGTGATACGAAGCTAAATACTATATTTATGTTCATATATATAAATATTCGTATATATATATTTTTAAGTTTGTTTAATGCAGTTGCTGCGTCAGCATCCAGTTTTAGGCCTGACATAATATTTGAAATTTAGTCCTAATCTGTCACCTTTGGCTTAGTTAAAACCTTACTTTCCCATGTAGTTGTTTGCCGTATGGCCTACTTATTCCTCATTTCTTTGACCCCAAACCCAACATACTCCACAGCTACTGAACATGATAAAATGTAATGGTCAACACCAGAGTCACGTAAATAGGTTCGCCCCTTCAGGAGGGAAGAGGGGAACTTATTTCTTTAAATTAGCCTATCTACAACCCCCACAAGAAAGCCTAAGGGATAATGCCCATAGACCTTAATAAAGGCATACACAGTCCCAGAGATTTCCTCCTCTCTCTCTCCCAACTGTTCTCTCTCCCAACCTCCCTTCTTCCATTTCTCCCTCTTCCTCTCCTTTTCCCCACTGACCCCTTGCTGATTGAGCTCCCTGCTGCCTCTTTCTGTTGGTACCCCTAACCTTTCTGGGAACTGTGAATAATAAACACTTACGTTTCATGCATTTTCATTTCACTTCATTGTGTCTCATTTGGCATAGATACTCTTAACATAGCCTTCTTTTTGGTCAGGGCTATCTTAGAGAGTGACTGTATGACAGGAATAATCTGGATACAGGTCAGGCAAGACCCACAAGGGTGTCTGCCTATAAAAACAGTTTCCTGTGAGAGGGACACCTAGTCATGGGGCAGACACTTAGGCAGTAGGCATCCTTCAGGATAAAGAGGCATTCCATGGAAGGCGTACTGTCAACGTCCACAACCAAATCCTTTGAATTTCTGGCCAGGGCAAGGCTGGAGCTTATGGCCACTCTCAAGAAAAACCTCAAGACCACATTAGAAAGAAACCAGCATAAAAATCACAACGCTTGGCTGGGCACGGTGGCTCATGCCTGTAATCCCAGCACTTTGGGAGGCCGAGGTGGGTGGATCACCTGATGTCAGGAGTTCAAGACCAATCTGGCCAACATGGTGAAACCCTTTCTTTACTAAAAATACAAAAATTAGCCGGGGCTGGTCATGGGTGCCTGTAATCCTAGCTACTCAGGAGGCTGAGGCAGGAGAGTCTCTTGAACCCAGTAGGCAGAGGTAGCAGTGAGCTGAGATCATGCCACTGTACCCTAGCCTGGGCGGCAAGAGCAAACTCTCAAAAAACAAAAACAAAAACAAAAAACACACTTGCATACATATGTGTCCCATTTATTCTCATGGATGTGGTATAGAGAATCCAAAAGAATAATTTCATGTCATTTAAATGACATTGGAGTTTGTTTTAGACATGTATTTCAACATAGGCCTGTTAGTGGAAATTCTCAGTCAAAAAGCCATTATATGAGGAATGACTGGGACCAAGAGAAAGTTCTCTAGATTTGTTATTTTATGCCTTTGCTTACTTTCTCCCTGTTCACCTGTTAGTTTGCACCAATCTGCACAATGGGCTCTGTCCTGTTACCCTTCCAGGAGGCATGGGGTAGTAGCATTATGGAGATTGTCTGGTGCTTTTCCTTCAGGAGGTTGATGTCGAGGTTAGCCTTGTATGCCCTGTTCGGTATCCTACTAGGAATTTGTAGACCTAATCTGGATCAACAAATAGAGTCTCATGAAATGTCTGGTTGTCATGAAATGTCAAAGTATGTAGAGTGCTATGTAATAGCTCAACAGGACTGACTGCACTCCTGGGTGGTCCTGAGGGGGTTAGGAATGGGGTCCACAGTGAGTGCCTAGCTGGACAAGTTTCTGCATACAGCTGACCACCTAGTGTCTATAAGGCATTAAGAGCTAGAATCACACAGTAGACCTGCACTGGCAGGCTCTCCAGCATAGAAGTTGTACTTCTTTCAGTGATGAACTCTTCCATTTGCATTTTTATTTCTTACCAAAGTTATACGTTTATAACTAGTTTTAATCAGAAGTGCAAGGCTCAAAATAAAAGTTTCTGACCAGGTCACTTTCTGACCCTGTACATACCTAATTCCCACTCCACAGAGGCACCTTTCTTGAAAATGGTTAGCTGTTTTTCTGCTGTTTATTTCTGTATCTAGAGACATACTGCTTTTTTTTTTTTTTCAATTTTAGATTTTGTCTATTGATATTTCACCTTCAGCTTCCCACCTCCTGTCTCTGCCAGTATAATTTTTAAAAATTAAATTACAGGGTTTTTATTAATAACCATGTGAATATGTAAATATTTTTCTCAGCTGAGCCTTTTAGTATATTCTGACTACATTTTCTTTTTTGAACTATTTTTTGTTTTCCTTGCATTAAAAATGGACTATCATTTATTACTGAACTCTTCCCCAGGGCTGACTGTGTCAGCATAAAAGTGCCTATCTATTCTATTTTTTTTTTTCCCTTGGGGACATTATTTTTCTTGAAGGCATTCCTTGGGGAAGTCCCTTCCCAACTCCTCTACCCAGCTCCCTCCTCATCCAACATGAACTGCTTCAATCCAAGTCGGCTGTGCAGTTGTCATCCTGAGCTATCCCTCAGCAACATCCTGGGAATCTCCTTTTTCTCTCTATATTGGATGTCTTGATTTATTGAAATCTTAGTTTAGGCCTCAATTTAGGTGGAGAAAATTGTCTTTTAGTTTATAATAAGGGGTGCATGGGAGTTTTTTTTTTTTAATTGAATGTATGAAAATATCTTTTGGCAGGTAGATTGCCCGAACTTGGGAGTTCGAGACCAGCCTGGGCAACACAGTGAAACCCTGTCTCTACTAAAATATAAAAGATTAGCCAGGCGTGGTGGCATGCACCTGTAATCTCAGCTACTTTGGAGGCTGAGACAGGAGAATCACTTGAACCCAGAAGGTGGAGGTTGCAGTGAGCCAAGATCGCACCACTGCACTCCAACCTGGGCGACAGAGTGAGACTCCATCTCAAAATAAACAAACACACACGAAAAAATCTTTATTCTCACATGTTTAATGGATAAAAATTACATGGCATTATACATTAGAAGTAAGTCAAACATTTTGAAACTTTAAAAATTTGTCTTTTATTTTTTCGTCCCAACATGAAAAGTACCAAGCCATTCTCATTTCTGCTCCCATACATGTGACCCCTCTCCCCTTCCCAAAAGATTCTAGGACCGTCTGTTTATTCTGGTATTCTGAAATTTCACAATAATACATACTTGTATAGGGTTTGTTTGTTTTTGTTACACGAGGCATTCAGTACCCATATCCTTTAGTTCTGGGAATTTGTTTTATATTATTTCTGTGATCTTTCCCTTCTGTTTTTTTTTTTTTTGTTGTTGTTCTTTCATTTTAAAATTTCTATTATGAATATTACCTCAGCCTGATGAACCTCTGGAATAATTCCTTAATTTTTAATTTCCTTCTCTCTCTCTCTCACCCTCTATTTGGGTATAATTTACATTTGATAAAATCTCTCCAATTTTAAGTGTTATGATTTGATGCATTTTGACAAACATATGTATTCACGTAATCACCACTACAGTAAGATAATAGAACATTTCCATCACCCAAAAAAGGATTTCTTATTTCCCTTTATAGCTAATTGCTTCTCCCCTTTTCCCAGCCCTTGGAAACCATGGATTCACTTTCTGTGGCTGTACTGTTTTTTTCTAGAATTTTTTGCAAATGGAGTCTTATGGTCTGGCATCTTTGCTATCTGCTTCTTTTACTTAGCAAAATGATTTTGAGATTCATTATTGTTGCCTGAATCAGTAGTTTGTTTTTCATTGCTGAGTGGTATTTCATTGTATGTACATACCACACTTTGTTTATACATTTGCCAGCTAATATACATTTATTTCCAGTTTCTGGCTATTATGGATATAAGTTATATAAACATTCATGTCCAGTCTTCTTGCAGGACATATTTTTTATTTTTCCTAGGTAAATATATAGGAGCGAGATTGTTAGCTTGTATGGTAATTGTATGTTAATAAGAAATTGCCAACTCCTTTCAAAAGTAGTTGTATCATGTTGTATCCCTACCAACAATGTATGAGGATTCTAGTTGCTCTGTATTCTAGTTTGCACTTGCTATTGTTAATCTTAAATTTTAGCTATACCAGTGTGTTTACTTTTCTGCATTTAATTTGCATTTTTCTAAGTGACTATTGTTGTTGGACCTCTTTACATGTACTGATTTGCTGTTCATGTATCTTGTGGTATAGTATGTTTTCAGATTTATTTTCTGTTGGGCATTTGAAATCTAGAGCTGCAAGAGTTCTTTACATATTCTGGGTACAATATATTCACTTGATCTTAGCCAAAAGGCTGAGAATCAATTATATATATAATACAATATACAATACATTCAGATGTATGTCTTGCATACATTTTCTCCCAGTCTAATAGCTTGACTTTTTACTTTCTTAGTGGTGGGATTTTGAATGAACAAGTTTTAAATTTTGGTAAGGCCAGTTTGTTTATTTCCTTTGTATGGCTCATGCTTTTCAAGTCTTATCTAAGAAATCTCTGCCTGCCTATGTCAATGACAAGATTTTCTCCTGTGTTTTCTTTTAGGAGTTTCATCATTTTAGTTCTTACGTTGGGTCTATTTGTCCCATTTTGAGCTCTCTTTTTTTTTTTTAAATATACTGTGGGAGGTAAGAGTTGAGATTCATTTTATTTTAAATGGATATCCAGTTATTCCAGCACTCTTTGTTCCAAAGACTATCCTTTCTTCATTGAATACTTTGAATTAGAAAGGATAGTCTTTTGTCAAAAGTTAATCAACCACATGTGTAGGGGTGCATTTCTGCATTCTCTCTTCTGTTTCATTGATTTGTGCATATATTTGTATGCCACAATATACCATCTTGATTATTGTAGCTTTATAGTAAGCCTTGAAACCAGATAGTGTAAATTTTTCCAACTTTGTTCTCTTTCAAAATTGCTTTGGCCAATTTAGGTTCTTTCATTTTTTCTTTTTAAACTGCTAAACCAGCAGCTGGAGACTAAAGCTTTGAGTGCCTGGCTTGGAATTTCCCCCTGCTATGTAAATTTTATCTACACTGGAAAAGTAGCCTTGGGCCTTATATTCCTGGGTGAAAAGAGAGACCATAGAAAGATGGAGTCAAGTCGTCTGGTGCTTAGAGGCAGCGTGCACAAGAGTACTGGAGAGAACTACACAAAATGACCCTGCCCATCTGTAAAGCAGTCCATCATTATCTTGGACACTCAAATTGGTATTTTGCTACTTTAGGTTTTTCTGGCATGAAAAGAGAACCAGTTATCTTCCATTAGTTCTGTAACATATACTACTTATAAGTTATTTTATGGCTGCTTCTGATTTCACACAATCTTTTTCAAACAACGGTGGCTAAGGTTGAATTCTCTTATTGCCTTGCTTGGAGTTTGATTTCCAATGGTTTAATCCCAAGTATTTGTGACTTATATTTGCCCACCAATATAAATCTCCTTATAGACACCATTGTAATCCAGTGGCTACATACCTATATCATGAAGATTGATCCTTTTCTGTTTCTTTTTATTGTTGCGTATATGAATTACAATCACTCAGGCATGTAGACAGACACAGGCACTATTTCTCTAATTTTGTATATTAGGAGATTAATTTCCATTTATATAATAAATTTGTCCTCTGAAATTTCCAAGGTTGATAATGGTTTTTACATGTAATTCTTAAGTAGCTTAATTAACTTCTCAACTTTTTTTTCTGTTATTGCCTTCTGCTAATGAGAGAAATTAAATACTAAGGAATAATGTTTTGCCAGATAGCCCTGAGTTTAGAGGGCCCAAAACCATTGTATATTTAAGATTTTTTGCCCTCCAAAAACCAGGTTTTGTCCTTTGGGATTAATATTGCTCTCATGAGAACACATAATCTAATTGATGCAAAAGAGGTAATTTTGTAACAATTACAATGATAATAACTTTCCTTTCTTGGGTAGCTGTTATGTAATAGGCACTGTACTATGTGCTTAACACATGTTGTCTGATTTAGCTCTCCTAAAGGCCATAAGAGGAATGTATTATTTCTGTTTTCTGAATGAAGAAACTGAGAAAGTTTAACTTATCTAAAATCAAGTTTCAGAGACTAGATCTCAAAATGATTCTGTGTGACCTTGAAGATCTACTACTCTCCTCTCCTCACAAAGATACTATTCACATTTATAGAAAAGTCAAGCCATTTCTGACTAGAGATGCACAATTAGTTGTGGCACTAAATGTCAATGTACTGATTTGCAGAAATGGTTCAGTCTTTTCTGTTTGGCATCACTTGAAGATTATTAAAGATTTTTCTAGCCTGTGAATACTGGGAAGAACAGTTTACATAGGATTACTAGGAACTCTAAATATAAAATGATAATTCTAGAGAGGACTTTAACAGTCACAAGGTGAAATTTTTTTTTTTTGTTTTGAAAGAATGTAGGCACAGAGTTCCTATATGGTGATACTCCCAAAGAACTTTTCATTGGTTCACTATATATATTTTTCTCTTTACATACTTAACCAATTTAAAAAGGTAAAACTTATATAGCATGTAGTAAAAATATTAGATAGTGTAGGCAGGTATAAAATAAAAAGTGTCTTCCTTCTCTCATCTCCAACTTCTAAACTTTATTTATAAAGGTATCTTAAGGTGATTTTTCTAAACTTTAAATGTGCATAGCAGCATGTGTACATATTATCATTTTTATTTGTAAAACTGAGGTATTAGTATCCAAATTGTACCACATTTAGCTTTATTCTTTTGAAATAGTTGTGTATTGCACTGAGTCAAAATTTAACTTATTCTGTATTTAAAGATACATGATCATATCTGTTAGGCAGGAATCTAGACCCAACATGGTGGTATCACCTGGCATGGCAGGTCCTTTGTTAGGACTTCCCACCCTTCACTTCCTGCTAAGACTCTCAGTGCTCGAAAAAAGCCCGCGCCCTCCATAAAACCCGGGCTCTGCGCAAGCTCCTGGACAGGTCATTCCTCAGAAATGGAAACCTAACTCAGGAAAACTGAAACCTACAAACCCCGCCTACCTCGCCCTATAAAAGGCCCCTCCCCCATACTGCCGAGAGCGCCACAACGGCCCTACGGCCCTCCTCCTAGGGGACCGGTGAACCTCACCTGCGAGCCCAATAAAGGCTACCTCTGTTCTCATCTGCCTCGTCTCTTCTTGCTCGGCTCCCCATTACATTACATTGGTACCGAAACCCGGGAGGAGACCCCTCCCCGGACCCCTGCCAGTTTGGGCAGGCTCTCCTCTCCCCAAGCCAGGACCTCCTCTCTGAGCAGGGAGCTGTTTCACCAAATCCAAGACTCAATTTGATCACTGCTGGGTAAGTTTTCCCCCGTCCTGCAGGCTCTGGGAGTCCCTGCCCAAAAATGAGTCCGCTTCAGGGCTTCCCCCGTCCGTCACAAGTGACCTCGGCACCCGGGGACTAGGAGACGTCCAACCTCCCCAGAAGCCGCCATACCCCGCACTCGGCGTGGCAGTGGGAGGATGCTCCCCTTGCCTCCGGACTGCCCGCCTCAGGATCATGGGGGCTGCCTAGTCCAAACCAGACCGAAAAATCCCCTCTGGGGTGCCTCTTGGCTAATTTCCAGACTTTAGGTCTTGGCCAAGACCTAAAACGAAAGCGGCTTATTTTCTTCTGCACAGTGGCATGGCTGCAGTATAAATTAGATAATCAGTCTCAGTGGCCTGCAGAGGGCACTCTAGACTTTAACATCCTCACAGACCTGACCAACTTCTGCAAGAGACTAGGCAAATGGTCCGAGGTACCCTATGTTCAGGCCTTTTAGGACTTGCGCTCCTGCCCAGACCTCTGTGCCCAATATTTGTTGGCCCAGGTCTTGCTCCCGACATCTTCCTCAGGCCAGAAGACGAACAATCTCCCCTCTTTCTCTGAGCCCCCTAATGCTTTTTTTCCGTGTCCCCGTTAGTCCCCCGCTCAACCGCCTCCCCCCTTACTCTGACCCCTCGCCGTCTCCGTCTGCGCCACCCCTTCACTCCTCCTATGTCCCCACCAAACCTGACGGACCCTGTCTCTCCTACCTCCTCTTCCTCCTCACCTGCCTCAGCCCATACCTGGTCCAGGACCAACCTCCTGTGCCCCTTGCAGGAAGTGGCAGGCGCCAAAGGAGTGGTCCAGTCCATGTGCCGTTTTCACTGGCAGACCTGTCTAAGATTGAAGAGCATGTAGACTCTTTCTCGGCCAACCCCACTCTGTATATCAAAGAGTTCAGATACCTATGCCAGGCGTATGACCTCACCTGGCATGATCTCCATGTTATTATGACCTCAACCCTGTCCTCTGAGGAACGGGAATGTATCCTAGCGGCAGCCAGGCAGCACGCTGACCAGGTTCATTTAACTGACCCCGCCATGCCAGTTGGCACCGAGGCGGTGCCCTCGGCCGAGCCCGACTGGGACTACCAGGTTGGGCAGGCAGGCCGCCGCCACCAAGACATGATGGTCCAGTGCCTTCTTGCTGGCATGCAGGCAGCCTCCAATAAATAAGTCAGTCAACTTTGATAAATTAAAGGAGGTAGTCCAAGACTCAGATGAGAATCTGGCCGTTTTTCTTAGCCAACTAACTGAGGCACTCATTCAGTACACCTGCCTTGACCCTGCCTCCCCTGCAGGAGAAACCGTCTTGGCTACCTACTTTATTTCTCAGTCGGCTCCGGATATCCAGAAAAAATTTAAAAAGGTGGAGGACGGCCCTCAAACTCCCATCCAGGATTTAGTCAACTGACCTTCAAGGTCTACAACTCCAGGGAGGAAGCAGCTGAGGCCCAGCAACAGGCCAGGCTAAAACAGAAGGTACAACTCCAAACCCAGGCCTTGGTAGCAGCCCTGAAGCCCGCTGGCTCCAGGAGCTCTCAGAGAGGAGGTGCTCCCCAAGCGCCACCTGGTGCCTGTTTCAAGTGCGGCAATGAAGGCCACTGGACCAGGCAGTGCCCCAACCCTGAGGAGCCAACTCGTCCCTGTCTGAGCTGTCGGCGGATGGGCCACTGGAAGTCAGACTGCCCCAACCTGAAGACGGTTGCTACGCCACTACTTGACGCGCCTCCTCCAGGTACTGGAGGCCTCTTCCAGCTCCTCCACACCAACAAAGATTAAAAGGCCCAGGCTGGAGAATCCCTCCGACTCTCGCCAAGCCCAAGGTTACGCTCCAGGCAGCGGGTAAGTCCATATCCTTCCTTGTGGACACGGGAGGCTATCTACTCTGTTTTGCCTTCCTCCAGTGGCCCAGCCATCCCTCCGCTGTCACGGTCATAGGAATTGATGGCACTCCCTCCACCTACCGCCAGGCTCCTCCTCTGTCTTGCCGCCTGGATGGCTCCCTTTTCTCGCAGTCATTTCTCATCATTCCTTTGTGCCCAGTCCCTTTGTTAGGACGAGACCTCCTCTCCAAGCTAGGGGCCTCAGTTCACTTCCGGCCCAACCCCTCTCTGCACCTTGCCTGTTTCTCTTTCCCCTCCTGATAAACCCTGCCAGGCTCATACCTCATTCCTGGTTTTTGGTCCCCATTAACCGTTAGGTGCAGGTGGCAACCATTCTCCTAGAAACTCCACATTCCCCACTATCAATGGTCGTCTGAAAGAAGAGGACCATACACCTTAATCCCTGCCACCCCCACTGTTGCCAAGCTCCTTGGTCTTCCCTCCTGGTATCACCTGTCCCAGCTGAAAAAGTCGCCCACCCAGCATGATTGCAATTGGACCACTCAGGTTGTTACACCTACCAAGTTACAACTCACATGCGCAGGAAATGACCCTCTGCCTGACCTTCCTTGGCCACCTAGTCCTCCCAAGTCTAGCTCCCTGTGTCATCCTCTTCGTCCAGGACCACATAAAGGAAGCCTCCAGGGTTGCTGTCAATCAGATGCTACTCCACCCCTACACCCGAGTTCTAACCTCTGAAGAACCCCACGACAGCCTATATCAGCGGGAAGCAGCCAGATGAATACGTCGCCCCTTTTTCTTATTAGAAAGAGGTCGGAATGTTAGGCAGGAATCTAGACCCAACATGGCGTTATCACCTGGCATGGCAGGCCCTTTGTTAGGACTTCCCGCCCTTCACTTCCTGCTAAGACTCTCAGCGTGCAAAAAAAGCCCGTGCCCGCCAAAAACCCCCACTCTGCACAAGCTCCTGTTCATGTCATTCCTCAGAAATCGAAACCTAACTCAGGAAAACCGAAACCTACAAACCCTGCCTACCTCGCCCTATAAAAGGCCCCCCGATACCCACCCCGAGCACGACTTCCTCGGCCCTCCTCCTAGGGGACCGTGAACCTTGCCCACGAGCCCAATAAAGGCTACCTCTGTACTCATCTGCCTCGTATCTTCTTGCTCGGCTCCCCATTACATTACAATATCTAAATATTTGCTACTTAGATAAAGAGATTTTTGAAGAATGTTCTTAGTACACATAGTTTGGGGTCTTTCTGAGTATATTTGTATAGTAAATTACAAGAGTAAAATAGTTACATTAAAGAATATGCACATTGTAAAATTTCATAGATATTCTCAAGCTGCCATTCAATAAAGGTATATGAAACTTCACTGATGTCAAACTGTGTGAGAAAGCCCATTTCTTCACACTCCTATAACACTAGGTGTTTTAAAACCAAAGATTTTTGTCACTCTGATAGATGAAAAACAATGTTTTGATTTGCCTGTCTTTAGGTATAAGGGAGGTTGAGCATATTTTCTATTTCTTGATCACTTGTGTTCTTTCTCTTTTTTAAATAAATTACCTATTCATATTCTTGTCCATTTTTCCATTGTGATATCCATGTTTAGTTTAGTTTTGTTTTATTGATTGTATGAATTGTTTGCAAATAAAGGAAATTTGTCCTTTTTCATTTGTGTGGCAGTTTAAAACAATTTTACCTTTTGGGTTATAACTTTTACAAGTTTTGTTTATTAATGTTTAAAAAAATCAACTTATTGAGGTATAATTTACGTAAAGAGATGTACTCATTTTAAATGTAAAATGTGATGAGTTTTGACAGTCGTGTTCACCTGTATAATTAACATCTCAATAAAAATACAGAACAATTCTATCCCAAATAGTTTCTTTGTGTTCTCTGAAGATAATTCCACCATTCCTGGCCCTAGGAAAGAACTCATTTGCTTTCAGTTATACTGCCTTTTCCTAGCAGTTCTGTGGAATCATGAAGTACATACTCCTGTGACTAGGGTTTTGATCAGCATGAAGCTTAAGATTCATCCAAATTGTTACATCTATGAGTAGTTTGTGCCTTTTCATTGCTGAGTTGTATTCATTATGTAACACATTTTACTGTAGAGTCATCTTTTGTTTGCTGGGGCTTCTGTAACAGATTACCACAAACTGAGTAACTTAAAACAACAGATTTATTCTCAGAGTTCTGAAGGCTAGAAGTCTGAATGCTGTCTCTAAAGACTGTAGGGGAAGATCCTTCCTCACCTCTTCTCTGGCTTTTGGTGGTTGCCTGCAGTTCTTGGCATTCTTTGGCTTGCAGCAGGATAGCTGGAATGTCTGTCTCCATCTTTGTGTAGCACTCTTTCTCTGTCTCTGTATCTCTTCTCTTCTTATAAGGACACTAGTCACCCATTACAGTTTGCTTTCTAGCCCTCGAGAATTCATGTCCTTAGGTGCAAAATGCATTTACTGCATTCCAATATTCCCAAAAGTTTTAACCATTCCACCATCAACTTTAAATTCAAAATCTCATCTAAATATAATAATTTCACAAAGTCCCAAATCTCATTTTATATATTATCAAAATCAAATATGGGTGAGACTCTGGGTATAATGCATCTTGGACCAAAATTCCTCTCCATTGACAGATGTGTGAAACTAGAAAACAAATTATTTGCTTCTAAAGTACAATGATGGGACAGGCATAGGATAAGCATTCCCATTCCAAAAGGAAGAAACTGAAAGGAAAAAAGGGGTCACGTGTTCCAAGCAAGTTAGAAACCTAGCAGGGCAAATTTCATTAGATTTCAAGGCCTGAGAGTAATCCTCAGTGGCTTACTGCTTTGCTCTCTGGGCCCTACTCAGGCAGCAGCCCACCCACTCAGCCCCCAAGGGCAGTGGCTTTACCCTCTCTGGCCCTCACAGTCATTTGTCCCATCTCTGTTTCTTTCATCTGATGAAATAATATTCTCCAAAAACCTTGTTGGTCTTCTGTGGATGCCAAAGGGGTCTGTACCATTAGACACAATTGTTCTCCACAGATCTTTCCTGGGTAACTCCATCTATTTATGGCTTCTGCTGAGATGGCTGATTGGATCAGTGAATCACATTAGCAAGAGGTTGTTCAGGCACACCCTTGGCCTATTTCCAGAGCCTATCTAGAACTAGCTTTAGGTGTTTTATACAGCAGCACCCTACTTCCTATTACCAAATCTTTTTCAGTTTCCTGGGACTGCTGTAAGACAAGTACCACAAATTGGTGCCTTCAAACAACAGAATTTATTCATTCATAGTTCTGTAGGCTAGAAATCTGAAATCAGGGTGTCAGCAGAATTAGTTCCTTTGAGTGCTCTGAGGGACATCCTGTTCTGTGTGTCCCTCCTAGCTTCTGGTGATTTCCAGCAGTCCTTGGTGTTCCATGATTTGTAGATGTATCATGCTAATATCTGCCTCCATCTTCACATGACATTTTCCCTGGGTGTCTCTTTTCTGAGTTGTATTGGATTAAGAGCCTACACTATTCCAGCATGACTTCATCTTAATTTATATCATAATTACATCTGCAATGACCCTATGTTTAATTAGGGTCACATTTATAGGTACCAGAGGTTAGGACTTCAACATATCTTTTTTGAAGAGAGAATTTAACCCATGACTAGCCTGTTGATGGACATTTGGGTTACTCCAGTTTCTGGTATTGTGAGTAAAATTACAATGAAAATTCATGTACAAGTTTTTGTATGTTTTTATTTCTTTGGGTAGATTACTAGAATGGAATTTCAGGAATATATGGTAAGTTTGTTGAACTTTACAAGAAACTGCCAAACTGTTTCCAAAGTATTATGCCATTTCACACTTCCTCTGGTTATGCATGAGAGTTCTAGTTACTCTATATCCTTACCTTGGTATTTTCACTGTTTTTAATTTTAGTTATTATATGTAGTGCTCTATCCCATAGTGGTTTTAGTTTATTTCCATTTCTCTAATGAGGAATGATCCTGAGTATCATTTTATGTTCTCCTGTGTTCTGTTAATACGGTGAATTACACTGATTGGCTGCTTAATGTTAAAAAAACTTGCATTTCTGGAATAAACTTGAAGATTATAGTTGATGTGGTTTTCTAATATTTTGTTGAGAATATTTTCCTTGATGCTTATAGGGGTTATTGCTCTGTAGTTTTCTTGTAATGTCTTTTCTGATTTGGGTACCAGAGTAATATTCTTCTCATACAATGAGTTGGGAACTATTCCAAAGGACTTATATAGGATTGATACTATTTTTTAGAATGGTTTGATAGAAAATTCACCATTGAAGCCATCTGGGCCTGAAGTTCTTTGTGAAAAATATTTACAGTATAAATTTATTTTTTTAAGAGGATATAGGACTATTCAAATTTTCTATATGTTTTGTGTCTGTTCTAGTAAATTGAGTCTTTCCCCAGTCTGTTTGTTCATTAAATGAGTGGACAGTTTATATAAAGAAAAAAGGTGCTATTTTTCCACTACCTGCATTCTTTTTTTCTCCAGTTCATTTACTCACCCCTTCAACTCACTGTTTTTCAAATTGAGGCCTCGTGGTATATGTATATTTCAAAGACTTAGAATTTTGTCTATTCACATTTTTTCTCCCACAGCATTTCTGAGAAAACTGGGTTAGATGCTGTACAAACTCCTGAAATCTTCTGTCTTACTTGCCTTTTGACTTCTACTTTAAAAGATTATGGCATAAAGTTGTGTACTTTCTTTCTGCTGATGTTTCTTTTTCTTTTTATTTGGCTTCTTGTTGTTTTCTTCCTCCTCCCTACTTTCTCCTTCTTGTTCTCCCCTTCTTTTCTGTCTCCTTCTAATTTTTCTTATTTATTATGTTAGTTTTTCTGTGATCTGACCTCACCTCACAAAATATTACAATAAGAATATTCTGATGTTTTTCTCTTTTGGTATGTTGGCCTATTACCTCATATAGATTACAAGCTAACAGAAGACAATGACATCATCTTATGTTTTTCATCTATTATTCCCTAGACAGTCGTCAACTAGTAATGACCCAATGACTTGTTGGCTTTGTATTGATTGAAATGTAAGTTATAAACTGAAAGATGAATCTTAGTTCATGATCTTTAGATTCTACTCCAGTTTTTATGGTACTCCCTTGCAGGGTTAAGGTTTTAATAATTTAATGATTTAGGGAGGTGCAAAAACCTATAGTAAATGGACATCATATTTCATTATTTTTATTTTTATTTCCATTCTCTCACTTTTCAGCCTTTCCATCCTAGTTGTTGGAAAATCCAATTTCTTGATTGATTGATTTGGTCCTTGTACTTCTAGCAAGTATTGATTCTCCCCCAAACTCTTTTTGCTGCATTTCTAAGACAGAAGTGCAGTATTTCAATTTATTCAAAGAAGAACTAACATACCAGTTATCCTACAGAACATAGCTAGAATTTTTCTACCTCTATAGTTTGTAATTGCAATTTAACATTTTCTGTCACTGTTAAAGACAGACCATCCTTGACTAGTTTTTTAAAATTATGTTTTTACTTACTGATTGTCTACCAAGATGATTTGATAGACTAACATGGCTTTCCACTATGTGTAGGGCAAACAAAATATAGTTTTATATTTTAAAGTAGATTTTTTTACAAGCAGGCCAGGTGCAGTGGCTCATGCCTGTAATCCTAGCACTTTGGGGGGCCAAGGTGGGTGGATCATTTGAGGTCAGGAGTTCGAGACCAGCCTGACCAACATGATGAAACCTCTACTAAAATACAAAAATTAGCGGAGTATAGTGGCGGGTGCCTATAATCTCAGCTATTCGAGAGGCTGAGGCAGGAGAATCGCTTGAACCCAGGAGGTGGACGTTGCAGTGAGCCAAGATCGTACCACTGCACTCCAGCTTGGGTGACACAGTGAGACCCCCTCTCAAAAAAGTAAATAAAAATAAAAAAATACAAATACAAACATACATTAATGTGTATTTATTGTACCATATAAATAAAATTTAAATCTAGCCTTTGGTTATTTATTTTGATGATGAAAATGGGAAATACATTTTAGTTCAAAGTTGGAAGAGAGGAAAACAGTCTAATGAGTAGAAAGAATGCCATTTAAGTCAGTCATTCTTAATTTTATTGCTTTGTATTCTTAATTCTTTTATGTAATCTTGAGGGTGTTCCCTAATTTCTCATTACTTCACTTTTGTTTTATTCCCTTTTTTTTTTTTTTTTGAGATAGGGTCTTGCTCTGTTGTCCAGGCTAGAGTGTACTGTCACAAGATCATAGCTTGCTGTGACCTCAAATTCTTGGGCTTAAGCGATTCTTCCACCTCAGCCTTGCAAGTAACTAGGACTGCAGGCATGCACCACCACATCTGGCTTTCATTTTTCTTATAGATCAGCTTTCTGATTCACTTGGTTTGGCTTTGTGTCCCTACCCAAATCTCATCTTGAATTGTAATTCCCAGGTATTGAGGGAGGATCGCAGGGGAGGTGGTTGGATCATGGGGATGGTTTCCCCCATGCTGTTCTCATGATAGTGAGTTCTCATGAGAGCTGATGGTTTTAAAAGTGTTTGACAGCTCCCCCTTCATGCGCTGTCTCTCTCTCCTGCCTTGTGAAGAAGGTACTTGCTTCTCCTTCGCCTTCTGCCATGATTGTAAGTTTCCTGAGGCCTTCTCAGCCATGTGGAACTGTGAGTCAGTTAAACCTCTTTTATTTATGAATTACCTAGTTGCAGGTAGTAACTTTATAGCAATGTGAAAATGAAATAATACACTGATGTTTATTGCACAGAAACCTGGCAAAATTAAATTGAAATCCTAGGATATTGTATCATACCACCATGAATGTACTATAATGTTTAGTCAGTCTCAGTTTTGTTCACAATGAGCCATATGTTTTCTAGCATTGTTTTCATTTGTTTGTAGGTGATACAAAATATGCTTCTGTTTGTAGGATTTAGTTACTTTATTAATTGAGGATACTTAAAATAATAAATGAATAAATTATAGCAGATAACTTCCCAAATTCTACTCACCAATTCCAGTTTATATTCTTAATTATCATATAAATTTTTATTTTGGAAAATAAATATCTAAACTCAAAAAATATCCTAGAAGGCATTAATTCTCAATGTACATGTTACATGCCAGAACTGAGAATATTGGAGATTTTTTTGTCAAAATATTGGGAGCTTCAAAGAAGTTGTTTAGTGACTCTCTTGGAGTCCAGGTATGACCAACAATAATATGGTAATGATACCACTCTAGCCTCACTAACGATCTTTTTGGAAATATTCTCACTGTCACATTGTAGGAAATAGTGATTTTATTGAGTATTTTAAATTCCAAATATAAATCTTCTATTATGGCACTTCTTCAGAGGAGATGAAGAATAAGTTTTGTCTATCCTGAACCCTCCTACTTTTATGATGACCTGTTGTTCTGGGTCTTCCATTTCTATCAGTTGCCATAATGCTGTATGTTATTTTTTCTTTTATAGGTAGTAACTGGAAAGTTTTTATAATCACCAGTGACTTGCCAGATGCAGGGACCAGCTCACAGATTTATATAATTCTGTATGGACAACATAGAAGTTCAGCCCCCATATACCTTTATGGAACAGATGGGGCTCGATTTCAGGATGGCCATGAAGACATATTTACTGTAAGTAATAAAGCTGAGTACAAGCTGTTAATGTAAGTGATACTGCTAGTAGGTACTTTGGAAGGAACGTAGTCTATCCTTTTAACAATACCATGTGCCCTGTAGAAGATCATTCAAAAGTAATTTATGGAAGTTTTTGCTCAAGTAGATTTAACAGAAGTAAATCTGCAATATGGGAAGAGACAGTAGCTAGACAGAAATACTAGATGGTAAGCATTTATTTCTATGTGGACAGACATCAACAGCAAGGGCTTATGCCTTTCTGGCTCTCCAGATAAGGCTCCAAGTCAAGTTCAAAAAACGAAAAATAAAATTATCAAACAAGGAAGGCAAAAAAGTTGACATCAAGTTGTTAATTATTGGTTTTTATTAGTTATTAGTTATCAAGTTATTAGACCATGGCTAGACACATGGAGATTAAGATCTAGAGGGAAACAGAGGTAACAAAGATGAAGCAGGGAGACCAGTGCCATGTTGTTAAACTGAAGTTGGATACATTAGCAAACAAAGGCAAGACTTGAAATGGGTCAAGCACCTAGCACTTATAGGTGCTTAGTAATGTCTGTTGAATAAATTAATGGATGCACAGAAGGATTGGTTTGAACCAGGTGGAGACAGTAAAATCACCATGAAAAAAGAGTGTCCTTAAGTATTGTAAGTCTTCATTGGACAGCCACCTCCATGTGATCCTGGGTGTTTGGTTTACTACAACCACAGGAGAGGCTGAACCATTTGGAAATGTTGTTCCCATTAGTTTAGTTTGATTTAACTTTTCCATCCTATATGAGTCAATATTTAAAGACACTCTTGTGTTTATAGTCACTAAAAGATTTTGTCGTTATTTTCCATGAGTAAGAAATAAAAATAGTCTGAGCTGTTGTTGTTGTTTTGCTATTTTAGTGTTTCTGTTTACTTTTAAATTGAATTATATATTCACATAGTTTATAGGGCTAAATAATTTTCAATTCTGTAATAAGAAAGGAGCACCCTTAACCCCTCATTTTCATAGTTTGATGTTTCTTTTTTCTTAATGCTGCTACTACATTTCAGCTCTTTCTGTTGTCACTCTTGCTTGAGTTCCGGAATGGCTACATTGATCTCTTGTTGTAGAGGTGATAGCTTCATTAAATGCAGTAATTTCACGCCAATTTTGATCACAGTTTCGTTTGTTCTAATGAATTGTTTTCTTGTGAGGGTTCTTAGGTAGACTGTTTTACATCTTCCTTTCCTTTTTCCTTGTACTTTCTTTGTATAGACTTTTCTTTTTTTCTTTTTTATTGTAAAATACACAAAAGTTACCATTAAAAAATTTTAAATTGTACCATTTAGTGGCATATAGTACATTCACAGTGTTATTCAACAATCACTATCTACTTTTATAACATTTTATTCACTCCAAAAGAAAACCTTGTTATGTAGTCACTCCCTGTTGCCTTTCTGCCAACCCCTAGCAACCTCTAATGTCTTCCCTTCCCTTTCCCTTCCCCTTCCTTTTTCCCTTCCCTTTCCCTTCCTCTCCCCGATTCCTCTCCCCCCTTCCCCTCCCCCTTCTATCGCCTCCCTCCCCTCCCCTCCCCTTCCTTCCTCTTCCCTTTCCTATTTGGATGTTTTAAATTTTTTCTTATTGCTGAAATTGCTCTAGCTAGAACTTTCAGTACAGTTTTGAATAGAAGTAGCAAAAATTATTATCCTTGTTTTGTTCCTGATTTGGGGGAAAAGCTCTCCATCTTTTACCATTTAGTATGATGTTATCTGTGGGTTTTTCTCATGATGAGTGTCCTTTACCATGTTCAGGAAGTTCTTTTCAAGTTCTAGTTTGTTGAATTTTTTTTTTTTTTTAAATCATGAAAGGGCATGTGATTTTGTCAAATATGTGTGTGTGTGGGGGGGGTGGTTTGGCATCAGTTGAGATGATTGTGTTTTTCCCCTCTATTTTATTTACGTGGTATATTAGATTGATATTTGTATGTAGAACCAATTTCCATTCCTGGGATAAATCCTAGTTTATTATAATGTATAATCTTTTTAATATGCTTCTGGATTCATTAGCTAGTTTTGTTGAAGATGGCACAGTGGTTTATAGTTTTCTTGTTATGTCTTTGACTTTGTTATCAGCATAATGCTGACCTTGCAGAATGAGTTAAAAAGTATTTCCATCTCTTTTTTGGAAGTGTTTGGAATGAATTCTTCTTTAAATATTTGATAGAATTCACCAGTGAAGCCTTCTGTCCTAGGTTTCTTTTTCTTGGGAGGTTTTTCATTACTGATTCAACCTCTTTACCTTTTATAGGTCTATTCATATTTTTTATTTCTTGGAGTCAGTTTTGGTGGTCTGTGTGTTTCTATAGATTTGTCCATTTCATCTAGGTTGTCTAATTTGTTGGCATACTGTTGCTCATAGCATTCTTTTATAATCCTTTTTATTTCTGTAAAGTCAATAGTAATGTCTTTTCTTTTATTTTTGATTTTAGCAATTCTCTTTGCTAAAATCTAGATAGGCTAAAGTCTATCAGTTTTATTGATGTTTTTAATAAACAAATATTAATTTCATTTATTTTGTTGTTTTTATATTCTCCCTTTTGTTTATCATCTATCTCTTTGTTCTACCAGCTTAGGATTTAGTTTGCCTTTCTTTTTCTAGTTCCCTAAGATGTAAAGTTAGGTTATTTATTTGAGATTTTTCTTCTTTTTTAATGTAGGTGTATATAGCTATAAATTTCCCTCAGAGCTCTGCTTTTTGCATATTTTTTGTATCTTAGATTTTTGCTTTCACTTATCTCGAAGTATTTTTAAATTTTCCTGCAGTTTGTGCTTTGACCTATTCGTTGCTTACAAGTATGTTCTTTAATTTACACTTTTTTTTTTTTTTTTTCTGAGATGGAGTCTAGCTCTTTCGCCCAGGCTGGAGTGCAGTGGCATGATCTTGGCTCACTGCAACCTCTGCCTCCTGACTTCACGAATTCTCCTGCCTTAGCCTCCCAAGTAACTGGGATTACAGGCACCCGCCATGACGCCCAGCTAATTTTTGTATTTTTAGTACAGACAAGGTCTCACTGTGTTGGGCAGGCTGGTCTTGAACTCCTGATCTCATGATTCACCCGCCTTGGAATTTACACATATTTTGAACTTTTCAGTTTGCCTTATAATACTGATTTCTGGATTCATTCCTTTGTGTTTGGACAAGATACTCTGTATGATTTGTCTTTTTAAATTTTCAAGACTTGTTTTGTTGCAAAACATATGTTCTATCCTGGAGAACGTTCCATGTGTACTTGGAAAGACTGTTTTCTGTTGTTGGGTGGAGTGTTCTGTAGACGTTAGGTCTAGGTGGTGTGTAATGTTCAAGTCCTCTATTTTCTTATTATTTTCTGTACTTGTTTTGCCCATCATTCAAGTGGGGTATTGAAGTCTCCAACTATTATCAAAGAGCGCCTGTTTCTCCATTCAGTTCTGTTAAATTTTGCTAATTATATTTTATTTATTTTATTATTATTATTATTTTGAGACAGAGTCTTGCTCAGTCACCCAGGCTGGAGTGTAGTGGCAGGATCTCGGCTCACTGCAAGCTCCGTCTCCTGGGTCCATGCCATTCTCCTGCCTCAGCCTCCCGAGTAGCTGGGACTACAGGCGCCCTCAACCAGGCTTGGCTAATTTTTTTGTATATTTAGTAGAGATGGGGTTTCACCGTGTTAGCCAGGATGGTCTCGATCTCCTGATCTCGTGATCCACCCGCCTCGGCCTCCCAAAGTGCTGAGATTACAGGCGTGAGCCACTGCGCCCGGCCTGCTTATTATATTTTAGTACTCTCTTGTTAGGTGTGTACATGTTTATAATTCTTATCTCTTCTTAATGAATTGACCCCTTTATCAACATATCATGTCCTAATCTGAGCTGTTTTTAAGTGGACTTTGTGAAATTATGTTGAAAGTTGTTCCCTTGGCTCTTCATAGATAACAGTTGGAGACATTGGAACACTCTTTAAAATTCGTATTGGGCATACCAACTCTGGACACTCGCCTTCCTGGCACTGCAAGGAGGTAAGGATGTATCAACACTTTCCCATTCTTTGCAAAATCCTCTGCATATTCCTCTCAGGACTCAACTCATCATGCCTATAATGAGTTGATGGAGTCCTGTACCTTTTTAGCTTGTGCTTTCCTCAAGGCAGAAGTATCATATGTCCTTAATAATTAATTAATTCTTAATTGATTGAGGGAGGCACCTTAACCAAGCAATTCTTTCACCTCTTTGCAAAGAAAAAAATGCCTGGGACTCTGGATAAACTCATATAGCTTCTTGATATAGTTGCACTACTGATAAAAAGATGACTAGCTGTATGTTATTTGCTTCAGAAATGTTGTAAAGATAGACCACTGTGTTGATGAAATAATAGTCTACTAGAATTGAATGCCAGCTCTGAAATTTAGTCTATTCATGCTAAGCAGGAAAATGCCCCTTGAGTGTTTTTAAGATTAAAAAAAAAAAGGCTTAAATTTTCTACATTGTTCAGCATGAAACATCCACTTATTACCATGATTGTCAGTAAATGCAGATCTCCAACACTGGAAATCATAGAGCTTGTCATCCATTTTTGTGTATGGTGTATTTACATCTTCTGTCATTTCAAAATAAATGCTCTTTAAACAAGTTCTCAAAATGTGAAGAAAATCTCGTCATATTCCTGATATTTTTGGCAAACTTACTCTTCTTGAGTTTTAACATGTGGAAGAATTAATGCAAAATTCATAGAAGATGAGTAATTCCTTAAAAACATTAAAAAATTCCATTAGCAGGAGTATATAGTTGTTAATACCATCTTCTTTATGTTAAAGTTACAAGGATTCTGAAAGCAGAATGAAAAAATTTACCTTATGAAAATACAGAATGTTGAGGTTATATTTTAAAATTCAAAATTACTACCTGGCTTCTATGTGAAATGCTCTCTTTTATGCTATATAGAGCTTTTGAAGTATAATATTCAAATTGATTCTTAAGTGATCATATGTGACAATAATATCTTTTTTTCTTCCCTCTCAGCGAGGTAAACTAACATATGAAAATTATCATTAATCCTCCTGCTATTTCATTTGATAGCCAATATGCAAGATTACATTCATTATGAACTTGGGATGCTGAGACAAAAGGTTTTGTATTATAGAGGAATGATATAAAAATCAGGCTGAACATTTCTATTGTCTTTCTCTCTATGGCAAGTATTCTCTCACTGCAGGAGAACTTCGCCTGAGGTTTACTCTGGCTCTTGCTGAGTACCTGTGAAGAAGACACACATTCTTCATTCAAAGTTTCATTCTGAATGTACAAAAACTGTTATCCAGTTTATCCATTTTGCAAAATTAGTTGACATTTTTCTGTGTAATTCTTATAATACAGTTTAGAAGTTTAAAATTTGAAATTTTAAGTAAGCCCACTTGCATGGGGATTTGAACAGAATCACTGATTCCATAATAGCAACAATAATACATTTCCATAAAATAACCACATTGCTTTAGAAACTTAATCTTGATTTTTTTCAAGTTCAGTTAAGGAAGTTTACAAAATAAAAAGTTCAAAATGTTAGGTTATTTTCTGCTTCTCAAATGATCAGCTTTGGGCCTTAATTAAAATGGTCAAATCAGACAGTCTTGGCAGTAGTAACCTTGCAAACAATAGTTTTTCTCACTGGTTCTCAGGAAGCCTTTCTAAAAGTGACATTACATTGTGTCAGAATCACACTTAATATGCATTTATAAATGTGAATTCCTGAACCTGTCTGAGACCCAGAGACCTTAGTAGGAGCAGGTCCTGAAAATCTGCCTTTTTTTCCTTTTTGAGACAGGGTCTTTGTCTGTTGCCCAGGCTGGAGTCGAGTGGCACGATAATGGCTCACTACAGCCTTAACTTCCCAGACTCAAGTGATCCTCCCACCTCAGCCTCTCAAGTAGCTGGGACTATAGGCATGCACCACCACACCTGGCTAATTTTTAAGTTTTTGTGGAGACGGGGTCTTGCCATGTTGCCCTGGTTGGTCTCAAACTCCTGGGCTCAAGCAATCTGCTCACCTTGGGCCTGCAAAGTGCTGGGATTACAGGTGTCAGCCACTGTGCCTGGGTGAAAATTTGCCTTTTTAACAAGGTGATTTTAAAATCATTAAAGTTGAAAATCTCTGATTTAAGGAACTTTCAAAAGAGTAAGATTAACTTAATAGTTAAAATAACACCTCACTGAAGCTTTTTTTATTTCTAAAATTATTTTAATGAAAAAGTTATCTTTCTGTAAACATTTCATTATACTACAAATGAAACATCTGAGTCCATTACAGAACACTTCTGAATTCTTAAACATCAGAAAGCATAGTGAAGTTTTAAAGTAATTTTGAATATTTAGATAGGCTAACAATCCTTACATTACCCTTGCACACTGGCATGCTTATTCACTATTTTGTGACATCAATTACTGGAACTCCAAGAGATACTGTAAAAGAATAATTGTCCTCTATTCAGAAAAGGCTAGATTTTAGTATCAGAAAATATAGTTTTTTACTTTTTGATGATTTTCATATTTTTCAGTTCCTACCAGAAATTATTAACATTCTTGTTTAACTCCAGGATAAATGGATTAGGTGTAATAGGTGACCATATAAATGATTACTGGTTGAATTTTGTTCATTGCTAAGGATCCAAGGGGGGAACCATATCAGTTTGAATCTGTGGTGTATGAAATCTGACCTTATGCTAATATTTATAAAATTACTTTAAACCAAAACATCAATTTCTAAGTTGAAACAGGGAAAAATATATTTCTAAAAATGTAAACGTTTCTTTCTAAACAGGAAAATATTAATGACATAAGATTTGGGAAGAAATTGCCATGTTGGAAATAAACATTTCAAAATAGAGACACTAGAAATAGAAAATTTATCTGGGTGCAGTGGCATGTGTCTGTAGACCCAGCTACTCAGGAGGCTGAGGTGGGAGGATCACTTCAGCCTAGGAGTTGGCAACCATCCTGGGCAACATAGCAAGACTTTGTCTCAAAAAAATAAAGAAATAAATAGAAATAGGAAGATTTTTAGATAGAGGAAAGAAATGCCATTGTACTTGAGATGGCAGGAAAAGAAGAAATTAGCACTGTCAAATTATCAACAGTTTCTCATATTAAAAAAAGTTCTCTGAGCTAAGTGGCAGTCTTGAACCAAAACTTATTTGACACTTTGATAAAGCATTCCTACATTTTTGAAAGTAATATTATTGTTATTGTAGATACAATTGCATAATATGAATTCTGGAAAACAGTTTTATGTTCCTGTTCAACGATGGTTTGCACGAGATCAAGAGGATGGGGAAATCTGTCGAGAATTTCCTGTTTTAAGTAAAGGACAACCCATCCTTCCAGGTAGGAAAGAGTCAACTCCAGGCAGCACAGATAAAACTTGTTTGCCTAAATACTGAAGGACAGGGAACCAATAAACACATGTTGAGTAAATGAATGATTAAGGACTGCCAGTTTCTTATCACTTACCTCTCTGATGTGGCAGCTGCATCTAAATGCTTTTTAGTTGTTTCACATGCCAACATTCAGGAATATGTTCTTGTCAACAGCCCTATAGGAAGGTCGGCTGAAATGCTTCTTAATCAAAACAAGGAAATTAATTCTTAGGCGGTCATGAGAAAGATTGAATGTCAAATGAAGTTCCTCCAGGGCTAAGAAATGCAAGTCAATATATACTTTTCCCACCGGGCTCTCCCTCATTTTTGAAACTTTAACTATTTGATTAGGAAATAAAAACACAACTGCTCAATGACATTCTAAATGTCTGGCCAAAAGCAGAGATGTATTCAAGCCTTGTTTAAATTTATGGCTGATAATAGGCTCTTTTTCTACTCAGGGTTAGGTAGTCACCGCTCCCTAGCATAAGAATTCAGTGTGGCTGTCCATAAGAACTATTTGCTCTTGGGTCTGCTGGCCTCTGCCTTGGAGGAGAATGGGATAAGGGCATGTGAGATTATTAATTGGCAAAAAATGGATTTTTCTCCAATCCAGAGTGTGTTCTATTAAAATGTCATGCTTTAATTTTCTAAATAAATAAATAAATATATAAATGAGTAATAGTAGTCTTATCTGACATTAGGCTTAGGTCCATACCAACCTGTCTAGTTTTTTGAGGGAACGTAGACTGGCAAAACATTTGCATAGATTGATGATTCCTTTGTGGTTTTAAATTAAGGTGCGATCACTTTTCTTAAGTTTCTGAAGTTAAAATATTTTTGAAAAGAGGTGAATAGCCCTAGTTACTGAAAAGTGAAGCATGAGCATTGTTCTCACCATTCATAAGTATTTTTTTCACCATTTAGCAGCATTATCACTATTCTTCCTCATCAGCCCACGTGTTTCACCTGAGGAGATGTTTGCCAGGTGCCCTATTCCTACCCATTGTTGGTAATGATGTAGAGGTCACTTTCTGCTGCTACTTCCCTCCATTTTTAACTGTTAAAGTTCTACTCAAGGAAGGCACACTCTACAAATATCTTCTGATTTTACTTGTCTTTTGTGTAGGGCTTGACCCTTATGGTTTATTAATCAACATTTTTCTTTTCAGTTTCAGGACATGGCTTGGTATTCTAACCATACCCTATCATATGCTATCTGTAAACTTGATAAGCCTTTAGTTATCTAGGTCAATGGTAGATATAGCAAATGATAATTTACCCTTGCCATATTTTTATCTAATATTCTAGCTAAGATTGACACTGTGTCTGAAATGATATCATTACAAACAAGTAACACCCTTTGCTAGAGGTAGACATGTAAGTTCTAAGTAGTACAAATAACGAAAGCTGGATTAATGTCTCTTTTGCTGTATTTTATTCCTTTAAGTTTATAAAAAGTAATGATAGTTATTTATCATTTAAGACAACAGTAACTCTAAAAGTGTTTGCCCAGTTTACCAGTATACCATCATGTGTAACTGAAAAAAAAATTTGTTGTAATTATGGAGTTCCTAAGATAGGAATTACCTATCTTAGGTAGGTATAGGTATAGGAATTATGGAGTTACCTAAGGATAAAGGTTCCTAAGAAAACACCAAAAGTGGGCTCACAGGCTGTGTGAGCTACTTCTAAAAAAATTTTATTTTTAATTGTGATAATTAACACAAACATTAAATTTACTACCTTAAACATTTTTAAGTGTACAGTTCACTTGTGTTAAGTGTATTCACATTGCTATGCAACAGATCTTTAGAACTTCTGCATCTTACAAAGCTGAAACTCTATATCCATTAAATACTAATTCCCCCCAATCCCCACCCCGCCACACTTCTCTTAGCCCTTAGGAACCACATTTCTACTTTCTGTTTCTATGATTTTAACTACTTTAGATACATCATATGAGTGTAAGCATACAATATTTGTCCTTTTGTGATTGGTTTATTTTACCGAATGTAATGTCTGTGGTATAGCATGTTAACAGAATTTTTATTCTTTTTAAGACTGCGTATTACTCCATCATATGTATATACCACAATTTCTTTATCCATTCATCTGTCAGCAGACATTAGGCTTGCTTCCACCTTCTACCTATTGTGAATAATGTTGTAATGACCATGCGTGTGCAAATGTAAATATCTCTTTGAGATTCTACTTTAAACTCTTTTGGATGTGTATCTAGAAATGGGGTTGCTGAATTTTATGGTAATTCAATTTTTAATTTTTTGAGGAACCTCCATACCTTTTTCCATAGTAGTTGGACAATTTTACATCCCACAAGGGTTCCAGTTTCTCTGCATTCTCCCCAACACTTGTTTTTTTTTCTATTGATACTGGCCATCTTAATGGGTGTGAGTTGGTTTTTCATTGTGGTTTTCATTTGCATTTCTGTAATAATTAGTGATGTTGAATTTTTGTAGGCTTGTTGGCCATTTGTATATATTCTTTGATGAATTGTCTATTCAAGCTCTTTGCCTATTTTTAAATTGGATTGTCTCTTTTCCATGTGTTGTTGTTTAGTTGAAGGAGTTCCTTATTTTTTCTGGATATTAGCCTCTTATCAGATACATGACTGGGAAATATTTTTTGCAACTCCATAGGTTGCCTCTTTACACTAATGATTGTTGCCTTTGCTGTGCAGAAGTTTTTAAGTTTGATGTAGCCCCATTTGTTTGTTTTTGTTGCATGTGATTTTGGTGTCATATCCAAGAAATAATTGCCAAATTTGATATCCTGAAGGTTTTCTCTTAAGGTTTCATCTAGGAGTTTTATGGATTTAGATTTTTATGGTTAGGCCTTTAATCCATTTTTAGTTAATATCTATATTGATGTAAGATAAAGATTCAACTTTATTATTATTATTTTTTGCATGCATGTGGATATCCAGTTTAGTCAACACCATTTATTGAAGAGACTATCTTCCTCCTTGTGTGGTCTTGGCACCCTTGTCAAAATCATTTAACTGTATAATCGAGGATTTATTTCTGAGTTCTCTATTCTATTCTGTTAGTCTGTCTGTCTTTATCCCAGTACCACACTGCCTTTATTACTGTTGCTTTGTCATATGTATTAAAATCAAGAAGTGTTAGGCTTCATCTCAAGATTGTTTTGACTATTCAGGGATCTCTTGGCAATCTATAGGAATTTTTGGATTTTTTCCTATTTCTGTAAAAATTGCTGTTGAGATTTTGATAGGGACTGCATTTAATCTGTAGATTGCTTTGGGTAATGTAGACATTTTAACAATATTAAGTCTTCTACAAACATGGAGTGTCTTTCCATTTATTCGTTTCTTTAATTTATTTTAATAACGTTTTGTAGTTTTCATTGTACATATTTTTTGCTGCCTTGGTTTAGTATTAAGTATAGTATTTTATTGTTTTTGATGCTATTGTAAATGCAGTTGTTTTCTTAATTTCTTTTTGTATTATTCTTTGTTAGTATATAGTAATGCAGCTGCTTTTTTTTTTTTTTTTTTTTTTGAGACGGAGTCTCGCTCTGTCGCCCAGGCTGGAGTGCAGTGGCCGGATCTCAGCTCATTGCAAGCTCCGCCTCCTGGGTTTACGCCATTCTCCTCCCTCAGCCTCCCGAGTAGCTGGGACTACAGGCGCCCGCCACCTCGCCCGGCTAGTTTTTTTTGTATTTTTTTAGTAGAGACGGGGTTTCACCGTGTTAGCCAGGATGGTCTCGATCTCCTGACCTCGTGATCCGCCCGTCTCGGCCTCCCAAAGTGCTGGGATTACAGGCTTGAGCCACCGCGCCCGGCCTGCAGCTGCTTTTTGAGTGTTGATTTTGTTGTTTTAACAATTTTTGTATGTGTGGAGCCCTTTAGAGTTTTCTACATATATAACCTGCAAACAGCAATAATCTTGCTTCTTCTCTTCCAAGTTGGATATCTTTTGTTTGTTTTTCTTGTTTTAATTGCAATACCTGGAACTTTCAGTCATACGTTGAATAGAAATGATGAGAGTGGGCATCCTTGTCTTTTTCATGATCTTAGAGGAAAAGCTTTTTTTCTTTCATCAATAAGTATTGTGTTAGCTGTGAGCTTTTTATATATTGCCATTATTATGTTGAGATAGTTTCCTTCTATTCCTAGTTTGTTGAGAGTTTTTATCAAGGAAGCATGTTGGATTATAAGAATGTTTTTTCTGCATCAATGAAGTTTTTTGTTTTTTGGCTTTCTTTCTGTTAATGTGGCATGTTACACTGATTGATTTTTGTATGTGGAACCATCCTTGTATATCTAGGTATAAATGCAACTTGGTTATGCTGTATGTGCCAGGGGTAGGAGGGGGAGCTTCGCCATGTGAAATGCCATGAATTTTCCTACTGGTTTCGATGAGGTTCTTTTTGTCTTTGGTCTTGCCTGGGTATAGGAACCTCTTAGGTGGTTTCTGGGGTTCTCACAAAGGCAAATGTTCCAAGTATTGTTGTTATGATGGTATCTCTGTGGGCAAATGTGGGTCTAGGGTTTGCATCATCTTGCTGATGCCCTATGGGTACTTTTTTAAAATATGCTTTTTAAAATTATACTTTAAGTTCTAGGGTACATGTGCACAACGTGCAGGTTTGTTACATATGTATAATGTGCCATGTTGGTGCGCTGCACCCATTAACTTCTCATTTACATTAGGTATATCTCCTAATGCAATCCCTCCCCCACTCTCCCCACCCCATGACAGGTGCTGGTGTGTGATGTTCCCCTTCCTGTGACCAAGTGTTCTAATTGTTCAATTCCCACCTATGAGTGAGAACGTGCAGTGTTTGGTTTTCTGTTCTTGCGATAGTTTGCTGAGAATGATTGTTTCCAGCTGCATCCATGTCCCTACAGAGGACGTGAACTCATCCTTTTTTATGGATGCATAGTATTCCATGGTGTATATGTGCCACATTTTCTTAATCCCGTCTGTCATTGATGGACATTTGGGTTGGTTCCACATCTTTGCTATTGTGAATGGTGCCACAATAAACATACGTGTGCGTGTGTCTTTATAGCAGGATGATTTATAATCCTTTGGGTATATACCCAGTAATGGGATGGCTGGGTCAAATGGTATTTCTAGTTCTAGATCCTTGAGGAATCACCACACTGTCTTCCACAATGGTTGAACTAGTTTACACTCCCACCAACAGTATAAAAGTGTTCCTATTTCTCCATATCCTCTCCTATGGGTACTTTTTAATGAAACAACTATTTTATATTTCAGTTTACCAGTAGAACCCTGGACAAATGTGCCAATTAATTAAGAAAACTTCAATTCATTTTTGTTATATATTTGTCTTTTAAGTTCTTACATGGACAATAAAAGAAGAACACCTCTGATTAGAATAGCACAAAGATGATAGACCACTGTTACTCTGATTCCCCTCCTCTTGTTTTCTTTCTCCAATTTTATCATAGTTATTTGGTTTTTAAAAAAGGAAAAATGAAAGTTTGTTTAGAAAAATAATGGGAAAGGCTGGGTGTGGTGGTTTACACTTGTAATCCCAGCACTTTGGGAGGCTAAGGCAGGTGGATCTCTTGAGTTCAAGACCAGCCTGGGCAACATGGTAAAACCCCATCTCTATTAAAAAGAATATATAAAATTATATATTATGAATATGTAATATAATAATGTTATAAATTACATTATTATATATACATGATTTTATATATATATACACATATATATGTGTGTGTATATATATAAATATTAGCTGGGCATAGTAGCACATGCCTGTAGTCCCAGCTAGTCAGGAGCTTGAGGAGGGAGGATCACTTGAGCCTGGGAGGTTGAGGATGCAGTGAGCCGTGATTGTTCCACCGCATTCCAGCCTGAGTGACAGAACCAGACCCTGAATAAAAAAAAAAAAAAAAAGAAAAAGAAAAAATGACAAAGAATGGAGAAAAGTTGTCAATCTTTAGAAAAGGATTGTCAAGTTTACAATCCCAGAAAGTAAATAAAACTTCCCTCAATAATTCCTACTTATAAACCTTCTGCATGAGCTGAGGAGGGAATGGAATATGAAGGAATATTAACTGATGTGAAAATCCAGAGGATGGAGCTGGTGTGGGAGGGCAGTGCAGAAATGTGTTTGAATTCACAGAACTCTTGAATTATAATCTTTTTATCTTCTTCTGGTACTTCATGCCCATGAATATTAGGTATTTTGTCATTACCCTACAGGTCCCTGAGGTTCATTTTTTAGAAAACGTATGTTTCTGTGTTGTTAGATTGGATGATTTCTGTTTATCTGTCTTCAGGCTCATTTGTGCCTTCCTCTGTTCTCTCCAGTCTGCTCTTGAGCCTATTCAGTGAGTTTTAAAATTTGCTTATGATGTTTTTTTTAGTTCTAAAATTTCTATTTAGTTATTCTTTAAATTTTCTATTTCTTTACGGGGATTTTCTGTTTATCCATTGGTTTTAAGAGTGTTCATGATTGTTTGTAGTAACATTTGTATCCTGACTGCTTTAAAATATTTGCCAGATAATCAGTACCCATGTCATCTCAATGGTGATGTCTCCGTTCTCTTTTCCCATGTGAGTTGATATTTTTCTTGTTCTTAATATTCTGATTATTCTTATTATATCCAGGGCATTTTACATATTATTATGTGAGACAGTAGCTCTTACTTAAATCCTAAGGAGAATGTTGATATTTTTGTTTTAGTATACAGTTGACTACTGGTTAATTTCAGGTTGTAAATTCTAACCTGCCTTCTGTGGGCTGTGGTTCCAATGTCAGTTCAGTTCTTAAAATCTCTACAGTTCTTGGATCTTTCTTTTGGTGCTTTGCTTAGAAAACTGAGGCTTTAGTTATCCCGTTGTGCTGTGCACTTCTTCAGTCTTCCTGTTTGAGAAGGAAGACCCTATTGAAGCCCAGTTCCTCCAAACAGAAGAGAAAGTTCTCTCCTTTAAAATGTTGGCTCCAATGTACTCCTCTTCCCAGGCACAGGGATATAAGAAAATAGAGAAATGCAAGTAAAAAAATAGTAGCATGTCTGCATCTTCTCTTCTCTATATTTGAGGAGTTCCCTTTCCTGCCTCCTGAACCAAAACTAGAGGGCTTCTACCGAGCCCGCATATCTGAGGTCCCGGTACCTATTTCCAGGTCTCTGGTGCATTGAATCCAGGCTGGGGGACTGTGGAGGAGGAAAAATGGCAAACTCACAGATGCTTGGTGTTACTTTAAATTTTGGTCTTCTTCCCCATTCCTCCTGCCGCTGTTCACGTTTTGACCTTCATATAGCTGTTCTATGCATTCTGTCAAAGTTTTACAGCTGCATTCAGTAGGAGAGACTGGGTGGTGCATGTTACTCCGTATTACCTGGAACTAGAACTCTTGATTGGATTTCTGTACAGTAGTCTCCACTTGTCCATGGTTTTTCTCTCCTTGGTCTCAGTTCTTCAAAGTCAATTGCTGTCCAAAAATATTAAATGTAAAATTCCAGAAACAGACAATTCACAAATTTTAAGTTGTGTCCCGTTCTGAGTGTGATGAAATCTCCTGCTGTCCTGCTCCATCCTGCCCTGATGTGAATCACTGCTTTCTCTAGTGAATCCATGCTGTATATGCTCTCCGCTTGTGTGTCACTTAGTAGCCATCAACTGTCACAGTATCGCAGTGCTTGTGTTCAAGTAACCCTTATTTTACTGAATAATGGCCTCAAAGTGCAAGAACAGTGATGCTGGCAATTTGGATATTTCAAAGAGAAGCCATAAAGTACGTCCTTTAAGTGAAAAGGTGAAAGTTCTTGAATTAATATGGAAAGAAAAAAAAAGTATGTCAAATTTGGTAAGATCTGTGGTAAGAACAAGTTTTCTGTCTGTGAAATTGTGAATAGTATATTGTTATAATTAATCAATTTTATTGTTATTGTTAATGTCTTATGGTGAACTAAACTGTATTATAAGTATGTATATGTAGAGAAAAACATAGTATATATAGAATTTGTTACTATCTGTGGTTTCTGGCATCCATTGGGGATCTTGGAACTTTTCCACCATGGATAAGGGGAGATTTCTGTACGTAATTTTCTATTATATGAGCACTGCTTGGCACTTAAAAAGGTTTTTTTCTTATGTTGTCAGTGACAATATATGAAGTGAATGTGGCAACAGGTGAGCTATGGAATGCTGGAACAGTAGCAAACGTCTACATTTCTATCCATGGGGAAAAGGGAGATACAGGATCCAGACAACTATTTAGATCGAAGAACTCTTTCAATTTTTTAAGAGGACAAGTAAGCAAAATACCTGTTGATTTTAAAAAGATTAATCATGGTAAAACACATAAAATAAGATTTACTGTTGTAACTATTTTAAGAGCATTTTAAGTGCACAGTTTAGTAATGTTAAGTATTCACATTACTGCGCAACAGATCATCAGAACTTTTTCATCTTCCAAAATTGGTAATCTAGTAATTAACAACTCCCCATTTCTCCTTCTCTTCAGTCCCTAGTGACCACCATTCTACTTTCTATTTCTGTATTTTTACTTCAGATACCTCATGTAAGGGAAATAATATAGTAATTGTCTTTTGTGACTGGCTTATTTCACTTAGCATAATGTCCTCAAGATTCATCCATGTTATAGCATGTGACAGTATTTCCTTTCTTTTAAAGGCTGAATAATACTCCCTTGTGTGTAAACAAACAAACTACATTTCATTTATCATTTCATCGATTAATGGACATTTGCGTTGCCTCCACCTCTTGGCTATTGTGAATAATGCTACTGTGTACATGGGGGTGCAGCTATCTCTTTGAGCTCATCTTTTCAAATTGTTTTTGATACATATTTAGAAGTGAGATTGAGGGATCATATGGTAGTTTGTTTTTAATTTTTTGAAACTGCTATACTGTTTTGCATAGTGGTTGCACCATTTTACAATCCCACCAGCAGTGCACAAGGGTTCCAGTTTCTCCACCTCCTTGCCAAGACTTGTTAATTTTTTTTATGCACCCATCCTAATGGCTATGAGGGGATATCTCATTGCTTTCGGTTTACATTTCTTTATTTATTAGTGATGTTGAGCATCTTTCATATGCTTATCGGCTACTTGTATATAATCTTTGGAGAAATGTTTGTTCAAATTCTCTGCCCATTTTAGGGTTGGGTTATTTGTAGGAATAGAAAACCAAATACTGTATGTTCTCACTTATAAGTGGGAGCTAATTATAGGGTACTCATGGACACGATGAGAGCAACAATAGATACTGGGGTGTGGAGAGGGATGCAAGAGAATGAGGCAAGGATTGAAAAACTGTTGGGTACTATGCTTAGTACCTGGGTGATAGGATCCTTCATATCCTAAACCGTAGCATCACACAATATACCCAGTTAACACACCTGCACATGTACTGCCTGAATCTAAAATAAAAGTTGAAAAAGAAAAAAATTGGGTTATTTCTTCTTTTTTGTTGTTGAACTGTAGAAATTCTTTGTTTATTCTGGAACTTAAGCCTTTGTATTTCCTCTTTGTTGAATTTCTAACTTGGTTCATTCATTGCTCTCCTGACCTCAGTATCTTTGTGACTGTTATTTTGAATTCTCTGTTGAGTAAATCACTTAGTTCCATTTCTGGAAATTAACTTGTTCTTTTGTTTGGGACATATTTCCCTTTTTTCTTCATTTTCTTTGACTTTCTCTATTAGTTTCTATGAATTAGATAAGACAGCCACCTCTCCCAATCTTGTGAGACTGGCTTCATATAGGAAATAGAACCTCACCGATCAACTTGGCAGAGATTAAGTGCCTTCCAAACTTTTGTATTTGTTCCAACTACTGTCTTTGTTTTTAGTGGTCCCCAGGAGTTTAGGGTGTGCCAAGTCCTGTCAGTGCCCTAGAGATAGGTAAGATAGAAACCAGTCTCTTGAGAAGCAGCTGGAAAAGTTGGGTTGCTAGATGTGTGATCAAGTTCTGTTTTTCCTCAGGCAGAACCTGGAGTTTATCTCCCATTCACTCTGCATTAAGCTGCAGAGAGGATCTGTGGCAAATGCCTGCACTCCTGTTCAGACCACACCATTGCATTGCTCTCTGTTGCCCCCAAGAGCCTAGCAAATGCTCAGTTCCATCAGTTCTCAGAGACAGGTGGGTCAGCTAGAGACTTGTTTTATCACTGGAATGAACCAGGGGAAAATGCTGTATGAAGTGTGCAGACACTCAGTAGACTACTGATTGCTTTTTCTGTCACTGCCTGGATACAAGATAATTAAAAATGTAACCCATGGAAATTGCTGGGAAACTTGACATTAGGTGTGCATCAAACCCCTTTCAAAGAAAAACTGGGTGCTGGGGTTTTTTGCCTGCTCTCTCTGCATGAAGCCAGGAGAAAGCTGCTGGAAGTGCTCCTTACCTGTTTAAAGCATCTCTTCATTCTCTGCAGTCCCTGGGGTACTTAAGAATGCCTATCCCCATCAGCTCCTACAGGTAGGTGATTTAGAGCCCAGTCCCTCAGGTAGAAGCTGTAAAATATGAGACATTCAATGTATGGACAAACTCCTTCCAGGGAGAAGATGGAGACTGGCTTTATCACTGGAGCCGGGTGGGGAAGAAGGCATGTCTGTTCAGGTTCACAAAGGACTTATAATTACTTGACTTATCACCAACCAGATGCAGGCTAACCAGAAGCTCAACTCTGGGGCAGCATCTGAGAAAGTGTAAGTCCAACCTTTTGTAGTGAGAAAAAGGGATTTGGGTATTTTTGCCTGCTTGCTCTGTGCTAAGCCTTATGTGGGATAGCTGCTGGAAGTGTTCTTGTACCCAGTTGAAATTGCCTCTTTGTTCTCTGTGGTACCAGGCAATTCTCAAATGCTGAGCCCCCACATTTCCAAAAGTAGTTGATTTAGGAGCCAGTTGTTTAGGTGGGAGCTATGAAAGTTGCGATGCTCAGTGTGTAGAGAAACTCTTTTCAGGGAGAAGCTGGGGACTTGGTTTTATTGCTGGAGTGAGCTAGAGTGAGAAGACATGGGAAGTACCCACATGCCTATTGAGGGTCTGGGAACTTTACTAATTTCCTGCCCTCTAGGCTTCCAGATATACTCTAGTTAGAAGCCCTGACCCCCAGACAGCAGCTGGGATTGTGTGCAGTCACACCTCTTCTGGGAAGAAACTGGAAGTTAGGTAATTTTCCTTGCTTACTCTGCACTAAGTCTAGGGGTATAGCTGCCTGTTTAAAACCACCTCCTAGTTCTCTGTGATCCCAGGGGATTTTCATATGCCAAGCCCCATCTTCTCTCAGAGGCAGTTGATGTAGGAGCCAATCCCTTGGATAGCAACCATAAAGTTAGGTTTTCTCCTCCACAATCCCTCAGCCTGGATTCAGTGCACCAGAAACCTGGAAACAGGCACTGGATCTCAGATATGGGGGCTCAGTAGAAGCCCTCTAGTTCTGGTTCAGGAGGCAGGAACGGGAACTCCTCACATATAGAGAAGGTGCAGACATGCCACCTTTTTTTTTTTTAACTTTCATTTTTCTGTTTTTGTATGTCCCCATACCTCGGAAGAGGAGCCCATGGGAGCCAACATTCTGAAGGAAAGGAACTTGCCCTTTTGTTTGGTAGAGCTGGGCTTCAATGGGGTCTTCCTTCCAAACAGGAAGACTGCAGAATTGCACAGCACAACAGGATAACTAAAGGACAGAAACAGAAGAGTGGATCCTATGTCCAGAATTCTGTCTCATTTGAAGGCTGCCGGAGAAACTGGTTTATGTTTCCCCTAACTTGGAGGCATGACAGAAATGGCAGATAGTTTGGAAGCCTGGAAAAACAGAGGCCAGCACTGCAGCCTATTTTTTGCAGCAGATATTCTTCAGTACAGCAGACAGACAACAAGGCAAGCAAGAGATTGTGGGCTCCAGATAAAAACCAAACACTTCCTTTTTGAAGCTGGAGAAGCTCCTGACTGTGCAGTGATATTTCTGGGGTGTGGTTTGTGGCAGGAGCTTGTCTCAGCTTTTTCTACCTGTTTCAATGTGGATATTTTCTCAGTTTCTCAGTGTGTGTGTGTTGCAATAAGTGTCTGGATATCTCTCCAAGTGAATTGATGTATTTGTATTTGTTTATTTGGTATGTCCATGGAAGAATTGAAAGTCAGAATCCTCCTAGTCTGCCATGTTGCTGACATCACCCAACCCGATGATGGTTTAAAGAGTGAGTTGTTAATAGCAGGCTCTGAAATTGAGGTAATAATTAATAGCCTACCAACCAAAAGAAAACCCAGGACCAGACAGATTCACAGCTGAATTCTACCAGGGGTACAAAGAGGAGCTGGTACCATTCCTTCTGAAACTATTCCAATCAATAGAAAAAGAGGGAATCCTCCCTAACTCATTTTATGAGGCCAGCATCATCCTGACACCAAAGCCTGGCAGAGACAAAACAAAACAAAACAAAAAACAGATAATTTTAGACCGATATGCCTGATGAACATCAATGCAAAAATCCTCAATAAAATACTGGCAAACCAAATCCAGCAGCACATCAAAAAGCTTATCCACCATGATCAAGTCAGCTTCATCCCTGGGATGCAAGGCTGGTTCAACATATGCAAATAAATAAATGTAATCCATCACATACACAGAACCAATGACAAAAAACACATGATTATCTCAATAGATGCAGAAAAGGCCTTCGACAAAATTCAACACCCCTTCGTGCTAAAAACTCTCAATAAACTAGGTGTTGATGGAATGTATCTCAAAATAATAAGAGCTATTTATTACAAACCCACAGCCAATATCATACTGAATGGGCAAAAACTGGAAGCATTCCCTTTGAAAACTAGCACAAGACAGAGATGCCCTCCCTCATCACTCCTATTCAACATAGTGTTGGAAGTTCTGGCCAGGGCAATCAGGAAAGAGGAAGAAATAAAAGGCATTCAATTAGGAAAAGAGGAAGTCAAATTATCCCTGTTTGCAGATGACATGATTGTATATTTAGAAAACCCCATCATCTCAGCCCCAAATCTCCTTAAACTGATAAGCAACTTCAGAATAGTCTCAGGATACAAAATCAATGTGCAAACATCACAAGCATTCCTATACATCAATAACAGACAAACAGAGAGCCAAATCATGAGTGAACTTCCATTCACAATTGCTACAAAGATAATAAAATACCTAGGAATACCACTTACAAGGGATGTGAAGGACCTCTTCAAGGAGAACTACAAACCTCTGCTCAATGAAATAAAAGAGGACACAAGCAAACGGAAGAACATTCCATGCTCATGGATAGGAAGAATCAGTATTGTGAAAATGGCCATACTGCCCAGAGTAATTTATAGATTTAATGCCATTCCCATCAAGCTACCAATGACTTTCTTCACAGAATTGGAAAAAACTACTTTCAAGTTCATGTGGAACCAAAAAAGAGCCCACATTGCCAAGACAATCCTAAGCCAAAAGAGTAAAGCTGGAGGCATCATGCTACTTGACTTCAAACTATACTGCAAGGCTACAGTAACCAAAACAACATGGTACTGTTACCAAAACAGAGATATAGACCAATGGAACAGAGCAGAGGCCTTAGAAATAACACCACACATCTACAACCATCTGATCTTTGACAAACCTGACAAAAACAAGAAATGAGGAAAGGATTCTCTATTTAATAAATGGTTCTGGGAAAACTGGCTAGCTGAAACTTATAGAAAGCTGAAACTGGATCCCTTGCTTACACCTTATGCAAAAATTAATTCAAGATGGATTAAAGACTTAAATGTTAGACCTAAAACCATAAAAACCCTAGAAGAAAACCTAGGCAATACTATTCAGAACATAGGCATGGGCAAGGACTTCATGACAAAAACAGCAAAAGCAATGATAACAAAAGCCAAAATAAACAAATGGGATGTAATTAATCTAAAGAGCTTCTGCAGAGCAAAATAAACTACCATCAGAGTGAACAGGCAACCTACAGAATGGGAGAAAAGTTTTGCAATCTACCCATCTGACAGAGGGCTAACATCCCGAAGCTGCGAAGAACTCAAACAAATTTACAAGAAAAAAAAAACCCCATCAAAAAGTGGGCTAAGGATATGAACAGGTATATCTCAAAAGAAGACATTTATGTGGTCAACAGACACATGAAAAAATGCTCATCATCACTGGTCATCAGAGAAATGCAAATCAAAACCACAATGAGACACCATCTCACACCAGTTAGAATGGCCATCATTAAAAAGTCAGGAAACAACAGATGCTGGAGGGGATGTGGAGAAATAGGAATGCTTTTACATTGTTGGTGGGAGTGTTAAACTAGTTAAACCATTGTGGAAGACAGTGTGGTGATTCCTAAAGGATCTAGAACTAGAAATACCATTTGATCTAGTGATCCTATTACTGGGTATATGCCCAAAATATTATAAATCATGCTATTATAAAGACACATGCACACGTATGTTTATTGTGGCACTATTCACAATAGCAAAGACTTGGAACCAACCCGAATGTCCATCAATGATAGACTGGATTAAGAAAATGAGGCACATATACACCATGGAATACTCTGCAGCCATAAAAAAGGATGAGTTCATGTCCTTTGCAGGGACATGGATGAAACTGGAAACCATCATTGTGAGCAAACTATCACAAGGACAGAAAACCAGACACTGCGTGCTCTCACTCATAGGTGGGAATTGAACAATGAGAACACTTGGACACAGGGTGTAGAACATCACACATGGGGGCCTGTCATGGGGTCGGGGGACAGGGGGAGGGATAGCATTAGGAGATATACCTAATGCAAATGATGAGTTAATGGGTGCAGCAAACCAACATGGTACATGTATAACTATGTAACAAACCAGCATGTTGTGCACATGTACCCTAGAACTTAAAGTATAATTAAAAAAAAAAACAACAACATAAAAACAAAAAAAAGTGAGTTGTTTAATTCCGCATATATGTGAATATTCTAGTCACCTACTATTATTTTCTAGTTTTGTTCCACCATGATTGGAAAAGATACTTTATATTATTTTAATTTTCTTAAATTTGTTAAGACTTGTTTGTGAACTAACTTGTGATCTCTCATGGATAATGTTCCATGTTTGTTGGTGGTTCCGTATACGTCTGTTAGGACCAATTGGTTTATAGTGTTGGTCATGTCCTCTTGCTTTATTGATCTTTTGTTTCATTTTTCTATCCATTATCAAAAGTGGGGCATTGAAATCTCCTATTATTGTGTTGCTGTCTATTTCTCCCTTCAATTTTGTAAAAGTTTGCTTTATATATATATGGATACATACATATACACATATACATATGTATATATGCATATATATGTATCCATATATGTGTATACATACATGTATTTAAACTCTGATGTTAGGTACATATATATTTATGAATAATATATATGATATATATATAACATGTTATATACTTTTTTTTTTTTTTTTTTTTTTTTTTTTTTTTTTTTGAGACAGAGTCTCGCTCTGTCGCCCAGGCTGGAGTGCAGTGGCCAGATCTCAGCTCACTGCAAGCTCCGCCTCCCGGGTTCCCGCCATTCTCCTGCCTCAGCCTCCCGAGTAGCTGGGACCACAGGCGCCGCCACCTCGCCCGGCTAATTTTTTGTGTTTTTAGTAGAGACGGGGTTTCGCCGTGTTAGCCAGGATGGTCTCGATCTCCTGACCTTGTGATCCGCCCGTCTCGGCCTCCCAAAGTGCTGGGATTACAGGCTTGAGCCACCGCGCCCGGCCAACATGTTATATACTTTAAGTTATATATATATTATACTTTAAGTTCTAGGGTACATGTGCACCACGTGCTGGTTTGTTACATATGTATACATGTGCCATGTTGGTTTGCTGCACCCATTTACCTAATTTACCATATACCTAATTACCATATACCTAATTTACATTAGATATATCTCCTAATGCTATCCCTCCCCGTGCCGCCCTACCCCATGCCCATGACAGGCCCCCGTGTGTGATGTTCCCCACCCTGTGTCCAAGTGTTCTCATATATAACACATGTATAACATATATAACACATAGATATGTTATATAACACATAGATATGTTATATATATAATACTGTTATATATATATGTATATATATTAAACGTTAAGTCCTGGTGAATTAACCATATTATCATTATATAATACCTTTCTTTGTCTCTTGTGACAGTTTTGGAGTTAAACTCTATTTTGTCTGATATAAATATGACCACTGTCTCCCTCTTTAGGTTCCCATTTGCATAGAATTTCTATCTTTTCACTTTCAACCTGTGTCTATCCTGAGATCTAAAATCAGTCTCTTGTAGGTAGCATAGTTAGATCTTGTTTTTTTTTTTTTTTTTAATCCATTGAGCCCATCTATGTTTTTTTGTATGGAGTTAATCCATTTACACTTAAAAAGTTACTGATAGGGAAGGACTTACTGTTGTCATTTAGTGAATTGTTTTCTATATGTCTTGTAGCTTTCCTCTCCTGCTTTTCTCTCTTGTAGCCTTCATTTGTGTCTCATTGATCTTTTTGTAGTGACCTGCTTTGATTCCCTTCTCCTTTCCATTTGTGTGTATTCTGTAGATATTTTCTTTGTGGGTCCTATTGCAATTATATAAAACATCTTAAAGTTATAATATTCTATTTTAGATTGACAACAGCTTAACTTCAGTTGCACACAAAAGTTGTCACCCTTTACAGCTCCACCCTCCAACTATGTTATTGATGTCAGAAATTATATCTTTATATATTGCATACCTACTTTTGTCTTTTAAATTCTATACAAGAAGTAAAAGTGGATTTATGTACCAAAATTACAATAATACGAGTTACTAATGTTTGTCTATTTATTTCCTTCACTGAAGAACTTTATTTTTTTTCCTTCCTTCCCTCCCTCCCTCCCTTCCTTCCTTCCTTTTTTCTTTTTCCTTTTTTTTTTTTTTCTTTTTTGAGATAGGGTCTCACTCTGTTGCTCAGGCTGGAGTGCAGTGTACTGATCTCGGCTCACTGCAAGCCTCTGTATCCCGGGCTCAAACTTCATATTTTCATATGGCTTCATGTTGCTATCTAGTGTCCTTTTATTTCAACTTTAAAGACTTCCTTAGCATTTCTTGTATTGTAGGTCGAGTGGTAGTGAGCTTACTCAGTTTGTTTATCTGGGAAAGTCTTAATTTCTTCTCCACTTTTGACAGTTTTGCCTGATGTAAAATTTTTGGTTGAGAGTTTTTTTTTTTTCTTTTAGTATTTTGAGTGTATCATCCTGTTGCCTTTTAGCCGGAATGGTTTCTACTTAAATTTACTCATGATTTTATAGAATCTCCATCATATATGATGAGTTGCCTTTCTCTTGCTGCTTTCAAGATTGTCTCTTTGAAAGTCACCAGTTTGATTATAATGTGTCTAAGTATGAATTTCTTTTCGTTTATTTTAGTTTTAGCTCATTGAGCTTCTTGAATTTACACGTGCATTTCACTCCTCCGATTTTAGAAGTTTTCGGCCATTATTTTTTCAAAAAAGCTCTGTGCCGCTTTATCTCTCTCTTTTCCTTTTTAAATTCCTGTAATCCATATGTTGGCCTGTTTAATGGTGTCTCATCAGTTTCTTATGCTCTCTTCACTTTTCTTCACCCTTCTATTTTGTTGCTCCTGTCTTGATGATTTCAAGTGACCCACCTTCAAGAAAGCTGATTCTTCTGCCTTATTAATCTCATGTTAAACCCCATTAGTGAATTTTTCAGTTTAGTTATTATATTAACAGCTTTAGAATTTCTGTTTGTTTTTATCTTATAGTTTCTTTTTCATTGTATTCATGCCTGAATTTACTGATTTCATTTAGTTGGTCTCTCTGTATTCTTTTTAGCTCATTTAATATTTTAAGATAGTTGTTTTAAATTTCTATTAGGAAGTTTAGAGATTTGTATTTCTTTAGGGTTATTTCATGGAACCATTCATTTCTTGGATTGGGCCATGTTTTCCTCTTTTCTTTGTAGGATTTGTGATCTTTTATTGAGATTTGAACATTTAGAAATACAACCATACTTCACAGTCATTATGAGTCATAGGCTTTACTAGGGGAAAACTTGCATTGATCAGCTCTGGTGGAGGTTTGGGACCTCTCAAACCTTTTCTGACAATGTGTCTTCCCTGGGCTTATGTATTTGATTTTAAGTATCTTAATTTTCTTAATTGCTTGCTCTTGTTTCTTATCCAGAGCCCACAATCTCTTGCTTGCCTTGTCTGTCTGCTGTACTGAAGAAGCTCTGTTGAAAAGACAGGCTGCAGGGCTGGCCTCTGTCTTTTAGCCTTCTAGACTATCGGCCATTTCTGTCATGGCCCCAAGTCAGGGGAGAAAAAACCCAGTTTTTCAGGCAGCCTTCAGACAAGACAGAATTTTGGATGTATGGTCCACTCTTTTGTTTCTGTCCTGAGGGAGGTTCTGGAGTGTGGGTGGTTTCCTTCCTGTTGTACTGCACTATGCCAGGTAGGGGTAGGGCATGGGCATATAAAATGGCTTGAACTTTTTTGCCCTTTTTGGATGAAGTCCTTTCTTGGTTATGCATTGGCCTGGGTGCTGCATCTCTCAAGTGGTTTCTAAAGTTTTCAAAGAAGAGTATTCTAGTTCTTATGTTATTGTTAACTTAGTGTCTCCATGTGTAAACTGGAGCCTGGAGCTTCCTTATCTGCCATCTCCCATCTTTGTTGATGTTTAAATCTGTATGTATATTGTTAAATGTGGATAATTATATACAGCAAATATTGTTGAATGTAGAAGCCAGATACATTATTTTATTATCTCTAATATTAATATGCATATAATATTTAACTTTTTCTTTTACTGAGTAAATTATAGACATTTTTTCATAGTATATTTATCTCAGCTTTCCTTGATGACCCAACTAGTTCTTAATGAACATGTCAACATATTTTCATTATATGTTTCTTCTCTTTTCCTTAGAGTTCTCTATATTGATTATTATAAATATCATAACTCATAATTTTCTTTTATTGCATAGAAAGTCCTGCTTTTCTAACTGTTCTGTTTGGTGGATAAAGGGATAACAATGTTATCCATTAATTTGTACCAGGCATGAACAGTATATTTTTTGTCAATGAATGCTAATGGTTTTGTTTCTCATTATTTATATTATTAACAGTGCATTTACACAGAGACAAGGAGGTTCAAAAGAAAATAGTCTTATTATGTGTCAGAGGGAGGAGCTGAGCTCTAATCCTGGATCTGTGCGTCAACTTTCTTATCTGTAGAAAGGATTTTTTTTTTACTTAGCAAATTTTTGAGAATAATATAAATGCATATGAAAATATTTTGAAACATAATACACTATACAAAGATTATTTTTTGTTTTCTTATCATTTTTTAATGGATATGCTACATCATGTATTTTTCTTGGATTGAAACCTATAGCGTTATCTTTGATTTTATCAAAAGTATTCTGTGATTTTCACTTTTTATCTATATTCTGAATATGTAAACCATTGGAGCACAACTATGGCTCCTTTTAATTATAAATTAATTTTTACAATCAATTTTTACTGGCTGGGTGCAGTGGCTCATGCCTGTAATCCCAGCACTTTGGAAGGTCGAGGTGGGCAGACTGCTTGAGCCCAGGAGTTCGAGACCAGCCTGGGCAACATAGCCAAACCTCATCTCTACAAAAAATACAAAAATTCTCCTGGCATGGTGGCACATGCCTGTAGTACCAGCTACTCAGGAAGCTGAAGTAGGAGGATCACTGGCTCCTGGGAGGCAGAGGTTGCAGTGAGCCAAGATTGTGTCATTGCACTCCAACCTGGGTGACAGAGGGAAATCCTGTCTCAAACAAACAAACAAACAAAAAACACTGCATCTTAATTTATAATCTTGGTATAAATCAGAGTGATAGTCTAGATCTAATTATACTTTTTGATTCGTTATAGACTGACACCTTTTTCCTGGAGGCTGTGCACCTTGGAGATTTGTGTAAGATTGTGATAGGCCATGATGGACTTGGCCCAGGTAAGGCTCTTCCACAGAGAGTTCACGAAGGTTTGATTTCACTCTGTTTTTGTGAAACTCTGTTGAAATCTAGAAAATACTGTGGAAAATTGGTAGAAAATGGATCTCTATGTATTGACTATGTGAAATCAAAATATTGTCTCCAAATACCGTTTAAAATTTAACTAGATGTGTTTTTCTTCAAAATGACATAGGGGATAATCTAGGATGGGCCTAAATGCTAGAAAGAATAATTTAAAAAAATAGAAGAGACTGGGGATTTATATGTTGTGACATGTGGCGGCATTCCAGCATGCTAGTGATGGAGGCAGCAGTCATATCTCCTGGTGGTGATATTCCTTGAAGGCTACTGATTGTCCAATAGTGGCATGTTAAGGAGACTGTCATGGCAGTGAGGTCTCAGCTGTTTTCAGCTGCCACTTTATTCATGCTTTTCCTCAGTCTTCTCATCAACTCTGTGAGATGACTCACATCTTCCCAATAAATTTATTTTCTGCTACTGTATAAAACAATTATAAGATAAACAAAATCCATTTAACAAAAGACAGACTACTAAAGGGCACATAACAAAACAAAAAAAGAAAAAGGAAAAAAAACCCAAATGCATCAAACAAGGTGATAAACTTTCTTACTAAAATGTGTCAAATTATAATTTTCAAAGTAAGAACAAGATTGTTATACAAATACAGAATAGACAATGTGTTTAGATAATTAATGAAGGAATTAGGAGGCTGACAAAGCTGGTTGAAAGGAGGTTGCAAGAAACTAAAAAATATGTACATATAATCCATGAAAAAAATAATTATGAATAAGATTAATAAAAAATGTGACCAATGTTCTATAGACAATACAAATATACTTTTGAGGTTGTCTTCTCTCTCAGACAAAATATATCTATATTTTGAACAGATGTAAGTTATTTGCATATTATTTTTTGTCAGTTGATAGCTAATTTTACAGAGTCTAGGCCTGAATCCATAGTAGATATTAAGTCAAATAATGTTACACTCCCACAGTGAGTCAAATGATTCTCAGACAAGCTTGTTGGTGTTCTACTACAATATTGAAAGGACATATGTCATCTTTTAGCCTTATTTCTGAGTTTCTGTTAATTTTTCTAAACAGAAATAAAGGCAAAAATTTTCAACCTAAAAAATCTCCGTGTCCAACTATATGCTCTATGAAAGAGACACTTGAAATAAATGACCTAGTAATATTAAAAATAAAAGTTTAGGCAATGATGTATCAGAAATATGTAAATAAAAGAAACAATCTTAGTTATAACCTTATTGTAAGATAAAGTAAAATTCAAGACAACAAACATGAAAAGTTACAAGAAGGGTAATTTTTTGATAAAGTTTATAATTCACAATGAGATTATAAGAGTCATGAGCCTTTATTCCATTGATAATACGGCAAATAAATAAAGTAAAATACTCTTGGATAGTCAAGAAGAAATGAAAAGAAGATAGGATAGAATTTTATCATATGTCTCAGATTTTGGTAGGTTAGTTGGATACTTAAGTTACTCTCAGATGTTTGTACTTTGTAGATAGGGAAACACTTTAATTTCAAAACTTCATGAAACGTTTTTATAATTTGACTCAGATATTAGGCCAAAAAGAAAATCTCATTAAATTTCTCCAAACAAGCCACATTCTCTGCTACAATTTAGTAAAACAAAAATTTAATTAAAAGGGTGAAAGTAAAAAAAAAATTAGTCATTTAAGGTGTTTCAGTCCTCTTCATGACTTCGGGCCAAAGCGAAAATCAGAACTATAAGTACAGTCTAACAGAATGTTATGATGGTGTTTTTTTCTGTCTCATTTTCTGCTGAGGTCTCAAAAGACTAGAATAAAATAATAGAAGCAAGATCTCACCATCTGTCTTACTTAGTTTGAGGCTGCTGTAACAAAATACCTTAGACTGGGCAATTTATAAAGAACACAAATTTATTCTTATACTTCTGGAGGCTGAGAAGTCTAAGATCAAAGTGCTGGCATTTGTTGTCTTGGGAGGGGCTTCTTGCTTTGTCCTCCCATGGTGGAAGGGCAAAAAGGTTTAGCTAGTTCCCTGAAGTCCTTTTATGAGGGCACTAATCCCACTCATGAGGGCCCTCATGACTTAATCACATCCTAAGGGCTCCACCTCTTAATGTTATCACATTGGATCTTAGGTTGCAATAGATGAATTTTAGGGGGACACGTGCATTTAGACCTATCCCAGCCCCATCCTAAATGTAGGCACAAGGCTACATATTCAGGACTTATGAAGGAAGGGACAGGCAAGTTATGGGTTCACCACTGAGTATGAAAGCTACAAGTTTTCATTGCAGTAGGTTGGCTGTTGCTTTGATACCTATACACCAACTGCCAGTAATAGGAGGGCGTAGAAGGGGCTTTTCCGTTGTGAAGAAACCACTTGAAGAATATGTGCCATCTAGAATTTGTTACATGACCCTCACTTGAATAAAAATCTGCAGGCTTCCTCAGTTGCCTTTGGCCACAAAGAAAGGGCAGTCTGGAGAACAGTCGGAGTAGAATTGTAGGCAGATAATCGGAGAAGATAGTAAGACAAATGATTCCAGCTCCGAATACCTACTCACCAACATACATATGTAAACAATGCTGGTTAATAAGACTTCTAGATTCTTACCTCTCCCTAATCCGTGCAGGAACAGCCTAGCTTTCTTCAGGAACCTATCTTTTCTAGTTTTCTAAATCCAGTTCTGGTTCTTTCTTATGGGAAAAACATGACAAAAATGTAGACAATATATTTTTACATTAACAATTTAAAAACAAACTTATTAACTTACAAAGTATTGTTAAAATTAATGTATCATTACCTCTAAGAGTTTTCTTTACAGCCTCCCCAGAAGCTCTTAAAACTCAGTTTAGAATTCTGGTAACATTTTATTTTTCCTTAAAGGAAACAAGTTATTCTTTTTTGGGAGATAGCATTTAAAAATGAAATTAAATAACATTTTGGAGATTTTGTTCCAGGTAAAGGAAACAGCATATGTAAGGGTATAGAATTATGCATATGAATCATCTATGGCAGTGGTTTTCAAAGTGTGGTTCCTGGGCCATCAGCATTGCTTGCGAAAATTGTTGAAGATTCAATGCTTGGGATCTTATCTAGGATGACCAGCCATCCTTGTTTGCCTGTGGCTATTCTGGTTTACCTATGGCTGTCCTAGTTTTAGCACTGAAAATCCTGCATCCTGGGAAACCCCTCTGTCCTGGGCAAACTGGGACATTTGATCACTGTAGGCTGCCTGTGCTGGGCCTACTGAATTAGAAACTGTAGAACTCAGTAGTCTGTGTTTTTGTAATCCCTCCTGGTGATTCAGATGCATGCTAAGTTTGGGAACCACTGGTCTAGGGAACTGTGAGGAGTTTAACACTACTCAATAATGAGAGTATGTGATGAGGGATGAAGCTGAAGAGTAAGCTGAAGGGTCTTGTATGCTGTGTTAAAAAGTTTTATTTGGCTGAGAACAGTGGCTTATGCCTATAATTCCAGCATGTTGTGAGGCTGAGGTGTGAGGATCGCTTGAGGCCAGGAGTTCAAGACCAGCCTGGGCAACATACGAGACCCCATCTCTACAAAAATATTTAAAAATTAGCTGGGCATGGTGGCACACACCTGGAATCCCAGCTACTTGAGAGGCTGAGGCTGGAAGATTGCTTGAGTTCAAGAGTTCAAGGCTACAGTAAACTGTGATTGCACTACTGCACTCCAGCCTGGGTGACAGAGTGAGCCTCTGTCTCTAAATATATACAAATAAAAAATAAAAGAAAAAAATAAATTTTATCCTATAGCTGATGAGTATACACTCACCAACTCAATAATTTTCATTAGAGTAGAATATATTTTGAGCTGGATCTTTGCATAGACAAAACCACTATGACTAATTAAAATATTTTATGTGTAAGTAAAAATGATTTTAACTAACTCTAGTTTGCAAATTAATATGAAATTAAACATTTAAAAAGAAATGTCTATCTTTATGTATACCAGCTGAGTCTATGTGCTTGGACAGAATTTCTGAATGGTTACTCATTTTTAGTCTATCAAAACATAAATATTTTATGCAGATTTTGTTTAAATTTGAACTTTAAAAACTTCCTGGAAATAGAAAGTGTTGGTAACTCATCAAGTATATATTATTTGGAACATGTTAGGTTTGGGATTGTGAATCCAGTTTATGAAATTAAAAGCAGCTACAGAATTGTTCTATTTTCAATTGTTTGGAAAAGCACACTGAAATAGATATCATAAGGTATGAAGCCTTAAAATAATGCTTTGCTTTTGTTATATGTACAAGAAATACATTCCTTACAGTTTACTTCTGTTATACTTTGCTTTATTTGAAGTACTAAAGCTTTATATTGTGCAAGGCCTTTATGTATATTTGGAAGTTGGAACTTGTTTCTCAAAACTTGAAATAATATTGGACCATATTTATTCATGTTACATTTTCATTCTTTAATTTGTGTTTAGGAAATGGCTGGTTTCTTGATGATGTTGTTATCAAGGATCCCACAACAAATTACGAATATGCGTTCTTCTGTCACAGGTTTGTAGGTGTACTTTTACATTGAAAAAATCCATTCCAAGTTTATGCATTGAGAACTGGGTAGCTTATTTAGTTGCTCCTAGTCACCGAGGCTTTGTTGGTTAACTTCTGTGAACATTAACCTTAGAGGCTCTTTATGCTATTGAGAAAGACATTTGTTATGTTTATCATCATTCCTAATGATACAAATTTAATATTTAATGGTAAATTAAGATAGATTTTTAAAAATATGACTTCTCTGTTCATATCAGAAAGAAAAATGAAAGTCTCTGACAAGAAAACATATTCCCTTTGGACTAGGTCCCAAATTCGGTTCAAAAATAATAAATGTACACAGTGTTTCACGTAGCTGTTTATACAAAGATGATAGTAGCTTACTCACTGTCAATGGACCTTGATTTTTGAGTTATTTTCCCAGCAGTGGTGATAAGTTTGCTTTGGTGATAGATTTGCTTTTTTTTTTTTTGACATTGTCCTGCCTCTTTTCCTATGGAACCCATAATAACCATTTATGAAATAACTGCTTAGAGTTTAAACTATAGTTAGTGATCAAAGGACAGGATAAATTGATCCAGTGACTATAACATCTATGATTTTGACAGTTAGCAGACCGATTGAGTTACTCACCTGTGTATTAGGCAAAAACATATTTTAGCGTTTCCAGATAGTAACTGCTTCTTCTACCTCCCTTGCAGTCTTGTAGTCATTTTAGGATTTTCTTTCCCATTCTGTACTACTCTGCCTTTGAGAGCCAGATGGTCACGTCTTTTCCAATTCCTGCTATCTTGTATTTCTGACTTGGGAAGATAATTGCCAATGGTTAATGTAAATACAAAGTCTGAAAATAATCAATGCACTTTTCTTTTCACAGATGGCTAGATCAGGGGGAAGATGATTGTAAAATTGTCAGAGAACTGTATGCCAGGGATAACAGTATCTTCTTTGCAAGTAGGTGTCATGTATACACATTTCCTGGAAAACTATGTTTTATGATGACTGGAGAAAGCATGACACTCTGAAATTAATGACCCTCTCTTTCCTTTATCTTCTCAGGGCAGAAGCTGGAACTTAAGAGAAAAGAAACAGTAAGTTTTTTTTGGGCTTTAAGATTATTTCATATAAACAATGTTCAAATGACTATTTGATGTGTTAAAACAGCCTATAGTGTCTAGTAAGTACTGTTTCTTAGCAATTTCTTCTCTTTGTTTCTTCTCATGCTGGTGTTTTTGTTTGTTTTGTTTTGTTTTTCTTTTTAGTGGACTGCAGAAAGCTGGAAATTTACAAAAGGAAATACTCTTCAGTTCTATAACAAGCTGACTGGAGGGTTTGTCCGTCTGCATCCAGATGGCACAGTTGATGCCATTGGAGAGAAGACAGACAAATATGGTAAAACCATCGTATAAAGCTTGTGGTGCTGGACAGTTCTAGGAGTTAAAGGAATGTAGATTTCTAGACACTGTTTAATTTATAGTATTGTTCTTTTTACAGATAGCTTTACACAAGTGTTAGGCCATTTAAATAATTTACTCTCTGCATTAATAAAAATGATAAATAGATGACAGGCTTTAAATCTGGACACTGTGAAAAATATGTATATTTGGCATTAATTAATTGAAGAATAAAATGTAGGCAGTTACCAAAACACCATGTTAAATAATTTGAGGGCCAGAGGAAATAACTAAAATATTATTCTAAATTTCAGACATTCATAATCTAATGAAGAAGATAAATACAACAATTCTAATAATTGTTATTTGTAGCTAGTGTCCTAATAAATGTACAAAGGAAAACAAGGCAAGGAAAAACTAGATTTGATGTTTAATATCTGCATGTCATGAAGCTATAACCATGAGAATTAACAAAAGAGTAAACTGATGATGGTAGATGTTTGACTATAAACCCAAACCTCCAACTCTTTTTGAATTTGGACCTTTATTATTTAAACCATATTTGCCTGCTACACCTATGAATTTAACTGTACTTTACTATGCTGGAAACTGTGCCGTTCAGTCTCGAGGATGTGCTGGAGCTACTAACCTACAGCATGTCTCAAAATGTAACCTCTTCTGCCTCGTATTTGAGATCCTAGGGAACAACCAGTTTTCTCCTGTATGAAAATAAGCATCTGTCTAAAAATACTTCCTAGGAGCTTCTGTTTCCAAAATTATTCTTTAGACATTTTCCTTACCTCGGCAAAAATTAGTTCCCACTTGAGATTACTTATCCACTTACATCAGTCAAAGTGGCCCTTCATCCTATTCCCTGGGTTCTCTGCTGCCACTGTTGTTATTCTTTTTCTTTATTAGTATCTCTTATTTGCAGATATGGCCACAAAAATATCTCCCATTGTTAAATCAGAAACTGTGAAGGATCTAAATTGTACCTCACTTGTAGGAAACCACTGGGTCAGAGACCAAGACCATTTATTTCTCACATCAAGTGCACCAGCCAGAGCAGTTTCTTGTGTTGGGTTCCCTGAACTCCAGTCCTGCAGTATCACGATGTGAGGTCCCAATGGTACCAGCACACGCAGTCAGGTACATTAAAAGAGAGAAATTTGCAAATTAGGAAACTATGATCTTATATTTTCTATTTTTATTTTTTGTGCATATATATATATAAAATCAACTTTTAAGTTCCAGGGTACATGTGCAGGTTTGTTACACAGGTAAACTTGTGCCATGGTGGTTTGCTATACAGATCAACCCTTCACCTAGTCATTAAGCCCAGCACCCATTAGCTATTCTTCCTGATGCTGTCCCTCCCCTGGACCCCCACCCCCTGATGTGTCCATTTGTTCTCATCATTCAGCTCCCACTTATAAGTGAGAACATGCAGTGTTTGGTTTTCTGTTCCTGGATTAGTTTGCTGAGGATAATGGCTTCTAGCTCCATCCTTGTCCCTGCAAAAGACATGATCTCATTTCTTTTTATGCTGCATAGTATTCCATGGTAGTTATGTACCACATTTTCTTTATCCAGTCTGTCATTGATGGGCATTTGGGTTGATTCCATGTCATTGTTATTGTGAATAGTGCTGTAGTGAATGTACACAGGCATGTATCTTTATAATAGCATGATTTATATTACTTTGGGTATATACCCAGTAATGGAATTGCTGGGCCAAATGGTGTTTCTGCTTCTAGATCTTTGAGGAATTACCACACTGCCTTCCACATGGTTGAACTAACTTACATTCCCACCAGCAGTGTAAAAGCATTCCTTTTTCTCTGCAATCTCACCAGCATCTGTTGTTTCTTGACTTTTATTCCCCTTTTTAAAAATTTAATTTTTTTTTTTTTTTTTTTTTTTACTCTGAGTTCTGGGATACTTGTGCAGAATGTGCAGGTTTGTTAGATAGGTATACATGTGCCTTGGTGGTTTGCTTCACCTATCAACCCATCACCTAGGTTATTAGTGGGAACATAAATTAGTTCAACCATTGTGGAAATCAGTATGGCAATTCCTCAAGGATCTAGAACCAGAAATACCATTTTACCCAGCAATCCCGTTACCAAGTATATACCCACAGGAATATAAATCATTCGATTATAAAGACACATGCACACGTGTGTTTATTGCAGCACTATTCACAGTAGCAAAGTCATTGACTTTTTAATAATCTCCATTCTGACTGGCGTGAGATGGTATCTCATTGTGGTTTTGATTTATATTTCTCTAATTTACATTTCTCTAACGGGTTTTTTTCTTGTAAAATTTTTGAAGAAAATTATAAATTCTAGACATTAGACCTTTGTCAGATGGATAGATTGCAGAATTTTTCTCCCATTCTCTAGGCTGTCTGTTCACTCTGATGATAGTTTCTTTTACTGTACAGAAGCTCTTTAGTTTAATTAGATCCCATTTGTCAATTTTTTCTTTTGTTGCAATTGCTTTTGGTGTTTTCATCATGAAATCTTTGCCCCTGCCTAAGTTCTGAATGTTATTGCCTAGATTTTCTTCTAGGGTTTTTATTGTTTTGGGTTTTACATTTGAGTCTTTAATCCATCTTGAGTTAATTTTTGTATAAGGTATAAGGAAGGGATCCAGTTTCCATTTTCTGCATATGGCTAGTCAGTTTTCCCAACACCATTTATTAAATAGGCAGTCCTTTTTCCATCGCTTGTTTTTGTGAGGTTTGTCAAAGATCAGTTGGCTGTAGATATGTGGCATTATTTCTGAGGCCTCTGTTCTGTTTCATTGGTCTATATATATCTGTACCAGTACCCTGCTGTTTTGGTTACTGTAGCCTTTTAGTATAGTTTGAAGTCAGGTAGCATGATGCCTTCAGCTTTGTTCTTTTTGTTTAGAATTGTCTTTGCTATATGGGCTTGTTTTTGGTTCCATATGAATTTTAACATAGCTTTTGTTCTAATTCTGTGAAGAATGTCAGTGGTGATTTAATAGTAATGACATTGGCTCTATAAATTACTTTGGGCAGTATGGCCATTTTCGTGATATTGATTCTTCCTCTCCATAAGCATGGACTGTTTCTCTATTTGTTTGTGTTCTCTCTGATTTCCTTGAGCAGTGGTTTGCAGTTCTCCTTGAAGAGGTCCTTCACATCCCTTGTAAGTTGGATTCCTAGGTAGTTTATTCTCTTTGTAGCAATAGTGAATGGGAGTTCATTCATGATTTGGCTCTCCGCATGCTTGTTGTTGGTATATATGAATGCTTATGATTTTTGCACATTGATTTTGTATCCTGAGACTTTAAAGTTGTTAAGAAGCTTTTGGGCTGAGACAATGGGATTTTCTAGATATAGGGTTATGCCATCTGCAAACAAGGATAATTTGACTTCCTCTCTTCCTATTTGAATATGCTTTATTTCTTCCTCTTACTGTTAGCCCTGGCCAGGACTTCCAACACTATGTTAAATAGGAGTCGTGAGAGAGGGCATCCTTATCTTATGCCTGCTTTCAGAGGGAATGCTTCCAGCTTTTGCTCATTCAGTACGATAGTGGCTGTGGGTTTGTCATATATGGCTCTTATTATTTTGAGGTATGCTCCTTCAATACCTAGTTGATTGAGAGGTTTATTTATTTTTTTGACATGAAGGGATGTTGAATTTTACCAAAGGTCTTTTCTGTGTCTATTGAGATAATCCTGTGGTTTTTGTCTTTAGTTCTGTTTATGTGATGAATTACATTTATTGATTTGCGTATGTTGAATCAACCTTGCATCCCAGGGATGAAGCCAACTTGATGGTGATGGATAAACTTTTTGATGTGCTGTTGTATCTGTTTGCCAGTATTTTATTGAGGATTTTTGCATCTATGTTCATTGGGGATATTGACCTGAAGTTTTCTTTTTTTGTTGTATCTCTACCAGGTTCTGGTATCAGGATGATGCTGGCCTCATAAAATGAGTTAGGGAGGAGTCTCTGCTTTTCAGTTGTTTGGAATAGTTTCAGTAGGAATGGTACCAGGTCCTCTTTGTACCTCTGGTAGAATTCAGCTGTAAATCTTTCTGGTCGTAGGCTTTTTTTGGTTGGTAGGCTATTTATTACTGCCTCAATTTCAGAACTCATTATTGATCTATTTTGGGATTCAGTTTCTTCTTGGTTCAGTCATGGGAGGGTGTGTGCATCCAGGAATTTATCAATTTCTTCTAGATTTTCTACTTTATGTACATAGAGGTGTATATAGTATTCTCTGATGGCTGTTCGTATTTCTGTGGGGTCAGTGGTGATATTTCCTTTATCATTTCTGATTGTGTCCATTTGATTCTTTTTTCTTCTTTATTAGTCTAACTAGTGGTTTATTTCACTTTTTAAGTTTTGAGGTACATATGCAGGATGTGCAGGTATATATACACAATGGAATGCTGTGGAGTCCTAAAAAGGAATGAGATCATGCCCTTTACAGGGACGTGGATGAAACTGGAAGCCAATATTCTCAGCAAACTAACACAGGAACAGAAAACAAAACACTCCATGTTCTCACTTATAAGTGGGAGCTGAACATGAGAACACATGGACACAGGGAGGGGAACAACACTTACTGTGGCTTGTTGTGGGAGGGCAGAAGTGGGAGAGCATTAGGGAAAAGAGCTGATGCATGCTGGGCTTAATACCTAGGTGATGGGTTGATAGGTGCAGCGGTCTATTTTATTATTATTATTTTTTTTTCAAAAAACCAGCTTGTTGATTTTTTGAAGGGTTTTTTATGTCTCTGTCTCCTTCAGTTCAGCTCTGATATTAGTTATTTCTTATCTTCTGCTAGCTTTGGAGTTTATTTGCTCTTGGTTCTCTAGTTCCTTTAGTTGTGATGTTAGGTTGTTGATTTGAGATCTAACTTTTTGATGAGGGCATTTAGTGCTATAAATTTCCCTCTTAATACTGCTTTAGCTGTGTCCCAGAGTTCTGGTATGCTGTCTCTTTGTTCTCACTAGTTTCAAAGAACTTCTTGATTTCTGCCTTAATTTCATTATTTACCCAGGATTCATTCAGGAGCAGGTCGTTCCATTTCCATGTAGTTGTGTGGTTTTGAGTGAATTTCTAAATTTTGAGTTCTAATTTGATTGCACTGTGATCTGAGAGACTGTTATGATTTCAGTTCTTTTGCATTTGCTGAGGAGTGGAAACTCTGATCTTATATAGGGCTGTCCATCCTTCCTTCTAGAGAATGAGCCAGAGAATGAATCTGAATGCAGCACAAATTCATAAACTTTCTTAAAACATTATGAGATTTTTTTTTCTTTTCTATACTTAGTGTTAGTGTGTTTTATGTGTGGCCCAAGATAATTCTTCCAATGTGGCCTTGGAAAGCCAAAAGATTGGACACCCCTGTTCTCGGTGTTATGACTAATTGAATGCAGCTGATTCAACACTTGAACTTCTAAGGTCTGCATCTTCTATCCTCACTTTTTGAATTAATCCTTCTTGGAACCCAGCCCTCAGGTAGAAAGGAAACCAGGCAGCCATGCAGAGAGGTCCTTCAGGAAAGAACTGGCCCTGAAAGCCCCAGCTGAATCTCCAACAAGCAACCATCACCAACCGCTAGCATGTGAGCCTCTGTGTGGATCAAACTAACTGATAGATGATGCAAATAGAAAAACTTTTTACCCTTCAGTGTTTCTAGCATCTTAATATGCTAGTCCTGCCATATACAAAGCAGAATGAGAAGTTCCAAAAAAGGCAGGTGGAGAATAATATGAGTAATTTTCCTCAGTGTAACTGACATTTTTGCAACAGGAGGTCTTTTATGTGTGATAATTACTTGCAGGATTATTTCCTGATGTTATGCTCAGTGTCCCATAAATTCACACTAATGAATCAGTTTTCACATGCCTGGAAAGTGTTTTGATGAACAATGCTGACCTGTAGACATCTTTTCAAGAAAATATTTTAAGACTATCTCCCTGAGATATTTTGACTTATAATTTTCACTCCAGAAAACAATGTTGGTTTTTTTTGTGTTTTTTTGCCACCATGAGCCAATATTTCTATTTAGTTATTCAGCTGCTTGTGAATTTAGTTTTTTCCATACTTAGAGAGTTAGAGTGCTCATTTCTGAGTTCTGCTGAACCACTTCTTGGCAATACTAGGCCTAAAAGTAGATACATAACATGATAAGTTCTTTGAAATGCCACAGGGAACTTCATTATATGATAATAAACCCTTTAGGTACTAGAAACAATACTGTAGCCAACATTGACAATGGCAGTCACAAACAAGTGTTGTCTGTGTTGTGGGATCTTATCACTAAAAGGAAGGACCAGACAACTAAAGCTATTCAGTTTTTAACAATGAACCCTTGATGGCTACTTCTATGTCAGGGCTAGTTTCACAAACTTTACATCCCTTGAAATGTCAAAATATTTACTATAAAATACAGATTCATATAGTTTTTTTTCATTTTATAATAACCTTTCAAGAGAAAAACTTATAATCTGGATTTGGATATAATTGATTTATGCTACTAAAAGATTTTTAAATATTTAAAATATATTACACAACTGGAAGTTTTCCTCTGTCCTAGATTATCTCCATATTGATTTATGTAAATAATTTTACCAGGTTTTGAGTGTGGATTTTTTGCTTTTTGTTTTTGGAGTGTTTATTCATGCCATGTCAGACTATTGCATATGGAAAAGATAATTGCATTTTTCTTTTTTAATTATTAAAAATAATCTTTTGTATTACTCAATTCCTAGAAAGAATCAGGAAAGTAAAAGTCTAAAAAGCAGTGGTTTGAAGAAGAACAGGAAGGCTGCAACAGAGCATTTTGTGTAGGTTAATGAAGGTTATTAGTTAAGCTACTTTTTCTGCCCTAGTAGTCACTGACTGGACATGCCTCTGCATAATCCTATTTTTTTAAAAAAATATTTTTTACTATACTTTAATTTCTGGGATACACGTGCATAACATGCAGGTTTGTTACATAGGTATACACATGCTATAGTGGTTTGCTGCACCCATCAACCCATCATCTACATTAGGTATTTCTCCTAATGCTATACTTCCCCAAGCCCTCCATCCCCCGACAGGCCCCAGTTTGTGATGTTCCCCTCACTGTGTCCATGTGTTGTCATTGTTCAACTCCCACTTATGAGTGAAAACATGCATTGTTTGGTTTTCTCTTCTTGTGTTACTTTGCTGGGAATGATGCTTTCCAGTTTCATCCATGTCCCTGCAAATGACATGAACTCATCCTTTTTTATGGCTGCATAGTATTCCATGGTGTATATACACCACATTTTCTTTATCAAGTCTATCACTGATGGGTATTTGTGTTGGTTCCAAGTCTTTGCTATTGTGAACAGTGCTGCAATAAACATGTGTGCATGTGTCTTTATAGTAGAATGATTTATAATCCTTTGGGTATATACCCAGTAATGGGATTCCTAGGTCAAATGATATTTCTGGTTCTAGATCATTGTGGACTGTCTTCCACAATGGTTGAACTAATTTACACTCCCACCAACAGTGTAAAAGCATTCCTATTTCTCCACATCCTCTCCAGCATGTGTTGTTTCCTGACTTTTTAATGATTGCCATTCTAACTAGCCAGAGGTGGTATCTCATTGTACTTTTGATTTGCATTTCTCTGATGACCAGTGATGATGAGCTTTTTTTCATATGTTTGTTGGCCGCATAAATGTCTTCTTTTGAGAAGTGTCTGTTCATATCCTTTGCCCATTTTTTGATGGGGTTATTTGTTTGTTTCTTATAAATTTGTTCAAATTCTTTGTAGATTCTGGATATTAGACCTTTGTCAGATGGATAGATTGCAAACATTTTCTCCCATTCTATAGGTTGCCTGTTTAATGATAGTTTCTTTTGCTGTGCAGAAGCTCTTTAGCTTAATTTGATCCCATTTGTCAGTTTTTTCGTTTGTTGCCATTGCTTTTGGTGTTTTAGTCATGAAGTCTTTGTCCATCCTTATGTCCTGAATGGTATTGCCTAGGTTTTCTTCTAGGGTTTTTATAGTTTTAGGTCTTATGTTTAAGTCTTTAAACCATCTTGAGTTAATTTTTATATAAGGTGTAAGGAAGGGTTCCAGTTTCATTTTTCTGCATATAGCTAGCCAGTTTTCCCAACACCATTTATTAAATAGGGAATCCTTTCCTCATTGCTTGTTTTTGTCAGATTCATCAAAGATCAGATGGCTATGGATGTGTGGTGTTATTTCTGAGGCCTCTGTTCTGTTCCATTGGTCTATATGTCTGTTTTGGTACCAGTATCATGCTGTTTTGGTTACTGTAGCCTTGTAGTATAGTTTGAAGTCAGGTAGCATGATGCCTCCAGCTTTGTTCTTTTTGTTTATGATTGTCTTGGCTATACGGGCTCTTTTTTGGTTCCATATGAAATTTAAAGTAGTTTTTTCTAATTCTGTGATGAAAATCAGTGGTAGCTGATGGGGATAGCATTGAATCTATAAATTACTTTGGGCAGTATGGCCATTTTCACAATATTGATTCTTCCTATCCATGAGCATGGAATGTTCTTCCATTTGTTTGTGTTCTCTCTTATTTCCTTGAGCAGTGGTTTGTAGTTCTCCTTGAAGAGGTCCTTCACATCCCTTGTAAGTTATATTCCTAGGTATTTTATTCTCTTTGAAGCAATTGTGAATGGGTGTTCACTCATGATTTGGCTCTCTGTTTGTCTATTATTAGTGTCTTTGAATGCTTGTGATTTTTGCACATTGATTTTGTATCCTGAGATTGTGCTGAAGTTGCTTATCAGCTTAAGGAGCTTTTGGGCTGAGACGATGGGGTTTTCTAAATATATAATCATGTCATCTGCAAACAGAGAGAATTTGACTTCCTCTCTTCCTATTTGAATACCCTTTATTTTTTTTATCTTGCCTGATTGCCCTGGCCAGAACTTCCAACACTATGTTGAATAGGAGTGGTGAGAGAGGGCATCCTTATCTTGTGCCTGTTTTCAAAGGGAATGATTCCAGTTTTTGCCTATTCAGTATGATATTGGCTGTGAGTTTGTCATAAATAGCTCTTATTATTTTGAAATACGTTCTATCAGTACCTAGTTTATTGAGAGTTTTTAGCATGAAGGGATGTTGACTTTTGTCAAAGGCCTTTTCTGCATCTATTGAGATAATCATGTGTTTTTTGTCATTGTTTCTTTTATGTGATGGATTACATTTATTTATTTGCATCTGTTGAACCAGCCTTGTATCCCAGGGATGAAGCTGACTTGATCGTGGTGGATAAGTTTTTGATTTGCTTCAGGATTCAGTTTACCAGTATTTTATTGAGGATTTTCATGTCAATGTTCATCAGGGACATTGGCCTGAAATTTTTTTGTGTGTGTGTCTCTGCCAAGTTTTGGTATCAGGATGATGCTGGCTTCATAAAATGAGTTAGGGAGGATTCCTTCTTTTTCTATTGATTGGAATAGTTTCAGAAGGAATGGTTCCAGCTCTTCTTTGCACCTCTGGTAGAATTCAGCTGTGAATCCATCTTCTCCTGATTTTTTTTTTTGGCTGGTAGGCTATTAATTACTGCCTCAATATCAGAACTTGTTATTGGTCTATTCAAGGATTTGACTTCTTCCTGTTTTAGTTTTGGGAGGGTGTATGTGTCCAGGAATTTATCCATTTCTTGTAGATTTTCTAGTTTGTTTGTGTAGGGGTGTTTATAGTATTCTCGGATGGTAGTTTGTATTTATGTGGGATCAGTGGTAATCTCCCCTTTATCCTTTTTTATTGTGTCTATTTGATTATTCTCTCTTTTCTTCTTTATTAGTCTGGCTAGCGATCTATCTATTCTGTTGATCTTTTCAAAAAACCAGCTCTTGGATTCATTGGTTTTTTTGAAGTGTTTTTCATGTCTCTATCTCCTTCAGCTCTGCTCTAATCTTAGTTATTTCTTGCCTTCTGCTAGCTTTTGAAGTTGTTTGCTCTTGCTTCTCTAGTTCTTTTAATTGTGATGTTAGACTGTTGAGTTTAGATCTTTCCTGCTTTCTTCTCTGGGCATTTAATGCTATAAATTTCCCTCTAAATACTGTTTTAGTTGTGTCCCAGAGATTATGTTATGTTGTGTCTTTGTTCTCATTGGTTTCAAAGAACTTAACTTATTTCTGCCTTGATTTCATTTTTACCCAATAGTCATTCAGGAGCAGGTTGTTCAGTTTCTATGTATTGTGTGGTTTTGAGTGAGTTTCTTAATCCTGAGTTCTAATTTGATTGCTCTGTGGTCTGAGAGACTGATTGTTATGATTTCCATTCTTTTGCATTTGCTGGGAATGTTTTACTTCCAATTATGTGGTCAGTTTTAGAATTAGTGTGATGTGGTGCTGAGAAGAATGTATAGTCTGTTGCTTTGGGGTGGAGAGTTCTGTTGATGTCTATTAGGTCTGCTTGTTCTAGAGCTGAGTTCAAATCCTGAATATCCTTGTTAAGTTTGTGTCTCATTGATCTGTCTAATATTGACAGTGGGGTGTTAAAGTCTCCCACTGTTATTGTGTGGGAGTCTAAGTCTCTTTGTAGGTCTCTAAGAACTTGTTTTATGAATCTGGGTGCTCCAGTATTGAGTGCATGTATATTTAGGATAGTTTTCTCTTCTTGTTGCATTGATCCCTTTACCATTATGTAATGCCCTTTTTGTCTTTTTTTATCTTTGTTGGTTTAAAGTTGTTTTATCAGAGGCTAGGATTGCAACCCCTGCTTTTCTTTTTGCTTTCCATTTGCTTGGTAAATATTTCTCCATGCTATTATTTTGAGTCTGTGTGTGTCTTTGCACATGAGATGGGTCTCCTGAATACAGCACACTGATGGGTCCTGACTCTTTATCTAGTTTGCCAGTCCGAGTCTTTTAATTGGGGCATTTAGCCCATTTACATTTAAGTTAATATTGTTATGTGTGAATTTGATTCTGTCATTATGATGCTAGCTGCTTATTTTGACCATTAGTTGATGCAGTTTTTTCATAGTGTCGATGGTCTTTAGAATGTGGTATGTTTTTGCAGTGACTTGTACCAGTTTTTCCTTTCCATTTTTAGTGCTTCCTTCAGGAGCTCTGGTAAAGCAGACCTGGTGGTAACAAAATCTCTCTGCATATGCTTGTCCGTAAAGGATTTTATTTCTCCTTCACTTACGAAGCTCAGTTTGGCTGGATATAAAATTCTGGGTTGAAAATTCTTTTCTTTAAAAATGTTGTATATTGGTCCCCACTCTCTTCTGGCTTATAGGATTTCTGCAGAGAGATCTGCTGTTAGTCTGATAGACTTCTGTTTGTGGGTAACCCAACCTTTCTCAGTGGCTGCCCTTAACATTTTTTCCTTCATGTCAGCCTTGGTGAATCTGACAATTATGTGTCTTGGGGTTGATCTTCTCGAGGAGTATCTTTGTGGTGTTCTCTGTATTTCCTGAATTTGAATGTTGGCTTGTCTTTCTAGGTTGGGGAAGTTCTCCTGCATAATATCCTGAAGAGTGTTTTCCAACTTGGTTCCATTCTCCCTGTCACTTTCAGGTACACCAATCAAAAGTAGGTTTGGTCTTTTCACACAGTCCCATATTCCTTGGAGGCTTTGTTCATTCTTTTTTTGCTAATCTTGTCTTCATACTTTATTTCATTAAGTTGATCTTCAATCTCTGATATCCTTTCTTCTGCTTGATCGATTTGGCTGTTGATACTTGTGTATGCTTCACGAAGTTCTTGTGCTGTTTTTCAGCTCCATCAGGTCATTTATGTTCTTCTCTAAACTGGTTATTCTTAGCTTTTTTGCATTGGGTTAGAACATGCCCCTTTAGCTTGGAGGAGTTTGTTATTACCCACATTCTGGAGCCTACTTCTGTCAAATTGTCAGACTCATTCTCTGTCCAGTTTTGTTCCCTTGCTGGTGAGGAGTTGTGATCCTATGGAGGGGAAGAGGCATTCTGGTTTTTGGAATTTTCAGTCTTTTTTGCGATCATTTTTCCTCATCTTTGTGGAGTTTTCTACCTTTGGTCTTTGATGTTGGTGACTTTCAGATGGCGTTTCTGTGTGGATGTCCTTTTTGTTGATGTTGATGCTATTCCTTTATGTTTGTTAGTTTTCCTTCTAACAGTTAGGCCCCTCAGCTGCAGGTCTGTTGGAGTTTGCTGGAGGTCCACTCCAGACCCTGTTTGCCTGGGTATCACCAGCAGAGGCTGGAGAACAGCAAATATTGCTGCCTGTTCCTTCCTCTGGAAGCTTCATCCCAGAGGTGTGCCCACCAGATGCCAGCTGGAGCTCTCCTGTATGAGGTGTCTGTCGACCCCTGCTGGGAGGTGTCTCTCAGTCAGGAGGCACAAGGGTCAGGGACCCACTTGAGGAGGCAGTTTGTCCCTTAGCAGAGCTCGAGCACTATGCTGGGAGATCCGCTGCTATCTTCAGAGCCAGCAGGCAGGAACGTTTAAGTCTGCTGAAGCTGTGCCCATAGCTGCCCCTTCCCCCATGTGCTCTGTCCCAGGAAGATGGGAGTTTTATCTATAAGCCCCTGACTGGGGTTGCTGCCCTTCTTTCAGAGATGCTCTGCCCAGAGAGGAGTAATGTAGAGAGGCAGTCTGGCCACAGCAGCTTAGCTGAGCTGCGGCGGGCTCTGCCCAGTTCACACTTGCTGGAAACTTTGTTTACACTGTCAGGGGAAAACTGCCTACTCTCAAGCCTCAGTAATAACATGACGGATGCCTCTCCCCCCACCAAGCTGGAGCATCTCAGGTTGACGTCAGACTGCTGCGCTGGCCACAAGAATTTCCCCAGTGGATTGTAGCTTGCTGGACTCTGTGGAGCTGAGATCTGCTGAGCTAGACCACTTGGCTCCCTGGCTTCAGCCCCCTTTCCAGGGGAGTGAACTGTTCTGCCTCACTGGCTTTCCAGGTGCCACTGGGGTATGAAAAATAACTCCTGAAGCTAGCTCAGTGTCTGCCCAAACAGCCACCCAGTTTTGTGCTTGAAACCCAGGGCCCTCGTGGCGTAGGCACCAGAGGAAATCTCCTGGTCTTCAGGTTGTGAAGATCATGGGAAATGTGTAATTTCTGGGCAAGAGTGCATCTTTTCTCATGGCATGGTCCCTCACAGCTTCCCTTGGCTAGGGCAGGGAGTTCCCCGACCCCTTACACTTTCCAGGTTAGGCAACACCCCACCCTGCTTCTGCTCCCCTCCATTGCCTGCACCCACTGTCTAACCAGTCCCAGTGAGATGAGCTGGGTACCTCAGTTGGAAATGCAGAAATCACCCACCTTCTGCGTTGATCTCGCTGGGAGCTGCAGACCGGAGCTGTTCCTATTCGGCCGTCTTGCCAGCCACCTGATAATTGCATTTTTCAATGTTGAGGTTTTAAAATATTTCACAAATTACTTGATACTGCTCCCTTCAAAGGGTGGAACCTGATTCCTCTCCCCATGAGCATGAGCCGAATTTAGTGACTGTCTTCTAAAAAATAGAATATGGTGGAGATGACTGTGTGACTTTCAAGAGTAGGTCATAAAAGGTATTACAGATTCCTGCTGGCCCTGTCTCTCGGATCGCTCATTCTGGGGAAGCCAGCTGCCATGTCATAAGGACATTCAAGCAGCCCTGTGGAGAGGCTGACATTGCAAGGAATAGAAGCCATTTGCCAACAGCCCTTTGAGTGAGTCATCTTGCAGGAGGATCCTCCAGCTCCAGACAAGCCTTTAGATATCTACAGCCCCAACCAACCTCTTGATTGCAACCTTATGAAGAGCCACTCAGATAAGTTTCTCCTAGATTCTTGACCTGCAGAAATTCCAAGAAATAAATATTTGTTTTAATGGTGGGAAGTTTGGGAGTAATATTTTACACAACATTAGGTCGCTAACTACAGCAGTTCATAAACTGTTCTGTAAGGTAATTGCTTACAATATTTTGCTACTCTGGACACTAAGAGGGGCTCCACCTTCCTTTCACACTAAGTTATGGCAAAGAATGGAAAGAGCAATATCACTCTAATCTCTAATTGTAATCCTCATTTTTTTTTTTCTCATGTTGCTGTTTCACTTCTACATTCTGCAGTGGGAAGTCCTGAATATTCAGTGTTAATATTGATGCCTATTTAATGATGGATGCATTTTAAAAAATATTCATTGTAGAAGGCATTGCAAGCATTAGAAAACAATATTTCTAATATAAAAGTAATTACACGCTTTAATGATAAAAATATTCAATGAATTAGTAATGGAAGGGAGTTTCTTCTACATGGCGACGAGCATTTATGAAAAACCCACAGCTAATGTAATCAGTGGTTAAAGACTGAAAGCTTTCTGTGTCGGAACTCAGAAAACAATGTCCTGAAATATGGTGCTTTGACATGCTGAACTAAAGAAGCAGTCTCAAGGTCTCTCTGACCCCCACCCCTCTAATCTTCTGTCTCTCCCAAAGCAGAGAATGAGGCTATTCTCTGAAGTTTCCTTTTCTACCTAAAAACTGGACCCCAGAGAGGAACACAATTGCCTTCAATTCCTTCCCTGAAATTTCATCAATCAGAGAAGATTAAAACTCATATCACAGAGGAAGACACTGAAAATTTAACACCATTACAGCCCAGATGAAATTTGAACTTTGTCCCAACTATTAATAGTATTTATTCTCTGGTCCTATCTCATTCAGTTTCCAAAAAGAATCATTCATAAGATAATGTCTGCCTCCAGGTCCACTCATTTCCTCCCCAAAATCATTTACTGCTACAACCCCACCTAATCTTCCCCTATGGAGCATTTTTACCCCACTGGTTATTGGGTAGCATGCACATTAGAATAAATTTGTTTTTTTTTTTCTCCTATTAATCTGCATTTCTTCAGTTCATTTTCAGTGAACCTTCAGAGGGGGAAGGGGGAAGCTTTCCTTCTTTGCCCCTATACCCCTAAATAAAAAACAAGATGAGGATGTCTGTTTTTGCCACTTCTATTCAACATTTTACTGGAAGTTCTAGGTAGAACAGGCAAGAAACAGAAATAAAAGACATCCAAATAAAAAAAGAAGTAAAACTATATTTATAGATGACATGATATAATATATAGAAGATCCTAAAGGATCCACACAAAAATATTAGACCTAATACATAAAGTCATAAAGATTGTGGGATACAAGATAAACACAGAAAAATTATTTGTATTTTTATGAAGTAGCAATGAACAATCCAAAAGTTAATTTAGGAGAACTATTTATAATAGCATCAAAATCTTAGCAATAAATTCAAGAAATGCAAGTCTTTGTATACTCAAAGCTATTAAACATTTTTGAAAGGAAGAAGACCTAAATAGATGGAGAGATAGTCCATGATTGTAAATTGGAAATCTTAAATTTCCAGAGTAATCTACAGATTCATTGCAATCGCTATCATTTTTTTTCCCCCCTGAGATGGAGTCTCACTCTGTCACCCAGGCTGGAGTGCAGTGGCATGATCTCCACTCACTACAACTTCTTCTTCCGGGTTCAAGCAATTCTCTTGCATCAGCCTCCCAAGTAGCTGGTACTACAGGCATGCACCACCACACCCGGACAATTTTTTTTTTTTTTTGTATTTTTAGTAGAGACAGGATTTCAACATGTTGGCCAGGCTGGTCTCGAACTCCTGACCTCAGGTGATCCACCCACCTTGGCCTCTGGAAGTGCTGGGATTACAGGTGTGAGCCACAAGACCTGGCCTGAAATTGCTATCAAAATCATAACACCCTTTTCTGCAGAAATGGAGAAGCTAATCATAAATTTCGCATGGAATTTCAAGGTTCCTTGAATAGCCAAAACAATATTGAAGAATAACAAAGTTGACAGACATATATTTCCTCGTCTTAACAAGGAAGCAAGATAGCCCACCCACATGTAGGCAGTCTTGGCAACCTTAGGCTCCCCTTTGGTTACGGCCCCTTACCGGTGACAGGGAACATAACAGGAGGGCTCTCTGGGAGGGTGCCATCCCTTTAGGGATGCCAACCTAAAGGAAAGAAGATGAGAAAAAATATGGAGCATTTGTTTGGGCCAAGGTTGAGGGCGACAGCTCAGGACACATTTCACACTTCAAGGTTGCCTTTGGAGAGTGCTCCGGAGAGCAAAAGAGGGCTCACTACAGAAGTTGTTCTTCAGGAATTCTTGTAGGTTTACAGAAATAACATTGGTTAGTGAGTGGTTGAACTATAGGGTGTATGACTATGACATTTTATGGCTACTTGGTGTCAGTCTAGAGCCTGAATAGCAAGTGGCCTCAAGAGGTAATCACTTATCTCAAGGGGGAGTGAGATGTGACTACTGTTACATTTGATTTTATTAATTTATTATACTTTAAGTTCTAGGGTACATGTGCGCAATGTGCAGGTTTGTTACATAGGTATACATGTGCTGTGTTGGTTTGCTGCACCCATTAACTCGCCATTTACATTAGGCATTTCTCCTAATGCTATCTCTCCCCCTGCCCCCCACCCCACTGTGTCCGGAATTGGTTCCTTCTGATGGGTTCTTGGGCTCGCTGACTTCAAGCATGAAGCCACAGACCCTCGTGGTGAGTGTTACAGTTCTTAAAGATGGTGTGTCCAGAGTTTGTTCTTTCCAATGTTCAGATGTATCTGGAGTTTCTTCCTTCTGGTGGATTTGTGGTCTTGCTGACTTCAGGAATGAGGCCACAGATCTTCGCAGTGAGTGTTACAGCTCTTAAAGGTAGTGCCTCTGGAGTTGTTTCTTCCTTCTGGTGGGTTCATGGTCTTGCTGACTTCAGGAATGAAGCCGCAGACCCTCGTGGTGAGTGTTACAGCTCATAAAATAGTGCAGACCCAAAGTGTGAGTAGCGGCAAGATTTATTGTGAAGTGCAAAAGAACAAAGCTTCCACAGTGTGGAAGGGGCCTGAGTGGGTTGCCACTGCTGGCTGGGGTGGCCAGCTTTTATTCCCTTATATGGCCTTGCCCACATCCTGCTGATTGGTCCATTTTACAGAGCACTGATTGGTCCATTTTGCTGATTGGTTCCTTTTACAGAGTGCTGATTGGTGCATTTACAATCCTTTAGCTAGACACAGAATGTTGATTGGTGCATTTACAACCTTTAGCTAGACACAAAAGTTCTCCAAGTCCTCACCTGACCCAGAAGCCCAGCTGGCTTCACCTCTCACCATGACAGACCCCAGTGTGTGATGTTCTCTGCCCTGTGTCCAAGTGTTCTCATTATTCAGTTCCCACCTATGAGTGAGAACGTGTGGTGTTTGGTCTTCTGTCCTTGTGATAATTTGCTCAGAATAATGGTTTCCAGCTTCATCCATGTCCCTGCAAAGGACATGAACACATCCTTTTTCATGGCTGCATAGTATTCTGTGGTGTATATGTGCCATATTTTCTTAATCCAGTGTATCTTTGATGGACATTTGGATTGGTTCCAAGTCTTTGCTATTGTGAACAGTGCTGCAGTAAACATACGTGTTCATGTGTCTTTATAGTAGTATGATTTATGATCCTTTGGGTATATACTCAGCAATGGGATGGCTGGGTCAAATGGTATTTCTAGTTCTAGATCCTTGAGGAATTGCCACACCATCTTCCAGAATGGCTGAACTAATTTACACTCCCACCAACAATGTAAAAGCATTCCTATTTCTCCACATCCTCTCCAGCATCTGTTGTTTCCTGACTTTTTAATGATGGCTATTCTAACTGGTGTGAGATGGTATCTCATTGTGGTTTTGATTTGCGTTTCTCTGATGACCAGTGATGATGAGCATTTTTTCATGTGTCTGTTTGCTGCATAAATGTCTTCTTTTGAGAAGTGTCTGTTCATATCCTTTGCCCACTTTTTGATGGGGTTGTTTGTTTTTTTTCTTGTAAATTTGTTTTAGTTTTTTGTAGATTCTAGATATTAGCACTTTGTCCGATGGGTAGATTGCAAAACTTTTCTCCCATTCTGTAGGTTGCCTGTTTACTCTGATGATAGTTTCTTTTGCTGTGCAGAAGCTCTTTAGCTTAATTAGATCCCATTTGTCAGTTTTTTCTTTTGTTGCCATTGCTTTTGGTGTTTTAGTCATGAAGTCCTTGCTCATGCCTATGTCCTGAATGGTATTGCCTAGGTTTTCTCTTGGGGTTTTAATGGTTTTAGGTCTAACATTTAAGTCTTTAATCTATCTTGAATTAAGGTGTAAGGAAGGGATCCAATTTCAGCTTTCTACATATGGCTAGCCAGTTTTCCCAGCACCATTTATTAAATAGGGAATCCTTTCCCCATTGCTTGTTTTTGTCAGATTTGTCAAAGATCGGATGGTTGTAGATGTGTGGTGTTATTTCTGAGGCCTCTGTTCTGTTCCATTGGCCTGTATCTCTGTTTTGGTACCAGTACCATGCTGTTTTGGTTACTGTAGTCTTGTAGTATAGTTTGAAGTCAGGTAATGTGATGCCTCCAGCTTTGTTCTTTTGGCTTAGGATTGTCTTGGCAATGCAGGCTCTTTTTTGGTTCCATATGAACTTGAAAGTAGTTTTTTCCAATTCTGTGAAGAAAGTCATTGGTAGCTTGATGGGGATGGCATTAAATCTATAAATTACCTTGGGCAGTATGACCATTTTCATGATATTGATTCTTCCTATCCATGAGCATGGAGTGTTCTTCCATTTGTTTGTGTCCTCTCTTATTTCCTTGAGCAGTGGTTTGTAGTTCTCCTTGAAGAGGTCCTTCACATCCCTTGTAAGTGGTATTCCTAGGTATTTTATTATCTTTGTAGCAATTGTGAATGGAAGTTCACTCATGATTTGGCTCTCTGTTTGTCTGTTATTGATGTACAGGAATGCTTGTGATTTTTGCACATTGATTTTGTATCCTAAGACTTTTCTGAAGTTGCTTATCAGCTTAAGGAGATTTGGGGCTGAGACGATGGGGTTTTCTAAATATACAATCATGTCATATGCAAACAGGGACAATTTGACTTCCTGTTTTCCTAATTGAATACCCTTTATTTATTTCTCCTCCCTGATTGTCCTGACCAGAACTTCCAGCACTATGTTGAATAGGAGAGGTGAGAGGGGGCATCTCTGTCTTGTTACATTTTAAATGCCTCTCTGGGCCTGACAATTTAAAGGGACTAGTATTCCTCAGATGAAAAGTTATTTCCTTTCTTGAGGCCTAAGTTGGCATACACAGCTCCTTCTTTCAAAGTCAATTACTAGGTTAAAAAGGATGTTAAGTCTCTTTATAAATATTGCCACATCTCTTTCCAGAAGTTATACCAGTTTTCACTGTCATCAGTGGTGCATGAGTCTTAGACTCACTACACTCTTGCCTTTAAAGTAGAAGTAATAACGAATACATAAACTTGTATATGTATATAGGTTTTTTTTCCATAAAGCATAAGTAGTTAATGGGGCTATATACTCTACCCACTTTTGTTTGTGAAACACTTTTCTATTTACTTGGCATCCCCTTTCACTGTCAGTGGTGCCCTAATGACAGTTATACAGTCACCATATCTCTAATACATACTTTTTAAATTTCCAGTTCCAGTTTCAACTTAAGTGAAGTGACAATTTAAAGAGAATTATTTCATAGGGGATATAGCTTCTTAAATCTTCTTTGTGCTTTCAAGACAAACTTTTCTAAATTTAAAAAATTACTGCTTCAGTAAATAATTTGTATGGTGTATTGAAGAGTGTAATACCTCTTCTCCCTTTGCTTCGACTTAAAAATAAATGTTATTGTGCCGGTTGTTCTCTAATTCCCTTTGAATAGATAAAAATATAGCTAATTTCAATACCTGCCACCTGTGTAGATTTTCTTTGGTCTCCTTACCTATATCTCCTTTGTACCTAATGGAATTCCAGTTCCTCTCTGAGATCATCGCTAATAGTTAATCTATATAGTTTAGGCCCTATTTCTAGTGAATATCTGGTGGTGATTAGCTGCTATTCTTGTCTCTGTCTGGTTCTCTGTACTTGGTTTTAATTAAGAATCTGAAAAAAGGTTTATTAGTATATAACACTAACTGTACAATGTCCACTTTTTCTACTGCCCAGCTCTTACCACATCTTGACTATACTTCTCTGAAATCAAACCCCTCTATTTTCTGAGCAGAGTTTGAAAGATCTCCTTTGTTTTAGATTGGAAATGAATGTGCTCTAAATTGGGTGTTGTCTGGTTCAGCCCCCTTCACTGAGAACTTCAATCCCCATATACAGAAAGAAACCTTGGGGAAAGGTGATGTCAGGGGAGAAGAGGATTCTGGATGTTTTAGAAATACATGTACATATTAATAGTAGGGGAGTGGCTGCTGATTTTTCTCTGGGATGTATACTGTAACTCTCTGACTTAAGTATATAGTATGAAGTGTAACACCTTTACTGAGCTGCAGCAAATCGGGGCTATTTGTATCAAATTGCTGAATTTCTCAATTCAGAATCTCGCAAGAGATCTAACATTAGTTTCAAGTGTTGTACTGCATGTGGTTGCAACAGGGAGTGTTTAATCTTCTGTTTTACTCTAGAAGCTGTAAAACAAGTTTTAAACATTTTCCCCCACCGCTACAAACATAATCATCTCATGTTAAAAGCAGTCTACTAGCAACCCAAAGCTGTCAACTGCATTTGGTAATTTAAACCTTTACTCTTCCGTGGCTACTCTTTGCCTACTACAAAAGGCTCTGGGAGAGAAGTTGCATGTCTAAAATCAGCTTCCTTTATTCCCTCCTGGGTTGGGAGATAGCCATGAATGGATTTGAAGTAGAGTAGAAACACTTTGGCAGCTAAGTGGAGGCCAGATTTGAGGCATATGGAGGAAGATTAGAAAAGGAAAGACCAGTCAGTAGGGTTTTGTAATATGTCAAGCAAAAGGTAATGAGGGCTTGGAGTACTTCAGTGGGAGTACTGATGGAGAAGAAAGAAAAATTTGAAGAATTTCAAGCAAGCAAAATTGGCAGGGCTTGATGATATATTGGAAAAGGAATGTTAAGGGAAAAGGATTACTCTAAGGTTTCTGCTTTGGGTAATTGAGTTATTCATTGAGTCACTAACTGAATTAAGAAATGTAGAAGGATTTAGTAGGATTAGATTTGGAAGCTAGGAATGTGCGGAAAATTATGAGTTTTAGTTTGTGCATACTGAGTTTTGAGTGTTCATGAAACATCCAGTTGTTTACATTCAACAGTATATAAACCTGATGTTGAGGGAGAGCTGAGTGGTGGAGATATAGGTTTGGGATTTCTCAATTTATAGATTATTAAAGCAGATTTCCCAGGGAGCGAGAAGAAGAGTGAGAACGGTAGTCATTTAAAGATAGAAGCCTAGGGACACCTTTGAGTGAAGAGCATGTAGGGGCCAAGGGAAAACTTCCCCTTTCCCCTGTGAAGATTCACTAAAAATCACTGATAAAATGCAGATTAATAACGGAAAAAGCATACAAGTATTTTGTATTTAAAAGCATGCAAGTATTAATAGGATAAAAAGCATACAAGTTTTACATAACACAAGAGCCTTCAGAATGAAGACCCACAGATACAGGGGAAGTTCTCCATTTAAAATATATATATTTAACAAAATATGAACAGCCATGTAGAAATAGGATTGGACAAAAAAGGTATAAACTAGTACTAATAGACTGAGTGGGGAAACCTAGCAAGGCCTGTCTTTCTAGATTCTTCTTGGCCTCGCTGTGCTACATTCCTTCCTTCTGGGTGTGGGACAGTACCCTCTCTGGTTAGGGGTCTTATGACTTATAGTCAAGGCAGGTCAGATCATTTCTTCATGGCCAGTTTTTCCATAGAAAGGGAGGAAGAATGTTAGAAAAATATTTTTAGGTTTCATGACTGGCTTTGGGGAGATGGGGCTCTGGTTTCTATGACCTGCCTTGGAGAAGAGAGATTCTAGTTTCTGTGGCTAGCCTCCAGGGAGAATGAGGGGCCAGGTGAAAGTCAGAAAAAGCTTTTGCTTCTGAGACCGCTTCTGAAGGACTTCATTTTGGGATGTTGTTTTTTGGGACCCTACAATAGAACAAAGAATGAAGTGGGAGACCAAGAAGGAAGCTAGTGAGGTGGGAGATGGTGGAGTTTCAAATGGCATCCACAGGTTCAAACATAGTAAAGAGGCAAAGTGCAATAAGGATTGAAATACTTCTGTTGGATTTGACCAATTCAAGTTTATTTTGGTGAATGTGACTAGATCCAATGGATGTTAGTATTAGCTGGGAACTTTAAGATAATGTAGCCTTAACCCTTATTTTTAAAGATCAGAACATTTTAGATATAAGAACTTTGATAATTTTTATCTAGGTTATAACTAAAAATATTCCTTGCACAACATAGGTGTTCAATAAATGATGGTTGAATGAGTGATTGAACTCTTTATTGGCAGAGCCAGAACTAGAAATCATACATCCAGATTCATGTTGTAGAGAAAGCTTTTTCTCTACTGTTTTAGGTTTGAATGGTTGGGAGCCTGAGAAATAACTGACAATAGACATGTATCAGGAGAAAATACAAGGTTTATTTACATGTGCACACCATAGGTAAGGTGGAAGTACTTAGTAATGAGTAACTTACTGAATAGTAGAGGTAAGGGTTTATATGCCAACTTCACAACAAAAAAGGGAGTGTGTTTAGGGCTTCCATGGGAAAGTATGGAACGTTCTATTGGACTTCCAGTAATGTGGGAGCCAGTGGCACCTGTATTTTCAGGAAGGGGATGAATACAGCTGTAGTTCCTGGAGTATCTGCCTAATGCTTCTTTCTGTTGCTGCTGATTGCTCAGATGTTTTCAGCTTAATTTTAATACCTCTTAGTGGCCCGTCATGCTACCAAAAATAGAGTGGGCTTCTTCAAGGAGATGGGCACGCCGGGTTATCGGGGTGAATGCATCAATCTGCTCATCTGCCAACTGAACTAGACCTAGGTGCCAAACTGTAGTAAATTTTTATCAATGAAGTGGAAGCATGTGTTTTTGTTTTTTTGGGGGGGAATTTTTATTGAGTATCTTCAGGGAAGATTATTTCCTGCGTTATTTTCAAAAACTGGAAAGGAAGGGTCAAAAAAAAAGACAGTACCTGGCCGGGCGTGATGGCTCATGCCTGTAATCCCACCACTTTGGTAGGCTGAGACGGGCAGATCACCTGAGGTCGGGAGTCCGAGACCAGCCTGACCAACATGGAGAAACCCTGTCTCTACGAAAAATACAAAAATTAGCCAGGCATGGTGACACATGCCTGTAATCCCAACTACTCGGGAGGCTGAGGCAGGAGAATCGCTTGAACCTGGAAGGCGGAGGTTGTGGTGAGCCAAGATTGTGCCATTGCACTCCAGCCTGGGCAACAAGAGCAAAACTCCATCTCAAAAAAAGAAAATAAAATACAGTAGCTTATGTTCATGGCAAGCACCTCTCCTCATAGTCTAGTTCCAAGGAAAAAATTCCAGCGTTTCCTCAAGGCTACAGAAACCAAAACAGCATGGTACTGATAGGAAAACAGATATGTAGACCAATGGAACAGAACAGAGGCCTCAGAAATAATACATCTACAGCCATCTGATCTTTGACAAACCTCACAAAAACAAGCAATTGGGAGAGGATTCCCTATTTAATAAATGGTGCTGGGAAAACTGGCTAGCCATATGTAGAAAGCTGAAACTGGATCCCTTCATTACCCCTTGTACAAAAATTAACTCAAGATGGATTAAAGACTTAAATGTAAGACCTAAAACCATAAAAACCCTAGAAGAAAACCTAGGCAATACCATTCAGGACATAGGCGTGGACAGAGACTTCATGACTAAAACACCAAAAGCAATGGCAACAAAAGAAAAAACTGACAAATGGGATCTAATTAAGCTAAAGAGCTTCTGCACAGCAAAAGAAACTATCATCAGAGTAAACAGGCAACCTACAGAATGGGAGAAAATTTTTGCAATCTACCTATCTGACAAAGGTCTAATATCCAGAATCTACAAAAAACTTAAACAAATTTACAAGAAAAAAACAACCCCATCAAAAAATGGGCAAAGGATATGAAAAGATGCTTCTCAAAAGAAGACATTTATGCAGCCAACAAACATGAAAAAATGCTCATCATCACTGGTTATCAGAGAAATGCAAATCAAAACCACAATGAGATACCACCTCCAGCCAGTTAGAAGGGCGATCATTAAAAAGTCAGGAAACAACAGATGCTGGAGAGGATGTGGAGAAATAGAAACACTTTTACACTGTTGGTAGGAATATAAATTAGTTCAGCCATTGTGGAAGACAATGTGGTGATTCCTCAAGGATCTAGAACTAGAAATACCATTTGACCCAGCAATCCCATTACTGGGTATACACCCAAAGGATTATAAATCGTTCTACTGTAAGGACACATGCACACATATGTTTATTGCAGCACTGTTCACAATAGCAAAGTCTTGGAACCAACACAGATGTCTATCAATGATAGACTGGATAAGGAAAATGTGGCATATATACACCATGGAATACTATGCAGCCACAAAAAAGATGAGTTCATGTCCTTTGCAGGGACATGGATGAAACTGGAAAACATCATTCTCAGCAAAGTAACACAAGAAGAGGAAACCAAACAATGCATGTTCTCACGCATAAGTGGGAGCTGAACAATGAGAACACATGGACACAGGGAGGGGAACATCACACACCAAGGCCTGCCAGGGGTTGGGGGCCTGGGGGAGAGATAGCATTAGGAGAAATACCTAATGTGAATGATGAGTTGATGGGTGTAGCAAACAAACATGGCACGTGTATACCTATGTAACAAACCTGCACGTTGTGCACATGTACCCCAGAACTTAAAGTATAATAAAAAAAAGTTTAACTTTGTTATGAAATCATTTTATAAATATTATATAATATACATTACATGTTATATATTTGATATATTTTATATATTAGTATATTGCATATGTATATAGATATAGCCGTGTATATACATACATACTCAAATATATATGACACAGACTAGGAAATGAAATAGGTCATGGATCAAGGAATCACCAGTTTTTAAAATCATTTTATTCACATAGATATAGATGAGAAAAGTGCATACATTATACTATGACTTTTCACAAGTTGAACATACTATGGAGAAGCATTTTACCTTTGACTGAAAACATTTAATAGAGAAATGTAAAATATTAAGAGATTTCAGTATATATTGAATAAAAAGTTTTAAAAGCAAAAATTACTTTCTAATACTTAAAATATGTTTTCCAGGTGTCTTTGATGTTATTTTCAACGAAAGAAATATATGCATTTTCCAAAGTCATGAGATAAGGCATCTTTCTCTTGCTCTTGACAATGGCATTGTCACTGGAATGGTGTGTAATAAATTTTCTTTTTGCCATATATCAATAGTATTATGTTTGTATATATTTTTGTATAATATACATTTATAAGATTACCATTTCCTTTTGGCTTGTACTAGTGCTTTTTTCATTCTGTTTTGTTTCATTAGTTGTTGAGATTGTGATGCATAAATGGTTCTAAATTTCAGCAATTGGAATTTAGACAAGAAAAAGTAGACCAATTTTCTAATAACATTCAAAATTTTAATGAGCTTTCAAAAGGAGACTGACTTCTCAATGGCCGTTTTGGGGACCATATTGTTGGGGAAAAAACAATAATTTTATATAATTATACCTTGTATTGCTTAGTTTAGATTTGAAAAGTAGCATTTAATATAATGCATACATTTTATTTATTTTTTTAAATAATATAATATAGAATAACTTTAATGTACTGTCTTAAGTGCTTAATATGTATTACAATATTTCATTCTTCAATCTACTAGATGAGACAATCCATTATTATTTGTATTTAACGGAAGAGGAACATGAAAAATAGAAGGATTAAGTGAGTGCACAGAGTCACAAGCTAGTAAGTGTGAAAGCAGGAATTTAGTGTAGGCAATCTGACACTAACACTCATGCTACAGCTTCCTCATATAACGCTATACAATAATTGTTTTTTTTTTTTTGGAGACAAGATCTTGCTCTGTTAACCAGGCTGGAGGGCAGTTGGCATGATCAGAACTCACTGCCGTCTCGAATTCCTGGGCTGAAGCATTCTTCCTGCCTCAACCTCCCCAAATACTGGCATTACAGGCTGATTTCAACTCATGGGATGTTGTTTAACTTAAGGGAAAAGAATGCTTATAGAAAAAAACCCACCTTGTGTAATTTATATGCCTGAAATTCTGACTAGTGATCAATCAGTCAGACTTTTCCATGAAGTCTTTTCTTCTCTGCTCTGGACTTGCTAAGGTACCTACACTATAGTTCACAGCACATTCTGATCAGCATGGAACCTGGTCATAGTAAATGCTTAAGAAATACGAATGTGGATATGGAACCTACTCCACTGAATTAAGAGTTGAAGAAATATCTCATTACTGTATTTTTCTAAAATCAAATTAAGGCTACCTTAAAGCCCTTATTCTACTAGGTTGCACTAGGTTGGTGGGATATTTCATTTTAGTTACTATGGGACTCACCTTGTTTCACAGAAGATTTCACCTGGTATGGTGGGCCTCAGAATATCTGGTGACAGCTGTCATAGCTTTGAACCACACTGGTTACTGAGATGTACTTATCCAGTGTCAGATGGTTTCTTGCAGATCAATAGCTCTGCTGCCTCCCTGCCATGCTTGGGCAATGGAACTTTGCTGAGGTTGATAGATTTAGTGTTTCGGATCTAACCATTTAAGAAGCACCAATGACTTTTCTTCTTCAGGCCCTACTGCCTCCCTGGGGAACTAGAGGGAGATGGGGAGGGACCTAAAACACTGTCTTGAACAATAATCATGTCTCAGTGTTGAATAACCTTCTCAATTTGTTTTGTTTTTGAAAGGAAAATTTAGGAATGAGATAAAATTTCTATCAATTTCAGTTTTTAGTCCCAAATGCTCCTAAATTGGGAGGACACAAATGAGAAAATGAAAAAAAAAAAAGATAAGATACGTATTAGCATGTTATTAAATTATCCTGCCAATGAAGTTATTGTTCCAACATTTCCAACATTCTTCCATGGATTCTGAGAAATCAAGAGAAGGAAGTCCTTGGAGCAAGTCATTGGAAATAACTCTGGGGAATAAAATCTATTGAATTTCAAAATCATGAGATTTTATAAATAGTACAAAGTTTCCATGAAATGAAGTAGACACCTGTATATGTATATAATGTGATTACATTAAAAAAGTTTTTCTCTTGCTAATTTAGAGGGTTTTTTGTTTTTCCTTTTAGGTTAGTGGTGAAGCCACTACTGAGCTGCGGGTGCTTTATCAGCCTAATCGCTGTGCACTTCTTGAGTCGGCACTGGTTCCTGGTCACACAGTTGTTTTTGATCGTCATGGCAAAATAGCTGATGCATCACCAGCAGGCTATGCAAACCTTTCAAAAGAATTTGTGATTTTTGTCAAGGTAAAATGGGGAAAGTTATTAAAGTTTATATTGCTAAATCCCAACTTTCTTTTGCTCTATTGAGGAAAAATCTTAAATTGAGTCATAATGCAGTAATCAAATCACTTCCCACTAGGTGGCATTGGTGCCTATTTCCATTCTGTTTGCCAGACTTTGAAAGGCAATAGGGATGACAGCTTTAGTAGCAATGACACTCCGAGGGGATTAATATCCTCTAATTGAAGTTGGAGATTAAACTATGAATGTGGGAATTCTTAATAAAAAGTTAAAGAACCTTGCATTTGGAAGTCAAACAAATGTGTATATTGAACTTTTCTAACAATTAGAATTTATACCCTTTGAGTGTTGCATACATTTGATGCTTTCATAATACTTATTTTTTTCTTTATGTGTTTGTGAATCTATCTTAAAATGATATATAAATATAATAGCATTTATGAGGTTTCTTATTTTGTTCCAGCATTTACTGAGAATTTCACCACACCATGAGACTAAATAAACATCAAAAAACACTAACAGATACTATCTGTATTTTAAAGGCAAAGGAAAAGATTTTCAGTGAAAATAATTATCTTAACTAGTATAGCATAGTTATTAAATCAGTATTCGGCTAAAGTCCACTTAGATTTAAAACCTCAAAGATTTTGTAGGTTCATTTCTAGACCATTGCAATAATGCGAATTTCTCAATAAAGCTAGTCACACAAATTCCTGAGTTTTCCATTGCCTATAAAAGTTATATTTACTACACTGTAGTCTATTAAGTGTACAACAGCGTTATGTCTAAAAAATGTACATACCTTAATTTTAAAATATTTTAGTGCCAAAAAATGCTAACGATCATCTGAGCTTTCAGCAAGTTGTAATCTTTTTGCTATTGTGGGGGTCTTGCCTCGATGTTGACAGCTGCTCATGAATCAGGGTGGTGGTTGCTGCAGGTTGGGGTGGCTGTGGCAGTTTCTTAAAACAAGACAACAATGAAGTTTGCCACACTGATTGACTCATTCTTTCAAGAAAGATTTCTCTATAGCGTGCAATGTTGTTTGATAGCATTTTATCCATAGTAGAACTTTTCAAAGTTGGTATCGATTCTCTCAAACTGCTGCTGCTTTATCAACTGAGTTTATTAATAGTCTGAATTATTTGTTGTCATTTTAACAATGTTCACAGTGTCTTCATCAGGAGTTTATTCTGTCTCAACAAATTACATTCTTTGCTCATCCATAAGAAGTAACCCTTCATCTGTTCAAGTTTTATCATGAGATTGCAGCAATTCAGTCACAACTTCAAACTCCACTTCTCATTCTAGTTCCCTTGCTATTTCTACGACATCTGCAGTTATTTCCTTCTCCGAAGTCTTGAACCACTCAAAATCATTCACGAGGTTTCAGATCAAATTCTTTCAAACTCCTGTTAATGTTGGTATTTTGACCTCCTATCCCCATGAATTGTAATTGTTCTTAATGGCATCTAGAATGGTGAATCTTTTCTAAAAGGTATTCAATGTACTTTGCCCAGAGCCATCAGTGAAATCACTCTGTATGGCAGCTATAGTATTAGGAAATGTATTTCTTAAATAATAAGGCTTGAAAGTTGAAATTACTTCTTGATTCATGGGCTACAGAATGGATATTGTGTTAGCAGGCATGAAAATAACATTAATCTCCTTGTACATGTCCATCAGAGCTCTTGGGTGACCAGGTACATTGTCAATGAATAGTTACATTTTGAATTGTTTTTTTCTGAGCAGTAGGTCTCAACAGTGGGCTGAAAATACTCAGTAAACAATGCTATAAATAGATATGTTGTCCTTCAGGCTTTATTTTTCCATTTCTAGAGCACAGGTAGAGTAGATTTAGTACAATTCCGAAGGGCCCTAGGGTTTTTGGAATGATAAATGAGCACTGGCTTCAACTGAAAGTCACCAAATGCATTAGCCCTTAACAAGAGAGTCAACTTATCTTTTGAAGCTTTGAAGCCAGGCAATGAATTCTCCTCTCTAGCTTTGAAAGTCATACATGGCATCTTCTAATAGAAGGTTGTTTTATTTTCACTGAAAATCTGTTGATAATCTCATCAACTATCTTAACTAGATCTTCTGGGTAACTTGCTACAGCTTCTCCATCAGTACTTGCCACCTTGTACTGTTATATTGTGAAAATGGCTTCTTTCCTTAAACTTCATCAACCTCTGCTAGCTTCAGCCTTTTCTCCTGCAGCTTCCTAACCTCTCTCAGCCTTTGTAAAACTGAAGAGAGTTAGGTCCTTGCTCTTGGGGTTTGGCTTTGGCTAAGGGTATATTGTGGTTGGTTTTGGTCTTATTTCGAGGCCACTAAAACTTCCTCCATATCAGCAATAAGACTGTTTAGGTTTCTTATTATTCATGTATTCACTGGAGTGGCATTTCTGATCTGCTTCAAGAACTTTTCCTTTGCATTCACAACGTGGCTACCTTACACAAGAGGCCTAGCTTTAGATCTATCTCAGCTTTTGACAGATCTTCCTCGCTAAGCTCAATCATTTCTAGCTTTTGATTTAAAGCAGGAGATATGTGACTCTTCCTTTCACTTAAACACTTATAGGTCATTATAGGGTTATTGATTAGCCTAATTTCAATACTGTTGTGTCTGGGGGAATAGCGAGGCAAGGGAGAGAGATAGCGGAATGGCTGGTTAGTGGAGCCATTCAAAACACACACAGCATTTGTCGATTAAGTTCACTGTCTTATATGGGCATGGTTTATGCCCCCCAACATAATTACAATGGTTAACGTCAAAGATCACTGATCACTATAACAGATATAATAATAATGAAAAGCTTGAAATATTGTGATAATTACCAAAATGTGGCACAGAGACATGAAGTGAACACATGCTGTTGGAAAAATAGCGCTGATAGACTTGCCTGATGTAGGGTTCTCACAAACCTTCAGTTTCTTAAAAAAAAAAAAAAAGTATCTGTGAAGCGAATAAAGTGAAGCACAATTAAGTGAAGTGCAAGTAAAGAAGGTATGGCTGTACTTACTCTATAATAAACACTTTCTCACATTACTATTTCTCCCAAAACAACATAATTTTAACTCAGACATCTCATGTTATTTAGCTTAAGGTTAAACTTAAAGTTAATGGTTTCATAATACTCAAATGTAAGTATTACATGTATACACACACACGTATATGTCTTTTTGTTGTTGCACATTTAATCTCTCTCTTTTCCCACTTCTGCATATGATACTATAATGTATATTTTGACATATGCCTTTGACCACACCATTTATTATTTTCTTAGCCTAGAAAATTAAAAATTGAACTTAAGGGTTAGAATGTGAAACTTTCAAGGCTCTGGGAACATACTGCCAAATTTATTTCTTCAGATGTCCCAATTTTTACTCCTGTGAAAGTTAAGCCAACTATAAAGTTAGGGTAATACTATCCTCACTTTTGACATCAACCACAGAGTTTGGGGGACACTGAGACCACTATCAAGGCTTGATAATTTACCAGGAGAACTCACAGAACCCATTGAAAATTGTTATACTCAAAGTTACAGTGTATTATAGAGAAAGGATACAGATTAAAATTGGCTAAGCAAAGAGACACATAAGGCAGAGTCTAGGAAAAGCACCAAATATGGAAGGTGCACGGTTCTCTCCCCATGGAGTCAAGACAGAGGTACTTTCTCAGCACTGGTGTGTGACAGTATGCACGGAGTATTGCCAACCAAGGAAGCTTTCCGAGCCTTGGTATTCAGAGTCTTTAATGGGCTTCCATCCTGTAGGGAGTCCATGTGGCTGGTCTCAGTCTCCAGCCTCTGAGGAGGTCACTTGACACTTTCTGACTCAAAGCCCCCTAACCTAAGTCACATTATTAATATCTGGCTGGCCCAAGGTCTGCAGGCAAACAACGACACTCCTATCAGGCATGACACTCCAAGGGTAAATAGATTACCACTCAGAAGCTGAGGCGAAGGTCAGACTTCTCTGGGTAAAGTTAAATTCTTAGTTCCCAACTACTTTCAGCAGTGTAGAAAAACATCCATCTCACTGCCCTCAGTGTCACTGAGTATGGCCCTTAAGGAGAAGAGCTTTGACAATTTTCTAGAGGAATAAACATCCAATTTTAGCTTATTTTTTTTTTGTATTACTAGTGTGGATTACCTTTCCTTATGTTTATTCACCATTTGTATTTTTCTTTTGTGATTTGAGTATTTATCTATTATCAGTTCTTTACTGTGTTAGTGTTTTTCTAATTAACTTTCAAGAGTCTTTTATATATTCCTCTTAAGTTAATGATTACATATGATTTTCTTAAATATATCTTATTTGTATTTGATATCTTTTTACATTCATTCCTATATGCATACATTTAAATATCCATAGAGGGTATTCCGTAATTCAGTTACTCTTATAGCATACTTTTTATTGTGCTTTATTTTAACATTACCATTATTTGTTTAAGGTGATAGTAAATTCCTTAAGAGAAATATTTGTGTTTTGTATCTTTAAAAAATCTCCGTAGCATCTGATGCTGGCCTTTATACTGTCAACAAATGATAACTGAAGTAAATCAACCTCCTTTAGTTTTGTTTACCTTTTCATAGCAGTTAAATTATTTACTTCTTTTGCTCATTTTCAGCCACCAAGCTTCCTGGTCACTGGTCAATTCTAAAGAGAATCGCCCCTATAGCTGTCTCCCTCTAGCAAACACGAGCCTGTTATTGACTGCCTTTCTGTTCTGTTTGTTGCTCTGAAGGGGGTGTTCCTCAACAGTGCTGTGGTTCTACTTGCTACAAGCCTGTGTCAGGCCCTATGTCTACAGCCTGATGGAAGCTGCACTGGAGTGGGAAGCCAGTCTGAAAAATCCTACTGGAAAGTGCATAAAATCAGCTCTGGGATTTGCATGTTTGAAAGTGTGAAAAATGCACAAATGTATCTAAGAATCAAGGATGGCCGATGCGATGGAATGGTAAGCATCTGCTCTTGTTTCTCTCAGCAAATGTTTAAGACATTTGCCAGTTGTAGACATGAGAATAGCACTTTCTGAGTGGGTTTTGGAAATTGAATGTTACATGTGGTGGTCTCCCTTGACTGGTATTTTTAATAAGTGAGGAGAGCAGCCACATGCCTGGTATGATAAGAGAGGAATCCTGACCCTCTAGACAGGGCTTCTGAAATGTAATGTATATACAGATCACGTGGGAATTGTGTTAGGAAGTAGATTCTGATTCAGGAAGGCTGGCGTGGGACCTGAGTGTTTACATTTCTAACAAGCTCTCAGCTGTGGCTACTGAAGCTGGTCCACGAATGATGCTTTGAGAACCAAGGTTCTAGAAAGGCCAGCTCAACAGTGTTTCCTTACTGCTCCTTTTGGTGCCTGAATTTCCACCACTGGAAACCCTGTACTTGACTAAGGAAGCTATTTTAAATTCTAAATATTAGGGGTTTTTCTTTTTGTATTTTTATTTTTAGAGACAGAGTCTCACTCTGTCACACAGGCTGGAGTGTAGTCATGCAATCTTGGCTCACAGCAGCTCAGGTGATCCTCCTGCTTCAGCCTCCTGAGTAGCTGGGACTACAGGCACTTGCCACCATGCCTTGCTAATTTTTGTACTTTTTGTAGTGAGAGGGTCTCGCCATGTTGCCCAGGCTGGTCTCCAACGCCTAGGCTCAAGAGATCCACTGCCTTGGCCTCCCAAAGTGCTGGAATTATAGGCCTAAGACATTGTGCCCAGACAAGGGTTTTTCTTTAACACCTTGAGCCTTAGGAGGGGATGTGGAAGACAACTAACGTAACAGCTTATATATATTCATAATTCTTCTGTGGGGTGAGGAACAAGTAAGAGTGCACATTTAACCTTCCTGTTAATGCTCTCTATCTATTATTGTTTAAAATAGTTTAGTTTAAATTTGGTCTTCTGGATAAATTCTGAGGTCCCCCGTCTCTCTTTTTACCAGTCATGATGTCTAGCCATAAGGGAGAACTTGCATGTGTTTGTTGGGGTATGAGGAGGGAGGACTTCAACCTTTCATGGTTCCCAGGGTCCCTGTCTGTGCTGCAGACTGGTGAGTTTGTGTCAGGTGAGCTGCACTGATGCTTACGATGCAAAGGCGAAGCACATGCACATATACACGTGTAGTTAATATCCCTGATCTACTCACAAGTGCATAATGAGGTAGGTTTTATCACCATTTCACAGAAGATGAAGCCAAGCTTAAGAGACAAACTGTCACGCTTGTAGTCTTTACACTGGTAAGTGGACTAATTGAGATAAAAATGGGTAATATTGTTACTGTGACTAGACTAGTTAGGAGTACGATTTCATCTAATGCTCAGTCACCCCCTAGGATGGGGCGTCCTAGGAGGAACATCAGTAAGTAGGTTTCCTATCCTCAACATTCACAAGGTATACAAGCCTTTCCCTTCTGGGGCTCGTAGGAGTGTTCAGAACCATGAAGTAATGTGTTACTATATAATACATGCTTTAGTGTTTGTGTTTGAGTTTCTGGAGGCACAGGTAAGTGTCACTCCAAAGTTGAAAATGGGTCAGCTTTGAAATGTGTATCTTCCCTGGGTAGCAACCAAAGGGACCTCTCAGTGGTTGCTCACTTTCTATTTAGCTGCCTCATACTCTAGCCTAATGGTGATTTCTTGGTTCTTCACTTTCAGCATGTGTGCCTCTCTCTGACTCTTCCATTTTTTTTTCTCAGTGTACTGGTTATTTTGTTCTTCCCATTGAGTGAACTTCCTCTGTAAGTTTTTAGCAGAACTTTTTTGTCCTACACTTAATATTCATGCTTTTTCTTTTTCTTCCTATTTGTGCTATGGGTGACTCAGCTCTATCTGATGGGGCTGAGGGACTGGAAGAAGTCCTTGGCATTCAATTGAAAGAATCTGGTGATCACAGGAAGTTGGGTGGAGATGTACAGATTAAAACACAGAAGTATTATCCTACCACAAAGAAACTATTGGCATGCTCATTCTTCAGATGCTGAAGCTGAGTGTGAGCCTGGTTAAGTAGCTCACCCAGAGTCCCCAGGTGGCCTTAGAGCTGAGGCTTCATTCAGGTTTGCCCACTTCCTAAGGCCCCGTTATGGAGGACTGAGAATAACAGGATGGAGAAACTGGCTTGCACCCATGAGGAGACCAGAGTCAGGATACATGAGGTAGAGGTGACTCTAAACACAAAACCAAGGTTTTCTTTAGAAATTTCCCAAGAACCAGCCTTGTTGACAGTATGTCAGGTGAGTGAGTGGCTCTGAAATAGGTGGGAGAACACTCTGTGCCGCGCCAGCCTACATTGTGCTGCTTTGCATCAATGTTGGGAGCCCCTTCTGTTTTCCCTTCCTGAAGGGTTTCTCATGATGAAATGCCAGGTTCAGGACTTCCATGTATGCTGGAAGGCAATCATGCTGAGCTGAGCTGAGGCAGGCAATCATGCACTGGAGTTTCAAACCCAAGTATCACTTCTTCTTAGAGATATTTCGCAATTTGAAAAAAAGCCGGAGACATTTGTTCTGTTTGCTTTGGGGAAGAGATAGCCAAAATGGAGAACCCAGTGAAACTGATTGATAAAGGTGAAAGAGCATAAATGAGTTTGTTACACAGAATTTGATATACAGAACATTAAAATAAGAAATATTGGACATAAGGCAGAGATTCCCTAGGCCTTTTGGAGATAAGCACACCATAGCTAGGTTACATGAGGCTTGTCCAGAGGGTTAAGGTCACTCCTCTGAAGCCTCTGAAGGCAACACATGTGTGTAAAGTAGTAGCTAAATGCAAAAGACATTGGTAAGGGGAGCTGTGTAAAGGAGCAAACCAGAAATAATAGGTCCATACATGCTGGGGTGATATTCAAAATGCTGTATTTAACAAGCAGTTTGGTACATTGAAACTCCTAGAGTGCAACCTTCAGGATGAGCAAGGAGCAAGGAGCCTTGAGGGCCCAAGATGTGGATGAGGCATTGGCTGGCCATGCCGTCAGGGCGCCTTGTTTTTGTGCTGGGATCCAGGCCCTGACACCTAACCCTGGCAGTGGGCTGTGACTTCTAGGGGTTCTCCCATTCTAGGGCAACCAGAACATGAGGGAGACACAAAGGGGCTCAGATGATGGCTCTTCATCATCCAATATGAAAATATTGATGCAGGATATTTTCTTGACCCCTTTGCAGGTCTTGCAACAGGGGAGCCTATTTACTTAGCCCACCCTGCTCAACCCCTTATAGGAGGCAGCATGCGAGCAAACAAGTGTGGGCACTGGAGCAAGTGAGTGCAAAAACTGGCCAGCTGCTTTAGCACCAGCAGGAGCAAACTCTTTCAGGCCCCATGGCAGCATCCAGGTGGTAGTGCCTGCAACCCCAAGGTCCCACAAGGGATGTGTTACAATGCTCTGTTAGTTCCACCGTCTGCAGACAGCAGTGTGTTATCAGTTTTGTGGGCCCTTTGTCTCATTGCATAGGGCAGCTAGCTGCCCTCCACCAGTGAGAGCAAAGGGCCAGTGTGACAGCCTTTTTGGGTACCCGCACTTGGTGCATCCTGAGTTTTTGTCCGCTACCCAAGAAGAATGAGGTCACATGGACAAATTGAAGGATGGTGAATGCGGATAATTTTATTGAGCAATGAAAGTGGCTGTCAGCGGAGAGGGGAGCTAGAAAAAAGATGGAAAGGGCAGGTCACTCTACCCTGAAGTTAAGCCAACTCCCTGCCTCATCCAGCCACTGTCTCTGGAGTCAAGTCACCTCTCCCTGATGTCCAGCTGCTTATCCTCTCTACCGACTGAGTCTGGGTCTTTATAGGCACAGGATGGGGAGGTGGGGCAGGTCATAGGTAATTTTGGAAAAGGCAACATTAGACTGGTAAAAAGACATTATTCAGAAAGAACTAATCAGGAGAGAGCCGACACACAAGGATGGAAGTTTTCACTTTGGGCTGTGGGTTTCAGGGTTTTCACCTCGAAGGAGGAGTTTTGCCAGGGGCATTCTCCTGTCTGCCTAGCATTTTAGGAGACCGACTCCTGTCGCTCTCAATATTTCAGTATTTAAAAAATGGGTCTGGCTCTATCAATGTGTATCAGTTCAGCATCAATCCTCAGAATAAGGTGAGGTGAGTGTAATCTTTGAGGATTACAGAGGAAATACTGTTACTATGTTTTTTTATTAATAGACATTTGTAAAAATCTTTAGCTTAAGGTTAAGGTTTTGAAGGTCTTCCTGGCCTATATCATACTATACATCAGTAACTTTCGCCCTTCTGCTTCCTAAACTCAGAGGCTCAGAGGCTCAAACATTCTCTAGAGGTTTCTAGCTTCCTGTTATTTCTGTGAAAAATTCCAATCCTGTTCTTGGGAAAGTTATTGCATTAGAAAGTTATTGCTAAAAGATTTGAAATTTTACACAGGCTATCTATAAAGCCAGAAGCTCTTGAATACTCTGTAAATCATAGGAAAGTGTGGCACTGCTTTGGCCAGTGGTGAATTCCCTGATACTATAACCAGATCCGCAAGACAAAGGGAGGAGGCTGACTGTATTTTTAGTGTCTACTGCATTCCAAGGCTGAGCGAGCTCTCTTAGGTTTGTAGTAATGCCCCTTAACCCTAAGCTCACACAGCAAACAAACAGGAAAGCAAACAGCTACAGCAGGTCTTCACCTAAAACCAACCCATGTAAATGATCTTATGACTTCTTTTGTGTAGTTATTAAAAGATTTGCCAGGGTTGCAGAGTTTCTGTTCTAAATTTAATGCTTGTAAATGCAGGAGACAAAATGTGATTTTTTTTTTTTCACCCATTGCAAGCTTCCCAACTGAGACCCCATAACAAAAAAACAGATTGATAAGAGAAAAGCGTACAAATTCACCTAAATAAGTTCTGTGTAGCTCAGGAGCCTTCAGAAATGATGATCCAAAGACCTAGGGAAAATTTTGTATTTTATAGACACTTAAGTGTGATTGGAGAACCAAAGGGTGTGATCTAGTGGTAACGAACTGTGGGGAACTTAGTAAGGCCTGTCTGTCCAGATTTTTCTTGGAGTCACTGTGAGGTTTTTCTTTTCTCCAGGTATAAAGTAAGACAGCTGTCACATGAAGGTCTTTAGGGGAAACAAGGAGAGGGAAGGTCAGAGAAGTGCCCTTTCCAGGTTTTGGGTGTGGTTCCTGGGAGAAGCAGCAAGAGGAATTCTAGTTTCTGTGGCCTGCACCAGGGGAGAGAGGGGAGAGGGAATTTCAGTTTCTATGGCCCGCTTCTGGAGAAAGTGGGCTGGAGAGGGTCAGGGAGACCTTCCTGCTTCCACAGTTTTCTCATTTCCTTCAGCTTAAAATACTCACTGTGCCAAGCTGCCATATTTAAGGCTAGTGTTTCCTGCATTCCATTATAAGTATCAGGCCTGGTGCAGAGCCATGGTGTCTTAGCTCTTCATTGGGATCTGCCCCTTGAGTGTGGCTTCTCACACATGCTGTCACTGAACATCAGGGTTCTCCTGTGGGTTGCCAGTTGTTTTGTGCATTAACAACATGTTATTAGCAGAGGCCTCAGGGAGCACTCTGAGGCTACCTCCTGATGGTGTCTGCCACTCAGACAACATTGATTTTTAACCTTTACTCTGGTACTTTTATAGAGAAGAGCCTCCACAGAAAACCCCTCATTTATGTTTTATTTCTGCTACTTCCATTGTAGTGTTTTCTTTGACTTAATGACTCATTGATTTCGTTGTCTTACTTTAAAATTCTCCATCTGAAATTTTGGTAGTGAGTCATTTTACTCAAAATGCCTGTGCTTCCTTGTTCTTAAGAAATAGTGTTGATACATAACAATGAAGCATATTATTTTTCACTTTCATTATATCTGACTAGGAATCACTAGACTGGAATGACATTACCCTTGAAAACAGAATGGAAACAGTCCTCTTAATTACCCTAGTTTGTGTATGTTTAGAGGCTATGGTAAGGCATGCTTATAATTTCCAAAGGGATTTAAGATGCATTCAAAGGTAAATGGTAATGCATGGTCATATTGCTATACCTTAAAAACCCAACAGTGCCTCAGTGCTGGTAGCTACTCAAGAAATGCTTTTTTTTTTGTACTAAATTGAATTGAATAAAAACATTAATGGTCCCAACATGTCTGCTGTTGTAAATTTGGAAACATTTTTATAGGCAAATACATTTAAATCAAGTGACATTGATCCTGTAACAAATATTTCTATTTCTGTTACCATGAAGTTTTTATCCTGTATGAGTAAATCACCTTAATAGATTTGATGTAATCGAAATTCAGGTTAGCAACAAACAGCATGCAGTTCACTAGGGACATTTGTAAGGGTGTTAATTTAAAGAAGAAAAATAAACTTCAGAATAATATGGGTGGAACTCACTAAGCATGAGTACAAAGGAAAAAAAGATGTAGGAATTGTAGGAAAAATAAGCTCAAATGTGATCACCGTATCCAAGATACACACACAGACATACCCCACACTGGCAGGATGCTTGTCTATGGGCAAGAGTTTAGTTTGCAGAAACTAAGAAAGATTCTCTCATTGTGGATTTGTCTAATTTTTTCCTCTTCATTCAAAATACATTCTATGCATGCAAATAATTTAAAAATGAAAGGTAATTCATATTTATAAGAAGTTGAAATATAAAAAACACATGAAAGCATATAGATGGAGTTAGGTTTACATGGTGCTATACCAGTGGGTTGAAAAGTATAAAATTCAGTGAAAGTCTTAGTTTTATGTAAAAATTGTAAATCATGTTTTACCTAATCAAAAAATTTTAAAAACCTGATGTGAATAAAATTGTGTTTACTTCCATAGCTACATGCAAAATAAGTCATTTGAATTTTCTAAAAAATGGTCTTACATTTCACTATTACTGAAACTGCCTTTGCAAAAATTATGTTAATGGGAAAAATCTGACACAGGAAAATTATGGCAGTGAAAGAAATTTGATCTAACAGACTCTATCTTGCTTCTAACCTGCAAGCTGTCCTCCTCTGTGTCCTGGGTTCAGGTGATTCTCTGCCTCAGCTTCCCAAGTAGCTGGGATTACAGATGTCCACCACCACGCCCAGCTAATTTTTGTATTTTTAGTAGAGATGGGGATTCACCACGTTGGCCAGGGTGGTCTCAAACTGCTGAACTCAGGTGATCCACCCGCCTTGGCCTTCCAAAGTGCTGGGATTACACGTGTGAGCCACTACACCCAGCCTGTAGTTTAACTTAGAAACAAAGATAATAACAGTGCCTCTCTGTAACAAACTCCTTCCTTCTTTAGGCACCAGACAGACTTGGTAAAACTAACAAATTAGCCACAAGATAAAAAATTATGGCTCAGGAGTCATGTAGCCAGACTCCTGACCTTTCCAGTTGCTCCTATGGATAACATCACTATTGTGAAATCTAAGATTGGAGTTTGGGGTGTTTTTTAGACCCTGCATTCTGATGGACCAGCTGGTGCCACCCAGACTAGTAAACTGGTTCAACTAGTTATATGCACCCACCCAGGAACTGAAGACAGCAAGAAGACAGCTTCAACTCCCTATGATTTCATTCCTGACCCAACTAGTCAGCATTCCCCACTCTCTAGCCTCGTGCCTGCCAAACTGTCTTGAAAAACCCTGGCCTCCAAATTTTGGGGGAGGTTAATCTGAGTAATAATAAAACTCCAGTCTCCCATTTAGCCTGCTCTGCATGTGTTGAACGCATTCTCTGTTGCAATTCCTCCATCTTCATAAACTAGCTCTATCTGGGCAGCTGGCAAGATGAACTTGTCAGTGGTTACATTGTTGTAGATCACAGTCTATGTATTTAATCTTTACAGCAGATACAGAGATTTGAAGAAAATACAGTGGGCCTTAACGACAGCAACAAAGATTGCTCTTATTAGGGGAAAATAGGCTTTAAGAAAGGAATAAATTGTTGAGTGATTCATCTTGGAAAAGAGGAGGCATAATAATACTCCAGTGTATAGAATGTATACTACTAGGATGCGGGCACCACAGTGGGGAGAGTTTTGTTTGCTTTGTTTATTTAAATATCCCAAACTGTACAGCAAGAACTGATATTTGATACGTGCTTAACAAATATTAAGTATGAGAAGTTAAAATATCACTTGAGTGATGGTAACTAGGAGTTGTTCTACTGCAAAGGAGCCAAATAGAGGGAAACGGGCATTAGATGTTATGGTAGCTTGCAGTGGTGTGAGCATGCATCAGATATTCTAACCTGGCTTTGTCTAGCTGCTGTTTGCTGCAGATGTGTAGGAAGGCACACCTTTTGCATTCAGAACTCACGTTTTGTTTCCTATCTACATCTCTTTAATCAGTTTGTATTTGGGTTAGGGATGAAGCAGAGATTTTTAAATGAAAGCAGGAAAAAGGAAACAAAGGAAACTAAAGGTTTATTTTGAAATGTAGTTATATTCCATTTTACTTTTATTATTTTCACTAATTATACTTAGTGGAGGTTACAAATACCATTTCTTCAGGTGCCGTTAGAGGGGACAGGACAAATACGCATGCAACACTGATCTGGAGAACAATAGTTAATTGGTAATCCTTTCCAAGTTGTGGTTCAAGTGTTTCTGCGAACGCTCGGGAGAGGCAGGTTGATTTGAGCAGAGTGGGTGAGTAAGAGAAGTTTCCTGGAATGGTGAATTTTAGGGGGAGAGAATAATTCCACTTTTCTTTATCAAAGAGAGGAGAGGACATTACATGAACAAATTATGAGATTAGAAATTAGTAAAAAGAAATTTAGAGTTAACAGATACTGAGTTTCTACTGAAAGGCAGAAACTGCTTGTCACTAGTGCTACAGTAGATATACTAAGACATGCTCCCCGCTCTCAGGAAATTTGTGATTTAAAAGGGGGAAAAGAAGAACATAAATAGACAAATACACCATAGTGTGCCAAGTGCAATACCAGGAGTAAGTACCAAGTTCAGTGTTGGTTTGGAAAAAGATATGTCTGAGAAAGAATTTTCTGTTGTGTGAGTCATGAGCAATTGCTTGAGATCTTTAATGTAAAATGACGTTGATTTTTAATATGTTATCTGTTCTAAGTTTGGGGAGATAGTGGTTTGGGAATAATATTCAAGTTCATAAATCTGGCCTCACTGTAGAAGATGCGCTAGTTTATTGAGAACCAGAAGTTTGGAAGAATAACTATGAGATTACTATAATGAAACACAGTTTGACTGAAAAGCCTATAATTTATCTAAAGTGCACTAGTACTTCTAGTGTGTTCCAGTGTGCTTAGTTCGACTGATGGATTTTTTTTTTTTTCTGTCAGAATATGCTTGTATATCTTGGTTTCTATCTAGTTGAAAGATTAGTCCTTTACAGGCCAATAGTAATGTTTTATTTTTTTAATTATTTATTCTTTTTTTCTCCTTTCCCTCATCCTTGTTTGATATCTTGGCACAAAGACTTAAAAAAAAAAGTCATGGAAAAAGGCCACAGGACATAGACCGTTCTTTAGGTCCACACTAGTCTTTACTGAAGTGTGGCTGATTTAGTTTGTCCCTGAACTTGGGTATACCAATTGTGTTTAATTTCAAATATGACTGATAATCAGAGCATTTTGGGCAACATAGGGCTTGAGGGTCTTGCATAACCTCTGGTCTTAATGGTCCTAACTTAATGGGCAGCTTGTAGCAAATCCAGCTCTCTCCCAGATTTCTAGTCCTCTCAATAATTGAGTCTGCCATGAAGGCATGGGATAACTTCTAGATCCCCTGATGTCTCCATGTGAGCTGCGGAGAAACTAGGAAGCTGCATCAGTGTTACTTTCTCAGACTCCTTCCTTGAACATTTCTAATCCACCTTCTGGATGTTCCCATTGTGCTCTAGTACTATGCTAAACACTGGGATGCTCTAAGTGGAGTGTGTAAGTTTCCTGGGATAACCCCTCAGCTGTTGAGATTCTCTTCCAAAATATATGGATGATTCTAATGCCCCTTATTTCTTTGTTACACCAAGAATCAACTTCAAGTGGAGTTGATGTAAGAAATCCATGTCTCTCTTCTAGCCATTTATCCCAGGCCCCTCCTCTCAGAACTGGATGCACCTCTCTTCTTGTGGGGTAGCAGTTTTCTCTATGTAATATATGGTATCTACCTTTTCAGTGGCTTCATCATTTAAACTCTCAGGTGTCCAGTCCTCCAGGTTCTAGGAATATTAAGTTCAATTTTGGAATTTCTTTTATCAACCATTTTCTCTCTCAATAAAGCTTGCTTTTACAAATAAAAAGCACCTTTTAAAATCTTAATTTACTGCAGATTTGTTAAAACCCTTTCATTTGGAAGCTCAAAGCTGAGCAAAGATTTTTTAGCTCTAGGCTGGATTCTACTTACACCAACACAATGAGTATTGTTGATTTAGTGGGTAAGAGAGCCTTGGAAGAATTAGCAATGAAAATATATTAGTTAAAGAATTCACAAATATTATCTTTACTTGAGTTAGTGATTGTAGAGATCTAGGAATGAGGTGATGGGGCCTACAGTCTGGGAATTAATGACAAAAGTGGAGAGTTTGAGTCAAATTTGATAGATCATGTGAATTACTGAATATTAATGGCTGATTGAATATTGGTGATGAGATAAAAAGACTGTCAGTAAACTATGAATAGAGGGGAACTTTCTCAACTTGATTAAGAATACCTACAAACGGACATGGATGCAGCTGGAAACCATCATTCTCAGCAAACTATCGCAAGAACGGAAAACCAAACACCACATGTTCTCACTCATAGGTGGGAATTGAACAGTGAGATCACTTGGACTCGGGAAGGGGAACATCACACACCGGGGCCTATTATGGGGAGGGGGGGTGGTGGCATTGGGAGTTATACCTGATGTAAATGACGAGTTGATGGGTGCTGACGAGTTGATGGGTACAGCACACCAACATGGCACAAATATACATATGTAACAAACTTGCACGTTGTGTACATGTACCCTAGAACTTAAAGTATAATTAAAAAAAAAAAGAATACCTACAAAAAACTTGCAACTAATATTATACTTAATAGTGAGAAACTGGATGCTTTTTCTTTAAGATCAGGAACAAAGCAAGGACATCTCTCACCACTCCAATATTATATAGAAAGTCTTAGCTAATCAATAAGACAGAAAAAGGAAACAAAATGTATACAGATTGGAAAGGAAGAAATAAAACTGTCTTGGCTCACAGATGATATTAGTTTTTATGTAGGTAATCCCAAAGAATCAACAAAAAAATTTCAGAATCAGTAAGTGTTTATAGTGAGGTTGCAATGTATGAGGCTAATATACAAATTTTAATTGCTTTCCTATATACTAGCAATGAACAATTGGAATTTAAAATTAAAAACATAATGCCAGTCATATTAGTACAAAAATGTATAAATCTAACAAAATATATTCTGGATCTCTATGTGGAAAACTAGAATGCTGATGAAAGAAATCAAAGAAAATTTAAATAAATGGACAGATGTTCCTCGTTTATATACTGGAAGACTCAAGGTTGTTGTCAGTTCTTACCAACTTGATCGATAGATTCAATACAATTCTGGTCAAAATTCCAGCAAGCTATTTTGTGGCTATCTATAAGCTGGTCCTGAGTTTCTATGGAAAGGCAACAGACCCAGAATAGCCAACGTAATACTGAAGAAGAACAAAGTTAGAAGACTGAAACTACCTAAATTTATGATTTACTATAAAGCTACAGAAATCAAGACAGTGTGGTATTGATGAAAGAAAAGGCACAGAGATCAGTGGAGCAGAATGGAGAGCCTAGAAATAGACCCACACAAATACAGTGAAGTGATCTTTGACAAAGGAGCAAAGGTAACTCGATGGAGAAAGGGTAGACTTTTCAACAAATGGTGCTGGAACAATTGGATGTCCATATGCCTACAAATGAATCTAGACCCAGAGCTTAAACATGTCCATGAATGTTTATAGCAGCTTTTTTCATAATCACCCCAAACTGGAAACAACCAAGATGTCCTTCAGTAGGTGAATCTATAAATTTTGGTGCATTTATACAATGGAATATTATTCATCAGTAAAAAGAAATAAGCCATGAAAAGACATTAAGGAAACTTAATTGCATATTACTAAGTGTAAGAAGCCAGTATGATGAGGTTACATATTACCCCATTCTAATTATAGGACATTCTGGAAAATGCAAAGCTATAATAGACACAGTAAAATGATCAGTGTTTGCTAGGGATTTGAGGGAAGTATGGAAAGGATAAATAGATGAAGCATAGAGAATCTTTAGGGCAGTACAATTATTCTGTATGCTATTGTAGTAACGGATACAAGACATTATAGATTTGTTAAAACCCACAGAATTGTATAGCATAAAGAGTAAACCTTAATGTATGCAAATACATCATTTAGGAGGTTTGGGAATCTCAGGAAAGAAAACAGATGGTCTATGATAAGGCCTAAACTTCCTTTGCTGCAAACAAACCGAAGCTGCTCTTCTGCACTTACCTTCTCTATTGTTCAGCATCATTAAGGTGCTTGTTCATTCATACGTCATGCTGCCTGTGGCCCCTCTGCCTTAGTTTATGGTGCCCCTCTACCTGAAATTTCCTATCCCTACCCCCAGCTCATCTTTCCCTACTTATTATCTGTGTACGTGATCTGTCTTCTCTACTCGACCATGAACAATGCAAGGCCAGAATCTTACTGAATTTAGAACAAGAACAGAAGACAGAAATTGCTTACTTTATATTTATAAAAAGAGAGAGAGAGAAAGAGAGAGAGAGACTGCCTTGGTTCTTACTGACAAGAAGCTCACATTTGAGTGGAGACTAGAATATCGTTTGTATTACAAATAAAATAATAGTTACTAGTGGAAATTTTAATCCATGCTTATAAAACTCATTAGTTAGGACTGAAATCCTGTAAGGAAACTTTTAAAACGATGAAAAGTGAAATATTTTCTAATATTAGATTATAAATGGCTTAAAGAAGGGAGAAGTGTTATAATAATCTGAGAGTGTGTAGATTACTGCTAGGCATTCAATTCTTGAATATTTTCCTCTACAGTCTTTGCATCATTTGTGTGCATGCTGTTTATGAAAATTCAATCTGGAAAATGCAGAGTAGCACAGAAAATTAGTTTAAATTTAAATGTAAATTGACCTATGGTAAGAATAGCCCTTTTCCCACCACTTTAGAGTATTTTCTAAAAGAAAAGTTCCACATTTTAATGTTCTACATTCACCCACAGAGGTGAGCAACTCTAAAATGAAATACAGCATACACAACACTCTCCTTAGTTGAAGCTCTTACGCTATTCAGAGCTTTTTGTCCAAAGGCATGTGTCCTTGCCTCAACCCATCATGTGATCTCTGTTTCTGGATCTTGTGAAATAGGATGAAGCACACAGGGCAATTTATGTAAAAAGTCTCTTGATTTATCATAGTGATGTGAAACGAGACAAAATTATATTCTTGTAAAATGACTGGTTTTAAATTCTGTCTTTTACGACTTGCTCATATTTATTGAATCATTTTGTATTGATTGTAGGGTACAGGAGATGTCGACTGTTATTTTAAAATTAAGAAGAACTTGGAGAATGCATCCATAAGCCTGGAATCTACGAAGAGCCCAGGATTGTTTGTTGGACTTCAGTCAGATGGGCAGGCAAAACCAATGATTTATACCAAGGATGAGAATGTTTGCTTCTATCCACAAGTCATCCAATGTATGTTTACTCTGACATACTTTGCTTTTTGGTTTGCTTTATGATGGTTTGTGTACAGTGTCTGAAAATTTCATCACATTTTTACTAGGCAAATCTCTGCTGTTAGGCTTTTTTGTTTGTTGTCATTCCAGAAGCAATGGAAGGAAAACATAATGAAGACGGTTGCCTCAAATTTTCAGATAAATTAATATTAGGTATAGAAGTTTTGCTACATTGAACTTCTTTGTAACTTTGAAAGTTATGTGTGCATTCGTGTGTCTGTGTACATGTGCATGTTTGAATCTTTGTTTTTTAAGGATAGCTTCATATACCCTTAGAGGAATGAGGCTGTTAGAAATATTCTCAGATTCATTGCTATTAATTTTTAATGGTTGCAGTATAAAAAGAGATGGAATAAAGATCAACACAAATGGGATTTGGATTAAAAATAGGATTTGGGAAAAAATCTGAAGATAGGACAGAAATGTGAATATTTTGAAACTGGTTTCTCTCATATCTAAGTTCACGTTCTCTAGCAAATCGAAATGAAGATATGAGGACATTATTTAATCATGTATTTGTGTTCAAACCTTAAAATATGTTTCAACACAAAGGCTAATAAAGTAACTATTGTATTTTTCAATTATCTTGAAGTTTAGTTTGCTATCTAATTTTTGCTTGATGTGAGGTTCCCTGAATTTTGGCTTACTCAATATCTGTGTCATTTTCTTGGTCTGACTTTTGTTTAGCTTCTGTTGGCTTATGAGAGTCCATATTTACTGTATGTGTATATATAATATCCCACAGAAGATAGCTTAGAATAGGAATAAAATGATCCTGATGTAACATGATGGTATATTTGGCCCTGTTCTTCACTCTATCTGCATCAACTCTTTTTCAGCCTTTAGTTGCCTTTTTAAAAATTTTGTAAACTGTTGGGCTAGTATACCTGAGTTTACTGCCATCCATACCACCACTCCCTCCACCCTTCATTTTCCCACAGGCTGGCCCAGAGTGGCATTCTGCCTTGACACAATGCATATGCCATCTGCCTCTGGAGCTCTGAAGGGAAACAGGTGACTTCAAAGCCAGCAGAAGGATACAGGAGTAGAAAAAGAGCAGTGGGAAATAGCTAGCAGGGGTCAGCTGCCATGCTGGAAGAGCACAGGGAGAAAATAGAAATGACCAGGAAGCAGGTAGAGATGAAAAGGTGAAAAAGAAGAGATTGAAACAATAGAAAAAGAAATGAGAAGAAGAAAAGTAATTTGTGGCAAGACATAAGAGAGAGATAATAAAAGGACACATTTGTCAACGTTAGGGTATTAGTACTAAAAGAACCAATAGAAACAAAGCCATTCTTCTTTACAGCCCCTACAATTTAGTTCTGTTACTAAAGCATAGATGGTTTGTTTTCTTCTCTGTTTACTAGAGGCAGCCTCCTGCTTTAACAAGGGCAAGAATGCAAGAGACATTGCTTTAGAAATTTTATTGAAGATTCATGAATCCTAGGAATTCTGAGGAAGGGTTTGAAAGCATCAACATTTCTTCAAAATACAAAATAATACTTTCCAATTTTACAAGAAGAGCATTCCATTGGGATTTCTGAGTGTTAAAAACTCTGTCTTAGGGGATTTTGTGAAGAGTGACAGAATGTTTATGTAAAAGTTTGTAGGGCCAGGCACGGTGGCCCACACCTATAATCCCAGCACTTTGAGAGGCCAAGACAGGTGGATCACTTAAGGCCAGGAGTTTGAGACCAGCCTGGCCAACATGGTGAAACCCTGTCTCTACTAAAAATACAAAAATTAGCTGGGCTTGGTGGTGCATGCCTGTAATCCCAGCTACTGGAAGGAGAATCACTTGAACCTGGGAGGTGGAGTTTGCAGTGAGCTAAGAACGCTCCACTGCACTCTAGCTGCAAAAAAAAAAAAAAAAAAAAAAAAAGTTACAGTAATTCCCCAAGTCATTTTATTATTTTAGAATATTTTCTCCCTCCCCTCCCCTTCCCTTTCTTCTTCTTCTTTTTTTTTTTTTTTTTTTTTTTTTTTTTTGACAGTCTCGCTCAGTCGCCCAGGCTGGAGTGCAGTGGCGATCTTGGCTCACTGCAAGCTCCGCCTCCCAGGTTCCCACCATTCTCCTGCCTCAGCCTCCCGAGTAAATGAGACTACAGGCGCCCACCACCATGCCCGGCTAATTTTTTGTATTTTTAGTAGAGACGGGGTTTCACCATGTTAGCCAGGATGGTCTCGATCTCCTGACCTTGTGATCTGCCTGCCTCCGCCTCCCGATAGAATGTTTTCTAACTAGACTATCTACATATGATAGATTGAACCTACTCTATGCCAAAAAAGTTCACTCCCAAAAACATTTGGGAATTTTGAATTGTTTATATTCTAATACAGAGATAGAGCAGCCCCCCAAAACGTTAAGCTGAAACTTTTTTTTTTCAGTGTAAATTTTTCCTCATAGTTGTCTAGAAAGCAGAGTTAAAGTTGTGAGGTACCCTGAGTGGTAAGGGGACTTGGATAGGGTAAGAGAGAGTGGTAGGAAGAGAATCATAAGGTTACTCTCAAGAGACTCCACCTGTTGCCCCCAGGCATGCAACCTGAATGAGTGGTCCTGGCTTCCTTGGAAGCCGCTGCACCTCAAGTAAATGTCTGCAAGCTGCCTGGTCTGACATGGCACACAATCACGTGGAAGGCACAGCTCTGCTCAGCCGAGGACAAGGGCAGTCTCATTGACAGGTTCCACCCACCAAACAGCAAGAGGCTCAGAAGTATAGCAGGGTAGAGGGACAAGTGTAGGATTTCAGCACACAGGCTTTGAGAGCCAGACTGCAGGTCCTGGGAGGGCGCCTTTTGCCAGTGGTATGCTCTCACGGCTCTTGGACCACCTGCCTCTGTTCTGTCAAGTGAGGACCAAGAGTGCCTTCACTCAGTTGTGGTGTGAGAATTACATGAATTAACATATGTAAGATGATTAGAATAGTGTCTGGTACTCAGCAAGTGCTGTTCAAGTATTTACTGTTATGATTATTAAAGAGAGGAAGAGCACTTCACGGCATATTTTCTTTTATCACTCAAATAGAGTCGATGGATTCTTGAAAGACAAGAGATTCCGTCTCATCACCTCCTTTAATCACTTTGCATATTTCATTTCTCTGTGATTGATTTTTTTCCATCTATAGTTTGGCAAGGATTTGGTTTAATTTACTGTGTATTGGGAATTTATAATAAAAGTCATTTATCCCACTACCATTTAGCTGTTCTTGCTAGTGTGTGCAGTAAAACCTCTTCATTCTCTATTTTCATGAATTTATATTCACAGTATATACAGGAGAAAGTGTGAAAAGATCTTTCCCCTTGGGCTTATGTGATTAGTTATTATACTGAGCCTATGGAGAAGATTCTCCATTGATTATCTGGATATTTGGATAATTTGAAAGTTTTCTTCATTCTGTTCCTCTAGATAATAAACCTGCATTTATAATTCCATACAGTAAGACCACACTGCTAGGTATCGTTTTAAAGAACTGTAGATCAATATAACATGTAACTTTTCGCTAACTTCAGTGTACTATTACTTTTATAGAATACTTCGGAAAGAGTGAACCTATAAGTTTTTAGAAGTACTTTAACAGAGACTTGACTTTTGCACAGAAATTTACCTCCTCTTGCTCTAATTCCAGCCCAGTTTTATGGTATGAGCCATCCTCTGTATATAGATCATGAGACTCTGGCTATTAGTAACCCCTCAAAAATGCAGGACTGAAGATATGGTTCAGATGTTACATTTTTATTACAATAAGAATTTATTTCAGGTTCAAGTTTTATGGAAGTTTGCCTTAAAATATGTTTGGAAATTTCATTTTTGCTTCATTCTAGTCTGCTAAGATCATTCAAGCATAAAAATCTAAATGAAATACTGTCATATATCCAATTCATAAAATTCTGACTATGTATATTACAGTCTTAGAAAAATATGACAAAATATGTTTCAGATGATAAAATGATTATATGGATTTAAAATATATATGCACTAATGTGACACTATAATCATTGCTATTATGTAAGTTTTCACTTGTTTTACTTTTAAAATAGAAGGTATTCAATAAAACAAAAGACTTTTCCTAGTTGATTTTGTAGAGTTACTGCCTTTATTGTCTGGTAGATCTTGATATAGCTTAAATTTTGGATATAATGAGGTACTACCTGAAGTGAGTCATTAATCATCCAAATCCAGCTGTATAGGTAACATATACCTTTTGATAACATCTCTACCTAGACAGCTCTGGTTCTTTCACCTTCACCACAGGTTTTGTTTTACATTGCCAGTGATAGAGTTTTCACTTTTTTTTTTTTTAATTGTAAAAGTCAGACAAAGAGCTACTAAGGGTTGCTCCAGTTCAGAGTATTGTATTATTGGAGGGTCACTTCGGTACTTGGCTTTTGAACATCTTTCTGTAACCCACCTGGCCGGAAGACAAAGTGGGAAGCCTTCTCTACAGAGGGATAGGAAGGTGCTGGATGACATTTCCAGAAAAAGTCTTCCACTTTCTGAATTCCCTACTACTGTGTCGTATAAAGAGATATTGGTGTACTTTTTGAGAAGCAGAGGTAGAATTAATGAGAAGCCAGTGTGGGAAGGATAGAGAGGTAAAATGCTCATTCTACTTTCACAGTTCTGCATAGACTGGCCTTGTTGTGCAACCCTTTTTGGGCTTGTTTCTAATGGACTGGCACGTTAATTGTTTTCTCCTCTGTGCTCCCTATGCATGTTGTGCTTGTGTCAGTTAAAGAGCTCATCAGTATCTATCAGAGTTCATGTTTATGTATTCTCTCTCTGGGCTGTAACCCCATCAATGTCAGAAGCCATTTCTTATACATTGATTTGTTCCTAGTGCTATGCAGTGACTGGAAGATAGTTTATCTTTTTGTAGATTCTGGATTTCTACATTACATTGGTAAATGAACTCTTAGCTATATATAAGAATCTTAATTTTTTTCCTCTACAATTATTTATTTATTCTCCATGAACATATTTCTAGTTACTTCTATCTTCTTTTTAATGTTTTAAAATTCGTTTATTATCAATTTTTAGTGTCTCAGCATTGCATTGTATATAAACCACATGGAAAAACTATGTTTTATAAGGATTAGTATTTAAAAGCTTATTGTTGTCTGAAATGATATCTTATAACACCTGAAGGATATAAATAACAGTGTAATCATGGACAGTTCTTCAGCCACCAGTATTGTAGAGTCTGCACCATCACCCTGTGTGATAAGTGTTGCTAATTTCTACTAAGCATACCTTTGAGGTTGTTATGCTTTCTTACTTTGTGAGTCATCTTACATCGTTGACTGCAATTGTGGTATTAAGAAGTAGTTGTTATTACTCTTTATCATATAGAATCAGAAATTTACATAATTTTTTGTTGCTGATGAGAACCTAAAGCCATTCATAGTGTGAATTACCACCATTTAAAAACAATATGCCTATGCCTGATCCTAGAAAATGAACACAAACAACTTGAATTTGAAATCCTAAATATAAATAGCACTTAGGAGCATATACTATAAAGCTGAAGTCATTATTTAACTTAGAGATACCTATTCTTAAACCAGACTCCAAAGCAACTTGCTTCTAAGTAAAAGGTAGAAAAGTAGCTAATGTTTTCATTATTATAGATATGTGTATATTTTGTTGATTCACATATTTCAGTAAGGTAACATGAAATCCTGTTTGAATGACGTTTTAGTTTCCCCTTTTGAGGAAGGCAAACTAAAAGATTGTTAAGGAAGTTCCCATTTAGAATCTATAAGAAAAACATTTTGAATAAGTTGTTTGATTCATATTGTGATGTTAAACTATCGTTCAGATTTGCAAAGCAATGAGTAGGTTTTATAGTGATGCCGTCTATGCACAGCCTGCTGGTAAGAATAAGAAGTCATTTTCTGTTAACTACGTAATTCTGAGTAAAGAGATTTGACTAGGCATTGAAATGGGAACAATGGCAAAACTTAAACTTGCATAGCTGAACATATGGTGAGTATTCTGAGAAGCAGCAAGTGATTTTGAAAGGATGGCATCTTTTAAAATCTTAATTTCAGTTGGCAGAGAAAACCCAATGGGAATGTCTGCAACACCCAGCCAAGAAGAAGAAAAGATCCATGAGTCAAAAAAACAGAAAAAAATACCCCCAGAATCTGAGGATAGGAGTCCCTTACCTTCTTCAACTGCAAGTAAGCCACAGCTTTTGCTTTCCTGCTTTTGGTTTGTTTGACTGCATTATTTCTTCCTGTGGCCATCGCAGGAAGACTATTAAATTATTTTATAGCCTATATCATGTTATACCACATGGACTGCTTGTAGGCTGTTATCTTGCTTTTTTATGCCTTAATTTTATATTATAAAGAATACATATATTTTTAAATGTGTTTCTTTGTCTTAAATGTAATGTTCATCCAGAACAATGTGTTGAAGATAGTATTAAATTATAACATCAATTGAACTATTACCTACACAATATTTTATGAATATATTTTATGAAAAATGGTAAATTCTCACCAAAGTCTAAGCAACGACAAAAATAATCTCTATTTCTCTGGTATAGAAAGTGAAGCTTGAAAGAAAGTACTCTCAGTCCCAGAGGCTTAAATTCCTAGTTTCTATATTAGTTTGATCATTTTTATTGCTCTTAAATGTATTAACTTTTATCTGGTGGGAAAGTGTAATGTATGATATCTGACAAATTCTGTGTATCAGAATCTAGTCATCTTTGGGTAAAATGAAATAGAGGACCGTCTCTGGGGGACCATTTTTTTAAAACCCGTCTTGGGAGACAGATAAATTATAATGTTACCTTTAAAAAAGTGATTTTTAAAAATTAGTTATTGGGTATGTTAGCTTTTCTTTCAGATAGTAATATAATAGACGTCTCTTGTTGACTATCCTAAGCTATTAGCACATGAACATAGGGAAGAGAAATTAGCCTTTTGATTTTTGCTGCAAAGGACTAGTCTCAGTTTTTTATTTCCATGTCATGTCATGAATCCATGGAGCAGTGTGAAGAATCACACTGAATGAGAAATATGTGCTTAGTTAAAATTTCTCACAGCAGAATTCAGTCTTGTGTCAGGAAGTAATGGTATCTAAATCAGGGATGGCCACCTCAAGTAAAATTTGACTTGGTTGAAAATAGCATGCTAGCCGAAATCCCTGGGGGATAAATACTTTTTAAATATGTGGCAAAATGCTTATGAGAAAACCTTCTGTATGTCTTATGAAAATTTGTTCTGACAAAAATATTTTTAAAATGTTACCATTGTGAAATTTTTAAGAATTTTTTTTTTTTATTGAGGCAGGCCAAGTAATTTGTAAAAATGACAAAATTAGGCTTCATGATAAACCTAGACCTTTTCAAATAATTATTTCATTTAATTAAACATTAAATATGAATTGTGTGCCCATTAAATGTCAGATGTTGTAGCTAAAACAGACTTGGTCTCTGCCCTCTTGAATTTGATAGGTGAGCTGTTCAGATAAACATTAAACAATCACACAGAAATGGAAGGCTAAAACCTGATAATTGAGATGAAGGAAATACCCAGGGCATATGAGACACAAAATAAAATTTAAATCATTAATTAATTGTAAAAAGACCTATAAGTTTCTTCATTTGGTTAATGGCAATACAGTGGAAATGGAGAGTGGGCCAAAGACTGAGAAAATGGAGACTAAGCTCAGTTTCTTCAAGAACTTTTTAAAACATTGATCTGTCACAGATTTTGGCCTTGGATATGAAATCTGGGAAGTCCAGATGATGAGGCTCCTGTAAGGCAAATGCCACCTATAAAATGCCCATGATATGGTTAAATTTTGCCTTCTCTGTTTGTAGTCGGAGTGGTTTTATAGCATCCATGACTTTAAGTGAGGAAAAAATGTCTTCATGGATGAATATTTCCCTAGAAGGCTCTCTCTCATCTGTTACTGAGTAATTAGATCATGATTCCCTTTAGTTGTCTTTTTTCTACCTCTATCAAAGGACTGCAATAGTTAAAAGTTGCCTCTTGAAAGAAATACCTTCCTCTTGGTTTTGCAGCTTAGCTGTCAAGATAGATTTGGGTTACATTAGCCATTCATATTAAAATATGTTCGTTGAAAAATAGAAAACTTATTTTCTACTTTTATAGATATCTAAAACCAAATTTCAGTTCCTTAAGAATCAGACTATATTTGTCCATCCACTTTTGGGATAGGGCAAGATGTATAGTTTTGGAAATGAGGAATTATAGAAAAAATAAAATGGTTCTCTCTCCATTCAAAATGCTTATTTATTAAGGAGAAAGATGGAACTTTTCTCATCTACATCAAAGGGGCAAGAGAATTTAGAACTTAAAATAGCACATATATGATAAATAGTTATTTTATAGTAGTTAAGTAGAGAGATAGTGTCATTAAATTTGCAAGGTTTTCCTTTAGGTCTAAACTGCATTATGATATTAATTTTGTTAGGGTGGGGGGGTTGAGGAAGGAATCTTATTTTTTTTTAGAATAACCTTTTTATTATGGAAAATTTTGAACACATACAAAGGTAGAGAGAATGGACAAATGAACCCCCATGTACCCATCACTCAGCTTCAATAATGATCAACATAGGCATAGTCCTGTTTTAGTTATGGTCCTTCCTGCTATGCCCTACAATGTCCTCATTTAATTATTTTAAAGCAAATCTAAGACACCACATTATTCATAAATACTTTGGAAATTCATATTTTAAAAATTAAGCGAGAATATACATTACTTCTGCATAATTTTAAGTTTGGAAACACTGCATTTAAACACATTCAAACCGAATATAAAAAGAGAAGACTTATGATTTGATGCTCTGAACTGAAATTGCCCTTAGATATCTTTCCAGCAACTACCTATTTCTATGAATGAGAAAATCAAGACCCAGGAAGATGAATGTTATGCAAGTCTCAGCTCCAGTCACTTGTCTCTGTGCATGGACACTTGAACAGTGCAGTGCAGCCATCCTGCCAGTCCATCATCTGTCTGTGGTGGCATGCTCCACAGTGTTGCCAGGCAAATCCTAATCTGGGCCAAAGTCTCAGCCATGGCATTTTCTTTCTTAAATGTGTTTAGGTGCCAATACTTTAAAAACAAACCTGGGCAGAAAAAAATCTATTAGTTGAAGTCTTCCTTAAAAACAGTAGTCAGGAAATTTATTCTGAAAAATCTTGGGTAGTCATCTTTGACTAAAAATAATTTCATTCTGAAAGAAATTAGAATACGTAAAGCATACAGGAAAATCTTAAAATTATATCATCTTGCTACTTCCTCAAAGATCACTTAAAAATGTATTTATACTTGTGTATATATGTATGTATACACACTTGTAGATTATATTAAATATATCATTTTGTAACCTTCTCAGTTAATAGAAGGTATTAATCATTTAAGGATTTTTCATAATAAATATTTTTAATAAAATGTAATAGCTATAAATAATCCATTGTGTTGATGTAGCATAACATATTTACCTATTTTCTTATAATTTGTAATGGATGCTCATCTATATGTTATTTCATTAGAATAATTCCCATAAATGGAATTACAAAGTAGTTATATTAATTATATTAATGGTTATTCTCATCGTAATTTTTATGTCCCTTTTAATATAAAAAATAGCACTTGGTATCCAGAGTGAAATATAGTTTTATTTTTTTAATGCTCGTGGTGTCGTAAATTATATTGTAAAGGTACTGTAAGTTTTCGTTCATCATAGATTGAGGATTTGAAGAGACCTGACATATCGTAAGCAACATAGAGATTCATAGGAAAAGTGCAGAAATAAACCATTCCATTTCAAATCATCCTAATCACTTGAAAGTACCTCCTTATGTTGAGCAGAAAAGCTACCCATAAATTCTTTTGGCTTATAAAAAAGTCAATATCTTCTTCTATAAAACAACCATTGTTGTTTTTTCTTAGTATATTCTCATTTCCTCTTAGTATATTCATCTTATATGTATATAAATATACCAAAAAGTGGATTCTCAGTATTTCTTTTTAGTATATTCTCATCTGTGTCAAATGTATTGCTTTAATAGTTTCTTTTTATGTATGGTTTTAGACTCTTCACCTTTATGAATATTTCTCTTAAAGTGTGAATCTCCAAGTAGGAACCTGTCTTCTCATATAATCTGAACAGTTTAGAATAATGGTATTCCTTTTATGGGACCTTATACATCAGTTGATACAGTCTCAGCTTGGAATACATGTTTTGGGCATTTTTATTGCATTTCTGGTTTATATTAACATCATTAGGATATTTTATTCATAATATCCTTTCAGTGTAAAACATATAACTGATCTTTCAACCAAGCCACAGACCTTTACCTTGATACTGGTTAGTTTTTATCTTCTTGGTGTTAATCCAGTGTGCAAGCATGTTAGGATGCCTTTGATTATTTGATTCTGTTTTCTATGTTAGTTATCCGTACCAGCTTTGTGCATCCTGTGCTTTGTATCCCTTAATTGAGAAACTGAACTTTATGAATATAACAAGGCTATGTTAATTTTGTAGAAATAGATTTCATCCATTGCAAGACAACTATAGGGGAATGCTTTCACTGTCTTATTTTTTTTCAGATTCATATGTTCTGAAATTAGGGTTTAAATATCTGATATTACACTATCAGGTATTAGGAAGCATTTGTTTTCAGTTGTTTTCAATGACATGTTAGAATAAATCAACTTTCTCAAATACTATCTTGGAATAGCATACAGAGGCTATACAAGCTGTCCCTTTATGGCCACTCTCTGATGGTAATTAATGCTTATGCTGACCTCAACTTTAATCAACCCATGAACTATTAGAATCAGCTAATTTGTTATTTATTTCTATGAGTAATTTATTTTTTCCGCTAGAGCTTCAGTGGACTAGCAGCAGCACAAAGTAGATAACTTTTTTTTTTTTTTGGTTTGAGTCAACCTGATTGGTGTTTAATTAAATTGTTCAGTCACCCTCACAGAGGATGTTTTTTAGTCGTATGGATACATCTTAGGTACCATTGATTTTATTCAGGGTGACCGTGAAGAAGTCTATTGACTAATCCAGGGTCCCCATTAAATATTTTCCTAGCTTAGAGTATTTTAAACTTCTGGTCAACAAAAGCAACTGCTTTTATGGTTCTCAGTTCTCAGCAGAAATTTATAGTCTGAGACTAATGGACGTTGGTTCATTTCCAGAAGATCGTAGTATTACATGGTATTCATATTTAATTGATAACAGTACAAACTTTAATATATCATTCTGTATTATAGATTATATCATATTTAGCCATCAATTTTTATAATATGAGTGTACCCTGACAATGTGTTATTTTTGTGCAAGTGATGCAAGAACATGTTAATGCAGGAATAAGGGACCTTAGAAAACATCAACTCATTTGCAGATTAAATCAAACAAACAAGCTAAACACATACACACATAGATTTGTGTTCATCCATGCACAGACATGGAAAAAAATTCAGACTAAATAACCGTGGTCTCTTGATTTCATTTCAGAGTTTGTTTCTTTGTATGTTTGTTCACTGGCCTTCCTACCTCAGTCTGTCCCTGCTATAGTTCACCCTGTTTCAGACCTATCTTTCTAATACTTAGCTCATACCACCACCATACTTTAAAATTGTGACTGGTTCTCTCTTGCTTGCAAAAGGATGTGCCAACTCCCTTCCAGCTTGACCAGTGCCTTCCATGATCCTCACGTTTCTGTCTCTCCTCTTCACATATAGTATCTTATGTTCAACTGAACATTGGCACCTGCAGTTCTTCCAGCATGCCTGCTGCTTCAAGCCATGTACATGCTGGGAATGCTGTCCCATCTGTTTAGAATGCTCTTCCTGTCTTTCTGCAAAATTCTGAGCCATCTTCCTACATCCAGCACTGAGGTTTCCTCTGTGCAGCCTTTTCTGCCCACTCCTTAATTACTCACTTCCTGCCCTCTGCTACACCGGAACTTTTCAGTAGTTTTTTTTGTTTGTTGGTTTTCCATGAAGGTATTTGAGTGTTTGAAATCCAGATATTTGTATGTCTGTTTTCACTGCTGGATAGCATGTATCTCCAGGGTGTGACTGTCATTATTTATCTTTCAAACTTTTCATCAGTTCTGTTATTATGAGAGCAGTGAGCCTAACACAATGCCCAGCAATTAAGAGGAACTAAAGTCTTCTCGAATTGTGTAAAAGTGGTTCTTTTAGATGACTAAGATATCCGTAAGATAGTAAGTGAGTGAATGATCGACATCCTGTATTGTTCACCATTGACCTAGGATCACCAGTTTCTCTCTGGAACTCATGGATGTGCTGTGGAGTCTTTGTCAGTAGAGATCTGGTAGTGCAGTTGCCTGGGCCTGAGGAAATTCCAAGTGTATTTGACTAGAAATGTCAGGCACAGTGGCCAAATGTTCACATGTAACATTGAGTTTTAAAAATTAGATCATGTCATAAAATTTTGTTGGACCAATTTTTGTGATCATTTCCAGGTCAGCTATTTCCGATGTAAATGACGTGGAATTCACACTTGCTCTGCCTGGGTTTGAAGTTTGGTTCCTTGTTACTTCCTGTGTAATTCTGGGCAAGTCACTTCACTTCTGAGTCCCGGTTTGTCCATCTGCTTAATAGGGGACAGCACCTCATAGGAGTAGTATGAGGGTTGAGTGAGAGTGACTTGATGATGAATGTTAAGTGCTTAGGATAGTGTGCAGCGCAGAAGAAAACCTCACATGCTAGCAGCACTGCTGCATCCTGGTGAATTATGTTTAGGTGAATACAGAATGCTTATCAAGCTTGTTTAAGTGCAGGTGCTTTGCAGTTAAACATCCCATAGTTTGCTTATTATGTGACTCGGCCATATTATTTAATTTCCCTGCTTCTTTTCCTCTTCTCAAAATGGACATCATAATTTGACTCACCTTATGAGTTTGGAATGAGGATTGAATGAGAAATGCATATAAAAGGTGCAACGCAGAACCCTGCATATATTAGGAGCTTAAAAACAATTAAATTGTTCAGTCACTCCCAGAGACAGAGATTACCCAGAGCTGTTATACTGACAGAGATTACCCAGCACATTCTAGAGAAAACTTTAAAAAATGAATATCAGTTCTTTCATAGCATTTGTTTTTATTTGTATATTTTTGCATGGTTTTTATTTTAAAATTAGTTCATTATAGCTTAGCAGGAATAATTTCATATTTGTTGGGCTTTTCATCATTGTCGGTAAGATCCTAAGTGCTGCCTAGGGCTGCGTATAGTTTCAAGCTACAGAATTAAAGGAAGGAGATCAGCTCTGGCTGCCTTTTAACCATTTGACATGAAGAACTTTTACCTCATCATCTTGGGTGTATAAGATTTCAACGTGGAAATATCAGTGAAGAATTAAAGTGCAGTTGTTGGGGTACTTTCAGACAACCAGTGCAGAGTAGCATGGGAGATGCCCTCAGCACTGCCTGGCCCAGTATCTCCTCAGATGAGACCACAGGCGAAAGGGAGTGTGAAGAAGACAGCCATTCTAGCTTGGGACGTCATGGCATTCTTTACAAACAGGAGTGGCTGTGTTTGGGCACTGCTGGTTGCTAGAGAATGCATTGTGAAACACAAGTGCTGTGCAGCCCTGCTCTCGTGGACAACTGCTCTGAGCACCTCAGGAACAATTTGTATGTGTGAAAATTCTCTTTAGTTCCAAATCCTTTCCATTGCCCACTCCAGTAAGGTATTTTTTTATTTTTTTGGAAATATTTCAGAAAATTTTTCTCTGCCCTCAATTTGTCACTTACTTATCGTATGTGAAAACAAGTTTTAATTCCCCCTTTTTATTACTTTATGTGGTGGTAGTTCTATATAAAATATGTAAGTCAAGCAGGCAGCTTTATGAAAAATCTGTGGACATAGGACAGAAACTCCAGTTTGCCCTCCTGGGTAAGTGAAAGATTGCCAGGTAGGTCAGATGTTTACTGTTCGAATCCAGTTTACTTCGGTGGTTGAGTGTCAGTTGACCAGAATCTTGCTGTGAGGAGACAAGCACAAATCAGCTCCCTAGAGTCCTCACAGTGCAGTGCCTCCTGCTTGCTTCACCCTACCCTGCCCAGTTTTCATGTCCTTTGGCTCCAATGTGACAAAGGATTCTGTCAGCCTGATGTTGTATCTGATCTGCCACTAATGCTTTATTCCCCAATAGAAGAAATCAGACGTTTCCAAAGTGGTAAGACTCTTCTGTCAGAAGATGAATGGAAGGTGTTAGTGCTGACGGGAAATACAGGAACTCGAGCCAATGTCACTCTCTGGGTGTATGGAGATAAAGGAGTCACTGGGCCAATAAGTCTTCGCAAGGACAGCTCAGAGCAGCTCTTCCTTCCGGGACAGGAGGATGAGTTTCAGGTAAACAACACTGTGATATTTTCCTGTGAACATTTCAAAGACATTTCTGTAATGTAGAAGTGTGTGTGTGTGTCTCCTATTAAAATGGATCTCTGGTCTTTTAGAATGCCTGTAAGTTAATAATGCTTATTGTAACAATCAAAGGAAATATTTTTGCTCACATATCTTATTCGAGCAAGGAAAGTTGTAGAAAAAACTGCTTTCTTTAAAGACAGTTTATTTTAGTATATTTTCAAACCATGGGTTTGGAACTGGCCCTATAAACTACCAACTTCATCTCAATTTATAACCAACTTATATGCTGTATAGAGATTCTTCTGGTAATGAAAACTCTTCTTTTATATACTTGCATATACTTATAGATGTTGCTCAGCTGAGCTATACAGGTGTGAAATTATTTTCTTTTTATAAAATTTGTTTCATCTTTTTAATTAAAAAAGTCTTAAGAATGAAATAATTTCCTTGGCATCTTCACAGGCCATGTTTTGAAGCTCTGCCCATGCCCATTCTAATTTCTCTCTCTTTTACTTCTTAGAGTCAGAGAACACTGGGCTGCTTAAGTTTGCATGTGGCTGGTTGCCTCTCCTAGTTCCTCAGAGCTTTGGCCAAGTTTCAATTAGGACAATTACATTCCACTTCACTAATCCACCCTTCCACCCCCACTGCCTGTGAAAGCTCTTTGGTGCACTGTTAAACAGCAGTCATTTTCTCTGGAGGGTATTCCTTTTGCATCCTAAGGCTGACTAGAGAATAGAGAATGATTGAGGACAACTCGTGTTGCCAGGAACCCAAGGCTATTTGGGGCTACGGTACCTGGCAATCACTAATACCCAAATGGTTTCTAGATTTTCAGACCTAAGCCTGTCATTCTACTTTTGTAATCATTAAAGTTAATTTTCATTGAAGAAAAGCAATTGTCTGCAGTTGTGGAAGAACACTTTGGCTCCTTGCATAGGCAACCATACCTTATATAAATACATATTTCAAAAGATTATTTGAAGATAATTGTTTAGAATTCAGAATGTGTGTGTATGGTTAGATCCCTAAGTCACCCCACAAAAGTCTAATTTTCCCGTAATATACCTTGTGGTATATGTATTTATATGCTGATAAATCCTATCAATGTTTTTCTGAAAAATTTACTTATGGTCAAATCTTGGAATGAATGGTATAGATTCTCAGTCTTGATGCACATTGGAATTACCCAGGGAGCTTTAAAAACCACTGATGCCTGATTCCACCTCCAGAAATTCTAGTTTAATTTGCCTGAGGTGCAGTCTGGGTATTGAGGTTTTCGGATGTTCCCCAACTGATTCTAAAGTGCAACCAAGGTTGAGAATGCTGGATATAGCACTAGACTGCAAATCAGGTAAGCTAGATTAGAGTCCTTGCTTCCCACATGTTAGTTATGTGACCTTGAATATGCCACTTAATTTCTCCAGGCCAGCATTATCTTTATGTATAGAATACAGGCAAAAATATCTTTTCTTTCTAAATTTTAAGGTAGTGTGATGACAAAAAGAGAAAATGTGTATAAATTAAAAAGGGAATCCTATTGACATATAGTAAAACTCATAAACTGGTTAAGAACAGAAGCCTTGGAGTCAGAGACCAGGTTCAAATCACCCTTTCACTAGTTTTGTGACCTTAAATAGACTGATTATCCTTTCTAATCCTCAGTTTCCTACTTAGTACAAGGTAGGTAATAATACTTAAAAACCTTGCTGTGAAATTTAAAGAATGCCTGGGAAGGTGTGTGTCGTGCGCTGTACCCGGTAGATGGGAAGTGCTCTACAGGTGACAGATTGCAGGCACTAAGGACTCTCGCTCTGCTGGTAAATGGCTCAGGATATGTTTTCTACCCGCCTCTGTCATTTACTGTGAAGAGTGAATAATAGCTCTAGATTATTACCTCAGTGGTGGAGATTGGGGCTACATGTGGAAGCTCCCAGGAGCGTAGAGTCTTGTGGACTCCAGGCCAGCAGGATGGGCATTGCCTGGGAGCTTGTGAGACACACAGAATTTTGGTTCCCATCCCAGACCTACTGGATCAGAATCTGCGTTTTAACCGGATCCCCGTGTAATTTGTGTGTGCGCTAAAGTTTGAGAAGCACTGGCCTAGGGGTTAATGGGCTCTGGGACTGGGGCCTTGTGATAGTTTGAGAATCCTAAATTAGGATGAATTGACACATTTCTACTCTCTCTCCTCTGTGAGTATTGATTCTCTTGTTCCTTTTAATTGGCATCATTTGCCAGTTTTAAGTTTGTCTTTCATTCTCTTTTCCTTCTTTCCAGTCCTGAAGTGAGCATATAGCCATTTTTGAGGACAATGTGGGATATTTTATTAAACCTGGGTTCAAATTTTACTTTTGGAACTTTCTGTGTATCCAGCTGTGTATCCTTAGACAAATGACTTAACCTCTTTGAGTTTATTCATCTTTTAAAGTAGATGCTTAAAAGAGCCTTACCCTTCACAGGGTGACTGTGTGAATTGTCAGGGACAAGAATATCAAGTCTTTCCCGCCTGGCTGGCACAGAGCTGAGTAGCAGTTAGTTCTGCTCTTCTGCAGTGACAGGCACATAGGTATCAAGTCACATATGCTTGGTAACCAGACTGTTCAGATATCCCTTTATTATTTTCACTTAAATTGTACAGAAAGGAAGTTTACACTTAAGTGCTAATGGATTCTTGGGACAATGAAAGGATATTTAAAGTGTGATTTACCTTTTAGAGACAAAGTAGCCTCAAACTGGAGGATAACTTCCTGCTTTCTCTGGGAGGAAGAGCTAGCCTCTGAGTTCTGCCACTGAAACCAGCTCTGGGAATAAGGAAGTGGGGGAAATTGGCTGTTGGGGATTAACATCCCTATTTTCCTTCTTCCCAGTTGACACCAGCATAATTTCTCTTGACCTGGTATTGAAACAGGCCCAGTTTTGTTCTAGCTGCTGCAGTCTGTAGGGGAAAATGGTGGTGGGCACTTAAAAAAAAAGAATTGTAAGCATGGGAACTGGGTATGAAAGAGGAGTTCTGATAGTTTTTTCGTGATTTGACTGTCCCAGCTCTTTCAGGGTCTAGTCCATAGGTAGGCAATGTCTAGTCAGATATAATATGCAAGTGCCTACCTATTTATATCTCTAGTCTGCAGAGGTAGATTGGCACCTATAGCAGAAATAATGACAGTGGCTGTTAGGTAAGCCATTAAGTAATAAGGTGGTATATTACATTTAAAAAAAATTCTCACAGTTCAGTGACCTGGACATATTTTATTATACTAAAAATATCTGCTTATAAGTCTGTCTCCCTTGCTAGGCTGTATATTTCTCCAAGTTAGAGACAGTGCCGTCATTTTCATCTTTGCATACCTGTGGACTTGCATATTGTTTATTGTTTCAATATACATTTATTTAGTTGAACTGAAAATTTTATGCCATAAGCATTATGTGACCATTCTTACAGATAAAGAAATTGAAGATAAGAGAAGTAAAAAACCATATTTTACTCAGTTTACAACAGTCAGGCTCCCAGTTGAGCTCCAAGTAATTCCAAAGCCAGTTCTCTACAATGCTACCTTGGATTAACAAATACTCTTGGTCCTCATCAAAAACTAAAGCAGCACCCATATTCTGTGGGCAGGTTTGCTTCTCTTCCTTGAACGTAGAACATCTATATCTTAACCTAGGTATCATCAAAGACGACAGGATTTTCAGAGTACAAGGAAGTTCTAGACTCACGCTTTGCTTAAGCTTGTAGAAATCACCATATTTAGCTTTTCTTTGGTGAAAATTGGTTTTTTTTTTTATTTCTTAAAATACAAGCCCATCTTTCTGTCATTGGAACTCAGAAAGTGTTGGCTTCCAGTGAGAAATGTGTGGTAGTCGGAGAACTGAGCATATGTGTGTTCTTCATCCTGTTCTCTCATTTGACTCCTTCTGCATATTTTTAGTCAAGTCTCATGATATTTCTGTCTCATACTCTGTGTCTGTGAAGTTCACTGATTGTTTCTTGAGGGCACTTCTTTTCTAGACTCTGAAAGAATTCCTGAGAGCTTTTTAACTATTAGGAACAAAAAATGCATTTAGTGTAAAGAGAAAGAATTTTTTAATGTGCTTAATTTAAAACATTCTGATAATTTTTTTCTTCTTTGCATTTCGTTTAGGTTGAAATAAGGAGCATTGGAAACATATATAAGATAAGGATAGGACATGATGGAACCAGTGAGCAACCCGAGTGGAAATTGCAGAGGGTAATCATGTCACTTATTTTTTTCTTCATAGTTATTCTCTGATGAAAAGAAGCAAGCAGGCTATGTAAAGCAGTGAAAATGGTATTTTCCTAATTACAGATGCCCCTTCACTTACAGTGGAGTTATATCTCTCTAAACTCATGGTAAATAAAAAATATCCTAAGTCAAAAACGAATTTAATGCCAGTGACATAGCAGATGGTTCCCTACTTACTATGGTTTGACTTAAGATTTTTCGACTTTATGATGGCGTGAAAGCTCAATAGAAACTGTAACCCATCATAGAAGTCATACAGAGCTCTCTGACTTCCCAGTAAACCCATCATAACCTCAAGAAATTGTAAGTTGAACTATGGTAAGTTGAGGACCATCCATATCGTAAATAATGTGAACAAAATTTTTGTGGACATAACACTGTAAACAAATATGGTTCATCCTTGTGAAAGGTTTTTTTTTTTCTTTTTTAAATAGCATATTTATGGTTATATTTGCAAAGGTAATATCTGTTCATAGAAGAAATCTGAAAAATACAGTGAAGTGTAAGAATAAAAATGAGTTGTTATTCATTGATCATTAGATGACCCCTCTGGTGGTGCATTTTTTTTTTTTTTCAAATCTTTTTCTATGAATCTCTTTCATGGTTCCTTGCAATCTCATGTGCTTTCTCTCTCTCAGTATAGATATAGATACATACACACACACACATATCACATATATTTGTGTAAATATCAATGTAGAATATAGCCATGTGCCACAGAGTGATATTTTGATTAGCAGTGGACTGCATATACAATGGTGGTCCCATAAGATTATAATGGAGCTGAAAAATTCTTACTGCCTGGTGATGTCATAGCTGTTGTAATGTCCTAGTGTAATGCATTACTCATGTATTTGTGGTGATGCAGGTGTAAACAAACCTGCTGTGCTGCCAATTGTATAAAAGTATAGCATATTCAATTATGTACAGTACATACTACTTGCTAATATAAGCAACTGTTACTGGGATGTGTTTTTATATATATATATAAAATATATTTTCTCTATATACATATAATACCATATACTTTTAATCACTTAGAGTGTACTCATTCTACTTATTAACAAAAAGTTAACTGTAAAACAGCCTCAGGCAGGCTTTCAAGAAGTATTCCAGAAGAAGGTATTGTTATCATAGGAGATGACGGCTTCATGCATGTTGTTCCCCTGAATATCTCCCAATGGGACAAGATGTGGGGGTGTAAGGCAGTGATATGGGTGAACCTGACACTGTGCAGGCCTAGGCGAATGTGTATGTTTATGTCTTTATTTTTAACAAGAAAACTTACAAAGTAAAAAAGAAAATTTAAGTAGAGAGCCAGGCACAGTGGCTCATGCCTATAATCCTAGCACTTTGGGAGGCCAAGGTGGGTGGATCACGAGGTCAGGAGTTCGAGACCAGCCTAACCAACATGGTGAAATCCTGTCTCTACTAAAAATACAAAAATTAGCTGGGCGTGGTGGTACGCGCCTATAATCTCAGCTACTTGGGAGGCTGAGGCAGGAGAATCGCTTGAACCTAGGAGGCGGAGGTTGCAGTGAGCCGAGATCTCACCACTGCATTCCAGCCTGGGCAACAAGGCAAGACTCTATCTTAAAAAAAATAAAATAAGTAGAAAAAAAGCTTCTGGGCTGGGTGTAGGGGCTCATGCTTATAATCTCAGCACTTTGGGAGGCGGAGGCGGAACGGAACACCTGAGGTCAGGAGTTCGAGACCAGCCTGGCCAACATGGTGAAACCCCATCTCTACTAAAAATACAAAAATTACCCGGGTGTGGTGGCAGGCACCTGTAGTCCCAGCCACTCGGGGGACTGAGGCAGAATTGCTTGAACCTGGGAGGCGGAGGTTGCGGTGAGCCAAGATCACACCATTGCACTCCAGCCTGGGGGACAAGAGCGAGACTTTGTCTCAAAAACAAAAAAAAAAAACAAAACAAAAAAACTTATGGAATAAGGATATAAATAAAGAAAATATTTTTGTATGACTGTACAGTATGTTTGTGTTTTAAGCCAAATATTATTACAAAAGAGTCAAAGGGTTTTTTAAAAATTAAAATTTTAATTTATCATGGAAGAAAAAATATTTTTATGAATTTAGTGTAGCGTAATTATACAATGTTAATGAAGTGTACAGTAGTGTACAGTAATATCCTAGGCCTTCACATTCACTCACCACTTACTCACTGACTCACCCAGAGCAACTTCCATCCTGCAAACTCCTTTCATGGCAAATGCCCTATACAGGTGTACCATTTTTAATCTTTTATGTTCTATTTTTACTTTACCTTTTCTATGTTTAATAAGTTTAAATTTGTAAATACTTACCATTGTGTTACAATTTCCTATAGTACAGTAACATGCTATACAGGTGTGTAGCCTGTGAGTAATAAGCTATACCATATAGCCTAGGTGTGTAGTAGGCTATTCCATCTAGGTTTGTGGAAGTGCACTCTGTGATGTTGACACAATAATGAAATTGCCTAACAATGCATTTCTTGGAAAGTATCCCCATTGTTAAACAACACATGAATATATATAAAAACATATGTATAAATACCTTAAGTATGTACATATAAATACATGTATATATATGTTTATATGTGCTTTGCCCTTTTAGTGAAATTGAATCATTCTATGTATGCACTTGGGGATCCTGGTTTTTTTATTTTTTATTTTTATTTAATCATGGCAGTAATAACAATAATAATAATAATACTGAGTATTTGTTGAGTGCTTAACATATGCCACCTACCTTACAAATACCATTGTATTTCTGCGTGATAGCAACTCTTTGTTTTAGGTACCATTAATATTCTATTTTACAGATGAGGAGACTGAGGCTTGATAAAGTTATTTGCCTGAGGTTCCTCAGTAAGTGGTCTTATTGTATGTTGGACTCCAGAGATTGAGATCTTAAGCACTATCATTGGACCTTAAGTTTATTTTCAAAAATAGATGGTAATTAAAATCTTAAAAGCCTTGAGATTTCTGTATGGAAGCACTAGATTATAGTGGAGTCAGATGAAATGGTTTGAATCGTAGAACATCTTTCTGGCTTTAAATACGGTATCTGTCACTGGTTCCTTTACAGTACATGATATGTTATTCCAAAATGCTTGAAGTTTAAAATTTGGAATACCACTGATAGAGTCTAGCAAAATATTTCTTTCTTTTTAAGTGTTTCTTAATTTTATCTGTGATTTTTATTATTGTATCTTTGGTTGTATAATGAAAGTAATTGAGAAAAATGTTAATTTAGCTGAAATATTTATTGTAGCATTTCTTAGCATATGCCTATATAGTGAAATGTTTTCTAGTCATACAGGAACAGGTAAATATGTTCCAGTCAGTAAGTCAAGAAATTCCTACTTAGCACCTAATATATGCCCTGCATTATGCTAGATGACATGGAGGATTTGAGGAAACCATTTGGTGACTTTAAAGTTTTCTATTTAGAAGCATTGAAAGAATTTGAAGAAGAGAAAAGCAATCACCTTTTAATAAGATGCAAAAACCATGGAACCTGCAAAGTGTAGTAAAATCACAAGCTCTGTGCCTGTGAATTACTGGGAAAGGCGAGTCAGAACATTTTAAAAGAAACTTACCCTTGAGTTAAGTGGGCCTGAAGTCAATAGTATGGCTTGTGCTTTCTCTGGGGCCTGTGAGTGAAAAAGTGGTTGAGAGGCATAGCAACATCACTACGTAGTGATTCTTCAACTGGAGGAAAAAAAACATCCCCAGCAGAAGCCATCCAAGGAAGGAGCACTCAGTCCTGGGAACCAAGGGAGGGGTCATCCATTCCTCTGGTCAGTGGCAAAGGCTTCTGTGAAGAGTAAAGTGGGTAGAACATTAATTAATTGATTGAATTGAGCAGCTCGAACTGTCATTACCAAAGCAGTGTAAGAGAAGGGACTTTTCCTGTAGAGTACTTTACCTTTTATTGTGAAGTGATTTCAAATTTATTTAAAAAATTGAAAGAATGGAACAAAGAACTCAAATTTCACCCAGATTCCCCATTGTTAAGGTTGCACCCCGTCTACTTTGCCATTCCGTGTTAAAATGTATATATGTATGTGTGTTTATGTGTGTGTTTTAATCATTTGACAAATATTTACTGACATGATGTCCACTGATTCTTAAGCTATGTAAATATCTTATTCACCATAAAATTTTTACCCACTAATTTTAGGATCCATTGATGATTCTTGCCTTAGTCAGTTATTACTATGATGGTTGCCAAATGGTGATTTTTATATTCTATTGTTATTTCTCTACATGTTAATTGGCATTCTACTACAAGGTAGAACTTCTTCCTTCTCTCCATTTCAAAATTTCATTTATTTATTTATACCAGCGTGTACTTGTAGATCCTTATTTTATTTGATGGGCTAATCTTTATTAACATAATTTACTTTGATGCTGAAACCATCCTTCATTTTTTCCTGTAAGCCCCTATATTCTTTTCACTTGTCACTGTCCGTTCTACGAGGACTTCTTTACTTTCTGATTTGAAAAGTTGTTTCAGGCTTATCTAGCACTTTCTTTTCCCTAGCCCTGGAATTACATATTTCTCAAGGAGCCCTAGTTTAATTTAGTGGAGAATGTCTTTTAGACACCAGTATTTATGTGAGCCATTCAGATAAGTTACTTTCCCCACTAATGCCCACTCACCTCAGCCCTGAGGCCACTTCCCATGATGTGAAAAGCCAGCCATGCTTCTGCTTTCCCAAGATGCTCCCCAGTAAATGTTTCCAGTGTGGAAAACACTGAGTTTCCCACATGAGTTTTGGAAACACTGAGTTTTTCATTCCTCTCTTGGAGGGTCACAATGCAAATAAATATAGTAAAGACTCTGGGATGCCCTGTGGTAAGGAAGTCTGTTTAACAGCATTTCCAAAACTAAATTCACCAAGGGGGCCATATTTTTCAGGTAAAATCTATTAACATTCTATGAAAGGAATACTGTGCATTACTGTAGGGGTTCGAGGCATTTGGGGTTTGATTTAGGAAAAAGATATGACTATGGTGCAGAGGCAGTAGCACACATTTTATTAGCACACAACATCACCTAAGATGTTGTGACAAGGTTGCATATGGAGGAAGTTCCCTCCAGCAGTAATCTGTCCAGAAGCCACAGTGCAGGCCTATACTCAAAAGGGGAAGAGGGCAAGGGAGCTCCCTAGGGAGCCTAGGTGATGCCTCTGAGTGCACAGTGGGGACATGTGTCAGAGAGCCCCAAAGGGATGGTTATGAAATATTGCATCCTAAATATGTAAAATAATTTGTTCCTCAATGAGAAGCAAAGTGTCTATTTGCAAAGCTGAAATAGTTTCCTTGTGTTTGAAGGATCTTTACATAGACTGGAATTTGTCAGACACAAGCTGTTTGACCTTGTTTAGGTAGAGTCACTTGATGAATACATAGACCTACAAATATTTTATTACCGTCTCTTGCGGTCCCATTCAAGCATATAGAAAAAATTCTGTATAGATGACTACCATCTTCTGTCTGATAATTAAACTCCAGTCATTATTTCTTCTCTCAGTATTTCACAAATACACTGGAAGTTTATTGCTATACAGTACAAAATTTTATTCCTCCACATGCATTTGCTCAGTGGCAAAGTTCAGTAATCTTTATGTCTTTTATATAGTCTTCTTAATCAGTATTTCCCTTTTGTTATATTGCATGGACTATGCTAGTCAAATTAGCTTTATATTTTAGGACAGATTAGGACCAAGGCAAGTTTTAAATACACAGATTTAAGTGTGTCAGGGTGGGAGAGAGCACATCAAGTCTCTCCTTGGACTTTGGTGCTAGAATAAACAATAGCACAGATGTATAAAAGTATACATTTGTACTCATTCAGAAAACAATTGTACTCGTATTCAAAGTATGTTATCAAGTATTACTAGAAGAGTTGATAAGAGTTGGAAGAGTTCTGTTGGTCATTTGAGCATGCCAACATGACTAAGATGCAGTTCTTGTCTTCAAAGAACACATCCCACCATTAACCTAACTATAAACCAGATTGTGCTTAGTTATCCATAAAGTTGTCATTGTAATTGTCCCAGTGAAAATGGCACACGCTGTCTCTACATCTGTCTTCCAAAAGATTTATGGAGAGAACTAAATTGATTTCTCCCTTTTCTCAGGTTCTGAGCAGGAAGGTTGGGTAACCTGACCTAGATGTTATATTCTCATTGCTGAATTCTAACATGTTAATTCAGACATTGTAAGTACCACCATCTGTCTGTTCCAGTCAACTATTTTTAGGATATGTATTTAACCACTTGGTTGAAAATTTTTAAAGTAATCCAGGAATTTTAAGTTTCTAAGAAACAATAATGAGTTTTTATGGTAATGTTCTCTTGTGAAACAACTAATATTTGCTGTTGTAAATCAGTAGGGGGAGCTCAGCAAATGAACTTTAGTTTCTATTGAAGGCATTCCTAAAATTATTCCTATTCATTTAGGAAATTAAAACAAATGCTGAATATTTTATGTGATAAAGACACTGCTGTTTCCTTTTCCTTTATTTTTTCCCCAAGCACTTTGTTTATTTGTTTGTTTGCAAGGAAAATGAATGCATGTTTCAGTGAAAAAATGGTTTTGGAAATTCACCCTTTTTCTATTTCTCATCTATCCCACCATAAAGTTTGGCCTCGAAGTTTAATGTTAGTGCACTTTTTCTCAGCCGTATCGACTCTTTCATAGTACTCACATTTGGCAATTCTGTATCAGAGCTAAGGCAAAAGTCAAAGCTTTGGGTCTTTTTAGTATTGATAGAATAATACTAGATGATGCTTCAGTCTGAAAGCCAAAAGAAAATACTATTTCCAAAAAGGAAAATGATTGGTTTTACAGTGACCAAAGGCTGCCTTTTGTGGACTTGGAAAATCTGAAAGTCTGCCATTATTAGGACATATGCCATGAGGGTTCCCCCCATTAATGATCAACCGTTTATAGCCAATAGCTATTGTTCATCTTGTGATGAACAATGCAAGCACTTATGGAATGCTATTGTTTGGGGGAAGCTGTTGTTTCTAAACAAGATTTTGTTGAAATTTTTCCCAGTGTCCCAAATTAAAATGGGTGAAAATCTAGTTTTTGACATAGCATTTTGAGCAGGGAGCACCTGCCCATTTCATGATACTCTGGTACTTTGGGGCTTTTGATCTAGTGGTGGGTCATGTGATGTCATTCAGACTCTTAAACTTGTATTCCTTGATCATACTTCAGAGGCCTTTGAGAAGGTCTGACTTGCTATTTCAGCCATATTAATACACATTAACCAACTGTGCTGTCTAACATTCAAAATACAGTTGTAGAATATTAATCCAAGTGACCATACTGATTTCAGGTAATGGGTAGCTTGGACTCAAAACGAGATGGCTGTAACTGAACGTAGACAGATAGTAATTAACTTTGAATATTGAAGAAAGAAAGATAAGAATACATTTTAGCAAATGCTGTTAAAACTAATAATTGTTTTTAAATCTTAAGTTTTCTATTTTTTTCTCTCTGGAATTGACTTTGACTTTTTCAAATTGAGGTAATAAACTTTACAGTTGAAGTCAAAAGACTCAAAAGATGTTTAATTTCTAAAAATTTAAAAAACACTTTTTCTCTAGGTTTTTCTTGTTGTAAAATAGGGCTCAATGGTACTTGGTATCTCACAAGTTGTGAATATCGGTGAAAAAAGTAAATAAAACATAATCAGACCTTTTTGATTCCCTCATTCAACCTGCTCTCCTTCAGTCTTGTTCGTCTGAGTAGATGGTGTCACTGTCTACCTAGTTATATAAGCCAGAATCCTACAAATTTTCCTAGATTGTTTTATTTCCCTTCCCTCCAAAATCCAATCCCTCAGGAATCTCCTGCTGACTCTATTGCTGAAACATACCTCAATTTTGTCTATTTTTCCTCCATCTTATTACCATCACTTTACTCCAAGTTGCAATTTTTTCTCTTCTCTCTGCTGTAAAGGTCTCCTGTGATAGCCTTCCAGCTTCTTTTTCCCCCGGTTCAGTATCCAGATTTCAAAGAGCAGCCAGGGTGATCTCTCATAAACGTCAGTCAGATCATGTCCCCTCATGTAATCTGCCCACCTCTTTCTCTGCCCCTTCTCATGCTGTGGAAGCCACACTGGTCTTCTCCTGCTTTAGAGGTCCTTTGCTATACAATCTCAAGGGAGCCCACGTTTGCTCTTGATCACATCAGCATGGTTTATTATCTTTATAACACATCCCTTATCTGACATTTTACATTTGTTTATTGTCTGACTTCCACTAGAAAGTGAGTGACTTGAGAACAGGAGCTTTGTATTTCAGTGTTATAATACCAACTCCTAGAGTATTGCCTGTCATACAGTAGATGTTAGATAAACATTTGTGGAATGAATGAACAAATAAAACACATTTTGTTTATTTAACACGTATTTATAATATGTGAAGTACGGCTGGGTACAGTGGCTTATGCCTGTAATCCCAGCACTTTGGGAGCCCAAGGCCAGAGGATCTCTTGAGCCCAGAAGTTCAAGACCAGCATGGGCAACATGGGAAGACCCCTGTCTCTACAGAAACGCAAAAAATTAGCTGGGTGTGCTGCAGTGAGCTGAGATTGCACCAGTGCACTCCAGCCTGGGTGACAGAGTGAGACCCTGTCTCAAATATATAGCCTGGAGAGTCTTGGAGGTTTGACCCATTCACACAGAATTAGCGGCGAGATAAGGCCAGTGCCCCTTCTCTTGGCCCATGGCCTAATGCCCTCTCCAATGTCTGGGCTGCCTCTGCAGCACATTTGCTATACATTAACTGGATAAATAAGCTCAAATAGAATAGGAATTCTCTCGAAACTTTTTGATCATTCTAAGTCTTTGAATTGAAGTGGGTCATAGGTTTTGGTGAATTTGTTATTATTTTAACCTACTGCTGGTTAATATGATATGGTAACCTACTTGATATGAGCCCAAGGCAGTCCTGAGATTAGCAAAATTAGGTAAGAAATGCCTTATTTTTTTGAAGTTTTAAAGTATCTCATAAATATTTCTAGTTCCTTTTCATTTCCAGTTACCTCTTCACTTCAGGGTTCTAGAAAGAACTGCATAAAGGAAAGAGCAAGTTCTGAAATGCAGTAAGAAAAATAGTTTGTTTTTGAGGATTTTCTAGTTCAGTGAACAGCAGGAAGCACCAGCTTCTTTTGACAAAATCTCCAGGCAAATGTTTAATCTCAAAAGACTCCAGTAGTTTATAGAAACATTCTCAAAGTTGTGCCAGCTTATTTGAACCAAAGATAAATTCATGTATTTGATAGTCCCTCAGTCAGTTGTAAACACCATAGTTGGTTCCCCTTGTACAGTCCTTGTAACAAATAGGGTGTTATCACAAGGCACAGGATGAGAAATAAGGACATTTAGAGTCAAGCTTTGACTTTGTGTCTGATTTGCAAGAACACTTTAAATGTTCTCTGTTAACACATTTAAACCTTATTATATTTTCATATTTCTGGCTATACAAAGAAAATATTAATGACTGACATGACTGCCCCATCCACCATCCCCAGTATCAGATCTTATAGAGTACTGTAAATACTTTGTGTCCAACAAATGTGTTGGTGACTATTTGCCTTTACTTTTTCAGAAAAAGCTTTGTGTGTATGGAATCTGTAATGAAAGTAGAAGTATTTTTTGTTTTGTTTTGTTTTATAGAACAAAGGTTTATGGTATTTCAGAGTAGGATTTCTAAAAGGATTTTTTTCTAAATCCTTTCTCATCCTAATGTATTCTTTGTGTTCTAACCAGTGTTTATCTTGCATCCACTGTTAAGCAGACAACTGGCCACATGGGTAGCTCTCAGAAAGTATTTGTTGACTCTGGTTCTATATCATTTCTCTTCTAGGAAAAGATAAGATTATTTTATTTATTTTGTTTAGGATTAAATGAGATGTGTGAAGAGTGTTTTATTAAAAAGGTAGAATACAAATATAGATGGTGGCAATTGTTGTTGGTTATTAATTACATTTAGTCAGGATGTGGAGTGAGGCTATGGCAAAGGGCAGTTGGCTCATTCTGCCCTCGCAACCCCGAGTCTTCTGGCCACAGTGATGACCTTTCTTCTGACCCAACTGGACCTGATCCTTGCTCCATTGATATCTAGGTTGACATTAAATGCAGGCACTAAGAACAATTAGAGAAGGGGCTCGGGGAGGACATGAAAGAAGAGGTAAAGCCTTTGAGAGGAGTTGGGACAGTGCCAGTCCTTATAGTTTAGAGAGGAATGGCCTCCTTTTTCTTAAAAGCTCGTGCCTGAGGTACAAAAGACCAGAATGGGAGCCATTTTAGGGAAAGAAGGCAAGGATTGCACAGTGATCTAGGGGCCCAGGAGACTAGAAGTGCTGGAGAGCTTTCTTGGGAGGATGGGATGAGTGGGAGACCTAGCTCAGAGGACAGCTTTGGGATTCCAAAGCTTTGGAGATTTCTTTTTTTGTTTTGTTGAAGTTAGAGTTTTTGCCTTTTGTTTATGAACTCCTTGACTGATGGGCTAGAGAATTCATGGAGGGGCCCAGGAGAGAGGAAGCAGGAGAAGCTACTTCAGACTGGCTAAGGGGAGGAGAGCCAAAGGAGACCACTAGTTGTCTTCCCAGATGGTCGTGGTCAGCTCTCCCAAGTACAGTAGGAGTCAGGGAATTGGATTAGTGTTTCTCATTCTGGTAATAGAGAACTGAACATTTGGCTGAAGTGTTCCTTGTGCAGCCTCTAGGAGGTTGTTAAAGAGTGAGGAACCACAATCCCAAATAATTGTTCAGAATTCTGATCTCTAATCTCTGAGATTAATTTTGACACTATTATTATTAATAACAATAAACGTGTTGAGCACTCAGGGTATATACATGATCACTTTTAATGTTTATACCACAGCAAGGTAGATACTATCATTATCCCAATTGAGAACATTGAGGTTTTGAGAACTAGGCAGTACCCATATCACATAGCTAGCATGTGGATCTGGAAAGAAGTGGTCTTACTTCTAGGCACAAAAACCAACCTCTTACTGTTAACTTGGAAGATTAGATGTTCTGAAATCAAGCTCTTTTACAATGTTCTTAGGTATCACTGAGAGGTGAAGCCAACTGGACTTCCTGGGTCAAGTGGGGACTTGGAGAACTTTTCTGTCTTACAAGAGGATTGTAAAACGCCCCAATCAGCACTATGTGGATAGGATTGTAAAATGCAACAATCGGTGCTCTGTAGCTAGCAAGGGGATTGTAAAATGCACCAATCCGCACCCTGTAAAACTCACCAATCAGTAAAGTGCACCAATCAGCAGGAGTCTAAAAATAGCCAATCACAGGGAAGATTAAAAAAGGGCATTCTGATAGGACACATGGAACACGGGAGGGGACAAATAAGGGAATAAAAGCTGGCCACCCCTGCCAGCAGTGGCAACTCTCTCGGGTCCCCTTCCATGCTGTGGAAACATTGTTCTTTCGCTCTTCCCAGTAAATCTTGCTGCTGATCATTCTTTGGGTCTGTGCCATATTCAAGAGCTGTAACACTCACCGTGAAGGTGTGCGGCTCCATTCTTGAAGTCAGCGAGACCACGAAACCACCAGAAGGAACCCACTCCCGACACACCGCCACCCATTCTTGAGAAAGTTCTGCTTTGGGAAATAACTTCCTATGTGTAATCATTTATAGTTTACAAACCGTTTTCTAAAAGGTGTTTTAATCTCATTTTATTACATAAGGCACTTTTCAGCTTGTTGAGATGTGATGGCAGTTTTGCAAATGAGGGCCTGAAGATGACAGGTCCTCTTGTGGAACTTTTATAAAAGTGCTCGGTGAGCTGCCATGTTTGTGCTGGTTTGTTTTTGAACTGCATGGTGGGAGGAAGTGCTTCTGACAATTTGTACTTTGCAAACATTTAATCTTTGATTTAACTCACCATCACAAGACTGCTATTGCTCACTGATCCACCAAAAAATGAGGTAAAATAAACTTTCATACTTGTTTTCATTAATCTTTCTTAATGTATGCATAGCTCACATTTATTTCAGTGGTTAATGGTTAAGGCCATACACCTGGTAAGTAGCAGTGCCAATACATAAACCAAGGTCTTTTCATTCAAATCCTTTTCATTCACTTGCCACATGCATTTTACTGAGTCCTGCCATTAGCTATCATGTAACTGGGCTTAAACATTGTGGTCGTCCTGGAATTTTGCCTTCTTACTAATTTAACAGTTGAAAAAAATTTTTGTGAAAATAAAAACAAACCTAACTGGAGATTACCTAGATTCTTTATTTTTCTGTTTTGAGCCATCATGACTTTGAAGGTAAATGGAACTCATTTAGAGCCCTCGCCATGGAGGCTTTTCAGTGGTGTTGGTGGGATTGCACTTAAGTCAAATCAGTGAGGCTTTCTTATCAGTGGGCTCTTCTAAGGATGAAGGGATGATGGGGCCTTAGAAACCAGAGGCTTCTTGCCAGTTTACATGGAGAGGCTAATGGAGAGGAAGAACCTGTTGAAGTTTTAGGTAGTATGACCTTGTAATCGCTTAACATTTTCTTAGGTTCTTGGAAACTGTGACTTCAAACAAAACTTGGCATAACGAAACTAATTTACCACAGGCTAACCGATACAAACAAGAGTTAAATTTCTAGTGCATATTTCTGGTCCCAAAAACATCACCAATCTTATAAAGTCCAAAACACTTCACATATTAACCATTGAAATAAATGTGAGCTATACATAAATTTAATAAAGATTAATGAAAACAAGTAAGAAAGTTTTACCCTATATTTGGTGAATTAGTGAGTGATAGCAGTCGTAGTTTTGGTGAGTTAAATCAAGGAATAAATGTTTGCGAAGGGAAATTGTCAGGACCACCTCCTCCCACCATGCAGTTCAAAAACCATCACAAACATGACAACTCACTGAGTGCTTTCGTCCCCTAATTGTTTATTGTTGTACATTTGTATGATTATTATAGACGTTACAAATTTTTATTTGACAATCATTTGTATTCATTCGTTCATTTTTCAACCTGCTTATTCCAGTTCAGAGTTGTGGGTGGGCAGAGCCTGTCCTGGCAGCTCAGGGTGCAAGGCGGGAACTGACCTGGCCAGGACGCCATGCCATCATCCCATTGCAGGGCACACTCATACCCACACACTTGCACACCCCCCACACTCTCACACTGGGACCATGTAGACACACCAGTTCCTCTAACATGCAGAACTTCTGGATGTTGGAGGAAACTGGAGGACCTGGAGAAAACCCATACAGACTTAGGGAGAATGTGCAAATTCCACACAGACACTGGCCCCTGTCTAAATCAAGAATGATATAATCCAAAGAGAACATTTCCAATTTTAGCAGAATACATTATATTAACCTTTTTAATATTAATGTATGTATACATATATACATTTCACTAATGTTAATATGAAGTATCTATATAGTTTATATAAAATTTTATACATTACATATAATCTCATTTAATATCCACAGTAACCGTATGAGATAGTCATTATTTCTATTTTAAAGATGAGAAAACTGATATTCAAAGTGGTTACATGATTTCTCATGGTCAGTTGGAAATGCCAGAGCTAGACTTTGGTCACAGTTTTTCTAGCTGTCCAGTGTTCTTTTCAAGACCTCTTGCCTGGAGCAAGTAAAGATACAGTCGTCACTCATTAATAATCAGGTGTGCTGAGTTAGTCTGTAACCTGTGTTGACAAAAACACATTTCACATAGTTATTCATTTGATCATTCATTCAACAAACGACCCAACGACTGCCTTGTGAAAGCTTGTGGTAGTATCAAGATGGATAGGACATGGTTTCTTCCCTCAAGTCAGTCAAATATTAGCTCTTAAATCATGAATGGGGAGGCTGTCGTGGATCACAAAGTAGGGTTGCTGAACCAAACTGGGGGCTCACAAAAAACTCCTTAGAAGAGGTTACGTGTAAGCTATGAAGGATGGGCAGAGTCATTATGGTAATGAGTCGGGATGAAAACTGTTCTAAGCAGAGCTATGAGTGTATGTGAAAACTGACATGAGAGGGAATGTAGCCAGGTTGAGGAACCATGAACAGATCAGTACAACTAGAACATAGCACGTGAGGGAGAAGTATCTAGCAAGATTATGACCCAATCATGAAGTGCTCGTTGTATTGAGGATTTGGGATTTTATACTATAGGAAGGACTGTTTAAAAAAAGTTGTGTGCAGTGTGCAAAATGATCATATTTCTGTTTTAAAATAGTCTCTCTTGAAACAGGCTAAAGGCAGGATTGGAAGAGAGCAAGAACAGCAGACAATGGGTTATGGCAGCAAGCTTGAAGAATAAGCCATCTGAGAAATGGTGGCACCTGCTCCGAAGACCAGGAAGCAGAGAAAATTGAGGAGGGATGGGGACTTATTTAGAAGATTAGCTGGAATCTTAAAAGTATAAGGACATTTTTATCTATCGTGATAGGAGGCAAGGCAAACAACTGTGGGCTTATGCCTGGAAGTCCTCTGCTAGTCTGCTGGCATGTGAAGGGGAAGATAAAGGGAAGGGGCCTTTGTGTGGAACAGCCACCAAAAGGGCTGACGAGGGGTCTATGGAGGAGTCACTGGGCTGCGGGGAAAGGCAGCTGCCTGCATGCTGGAAGGTGCAGGCATTTGGTCTGTGGCAACTGGGAGTTTATTTAGAGCCTACAGATGTTATAAATACACTTAAAAGGCAATCACTTTTTTTTTTTTTTTTTTTTGAGACGGAGTCTCACTCTGTCGCCCAGGCTGGAGTGCAGTGGCGTAATCTCGCCCCGGGAGGCGGTTCACGCTATTCTCCTGCCTCAGCTTCCCAAGTAGCTGGTTCTACAGGTGCCTGCCACCACGCCCAGCTAATTTTTTTGTGTATTTAGTAGAGACAGGGTTTCACCGTGTTAGCCAGGATGGACTCGATCTCCTGACCTCGTGATCCACCCGCCTCAGCCTCCCAAAGTGCTGGGATTACAGGCGTGAGCCACAGCACCTGGCAAAAGGCATTCACTTTTTTTTTTTCAAGTTCTGATGTATGTCTTGCTTTGGTGACTGATATGAACACAAGACCTCCTTTCGAGTTCTCTGAGATTGCTTTTTTTTCAAATCACTAGGACAGGTGAAATTGAGAGCTTTGAATCTGCTAGAGTCCATTTCAAATCTTCATGCCTCCATTTTCTTATCTATTAGATTGAAAGAATTTTACAAGTCTGGTTGGTTAAGGTTAAAAGATAATTAAAATAAAGCACTTACCATAATACATGGCAAATAAAAATTGCCTAATAAACAGCTGATGGTACTGCTACTACTGCTACTACTACTACTGCTGCTAGTAAGTTGGTGCAAAAGTAATTGTGGTTTTGTCATTAACAGTAATGGCAAAATGGCAATTACTTTTGCACCAACCTGCTACTACTACTACTACTACTATTGCTAATACTACTAAGAACCATCACCACTATCACCATCATCAGAGTATGCAGTACATTTTTGAAATCCCTGGGATGCATTTTGAATTCCAAGTTCTTTGAGAAATTGGAGATGACACAATTTGGTCATTTTTTCTTCTAATTCCAGGTGACCATGCAACATACGAAAAGCAAGAAGATCCTAGATTTTGCAGCAAACGTGCGGCTCTCTCGGATTCAGGCAGATGGGGATGTTGTCTGTGAGCTTCCTGTAGTAAAAGGAGGACAAGCTATTTTTCCATGTGTGTTATTAATCTTCAGTAGCATCTATTCCATAGACAAATTGTTTGGTAGTTGCTTAAATTTGCTTCTAAGCTATTTAGTTACAGAATATTTTTCCTGCTTCTAGGAGAGTTGTTTTACTCCTGAGAAGTGACGTTTTTTTTTTTTTTTTTTTTTTTTTTTTTTTTTTGAGACGGAGTCTTGCTCTGTCGCCGAGACTGGAGTGCAGTGGCCGGATCTCGGCTCACTGCAAGCTCCGCCTCCCGGGTTTACGCCATTCTCCTGCCTCAGCCTCCCGAGTAGCTGGGACTACAGGCACCCGCCACCTCGCCCGGCTATTTTTTTGTATTTTTTACTAGAGATGGGGTTTCACCGGGTTAGCCAGGATGGTCTCGATCTCCTGACCTCGTGATCCGCCCGTCTCGGCCTCCCAAAGTGCTGGGATTACAGGCTTGAGCCACCGCGCCCGGCCAGAAGTGACGTTTTTAATGTCACAGCATGAGTTGCTGGTGGATCTTAGATTAAATGTAATCTCAAAATTGTTCTTGTGGCCCAGCCACAGTCACAAAGGCTGAGGCTATGAGAGACAAGAAATGCCGTGACTGCAACTCACCTTAGCTTTGCCTGGGGCCAGCTTACCTCCTTGCTTGATTTCTTTCCTCATCAAACCTTACGTCATTTTAAACTTTAAATATAATGTACAATAACAGTCACCCTTACCACTAAAATACTAAGCATAAAATGTCCTCTTATGTCATATATAGAAGAACAACCTTTTAAAAAATCTTTTATTTCTCTTTCTGAAAAAGCAATAAACCTTCTGGCCTTTTGTTCATGGTATAAAAATGCCCATGTATGATTAAAAATAATTGAAGCTCAAAAGCCTCTCAATAGACACAGAAAATCCAGATTAGAGGAATTCTTATATATGTTTTTCTTTTTTCACTATAGCCTGAAAACCTATGGATCTGGGTTCTGTTTATATGGATTTCAAGGTAATGTATTTCCTCTTGTTTTCTCTCCCTGTTGCTTTGCCAGTAGTGAGATATCAGGTTGACGTCTACACTGGGAAGCTGAAGCATGCAGAAACGGAGTCTGAGGTTTTCCTCTGTCTCTTTGGGGAGAGGGGAGACTCTGGCCTCAGACTGCTGTACAAATCTAACATGCAAGTAAAATTTCAAAGAGGACAGGTGAGTCTATACAAATAATTTCCCAGATTCTTAACAATCTCTCTGAAGATGGCCATCTATGATTTAAAATTTAAAAGGTGTTTGGCACTCTTCAAATTTTAGTTTTAAGACATCTTTAACACGTTTTCCTGACCTGACTTTCTAGTGTGCTTTGTTTTGGAAGTTGTTCTTACAAGAAAAATGGGACATACTAAACCAACAATAAATAATAGAACAAAGAAAATATATTAAGATTAGTGATTGTGTGAGAGAAAGAAAAAAATGAACTGAAAAGACAAGGAAAACATTTTTGAATGTGCTCTCTCAGGCTTGAAAGATACAAGGCATTATTTTAAAAGATAAGGCCATATAAATGCCATTATACTATATTTCATATAATAGCACAATGACCTTTAATCTATATAACATCTTGAATGGGGCCAACTGTGTTATTTTCACACCTAAGCCGCTCCTTATTTCCTTTTGTCCTTATGGACAAGCATAAGTCTTTCTATACATTAGATCTTTGAGAAGTTGCAGTAGGATATTGTTAATGTTATTTTGTTGTATATGGAGAGAAGGTACTATTTGAGGGTCTGAAATTAAGTTTGGGGATTATGTAATCTAAAGGCATATTTTTAAGAAAGAAGACTCCTTAAACCAGTTAGAGTGCTGTTTCTCAGACTGTTGTAGTTTGTGAAATATTTTGAAACATTGGATATCTTAAAGCTCACCTATACATTTGTCACTGTTGATTACACAAAAGCTTTCATCAGAATGAATAGGAAAGCTAGTTCTGCTTTGAGTGAGTCAAAAGCAAAATTAGGCCTAACTTTTGCTATCAGGAATGAATTATTAATTTTAAGCAGAAACAAAATTTTAGATACCATGGTATTATTATTAATATTATGCTAAGTAATCAGTGAAGTGATCTCCTGCAGAACCCTGCTGGCTTTACGTCAGCCCCAGACTCTTTCACCCTACCACTTGAGGATAAATGGCAGAGGCTCCATGTCCCCTGGCTGCCTGCTCGTTGGACGCCAGCATATATCATTTTGCAGCAGTGCTGTATCATGGGACGTTACCTGCTGAGATTTTGCAAGTCATCTTCATGATTGATCTTCCTCAGTTCATCATTGTGTTTAGCATTTTCCAGACAGTAGGGAGGGTGTGTTATGGACTGAAATTAAAATTGGGTAGGAGATATAGTTGCCATCAGTTTATGAAGAAGAGTACAGTGAGGGCTTAGTGGTATCCGTTTTTAAGTTTAGAATCAGAGATGTAAAAGTGTTTTTCTTCCCTGGTTCATTTTATATTTTACATTTTCTGTTATTTTCCTCAGTGCTTGGGATGTAATGGAAATGCCAAATAATTTCAAGAGTTTTGTAGTCAAGAAACTGTGGTAAGAGTCTGAGAGTTTTATTATCAGACTTCGTGCACACCAGCCACATCTCACGTCATAAACCACTCATTGGGCTAGTTGTCATTTTCTCTACAAGGTGTCCTAGCAGGATAATAAAACGTAGCAATATATGTAACGGACCCAATTTAATTCCGTCTTCAAACCTAAAGTTACTTTAAGATACAAGAAGAGACCAGAAAGCTGACTCAGCCTATCTTTCCAGACCTCAAGGTACTGTAGTTTGGGTTTGTCCCAAAGCTGACTGAGAGACAAAGACTTCAGTGAAGGTAATTTATCTGGGAGATAATCCCAGTAAGCACTTGAGAAGTGAAGGAGTGGGAACAGTGAGACAGGAAAGGAGAACAGCAATATAGGGACATTTGTGAGCTGGTTACTATTATGGCTCTCTCTTCTTGCTGAGAGCTTCAGAGAAACTCTGTGAAACATCCCTCAGATTTGTCCCACCAGGGGAAGCCCTCAGACACAGAAGCAGGAGACAGGGGATTGAGATAGAAAGTTATGAGCACACCTAAACTGTTTATCAAAGCAGCAGATGCACCTAGAAATGGATCTAGAGGACATGGGATGGGGCATCACTTGCATTTGCTACAATAGGTGATGCGCCTCGTGAACGTCCCTTGTAAAGCCATGCTGAGAATGCAGGATAGTGACAATGAGATGATCCATGCACACATGAGAAGATGCACAAATACTCATCACCTGGTTTACAGAACCGTCATTACTGAACTAGTAATGGTTTTGGTCTGGACTCTACAGGAGGTTTCCATCAACAACATGGAGCCAATAGTTGAGACCCAGGTACTGTGTCTTCAAATATCAAATCGAAAATTCAACCTGGTAACAATGCAGGGAGCTGTTAAGACAGCTCCCCACATAGGCAATACAAGTGATACTAGAGTCACATTTTTTACCATAGAGTGCCAGTAGCTAACAGTCAACTATCATTTCTGGTAATTTTTCAGACTTACTTAAATTCATGATCCTTTCCTCAGATAACTTTAGGACAGTTATTCTCAACAACCATCTACGAGGAATTAATGTGTGAAGGAGTTCTTTTTATTTTAATCAGTATAGCACTGACTTCAGGTCCTGAATCTCTCTGGAAATGTCAGTGTATTTTTGATATAACAAACTAATTCTATTTAGGAGTCCAGGCTGCTCTTTTACAACAAACCCAAGAATGTGCTCTATTTTCATCTACAGAGGAAGGTGCAGGGGAAGGATGTATTGAAGGTGGGAGGGAGGGAGGGGAGGGAGGGGAGGAAGGAAGGAAGGAAAGAAGATTTGTCCCACATGTCTCACAGCATATCAGTGCTCATAGAAAGGAAATGTGCTGTACATTAGCTGCATGGTTGTCAACCTGATACCCTAATGAACTGCTTCTCGAGTAGGGGTCTAACATAAGAAAAGTCTTTGTGTTGGGATTTCTTTGTTTATTACTCTGGATGCTACTACAAATGGAGAAAATAAAACTGTGAAAGCAAAAAAAAACAGCCAGAAATATATTCTTGATAGATAAAAAGTAATTTGCTTATTTTTCTTACCATATTGCCCCTTTTGATGCTAACTATAGTAACATTATCTCTTTTAAAGTATTGTGCTGCTTCTGGCAGTCATTGGGCTATTACTATTGCCTGCATTTGCCATGCCTCGGACTCTAGTTATTTCTGTGAGGTTTTTTTTCTCTGTCTCCCACACCAGATTGATAAATTTCAAGTAGCAGCAGTGTCGCTTGGAAAACTGCAGAAGGTGCTGTTGCGCTGTGAGGCCAGTGACAAATCACAGTACTGGTACTGTGAACAAGTCGTAGTCAGAGAGCCCGGCACCACATCCAAGTCCATCTTCACCTGTCAAAGGTAATGCTGGTCTCCAAGGTACTTCAAAAGAATGTGCTGCACTGTGGATGATGCTGTGTGTGTGTGTGTATGTGTGTGTGTGTGTGTGGTGTGTATCTTTTAGGTCACAGATTTATTTCCTTAACTCAGATTCCACATCATGCATAACTCATTGATTGCTTAAATAATCTTTTGCTAAGCATTATAAGGAAGGCTTATCTTATAATTTCTTATTACCACAATGTTCTGTGTGTCACAGAAGGACTAAAAGTTTAATATTGGAAATTATTACATAAATAGTGAGAAAATTTGCTTAACTATTGGTTTCTTTACATTACTAAAATTGTAGTGTTACAACAGTTTCATAAGGAAATTAAGTGTGGAGAAGTTTACAGAAAAGAACTTTCAGAACAGAACGTAAGGAAGACAAACATTAAATTATGGATAAGTTGGACTTTCCTTGAGCCCCATGAGGGTCAGTCCTGAAAGCAGCTCTCTAAATTCCTGACCTGGCCCTGTACTGCCTAGGCTTGAGACACAGGTCCCACATATACTTCCTTCTTCAAACCTCCTTACAGAAATCCCACACCTTCTTGCTTAAGAAAGTGTCACCTGTTTTTCCAAGAAGGCTGGTTCTTTGGATCTTTACTGAGCCCTGCTCTTTCTCAAGAAAATGCTTAGCTTCGGCTAGATGGGCAATCATGTTTATTGTTGCTTGGTCTCTCAGTCACAGGGAATAGGCTGGGCCCCAGACTTACGAATTGATTTAAAACCCAATCTGTTGTGGGCATGGGAATGAGAAACTTGGGGTTCCATTTTGAAAACTTGAATCTTCAATATCGAGGGCTGCCCTGTAGCCTCTTTTTCCAAAGAGGTAATCAACAGGAAATGAGATAACAAAGTACAGGCAGAATAGGGAAGAGGGGAAATTCAACGGTCTGGATTTAGCCAAGAAAATTGCGACTTTAAGTACTAAGCAAAAAGTAAAAATAATGAGGCAATTCAACTAAAAGACCTAAAGGCATGCCACTAAAAACTGCAAACACCCAAGATGATTGGAGCTGACTGCGGATGAACAGAAGCGGTGAGATCCACAGTAGCCCTCGTCTTTTTTGCCTTTTAGTCATTAAATTCAGTCAATTCCTTGTTCAGAGTGTCTGCTTAATTCATCCTTTCTTTTCTCTTACTACTACCTCTGCCCTGATTGATGCCCTTGTTCATCAAGACTAGCTCATCCCCGTCGTCTCCCAATTGTCTTCTGTGTCTTTCTTTCCCAGCCTACCTGCCCACAACTTCCAAGCTAGCTCTTCTGTGGTACTAACTAGCATCGTTCTGACTTTATCTTTTCTTCTCTCATTTCTCCTTTCTTTTATTTTGAATTTTATTCTTTAATATTTTATTGTATCGCTTTGCCTGAAAATGTTTCAAGAAAAATTGTGGGGGAAAATAATGTTCTAAAAGCTATATTTTAATCACATCACTCCCCTGTTAAAAACCTTCAGTAATCCTCATTGCCTACCACAAAAGCAAAGCAAAACATAACTTCCATTCGAGGCTTTGTAACATCTGACTCTATATTTCCCCCTCCAATTTGCTTTTATAGCAGTCCTCTTGCAAGATCTTAGTGAAATTAGACCCCTATAATTACCTAAACAAGTTCTGTTCCACTCTGCTTCTGTCCTCTGGAGTGCTAGTCTTCACTCAGGAGGACCTTTCCTTGGTCTATTCTCCCCGTTATAATCCTATCCATCCTCAAGTTCCAATTCCAATTTGGCCTATAGTATGACTTAATTGGCCAAACTACAAATATTTTTTCTCTTTTCTCAATGTGTACTCAGAACTTAGCACAGCACAGGCACCCCCATCTGATGAGTAACACGTAGCACTGAAGAGGACTTGGGTATCATTTCCCAGGCTGCTCCCACCCACAGCACACAGGCATCTCTGGGGCACTGGGGGCAGCTCTGTTTTATTCCCTGCATCAGAAGAGGTAGAGTGTGCTTCATCCAGGATTTTCATCTTATGTTCTGATATACTTTGTCACATTAATTTAGCTGATTTCTTTTAAATATGAAATCTCCTGGTGGATAATTTAGATGCATTCACTGCCACTGTCCATGTCTACACATACATTTCACTTCGTCACCCATCATTTATTGCGCTACCTTACTTTTTTTTTTTTTTTTTTTTTTTTTTTGAGATGGAGTCTTGCTATGTCACACAGGCTGGAGTGCAGTGACTCGATCTCGGCTCACTGCAACCTTCACCTCCTGGGTTGAAGCAATTCTCCTGCCTCATGCTCCCAAGTAGCTGGGATTACAGGTGTGTACCACCATGCCTGGCTAACTTTTGTGTTTTTAGTGGAGACAGGGTTTCACCATGTTGGCCAGGCTGGTCTCCAACTCCTGACCTCAGGCAATCTGCCTGCCTTAACCTCCCAAAGTGCTAGATTACAGGCATGAGTCACTGCACCCGGCCCCTGCACTACCTTACTTCTTGTTTGTGCTGTGCTACCATGGCCTCCTTTGGAAGGAAGGAACATAAGTGATACCTTAATTATTATAATTTCAACGGGTTGTATCTGAAAGAATTTTAGTTACAAAATATATTGAACAATCACAAATAATGTAACAGATATAAAATATTAAATGTTAATATTTAATACCCTGCTCATAGTAGGTCCTAAATAAATGGTGGCTAGTGCTCATTCATATAATACCCTGATAAAGAAAGTAAGTTGCCAAAATAATTCCTTTCTACTATGTAGCTATAAAGAGATGGGACAGGTCCTACTTCCTTACTTCTTAAAGAAGCAGAAGAGTGTGGCACCAGGAATAGAACTTGTGGCACAGCAGGTTTCTTTCTACTGCAGAAAAAGACCATTCTGAAGCCACTTATAGTTACTTCTGTGCTCCCAGAGCCTTTTCTGTGCATATGAGGTCAAGGTCTGTGTCCACGGAGCCTGGAAGGCTGTTCTGAGGGGAAAGGAGACCCGCGGGTGCACACAGGAGCTGGACTGGACAGTCCTGGCGGGGGAGATGGGTAGGGTATGATGCTGGACATGTTCATTGTGGCTAGTTCGTTCTGGGGTGCAGGCATCCAAAATGCGCAGGTGCACACCACAGAAGGGAAAAGGAAAGAAAATCTCGGTCATGCTCCTTGGAGCTTCCTCAGAGAACAAGAATTTACAGCACAGCTGAATTAGGGCAGAGAGAAAGACCACCGAGTGCTTGTTCCTTTTGTGGGCTCAGGGGAAATGCTTAGGTGAGACACAAAGCAGAGCCGCGGGAGGAGACTGCTTCTGTGCATCACAGAGGCTGCCTGCGAGTGTGTGCATCCTCCTTTCCTTTTTCCCTCTTCAATTGAACACCCACGTCCTTATGGCTTTATTTTATTTCTATGCCTGAAGGTATTATTTTTCTGTCTTTTGTACATTTAATATAGATAGGGGTATACATCACTGAATTTCTACCATTTACACTGCAGGCTTGGCTATTTGAGGTTTGCAGCAAACAAAATTTGTATTTGAATAAGGCAGACATTCAACTGTCTTTATGAATTAATGCAAATATTTTTATTTAGTATTTATATTAGCTTCCTGTGGCTGCCGTAACAAATTGCCACAGACTTGATTGCATTGAACAACCGAAATATATCCTTTTGCAGTTCCTGGAGGCCAGTGATCCACGATCCAGGTGTCATCGGGGCCTCACTGTCTCGGAAGGCCTGGGAAACAGTCCTTCCTTACCCTCCCCACTTCTGCTGGGTGCTGATCATCCTTGGGTTTCCTTGGCTTGCAGCTGCATCACTCCAGCCTCTGCTCCATTGTCACATGGCTGTCTTCCTTTTGTGTGTCTGTGCCTCTGTGTTTCTTATCTTTTTGTAAAGACACTGTCGTCATTGGTCTAGGCCCATGCTACTCCAGTATGGCCTCATCTTTACTAATTACGTCTGCAAAAATCCTGTTTCCAAACAAGGTCGTGTTCTGAGGTTCTAGGTGGCCACGAATTTTGGAGGAACACTATTTAACCCAGTATGCTTTTTGAGTGGATTCTGTAATGTACTGTTTAGCATTAAATTAGGGAATCTCCAGATTTTTCTGTGTTAACAAACTTGAACTATTGTGTATGCATGTGTATATGAGAGTCTTGACTTTAATGTGAAATTATTAAAAATAAGTTAGCATCTATCTTTTAATAGAAACAATACCATTCACAATATTTATTTGATAACCTGCTTGACCTGAGAGGGCCTGGAAACAAGGAGAGTCAAAAGCCTATCAATGTTGCCTTCCGTAACTCCTGACTGGTTTGGGAAATGACATTGACACAAGCTTGCAGAAGCAAGTTATTTGAAATAAAGGCCATATCTAGGGAAATTCTAAATAGAAGGAGAACTTACAAATGCAGAAATCAATCAGTTAAATGCAAATAACTACAAAGAATGACCAACATGGAGAAACCCTGTCTCTACTAAAAATACAAAATTAGCCAGGCGTGGTGGTGCATGCCTGTAATCCCAGCTACTCAGGAGGCTGAGGCAGGAGAATTGCTTGAACCCAGGAGGTGGAGGTAGCGGTGAGCTCATAGTGCACCATTACACTCCAGCCTGGGCAACAAGAGCAAAAACTCTGTCTCAAAAACAAATAAACAAATATAATGATCTAACTTGACTTGTCAAGGCAAGGCAGCATGACCAGCTTTGTCCTCTCAAAACCAAATTGTGGTCAGATAGGTGGAGTGACCCTGAGGCACATTCACCTGAGGAATAAGGATGTGATGCTGCACAGCATTCCTTAGAGTTGACATTGCAGCTAACACCTTTAAAGTGTTCCTGTCTCATTTCTATTCAGGATTCTTGGCTTTTTAAATTTTATTTATTTATTTATTTATTTATTTATTTTGAGAAAGGTTGAGATTATCTCCTTTGTGCAAAGTATAAGAAAAGAAGACTTTAAAAGCTTTCCACTATGATAGAATAGACTATCAGCAAATCCTGAATACCTCTGGTAGGTGGAATGCCACTTCCACTCCAGACCCATACCCTTTTCACTGTCCTCAGCACCTTCTTACTAATTGTTGAAAAAAAGAGTCTGTTGTTCCACCGAAACAATTGTGGGCCCCCTGCAGGCAGGTGAGGCAGGCCTTTGGGCAAGGCAAATTAAAGGCCTTCCTTTCATCCTTGAAATCACTCTCTAGGGGAAACTTTGCAGCCAAAAGCTGGCCTTGGGCACACAGCAGGCCTACAGCTCAGCCAGGGCCTGGCAGACAGGTTCTTCTCTGCTCCTCACGGGCCTTCACTGTGTTCTCAGCTGGTGCTGTTGGATCTGAGTTTACCTAACTCTTGGCCATTCCCTGGTGCCTGGAGTCCTGTAGGCTTTCATGTGTATATTTACTGGTGAGTTGACAAAAGATGTGTCACCTCTGCCAGGAGATATTTCCTGAAGCCACAGGTTGGGAAACTCATTTTCCTGTACACGTTTCACAAGGCATCTGACATTAACTCAGCACTTACTACATTAAATTATATGTATGTGTTTATGTGTCTATCCTACTGCTCCAGCTCAGTACACTTTTCCCCAAGGTTGGCCTGATGTCTTATATTTTTACTTTCAGCTCCTATCATTGTTTCTGAAATAGAATAGGTTAAATTTACATGTGTAATAAATTCAACCAAAATGCATGCATTAATCAAGACACTATAAGCCCAAAGGGAAATCATATTAAAAGACAGATTTGGAATTAGAACATAAAATTTAAAAGGTTTAATTGTATCTTAACCTCACTAAGACATATATAAACGAAATTGTCACTTAATACCCATTTTTAAGTGTTAATGACAACAAAAAGCCAAAGAGTGATTCTTAGAATTAGCATAAGTTTAAAAAAAAAAAAAAAAAAAGACGTGTCCCAGTGGTATAGAATTTTTTTTTTTTTTTTTTTTTTTTTTTTTTTGAGACGGAGTCTCACTTTGTGGCTCAGGCTGGAGTGCGGTGGCGCGATCTCGGCTCACTGCAAGCTCCGCCTCCCGGGTTCATGCCATTCTTCTGCCTCAGCCTCCCCAGCAGCTGGGACTACAGGCGCCCGCCACCACGCCCAGCTAATTTTTTGTATTTTTAGTAGAGACGGGGTTTCACCATGTTAGCCAGGATGGTCTCGATCTCCTAACGTCGTGATCCGCCCGCCTCGGCCTCCCGAAGTACTGGGATTACAGGCGTGAGCCACCGCGCCCAGCCACTGGTATAGATTTTTAAGCAAAACGCAGTTTACTTGTCTCAGGATCTCACTCTTGAAAAACTGAAGTGGCTAGTTGACCAACCACACCGCAAGGGGGCTCCACCTTGACGGCCTGGTAGAGAGCTGCGTTTCTGCTGGTCTGTCACTGCAGCCTCACATACCAGCAGGGCCGCATCTCCATTCGTGAGATTGTTACGTGGAAGCAAGGCTGATAATCACCCCTCTACCATCCCGTCATTATTATTCACAAAGCATTCTCCTTGCTTAATTGCCTTGTGGCAACTCTGGCAGTTATTCCATGAAAAGCAAACATAAGGCACGTGTTCTTAGGAGGTTGTAATGAAGACCTTCGGTGTCCACAGGACAAATACACAGAACATAATAGGTACTCAGAAAGTGTGTGCTAAATTAGTGAATTAGTGAGTAAATCATGAGCTGAGCCTTATACAGAACAGGACTGAGTATATCATTTGTGGAGAGGGTCAGGAAAAGAAGCAGGGGCAGCCCTGTTTGAACAGCATCCTTCTTCTGTGTAAGTATAGCTGGCAAGAGAACCTTTACACCTAGGCCAGCTCTGGCTGAAGGTGTTAGTGTGTGGTGAATTAAAAATGAATTATCCCCCTGCCTTGGCCATTTACCTTTCTAGGCTTTTCTTCCAATTCTCCTGAGTAGAGTACGTTTTGCTTCTGTCCCTAGACATTCTCCAGGGATATTGTTACTCTTTTCCCTCATTTGTTTTAGCTCATTTTATTCTTTCTTCTGCTTATTGAAATTCTTATCCCTTAAGGCCCCGGACAAAATGTTATCCATGCCATGAAGCTTTCTCTGCTTGCCAGTCAGAACTGTGTTCATCCTTACCCTCTTTAAATTCCTCCAGCACTTGACTTAGACCTTTGTGCAATTCTTGCCAAACAGTGCACTGCCATTGTTTGTGAACGTATTTGTCTCACATACCAGATGATATGCTTCTTAAGGGTAGGGTCTCATAAATTTCTCTTTATTTTCCAGTATGGTTTCTTGTACCGAGTATGGATTTAGCAAATATTTATAGATAGGAATGGGGAAGGGAAGGAAGGAGGGAGGGGGGTAAGGACGATGGATGGAAAACATAATGGAATCCTAAGTTGGAAGAAACCTTAGAGGTCACCTAATCTTTGCATGAGTTCCCTCTGTAACATACTCAGATGTCTCATTACAAATAATTTATGCATTTATTTATTTTCAAAATAATTCAGCCTGTCTACAAATGGTTTTATTTTCCATTTCTGGGAAAAGCGGGGGTGGGAAGGGTGAGGGGAGATGATGAATGATATAGATAAAAAAGATGTTGAAATTTTGATAAGGTACAGAAATGTAAAATACAATTTTTATAGGGAGAAGGGAATAATAAAAATTATCATGAGGCAGTGAGCAATCATTTAACTTTGCTGATTTTTTTTTTTTCCTGAAAGAGGCCACTATTAATCATTTCTTGCTATTCTGAGCATGTATTTGTGCTGCTGCAGATTTCTGTGCTCTTCTTTGTCAGTTTGTGCCATTCCTTGGTGCGAAAGTGACAAGTAGTGATGGTGGGAACCTGACAGAATGAGGTGCAGGAATGAGTCTTGTTCATTTTTTTGGGATGGGGGTGGAGACATAGAATCTTCAAATATTGCTTCTGCCATTTTCAATGTGAATGTGTGACAAATATAAAATATATCTCAGACTAAATATACTCTGTACTACTCCTTACCTTGTTATACATCTTCCCCCAGCAAAACACCCTGCATGTTTTAAGGCAGGAGCACCCCAACACATTCCACAGTTGTCTAATCTTAAAACACTAAGAGAACTTTTGCCCCTGTCTTTGTGTTTCCTAGCTAGGCCAGTGAAAGGGAGCTCCCTGGTGACCAAGGGGTTTAGGCATTCTTTAGCTGATGGCTGGCTGCAGAGAATGGATTGTGTTCTTGGTCAAGCAACCTTCTGCTGCTTGCTTTTCATTCCACTCCTTTAATATCATCACTGTACCTCTCAAGCCATACTGCTCCAATTCTCCCATCTGTTCACTGGCTTTGGGGAAATTTTCTTGTCCTAATGCAAAAACTTCCTTCACTATGCAAGGCCTACTGTTTTATGGCACATCTGAGAAAAGTAGGGTGATTGTTGGTTGACTGGCAGTCACCCCAAATATATTTTCTGTAACACCAACTGTGTACAAGGCACTGTGTTTGGCAGTCAGAAAATGCAGTAGGAACTACTATACTGTAATACATTTATGTATGTTTAATTCTGTGTCCTTTGTGTAGCTACAATTATTATCCATAATTTACAAATGAGGAAATTGAGGGTTACACAGATTAAGAATATGGGTCAAGGTTGCACAAGCAGTAGATGTTGAAGCCAGGTTTTGAAACAAGGCAATCTGACTCTACTTGAAATTTAACATCTGTTTTCTTTTTTCTTTCTTTTCTTTTTCTTTTTTCTTTTTTTTTTTTTTTTGAGATGGAGTCTTGCTCTGTCACCCAGGCTGGAGTGCAGTGGAGCGATCTCAGCTCACTGCAACCTCTGCCTCCCAGGTTCAAGTGATTCTCCTGCCTCAGCCTCCTGAGTAGCTGGGATTACAGGTGTGCGCCACCACGCCTGGCCAATTTTTGTATTTTTAGTAGAGATGGGGTTTCACCATATTGGGCAGGCTGGTCTTGAACTCCTGACCTCAGGTGATCCACTCGCCTCGGCCTCCCAAAGTGCTGGGATTACAGGTGCGAGCCACTGCGCTGGGCCCTGAAGTCTGTATTTTTAAACATGAAGCTGACTGCCTTTATTCAGGCATATAAAGTAAACTCTACATATATAACAATGTAGCTGGAAAGATGGGATACATAAACCAAAACATAACTAATAAAGTAAGATTGCATAATTAGGAGCTGACTAAATGTGCAAAATATATTGTATGTGTGTTATTAGGTTCCAGAGGAGGAAAGAACACTGTGAGCTAAAGTGGTCAGAAGGAAATGGAATTTCTCTTAGCTCTGGAAAAATGGAGAGATGAGCAACCCTGACAGCTGGGTAGGACTGTGAGCTCACAGTTCGCCTTTATACCCCACACCTTCCCATTATCTGCTGATTGCAAGGCTAGTGTGGTGGCATTAGTCCTACAGCTCAGACTCTAAGTTCCTTGACATTGTCAGATCCTTGAGTAACCCACACACAACCCCTGCCCCTACCCCATCTTGTCCAGCAGCCTCCTGTGCGTCAGCCTCATGGAATCTCATTGGACTCTGGACCTTTGCCAGTGCTGTTGTCTCCCTCTACGGTGCCCTTCGTGACCTACTTATTGTCCAGCCTTCAGCTCAAGTATCACCTCTTTGTTGAATTGTTTTGTTCTTCATTCCTTTGCACTTCCCCATTCCTGCCATTGAGTTGGTCAGTCTCTTTCTTCTCCTATAACATCTGTATTTAAGTCACTCATCACACTTTGTTACATTTATATCTTTACATATCTGTTTTCTTCTGTTTTACAGTGGAAGCTCCTCAGGTCAGGTTTCTTCTCTCTTTTGTTTTTCTTGTAGCTCCAGCACTTAGGAAAATGCCTGCACACACAAGGCATTTTCTAAGTATCTATTGAATGGATAGATGGAAGGATGGAAGGAATGAGAGTATGCGTAAGTGTGTGAGATAGCAATAACCATGTTTTTTGTGGGCAATAATAAAATTGATATACCATGTAATACTACAAAAAAAATGCTTGTACATGACTTTTCATTTCAGCTTCACAACACTGCTATGAGGCAGGTAATTTAGTCAAAGAAAGTAAGCTTCAGGAGAGTAAGATCACAAAGCCAGTAAATGGCAAAGCTGGTTTTCTGAACTTTTCTTCAAAAGGGAGCTTCTAACGCTAAAGTTTACCTGGTTTAGGGGGAAGCTGCCTGGAGGATCAGCTATTAGCTCACCCGAAGCACGTTTTCCAACATGATAATATTTCACCAACTTTTATGGTTATATATATATATATATTATATTTTTTTAATGAGATGGAGTCTCACTCTGTTGCCCAGGCTGGAGTGCAGGGGTGTGATCTCAGCTCACTGCAAGCTCCACCTCCCAGGTTCATTCTATTCTCCTGCCTCAGCCTCCCGAGTAGCTGGGACTATAGGCGCCCACCACCACACCCGGCTAATTTTTTGTATTTTTAGTAGACGGGGTTTCACCATGTTAGCCACGATGGTCTCAATTTCCTGACCTTGTGATCCACCCGCCTTGGCCTCTCAAAGTGCTGGGATTACAGGTGTGAGCCACCACGCTTGGCCAATGGTAATATTCTTTTCGCAAACACTGAGGAAGAGATTTTAGAGGAAGGCAGGTGAAAGCAAGACAGAAACTCTCATAGAGGAAATATTAAAATAGGGAGTCTATTTTTCTGTGCCAAGTTTCCCTGCAACCAATGTGCAGGCCATGTTTTCTAGGCTGGTCCAGGTACCATGCTCAAAATCTGAAACCCGCCCTTGCCCTTTGCTCCAGCTTGGTACTGGGAGTGCTCTGCTGGAGCCCCATTTGCTTTTACAGGTGATAGTGATAGACGACTGACAAACCTGGAGAGGTGGGTGGTTAGCAGGGTTAGCAACGTATATATTTCGTTCTTCAAGCCACAGGTATGATACCATTCTTAGTGCTATGATGAGTATATAATAGGATGGGTTGTGTTTGACTATATAAAAAGCAATTTTATAGTTAACATTTAGTGTGCAAAATTAATGCAGAATCAACCTCATTTTAAAATTGAGAAAATCAGAAATTAATTTTCTCTCTATTTTCTCCTCTCTCTTTCTTTCTCTCTCTCTTTTTCCTCAGATGGCTTCCTTTTATGTCTCAGGGCATAATTCATTCAGAAATTGAACTTTATCTTCAAGATGAGGATTACTGAAACCATCGGTAGAAGGAAGTACAAGATGATTTTGTTACATCTGGACATCATGGAACACTATTCCCCAGTTTTCCTCAGAACAGCCCCTTTGATCATTTATCTTTTATTGTTGGATTTATAGTATTCCTCACAGTGAAATAAAAACATATGTAAATCTGTGTCTTAGAAATGTTATATGCCCTACTTGAAGTTAAAAATCAACGTAAGGATTTGCCACTGTTAAAGAGTTAAACTCATGTTTCTTCTTTTCCCATTTACGATGTCATCAGACAGATCTATTATTAACTGCACTTCACTTTTATTTTTGCAGAAATGCAAATAAATCATCAACCTAAAATACAAGAGGAAGCAAATGGTAAATGTTGTTGCCACTTTTCATCTTTTAATCATCTGAAATAATCCATTTCTGTTTCAAGATTACCAACCTTACACATTTTTTATAGTACATTCTTATTGAGTTTAACTGTTGATTGAAAAATACTTAAAATGAACACAGGAATAAGCATTAAAGTATAGTTGATTTATAAAGAAACTGACAGCAACTTTAGGCCCAAATGCTTTTTTCCTTAATGCTTCTCTTCAATCATTTAAATATATGAATCATTTAAATATATGGGGAAAATAATTATTTTCTGAATGGTTAAATTATATTAACTTCTTTTAATTATACTTTTTAAAAAACTTATTTGCATATTGGTTTCTTAGTTTTCTTTTAAAGTTTTTGTAATTATCTTTTTCTATTAGATCCTCTTCAAATCAATCTGCAATTATAGTATTAACATGTTACATTTTTAAAGTTGATCTGAATGAAATTGATAAATACTGTTTACTAATATGCATACCAGGTTACCATATCTCTATGTTTTCAAAAATGGATATACTTTCTACAGTGGTGTGAAACTAGGCAAAGATTAGTGCTAACATTATTTTATTCATGAAGTCCTATAATGATGAAGATGGCTGCTGAGACATAAACAGTTCAAGCTTAAACTAGCATTCTTATCTATTTATATTAGGAACTGTGTTTCAGCTTAGTTTTTGTTATTTATTTTGTAAGGAAAAGTCTGTTCATGTGTCAGATTCTTAGTATGGTCATAATTTTACTAATGTTCCAGAATTTCTTAATAATTTTAAAGGACCTCAAGAGGTCTGTGTCTTACAATAAACCATCAAGTAATAAGGCTTGAAATGATATTCTAAGTAGAAAAATTATCCATTAATACCAGAACTTGGTGGGGCATATGTGGGTAATAAAGGCTAATAGTTTTAAAATGAAGGTTATTATTAAGGCTGAAAATATCAGAAGTCCTTTGCCAATAATGTAAGCCATGTAATCAACATCAGTGATGTCAAACATGAAGTTGCAATGTACAGGGAATGTGTTGACCTAGAACTTTGTTAGATATACTTCATCAAATTTGATTAAAATAAGCTATTTTAAAATACTTGCTTGTAATTAATTATTTCTGTTGTCTTATTTTATGGCCTCATTAAAATGTATATTTTTTATAGTTCAAAAGTGGATTAGTCAAAGACTAATGAGTTTAGTTAGTTTATGATACACTGTCATTGTTTGTGAATGGTTCTGTCTTATTTCATTTTTAAATTCTAAATAATGCGACCTTTAATATTTCTTGGGATATGATTCTGGAAATACATTAGTGATCTCATAGTTATGTGAATGAGCTAATTTATGGTGTGGAAAGAACCTTGAAATGTTAAGCAGTCTAATCTATTGAGGCAGTGTTACATGTGGTTAAGAATGTTGAAAAGCAAACATGAGTCTTAGATTTTGAAAATATATGAAGCACATGTATGTCATTTATGCCTTTCTATGTAGCTTCAGGGGGAAGAAAGTAGACCAAAATGCTATTTAAATTTAAAGGAGAAAAGGAAAAAGGACTCAACTAAGTTATTTTTACTTTCATTTTGAGGTGATCAACACTAAGTACAATTGTGCACCATTACTAACTCCTAGCCATGTTTTATTAATTCCCACAATCATCTAGGACATGTTTTCTAAACTTTGACACCTTATAATCTTAAATATTTATAATTCATATAGGTAAAATCATTCTTCATTGCAAAACTAACTACATAACTGAGTTAGACTGAACTTGGTTTTGAGAGAATATTTTCAGTATCCATTGCTGGATTGAGTTTCTTCATTGTTATCAGTGCTTTTGGCATATTGCTCTTATATCCAGCCACTATGCTAAACCCCTTCACTAATTCCAATAAATTTATATTAATTATATAATAAAAAATAAATTTAAATTGTAGTTCTAGAAGGTTTTTCAAGATACAATTTGAATGATCTATGAAGACCATATCATATGTGAATTACAACACCTTTTCTTATCCTAATATGCTGTCTAGGTCCCTGGTACAATGTGGAATAGAAGCAGTGATGGTAACATTAATAGTGAATGCGTATATTATTTGCTGTGTAGTCTAAGTGTTCCAGAAAAATTTATATATTTCATCCTCCAGTAACCCTATGGGGTAGGTTGTATCATTATTCTACTTCACAGGTGATGAAACTAAAGGACAGAGAGGTTTTTATAACTTGCCTAAAGTCATACAAACAGATTTAGAATTTGAATGCAAGTGGTTCGACTTCGGGGACTGTACTGTTCTTGCTTTAGAGGGACTGATTTTCACTGCCCCCTGCCCCCAGTCACTAAAAATGTGTGCATGAGAGAGTATTTATCTTCTGTGTCTTTGGATTTATCTTGTTGTGTTATTTTTTAACATATTAAGCTACATTTAGCTTTTAGCCTTGTTTAAAATCTGAGTGAAAGGATGTTTTTAATTGTCAGGGGAGATTATTATTGTTATTATATTTCATATTACTCTTTTCTCAACCAGAACCTTTGTGGGGACAGGTTGGGTTTTTGATAAGCTCCTTTTACTACCCCTTATTTGGAGTCCAACCTTTCGCTAAGGGTGTATCCCCCTTTGGCTTACTTCTGAAGTCTCAGGTCCAGCTCCACCCTCGTGTGGCCATTGCCACTCATTCTCCTGGCTTGGAGTGTTGGCATCCATCACACCTGCAGTCCTCGCCTTCTTGTTTGCTGAGTGCTCACCACTCACTTTCAGCTAGTGGCCCCTTTTATTATTAACATGCAGTGGATAATTTTTCTTACTTCCTTGAGATTAGAATAATGTACTAAAAACAATTTTTTTTTTTTGTAATTTATCCAGAATCTCATTGTATTATAGTGAAATGGCTTTAAAAATACCATCTCAGGGCCAGGTGCAGTTGCTCATACCTGTAATCCCAGCACTTTGGGAGGCTGAGGTGGCCGGATCACTTGAGGTCAGGAGTTTGAGACCAGCCTGGCCAACATGGTGAAACCCAGTCTCTACTAAAAATACAATAATTAGCTGAGCGTGGTAGTGCATGCCTGTAATCCCAGCTACTCGGGAGGCTGAGGCAGAAGAATTGCTTGAATCTAGGTTTTGAGGTTGCAGTGAACCTAGATGGCACCACTGCACTCCAGCTGGGGCAACAGAGCAAGACCCTGTCTCAAAAAACTAAATAAATAAAATACCATCTCAGGAAACTGTGGCTCGGAAGTGTAAGAACCTTGTCATCAGTCAAGCAGTTAGTAAATGAAAGAACTGATATTGGAACTTAGCTCTTAACCATTATACAAAGCTGCTTGATTTTAATGACTCAGCTTCCTACATGTACTCAAGGATTTCTGACTTCAGGGATTTAAAAATTCTTGGAGCACTTATTTATAGGCAATGCCAACCCTTTGTAGTATCATTAACAATTTGGTGGATTTTGTGTGGTAAAGATTATTAAAATATTTTCTCTCTCCTCTCAATTCTATTGCCTATACATGCCTGGCTGGCCTCACTTCCCAAATAGTGTCTGCTCAAAGAAAGAAAATTAAATTTAATGATTAGTCTCAGCTAAACATGATTAAGAACATAAAATATTCTATCACATCATCATGCATTCTGAGTCAACTATAGATGGCTTTGTATTGCCTTCTACTCTGATCATTCAGGGTACAATTTCCTGTGGTGGTGTGGATAATGACAGAGTAACAGCCTACCTCTTGTGTTGGAGCCTTCTGTCTGTTGTGTCAGCCTCATTTCCTCCACAGGAAGACACACTGTGGCACTAGGGAGCCTGGGCAAGCCTCAGGAATCAGTGTCTCAGATGAGTGTGCATAATTTGTGAAGCTGAGATGCCAGAGGAACCATTTTCAAGATTGCCTCGTCAGTCCCAACATACAGAGCCTGAAACTAGGTTAATGAATTCCAGCAGGGCTAAGTGGGAAAAGAGAAGTCAACTTGTGAACAAGTTTAGAATCAAAAGGAGAGAAGGTGAGCCAAGAGGAATTCTCCCAGCAGAGGCCAGATGCTGTGACTTACTGTTTAGTGCCTGAAACCTTTGGTATGGGCATGCCAGGAAGTGTTAAGTGAGCAACCAGGAAGACAGTGCAGTGTTTCTCATGCCCTGGCTGGGTTTAGCTTCATTTGCTCCCAAATTAAATAGCTAGTGTTTAGTTTTTGTTTGATTCTAGAACATTGGCTCACACTTTTTTTTTTTTTTTTTTTTTTTTTGGTTTGAGACAAAATACCCGTAACTGAACATAGCAGTGGAATGGAATGGATTTGACACTGAAACAGTAATACTCACTCAGCATCTTCAGATATCCAACAGCCATGCAGAAACATCACCATCAACAGCCTACACCTCAACCACTTTGTGTTTATAAATAATTCACAGAAAGCATAGAATGGTTTGGGGTGAAGTAGACTTAATCAGGGTATGTCTTGTTAGTCTGAAGCAAGTTTTCTAAACCTTGGGTCTACTGACATTTCAGCTTGGATAATTTTTTGTTGTGGGGGACTGTCATAAATATCAGGGTATTCAGCAGCTTTCCTGGCTTCTACTCACCCACTGGATGGCAATAGCACGCACCTAGTTGTGATGACAAAAAAAAAAAAAATGTCTCCAGACATCAACAAATGTCTCTAAGGGGCAAAACCACCCACAGTTGAGAACTGCTGACCTAGAAAATAGTGGTTCTGCTGGAAAAGTGGTCAGAGAGGTGTGGAGATGGGGAAGTCTGGAAAGGAGGGTGTGGGAAACTGTTTGCTAAGAACGCCTGTAACTGCAGCATTTTCTGTGTTCTTCTGAACTCAACAAAAGGTAGAATCAGCCTGGGCAGACATTTGAAACTGCCTTGACTAACTGTGTAAAGCAGAAATGATAGTACGTGACAGTTTTGCTATACACTATTAGGTCATAAAAGATGACACCACTCCTGCCTGGGAATGTTAGTCTTTAGAATCCAGCCACTGTCCTGTGAAAAAGCCTGGACCTTATGGAGAAGTCTGCATGGAAAGGAACTAAGGCCATTGCTCTGACCCCTGGCTGTGCTTGCCACCAGCACCACCTTGCCAGTCACATTGAGAGAGTCATGTTGGAAGCAAATCCTCCTGGCCACAGCTGAACCGCCCCAATTGACACTATGTGGAGCAAAGATAATCCTTCCCTGCTAAGCCTGGCCCAAATTGTACTTTCAATGGCATAAGAAATGATTGTCATTGTTCTGCACCATTAAGTTTTAGGATAGTTTGTTATGCGGCAATAGATCATGGTAGCAGTAGAATTGGTAGTGGATAGGCTCATATAGACCTGCATACATAGGTCAAGACTTGGATTCTAAATATATTAAAGATTATGAATTGCTCTCCTAATGACCAGCACACAGTAATGTGGGTCTGAAAAGTAGATTTGAACCTAGTAGATTGCTTAGGATGTTGGGACACAAAGCACTCAGGAATTGTTAGCAAATGCAGTTGGCCTTCCGTACCTGCAGGTCCTACATCCCCGGATTCCATCAACCATAGATCGAAAAGTTCCAGAAAAAACCCAAACAATAAAAAATAACAATATAACAACAGAAAGTAATACACATTTAAAAAATACTATTTATATAGCATTTATATGGTATTATAAGTAATCTAGAGAAGATTTAATGTATATGGGAGGATGTGCATAGGTTATATGCAAATATTGTGCCATTTTATTGTTGTTTTTGTTTGGTTAGTTTATTTTTTAGAGACAGGGTCTTGCTCTGTCACCCAGGGTAGAGTGCAGTGGCATGATCATAGTTTACTGCAGCCTTGACCTCTTCACCTCGGGATCCTCCTGCCTCGGCCTCCTGAGTAGCTGGGACTACAGGCATATGCCACCACGCCCAGCTAATTAAAAAAAATTGTAGAGACAAGATCTCACTGTGTTGCCCAGGCTGGGCTTGATCTTCCCACGTTGGCCTGCCAAAGCACTGGAATTACAGATGTGAGCTACTATTCTTGGCCAACTAGGCCATTTCCTATAAGAGACTTGAGCATCTTTGGATTTTGATATGAGGGGGCATCCTGGAACTAATCTCCCTGGAACACCGAAGGATGACTATAGTCAAAGGAAGGCAAGTCAAGTTTTCCATGTAAGCCAAGATAAAGTGGGTGATTAAAGAGACAATGGGACATGGAAGAGATTTGGCAGCAAGTATCAAGGATACAATGGAAGGGAATTTGGGATGAGGACAAGGTGGAAATGCCAAGGCTGAGCTGCTAGAATCCAGGTTGAAAATCATCACAGGGAACCTAGGGCACCTGGAAAGAATTTGATATTTAATTTTCACACTTTCCTCCCTGTTAAGGGTCAAGATTTGAGGTGGAATCGGATGTACTAGATTCTGAATCCTGACTGCACCACTTACTCACTGCATGGCTTGGGAAATCACTGTATTTCTTTCAAATACATTTTGAAAATACATTGTGCCTCAGTTTCTTTCCTATAAAATGTAGGTAATAGTAGAAACTCTTGGGATTGTTGTGAGAATTAAATAATATCCATAAAGTACCTTGAACAGAGCCTAGTACATCTTATGTATCCAATAAACATTAGCTTTTAAACTGTATGTTTCACTTGTAATGGAACCTATCCCTGTCTTAAGTGCTGCGGCTGTAGTCCCACTGTGCACATGTTTGGACTACAGCAAGCACTTCCCACCTGGTTGGCTGACTCTGTCACTCTTCTTAGTCTTCTCTCTTTAGCCCTGTAAAGTGGAGTGTCCTTTACGACATCATACAATAATCGGTGGTAAATCACAGGAATAACAAGAGATTCATCTTAGACCAATATCAAGATAAAATAGGTAACAGATTCATTTCTGATAATGTTTTATGGTTGTTTTCTGGACTTAAAGTGGAGAAAATTGAGCACTGTTCAAAACCATTTTATTCTAGGAAGCATAGCTGTTTCTAATTCGGTGTCAAATTTATCCCAACTCCTGTGGTAGTCAGCACAGAATTTCTCTATTGCTTTACATGTATAATAGGATTAATGATATTTGTCTCTTGAAAGAATAAAAATATTTGTAAAGCACTTAAAATTTAAAAAAAAATCTCATGATCCTCTTATGAGGTTGTATTTTGAAGGACTTGTGAATTTATATACACAGAATTATTTGGAGATAAAATTAATAAAAATTAGAATAATCTGTCTTGTTTACAGTATCTTTGCTAAATCTCATATAAATATATTTATATGACCTTGAAAATGTGGATCATACAAGGTCAATATTTGTTTCGATTATCTTTGTGCTAATAAGATCAATTATGAGGCAAATAATAATGTCCTTGTCCTTTGTATGAAAAGTGACACTAATGACACATCATCAGAAGGACTTGTTTTTGTTAATTGATAAGTAGTTATATATTGTGCTGAAATAATCTTAATAGTATCTTGAATATCCTTCCTCATACAGGCAGCCTTGCTTTTCAAAATACATTTTAACGGATCCCAAAACGTTTCATAAATCACCCATTCATTTTTTGAAAGGCTGTTATGTGCCAAATGTTGTATTAGGCACTGGGAATACAGAGACATTTAAGGCCAAAATCTGCCCTTCAGGGGCTTACAATCTGGGTGGAGAGGGTCCTGATCTGTCAAGGCACTTACTTGCATGTCCAAATGTTGAAGTGTGCCAGGGTCCAGTATAGGCATGAGAGGGAGAGTGGTTCATTCTGGTTACAGGGAGGAATGTTTGTCAGTGCTTCTTTTTTCCTTTTTTGGAGATGGAGTCTCACTCTGTTGCCCAGGTTGGAGTGTAGTGGCCCGATCTCGGCTCACTGCAACCTCCACCTCCCGGTTCAAGCAATTCTCCTGCCTCAGCCTCCCGAGTAGCTGGGTCTACAGGCATGCACCACCATGCCCGGCTAATATTTGTATTTTTAGTAGAGATGAAGTTTCACCATATTGGCCAGGCTGGTCTCGAACTCCTGACCTCGTGATCTGCCCACCTCAGCCTCCCAAAGTGCTGGGATTACAGGTGTGAGCCGCTGCACCTGGCCACGTTAATGCTTCTTAAGAGAAGCTGACCTTTGAGCTAGGATGTTCACCAGGTTAGAGGAGAGAGCTGAAAGAGAGGACATTTTGGCTGAAAGATTTTAGTCCAAGTCCTGGAGGAAGAAAGGAGCCTTTCAGGATAGCTGAAGGCTGGCACAAGGGAAGGTCACCGTGTGAGAGGGAGGCTGTAGAGGGGTCCAGTGGCTACTTGGAGGTGGGTGTTATGGGCAGTGGGCATCAATATTATAAAAAGAGCTAGATTAGACATTTGACAGGCATACCAACCTATATGTAATATTATGTCAGCATGGATGTAATGATAGAGAAAGTTTTATTAATTCTGACCCTTCCTCACCACCTAAAATCTGGGGTGCTCTCCAGGACTTTTTTGGAGGTAGATCTGTTCAACTTTTGAGTTTTATCCCCCAAGTCACCTGCAGTTCTTCTCCGTCTTTCCCTGCCACAACCCTCAACTTCTCTACCGAGTAAGAGCCAAACAAACATTTCATGCATAAGGCTCTTGGTCTTTTTAGGCTGTCTCAATCTACCCCTGATTATTATAGTCAGGGAAGTGAGAGACTGCAGTCTGCAGAGACGCGCTGGGTTTTTTCGCTTTCACTCAATCTTCCTGTGTCCTACTCTGTTAATGTAAGAGTCATGGGGACCACGTTTGCTGTCCAATGAGGCAAAGCAGACTGTCCCATCGTTTTTTTTATTGCATTGCAGTGACTTAAGGCAAGCAGATGTGAAGAGTGTTTTCCCTCAGTATGCCCAACTAACAATTGCATGGAAGAGCTTAATTTACATGCATCCTCTCTGCATTTCTTTGAGTATTCAGTGGGTAGTTGCCAAGTAACTGAAAACGTGTCTAGACACAGATGTTTCTATATTCAACAACAGGGTTAATTTTCTGAACTGCAAAGTCAAATGCATGTAACCCCTGTAACAGAATACACAGAATAAGGTAAAGAAAAAATGTTATAATCTAAGGAAGGGCTATTGAACTTTACTAGCTGTAGCAACTTTGCTCACCAAAATAACTCAGCCATGCTTTCCTGAGAATGCATTTCCAATTGATAAGAAAACATTGGGAAGGAAACAGTTAATGACAAGTCTGCAGTCTAATTTTTTCCTCTACCTGGGATACATGAAAGAGGTGACTCAGTCAAATCCCTGTGCATACATGCTAATAACTAGACATCCTGATAAAAATGCTAATGTTTTTATAAGTAAAAAGATAATGGAGAGTCCTTATCTGTGAAATACTTTCAGCAGCCATTCTAGTTATCTATTGCTGTGTGAAAAACCACCCCCAAACTCAGTGGCTTAAAACAATAATTTGTTATTATCTCTACCTTTCAGCCAGTTAACGTGACTCAGCTAGGTGATTTTTTGCTTGGAACTTCTCACACAACTTTAGTTAGTGCTGTAATTGCAGACATCTGAAGAGATAGCTCCCCCATGCTGCCAGCTGATGAGCCTGGGTTAGGCTTTTCAGGCCATATGGTCTTTGTTGCAACTACTCAACTCTGCTGTGGTAGTGTGAAGGCACCGATGGACAATACATAAACAAATGAGCATGGCTTCATTCCAATGAAACTTAATTACAAAAACAGGTGGCAGGCCAGATTTGGCCCATGGGCCATAGTTTGCCAACCCCTGGGCTATGATCTCTGCAGGGAAGAATGCTTGTCCTGGGTCCTGCTAGTGAATCATTAGTAAACTCGGTACTAGGTAAGATGCATAAACTGTGTGGAGTTTGATTTGATCATCGAACTCACTTGTTCCTTAGAGTCTCTCGAATGTTGAACACAATGTTTGTGCATAATGTGGACACAGTATCTGTAAGTCAACTTGTCAACAGATATTAATTTAATTCCAATTGTTGGCTTACATTACACTTGATGTTCCACATTCATGGATTCAACCAACAGCAGATAAAAATATTTTTAAAAAGGAAGGTAGTGTCTGTACTGAACACGTACAGACTTTTTTCATGTTATTGTTACCTAAACAATACATTCTAACAACTATTTATGTTGCATTTATATAGTATTAGGTATTAGAAATAATCTAGATATGATTTAAAATATACAAAAGGATGTGTGTGTATTATACAGAAATACTACACCATTGTATATCAGGGACTTGAGCATCTATTGGCGTTGGTATCTACGGGGATTTCTGGAACAAATCCTCCACAGATACTGAGCAACAACTGTAGGCTGAAGTTTGGAATTCTCTAGGTCAGTTTTATGTATACTGATTGCACCTGGTTACATGAGAATGGAAATGGCAGAGCACATACTTCTCAGTGTAAATATGGAAGATCCTGTTAGACTTTACTTCATTGTTGAGAAGAAATCTGAATTTATTATGGAATATTTGGAGATCATAGAGTATATCCAAACTACTTTAAAATTATTTTTAACACAAAAGAAAGTAAGCCTCCTAAGGCTGTGATTTCCAAGAAAATTTCCTTTTATCTGCAGTAGGGTTTATTTAAATGAAAGACATTGCTATAGTATCTCCCCCAATTTAAGCTTGGAAAAGAGAATGAAAGGGCACAGCCTGAGGTAGATTGTCAGTAATGGCTTATTGCACAGTCAAGAGAACTTTTAAAAAAATCCTTCAAAACATTGGTAAATGTAAGATAAATATTTAGACTTCAATTACATGGAATTTTCTTTCTTCCTTTGAAAACTCTAATAGAAGTAATTTTCCAAAGGGATTAACAGATGACAACATTTTTTGATATGAGTTCTTGGAGTTGAATAGACAGTAACTATAATGCAAAGGAAAAAAAGAAACATATAGATAAAATATCTGAAGGCATATTCTTTTGATTTTTTTGGTGAAAAAGTTTTGCAATAGAAAATTACAGAAAATACTTGTAATTTTGGCACATATACAAGCAATACAAAAACTGTACACATACTTTTAGCCCTGTTATAAATAAATTATTTCATAGGGCAGTGGAACTTTTAATTTAAAAATAAACTCAGAATATTATTTTCTATAAGTGTTCTCAACTATTTTGTATTTTAGGTAGTGAAACATTCTTAGAGAAGTTCAGTGATTAGATTTTTAAAGCATGAAATATAAAATTTATTTTTTTTCCAATTGCAAAGAGAAAAACATGCTTAGGAAAACGTGAAAGTGAATAAAAATAACTGTAGAAGATGTTTCATTAGTTATCCCACCCTTAAGGCCTGTGTCATCGTGACATGCTAGTTCCAAAAAGGAGGAACACAGACATATTATATGAATCAGTGGTTCCTTGCTATTTGCCTCTATTTCAGTAAACAAGATATCCAAGCTTCTGTGCAAACTTATTCCTGTCCTTGCCCCCATGATAGTAGGGGGGATCATGATAGTACTAGACAGCAGGTCCAGATGGCCCGGGAAGGAGATAAGGATGAGATAGGAAAGAAGACCTACAAAAAAGGAAAGAGATCCTTCCACTTCTTGAATTATGCATCAAAGCACAGGTGTGAGGTTTTCTGTAAGAATTAAATTATGATAGGATTCTCAATGGGACTTAGTTTTAGATTTGCATGTTTCTTATTTTCCCACATGAACTGTAGATCCTGAAAGCTGGCTGGCTGCAGGGTAGAAGTAGCAGTGCACCCTTTTGAGTTCTGCTGCCCATTTGAGGTACTGGGTCCATCTTTCTTAACAAAGATGACATTATGCAAAATTTACTTGATGCAAGTTTTATCAAACTGTTTAGAGATCTTCAAATGATGTTTATGGATATATGGACAGTGGCGGGTGGGGAGAGGCATTGTTGTTTTCAAAAGCAAATCACATCTTAATGGAAGAATTGCTGAGAACTTGGTGGGCAGAGTGTGGTGGTTTTAATCGTATTTTGGAAATATAAAAATTACTTACAAGGTAGGAGGTTTTTGGAGCCTTGGAAAACAACAGTAACAACATCTTCAGATTACCCTTGCACCCTAGGGACAAGCTATGATGAGTAGAGGTGCATGCGCTGCACAGAGTTCTAACTGGCAGGACTTTGTCCTTTGCTGTGCTTGGCTGTGTGGTGTGGACTCGGGGTGAGAGGGGTTCATTGCTGTGGGTTTGATGATGTAGTTTCCCAAAGAAGTGCACAAAATAATAAAATGAAGACATATTTTGTCTTTCTAACTAAACCAATCATAAGACAACTCATAGATCTTTTTAAGTTGTTTCCTGCCATGCTCTGCTCGTCTCAGCCTTTCTGTGCTCTCAGTATCACTGCAGCAGGAAGCTCAGTGATCTCCTATGCTTTCCCGATGTATTGTCTTTCTCTGCTTCAAACATGTCTTTTCTTCATCCTCCCTCCGCAAGCCCAACTCCTTCTGCCAAGACCTATTTGTCCAGCACAACATTTTTTTCCTTACTTGTTGGTTTGTTCCAGCTCTCAGGGAACTCCAGCAATTTTTCATGAGAAAGAAAGTTAGTAATTTTTTTGCCTTGTTTTTATGTCTTCTACATCCTTAGCACTATCTGCTAGGATCACCAAACTGTGTTACTAGTGTAGCTTGATAGGACTCTTTTCTAGGACTGATGATGCCTTAACATCAGGTTTTCAGGATGCCTGTCATTCATTCCCATCCCCAAATTTGACAGTTATTTGCCTAAATAAACTCCTAAGTATTTCAGCTAAACACTTAATTCTAAATGCCTCCAATTCCATTGTTTTGCCCAAAATATGTATTGTTCTCAAAAGCCCACTGCTATTTGTTTTGTAATTAAGCTACAATATTTCCAAAACCTTTTTATATTCTAGCATTCAAGAAGGAAATCCATGATAAGCAATTATTTTCGTACTTGATTTCACAAACTATTCATAACCAAGTAAATTAAGTAGAAATCTTTATTTTCCTAATATTAATGTGTTTTTCCTCTATACTTTTATATTGATTTCCTTTTTTCTTTGCAGATGGAGACTGGAAGGTGACCATTGTCACTGGGGATCCTGAAAATGCTGGCACCACGGCAACAGTGTTCCTTTATGTCTATGGAGAAACAAAATGTTCAGGTCCTATTATTTTGGGATCTGGGAAATACCAGCTGTTTAACTCTAACACTGCAGATATATTCAAGGTACAAATGATATAGCTATAACTTGTTTGCTAAGATATATTGTGATGTACATCCCCGCAGATGAAATGGAGAGTAATTTTTTGTTGTTCTTTTGGTATTGCATTTGCATTAAATTTGCTTGGTATATGTGGCATGTTTTATCCCATGGGAGCTGGGAAACAGTAATAACAACTGGGACATAAGATTTTTGTTTCTTCTTCATTTTTTTATTTGTGTAAAGGCATTTTAGAACATTTAAAAATTAGAGTGGAATAATTTACTACTAATCCTATCATCAAGCTGAGTATTTCCATTTTTGAATATCTGTCTCAGTCCTTGTTCATACCCATACATGTTTTCCACAAGCACACTAACACATATGATGGAGCATGATGGTATGATGGAATGGTGGTGCAGCCTAATGACTAAGACATGGGCGAAAGAGTCAAATGGTCAACATTCAAATGCTGACTTTGCCACTTACAAGCATGGTGACCTGGACATATTACTTAACATTTCTGTGCCTCACTTTCCTCAATAATCTTTACTTCAAAGGGTTAGAATGAGGATTAAATTAATTAATCCTCAGTGTATCTGAAATGCTCAATAAATGTTTGCTATTAATATTACACTACATAGGCAATTTTGTAGCACCCTGTATTACATGCAATATGGCCATTTATGAAAGGAGCTACATAGTCTTCCCACTTAAAATTTTTATTGATTAGATACTAAGTAATATACTATGGATAAATAGAACACTTTGGTGTCGTTGGACATTTAAATGGCTTCTAAGTTTTTGCTATTATAAATAATGCTGCAACAAACATACTTTTAACCTTAGCTTTCTTCTTGTTTTTTTAACCAAAGCTACCTATTTTCCTATGACAAACTCTGAGAAATGGTATTACTTTTGAGCCATTTTGAAAAACTACTTTGTAAAAGTATCTGATTTACATAGCACATTGCCTCCCAAAACATAGTAAACACTGGTAAATTTTAATGGTTGTTAAATCCCTATGACATCCCAAGTCATGTTGTCTATTTCTGCCATACAACATATTTAATAATTTCAATTAAAATTTATCAGTTTCTTTGGGCAAGTTAGAGTATATGACTGTGGACCTATGGAGTTGTCTTCATTTCTTTTTGTTAAAAGTGCTTTTTTGCGATGTAATTCACCCTAACATTCATATCATTACATTCATCCATTTTTAATATTTTAAATTTTTTTTATGTTTTAAAGTTTCGTTTTAAATTCAATACATTGAGTACATAATTGTATATATTTATGGGGTACAGTGTGATGTTCCAATACATACATATATTGTATAATGATCAAATCAGGGTAAAAAACATGCACCAATTTAAAGTGTATAAAGTGTACAACCCTGTGAATGTACTGAACAATCACCACAATCTAATTTTAGAACATTTTCATCACTCCAAAAAGAAGGCCAGTACCCATTAGCAGAAACTCTCCATTTTTCTATCTCCCAGCTTTAGGAAACTAGTAATCTACTTTCTGTCTCTATACATTTGCCTGTTCTAGACATTTCATATAAGTGGAATCATGCAATATGGAGTATTTGTGTCTGACTTCTTTATGTAGCATAAAGAATGCTTTAAAGCTTAATCAGTGTTGCAGCATGTATCAGTGCTTTATTCTTCTTTATGGTTAAATAATATCCTATTATATGAATGAACCACATTTTATTTATCCACATATCCGTTGATACAGATTTGAGTTGTTTTCATTTTCAGCTGTTGTGAACAATGCAGCTATGAACATCTATGTACAAGTTTTTGTGTGAACATGTTATTGTTTCACTATGTATGTATCATTTCACACATAAACTTGGGTATATACCTAGGAGTAGAATTTCTGAATCATATGTTTAACACTTTGAGAAACTGCCAAACTGTTTTCCAAAGTAGCTGCACCATTTTAACACTTCTACCAGCAATGTACAAGGTTTCATCTTTCTCCACATCCTTATCAACATTTGATATTATATGTTTTTTGATTCTAACCATCCTAGTGGATGTGAAATAGTATCTTATTGTGATTTTGATATGTATTACTTTAATGACTAATGATATTGAGCACCTTTTCATATGCTTGTTGGCCATTGATGTGTTTTCACTGGAAAAATATCTATTCAAATGACTTGCCCATTTTTATACTTGATCTTAGCCAAACGGCTGAGAAGCAATGATTTGCCCATTTTTAATTGGATCATTTGTCTTTTTATTAATGAGTTTAAGAGTTCTTTATAAATTCTGAATATGAATCTGTTATATATGTTTTACAATTTTTTCTCCCGTTTTTTGAGTTATCTTTTAACTTTCTTGCTGGTATGGATTTAAGTTACCTTCTAGTGTCCTTTCAAATCAGACTGAAGAGTTCCCTTTGGTATTTCTTGTAGGGCAGGTCTGCTAGTGATGAATTCTCTATTTTTGTTTTTCTGGGAAAGTCTTAATTTGCATATCCAAGTCTTAGTTGACAGTTTTCTTCTTTCAGTACTTTGAATATGTCATCCCACTTCTTTATGGCCTTTATGATTTCTGATGAGAAGTCAGGAGTTAACCTTATTAAAGATCCTGTACATATGATAAGTTGTTTGTCTTCTGCTGCTTTCAAGATTCTCTGCTTGTTTTTGGCTTTCAAAAATTTTACTGTGTTGTGTTTAGGTGTAGATCACCTTACTGTTGGTTTTAATAGTTACTGTGGTTGCAAGGTTGCCAGTTTTCAAGCCTATTGTGGAGTTGGGGAGGGTGGTAGAGAGTAGATCAACGTACAATACACAAACCCTTATGTTTCTACCAATGTTCATCGTTTTCATTGAATACATGCTCCTCAACTTGTTATAATCTTTTGACTAATTTTCAGAGTTCTAGATAATTTCATTTCAATAATTTTTTTATTGCTTTTGTGGAGCACTGGATTTATGGAGGGTCTCAGTCTGCCATTTCGGAAGTCCTGCTCTCCTCTTACTATCTTGGTCATATTTTGTTATTTTTAATTCAAGTTTCTGTTTCTCCATGAAATCTTCCATGATTTCCATAACTTGCTGAAGATAAACAAGAACTGGCCCAATATAAATTTGGATTCGAGGCTATGTCATGTGACTAAATCCTTGGAATAGAAGAACCACCATCCAAGTGGCTCTTGAGACATTGACTATCTTATTGTCAGAACAGTAAAAATTTCCTTTTATATAACTGGTTCATATGGTAGGTGACAATGTAGGGTAACTGTAATATTCTCCTGACCCAATCATAGGCCTCAAAGAGGAACTTGATTGTAGGACTTCATAAAAGAAGGGGATTCTAGTTTCAAAAAGGGCTTGCAAAATGGTGTCAGTGGCTTTGTAGCAATTTTGATATATACCCTCTATAGACTATACAGTTCAGCTCTATGGTTGCACCTAGAATGTCACTGAGAGTCAAAATGAAGGAAATTAAACATCCTCAGGAAAACAATCAAGGCAAAATTAAGAGCAAAATGTCTATTATGGCAGAAAGTTGGAGAGAGTAGGCAGAGAGGAGTTTCTAGAAAACAGGGACTAGACCTAGTTCAGTTGCTAACCCTTGAATCTGTTCATTGCCTGACATAGACTAGACACTCATGAATAGCTGTTGAAATCATGAAAATTTAATAAAAATCACTTGGCTGAAATTCGTTTAATATTGGCTGCTTTATCTTGGGGGCGTTCATTGTTGAATTTTTCTTGTGATCCTTCTCTGAGGGAATCATAAAAGCATCCATGTATCTTATATGGATATTATTTACTTATAAAACTGCCCAGAGATTTAGTTGAGCTTTTTATTGCATTTTTGCAAATTGAAATCTAAGTAGTATTCTCTGTTGCTTGGAAAAAGTTAGTGCTTACGCCATTCACTCCTAGAAAGTCGTTTTCTGCTTCTGATTTACTATTGTATGAAGTCAATTAATTTTGTAGATGAATAGGTTTAATATTTATTGTGAACTCCTAGGGCACTTGCCTAATCATTGAATATCCCTTATGCTTCTTAGAACAGAAATGGATAATACAGTTTTGCCTTTGTAAAAACAATTTATATCAGCAGCAAAGAGAAGACCTATATTTGACCTCCAACTCTGCCCTCTACTATATAAGGAAATATGGATAAAGCACTTAACATTTGTAAACTTTAATTTCCTCCTTTGTAAAATGCATGCAACAATACTTTATATCTATGCAGATTGAAAGAGTTAAGAATCAATGCACTTTATATAAAGTATAAAACACTCTTATCATTATGCTCTTTAGGCTGACTCTTATGATACTGCCCACAAATTGTTGGAGACTTCCTGATAGGATGGGGTTTAAGATAATTTTTCAGATGAATGAAAGCAGGAAGGCAGCTTGGCAGATGGCTGGTGGGTGGCTATTTCTGTCATGGGGGTATGTGTAGAAATGTCTGGAGGCTGGAGTGGGAAGAAGAAACATAGGAAAACAAGACTAGGTTGGCTGAGCTAGAGCAAGTCAGTGAGTATGTAATATCAAGAATGTTTATCTGGGTCTTTTCGATGTTTAAAGGTTAGATGTCCATGTGGACCTACAAACTATTAGCCATTATTAGCTAGGTGGGTGTTAGCATGTCATTTTGATTTTGGCACATCTCTGTATGACTTTCTTTTCTCTCCTCCTTCTTGTCCTCTTTCTTCTTTACCTTCTTTTCCATTCTTTCCTTTTTTTTTTCTTGGAATCCTAAAACTTGGGGATTGGTGATATTTTACATTGACTTCATTCAGAAGTTTAGGAGTGGCCGCACTAAGCAGTTCCCTGTTGACATGATTGACTTTCCTGTGGATGGCAGATCCTAGGGACAATTTAACTTAAACTTTTTCCTTAGTTACAAAAGTTGAAATATTTTTAAAATGACATCTTCTACAAATTCTCACTTATAAATACTTATTAAGAAAAGTTAATAATGTTGCTCCCCTTAAATAGAAAATAAATTGCAGAAATAAAACCCCAGCTCAGATGATGTCAGCAAGATAATAGAATGAAATTTGCCCAGCTTAAGTACTCCTCACAGGAAGACAAACTAACAATTATCTAAGGAGAAGAGTGCCTTTGTGAAAATCCCAGAAACTGGGGATGAGGTTGATGCACCCCACAGAAATGAGAAAAGGTCTCATTAAAAGGGTAAGAGAAGCAGTTACACTTTGACTGCTTCACCTCTCCCTCAGGCTGGCATGGCATCATACCAAGTTAGTCCTAGATGGACATCCAGCTTTTCCAACATTTTGGGGTGCTTCATGGGAAACTCACTTCTGCTTTGCCCTACAGGGTATACTGGGGGAATTGGCAGGGCTAGATTCTATGGGGTCAGCCAGGAACAAAGAAGCATGGCAGGGTTCACAGCAACCAGTGCACAGAACTTGGCGATAGCACTGCATCCCTGCTGTTATCATTATCACTGACTAACCAGAGAGCTTAGTTAGTGTCTCTGCCTAACTATGGAGCAAAACTAGTGGTACTGTCTGGCCAGAGAATGCAGTCTGCAGTTTTGCCTGTCTTGGGTTCCAAGCCAGTGGTCAGGCCAAGCCATGGAGCCTAACCTACAGCTCTGCCTGAGCAATGAGCCAAGCCAAAGACCCGGCCTGACTCTGGAGCATATCTTGCAGCCCTGCCTGATCAACAAGCCCAGACAAAGACTCTGCCATGACATAGAACCCATCCTGTGATTCCACTGGCAGCAGAGCCAGTGACCTTGCGCCACTATGGGGCAAGCCTGTGTCCCTGCCTGACCAGGGAGCTAGACTAGCAGTCCAGCCTACCATGAAGCCCAGTCTATGGCCCCTCTCAGCTGTGAAATTTAGCCTACAGCCCCACCTGATAATAAAACCCAGCCTATGGTCTTGCTAAATTGTAGAGCATAGCCTGATGGAGCAGGGAGTCCAGACAGCAAACCCACCTAATTGTGGAGTGCAGCCTATAACCCCATCAAACTGCAGGGCACAATCTACAGATTCTCCCAACCTGAGAGCCCAGTAGAGGTCCTCACTGACTGTGGAGCACAGCCAACAACTCTGCATTATCAGGCAACCCACCCAATAACCCTGCTCAACTGTGGAACACAGCCTGTGACCCTACCCAATTGCAGAGCCCAGGCTGCAGCTAACCCCAACTGCAGAGCTCAGTCTGCGTAAATGTGAAGACCAGCCATGAGCACTGTCTGGCCAGAGAGATTGGTTAGGTCTCTGACTAGGAGTGATTGTGGAACTCAGCCTATAGCCCTGCCTAATCATAAGTCCAAGCGGCAGCACTGCTTGGCCAGGGAAAGCAGCCTATAACTCTGCCCAACCAGAGGCAGTTGTGGAGCCCAACCAGTGGCCCCACGTTGCCAGGAGCCCAATCAGAAGTTCTGCCTGACCACAGCCAGGTCAGCAGACCTACTGGTTGCAGAGACCACCTTGCAGCTCCACCCAACATCAGAGCATGGACAGATGTCTTGCCCAATAGGAGACCTTAACAGAAAGCATCACCTACCTGTGAATGCTACCAGCTGGTCTGTCTAAAACCCCAGGCTAGGCTGATGGGCGAAGGTCTTTCCCTGCCGATGTGAACCTGTAAAGGCTAGAAGCCCTGACTGCTTCCTTAAATGCACAGTCACCAATGCAAGAATATAAGGATCACAAAGAGTCATGGTAACATAAAACTACCAAAGAAAACTAATAAAGTTCCAATAGTTGATCCTAGAGAAATGGAGATCTAGGAACTGTTTGACAAGAAATTGAGAATAATCCCTTTAAACAAGTTCAGTGAACTTCAAGAACAAAACAGGTAGACAACTAAATGAAGTTAGATAAGCAACACATGATCAAAACTATTATAGAAGTTCAACAAGGACATAGAAACCATTAAACAAAATTAAAATTCTAAAGCTGAAGAATACAATGAATGAAATGAAAAATCCAGTAGAGAGCTTCAACATTTGACTCAATAAAGAAGAAGAAAGAATCAGTGAATTTGAAGACAGGTCATTTGAAAATATCCAGTCGGTGGAGCAAAAACGAAACAAAATAATTTTTCAAAGCAAAGAAAGTTTATTAGTTAATGGGATACCATCAAGTGAAACAATACATGCATTATGAAAATTCCAGACGGGAAGGAAAGATGGGGACAAAAAGCCTACTTAAAGAAATGATTACTGAAAACCTTGCAAATTTGGAGAGAGAAATAGACATTCTGATTTGTGAACCCCAAGGGTCACTGGACGTGTTGAATCTGAAATGTTAAACACAAAGCAAATTATAAATAAATTGTCAAAAGTCAAAGACAAAGAGAATTTTGAAAGCAATGAAAGAAAAATGATTCATTATATACAATGGAACCTCCACAAGACTATCAGTGGATCTCTAGCAGAACCCTTGCAGGCCAGGAAAGACTGGGATCAGATATTCAAAATACTAAGAAAAAAACTGCCGACCAAGAATACTGTACCCACCAAACTTGTCCTTCAGAAATGGAGAGATAAAGATTTCCCATCCCAAAGTGATGAAGGAGTTCATCACTTTACCTTCCTTACAAGAAGTGCTAAAGGAAGTTCATCAAGTTGAAATGAAAGGACACTAATTAACAACCTAAAATATATGAATGTGTGAAACTGGCTATAAAAATAAACATATATAGTCAAAGGCAGAATTCTCTAAATTTTTATTATGGTGATGCATAACTCATTTCAATTCTAGTAGAGAAGTTAAAAATGTATTAAAAATAACTATAACAACAATAACTTGCTATTAGATATGGAATACATAAAATATAAATTGTAATATCAATAACATAAAATATTAGATGTGAGTTAAAAGTGTCATTTTATAGACAATTAAATTTAAATTATCTGGTTGTAAGATATTTTATGCAAGTCTTATGGTAACCACAAAGAATAAACCTGCAGTAGATACACAAAAGATTAAGAGACAGAGATCAAAGAATACCAACACAAAAGTCATCAATTACAAAAGAAGACAGTAAGCAAGGAAGAAAGGAGTAAAGGAAATATAAAGAATCAGAAAATTAACCAAATGGCAAGGATATGTTTTTAATTATCAATAATTACTTTAAATATAAATGGATTAAACTCTTTGATGATGTTGTGCAGCATTTGAATGGATTCAAAAACAAGATCCAATAATATGCTGCCTACAAGGGATTCACTTTAGCTTTAAAGACACACATAAGCTGTAGTTAGGGATAGAAAAGACTTTCCATGAAATGATAATCAAATATTGGCATGGGTGACTATAATTATATCATACAAATTGACTTTAAGCCAAAGACTGTCACAAGAGACAAGAAGATTATTACTTAATGATAAAGGGATCAATTTATTAAGAAGGTAGAGCAATTATAAATATTTATGTACCCAACACTGAGCAGCTAAATATATAAAGTGAGTACATTTACAACAATAGAAGTGAAAGGAGAAAAAAGCAGCAATATTATAATAGTAAGAGTCTTTGATATTAAACCCTCAATGATGGAGAGATCATCCAGATAGAAAATTGATGAGGAAACCATGGGTTTGAACAATACTGTAAACCCAGTGAATCTAACAGACATATACAGAACATTTCCTCCAACAGCAGCAGAATACACACTGTTCTCAAGGGCACATAAAATATCCAGGATAGATCACATGTTAGGACAGAAAACAAGTCTTAACAAATTCAAGAAGATTGAAATTACATCAAGTATCTTTTCTCACTACAATAGTATGAAACTCAAAGTATATGACAGGAGGAAAATTGGGAGATTTACAAATACGTGGAGATTAAACATACTCCTCAATAATTAAGGAGTCATAGAATAAATCAGAAAATAACTTGAGACAAATACAAATGAAAATAGAACATACCAAAACTTATGTGACACAAAAGCAGTGCTGAGAGGAAAGTTTATAGCTGTAAATGGCTACTTAATAAAACAATAAAGATCTCAAATAAACAAGCTAACTATACACTTCGAGGAATTAGAAAAATAGAACAAAATAAGTCCAAAGTTAGCAGAAAGAAGGAAACAATAAATATTAGAGTAGGAAAAAAATGAAATAGAGAGTAGAAGAACAATAGAAAAGATCCATAAAACCAAAAATTAGTTTTTGGAAAAGATAAAATTAGCAAGTATCTAGCTAGACTAATCAAGAGAAAAAGTGAGAGAACTCAAATAAATAAAATTATCAATGAAAAAGAAGACATTACAACTCATACCACAGAAACACATAGGATCATAAGAGACTACTATGAACAATTATGTATCAACAAATTGAATAACTTAGAGAAAATGTAGAAATGTATAGAAACATATAACCTAAAAATATTGAAACATAAAGAAATAGAAAGTCTGAATACACCAGTAATGAGTAAGGAGATTGAATCAGTAATCTCCCAGCAAGGAAAAAACCAAGACCTTTAGTCTTCATTCTGAGTTCTACCAAACATTTAAAGAAGAATTAATGCCAAACCATCTCAAACTCTTCTAAAAAATTTCAAGTGGAGAGAATAATTCCAAACTCATTTTATGAAGCCAGCATTACCCTGATACCAAAGCCAGACAGGATATTAGAAGAAAAAAAAAATTACAGGACAATATTCCTGATGAACATAGAGGCGAAACTCCTCAACAAAATACTGGCAAACACAATTCAAAAGCAGATTAAAGTATCATTTAGCATAATCGATTGGGATTTATCCCTGGGGTGCAAGGATGGTTCAATATGTACAAATCAATAATTGTGATACACCATATTAACAGAAGGAAGGATAAAAATAATATGATCATCTCAACAGATACAGAAAAAGCATTTGACAAACTTCAACATGGTTTTATGATAAAAACTCTCAGCATATTTAATATAGAAGGAATGTATCTCAACCTAATAAAGACCAAATATTATAATACCACAGCAAACATTATACTCAATGGTGAAAAACTGAATGCTTTCTCTCAAACATCAGGAACAAGATAAGGGTGCCTACTCTTGCTACTTCGATTCAGCATAGTACTGGAAGTGCTAGTTAGAATAATTAGGCGAGAAAAAATAGGGCATCCAAATCAGAGAGAAGGAAGTAAAATCATCTGTTTGCAGATGACGTAATCATATATATAGAAAATTCTAAAAATTCCACCAAAAAGCAGTTAGAATAAACAAACTCAGTAAAGTTGCAGGCTACAAAATCAACATTAAAAAAATCTGTTGCATTTTCATACATTAACAATGAACTATCTGAAAAAAAAATTTAATCCCGTTTGTAATACCATTGAAACAATAAAATAATTAGGAATAAATTTAACCAAGGAGGTGAAACATCTCTACACTTAGAACAATAAGCCATTGTTGAAAGAAATTAAATACGCACAATTAAATGGAAAGATATTCCATGTTCATGGATCAGAAAAATTAATATTATTAAAATGTACATATTACCCAAAGCAGTTTACAGATTCAGTGAAATTCCTATCACAATTCCAATAGCATTTTTCACAGAAATATAAAATACAATCCAAAATTTTATGTGAAACCACAAAAAACTCTAAATAGTCAAAGCATTCTTGAGAAAAAAGAACAAAGCTGGATGCATCACATTACCTGATTTCACATTATATTCTAAAACCATAATAACTAAAACACTATTTTTATTTTATTGACATAAAAAGAGACACAAAGACAAATGGAACAGAATCAAAAGCCCAGAAATAAACCCATGCATATACAGCCAACTGTTTGTATTTGACAAGGGCACCAAAAATACACAATGGGGAAATGTTACCTTTTTCAATAAGTGGTATTGAGAAAACTGGATATCCACGAGCAAAAGGATGAAATTGGACCCATGTCTTATACCTTTCACAAAAATTGATTAGAAATGGATTAAATACTTAAAACTTCTAGAAGAGAAAGAAACCATAGGAAAAACTCACTTTTCCCTATGTTTTGGCAATGATGTTTTTGGCTATGACACCAGAAGCACAGGCAACACAAGCAAAAATACACAAATGGGCTGTATTAAACTAAAACGCTTCTGCACAGAAATGAAAACAATCAACAAAATAAAAAGGCAATGAGTTGAAATGAAATGGGAATGGGAGAAAATATTTGCAAACCAAATATCTGATAAGGGATTAACATCCCAAATTTATCAGGAACTCATTCAGCTTAATAGTAGAAAAACTCAAATAATATAATTTAAAAATGGAAAAAGACCTCAGTAGACATTTTCCCAAAGAAGACATAGAAATGGCCAACATGTACACCAAAAAGTGCTCAAAATAACGAATCATCAGGGAAATGCAAATTGAAACCACAATGAGATACCACATTTAACCTGTTAGCATGGCTATCATCAAAAAAATAAGAGATAATAAGTTTTGGTGAAGATGTGGAGAAAAGGGAATGCTTGTATACTGTTTATGGGAATGTATCGTTACAGACATTATGGAAAACAGTAAGGAGAGGCCTATAAAATTAAAAATAGAGCTACCATATAATCTGCTTCTGTGTATATATCTGAAGGAAACAAAATCAGTATCTTGAAGAGATATCTGCACCCCTGTGGTCATCGCAGCGTCACTCACAATAGCCAAGACATGAAAACAACTTATTTCTCCATCAATGAATGAATAAACATAACTAAAGCCAAAAAAGACCTAAAAACCCCAATACAGGTGCAGAATATATTATGGAAAACATATCATTGATTTTCAGAAGGGTTAAATTTTCTCAGACAGGCTAAATTTTAGAACAAAAATATTATTGGCTTCAGATATCAATCATTTTTTATTTATTGGAAGACAACTGAAAGAATATGGCATGGCCTACTCCTTAAGAAGCCAAAAGCCTTTGTGGAGAGGGAAGATTAAGGTTGTTTGCTGCTGTCTGCTCTGAGCTGGATGACAGATATTTAGCAAAACTGAAACATGAAAGAAAAAATGTCTTTCTCTAATCTCTCTCTGTTGACATCTTCTTTTGAAAGACTAACATCCTTATTTGTGGACTTGATCATATCCTCCTCTATCTCTCAAGATAGTGTACCATTAGCCATCCTTATTTTTTCTTGCATCTTCAGGATTATTCTATTTAACCCTTGCCTTCAACCTGCCAACAGGCTTGTTTTTCCTGTTCTAAATATGACCCTTACTCTACTCTTAAGTTACAGTTTTCCTTCTCTTTGCAGATCTTCAAAGTACTAACCCATACTCATTCTTTTACCTCTTTCTCTTTCTATTCTCTCCTAATCTTGCAATTTGGAATATTATCTCATCACTCTATTTAAACCACATTTTCTAGGATCAGCAGTGAGGTTCTGATTCTTCCTCAACTATTTTTCTCAATTGGTAGCCAAGGAATTATTGGGTGAACAGATAGTGCAGTGATAGATGTGAGTATTGGAACCAGATATCCTGGGTTCAGATTTTAGCTTCTTGACCACCTGTGTGTTTGTGCACAGTTATTTACCATTTTATTCTCTGTAAAATTATTAAAAATAATAGTACCTAAGAGGACTGTTGTGAGGATTATGTGGATATATAAAATCAACGTAAAATTTTCAGCATATAAAAGGGCATGTAGTCAACACTCAAAATTTTTAGAAGTATTTTTATTGTGTTTGGGAAGCAAAGAGACAAAAATGTTTCAGGAAACTGTAGGTGACAGTTATAGGTTGAATTGTGTTCCTCTAAAAGATATGTTGAAATCCTTGATACCTGTGAATATGACCTTATTTGGAAATAGGCTCTTTACAGATTTAATTATGATATAAGTTAACATGAGGTCATACTAGAGTAGACAGGGCCTTGATTCAATACGACTGGTGTTATGAGAGAGAAGAGAAGCATCGAGAGAGAACACTATTTAGTGACAGAGGCAGAGATTAGATTGGTGAACTGCAAGCCAAGGGATGCCAAGGATTGACAGCCACCACCAGGAGCTAGAAAGAGGCAAGGAAGGATTCCACCCAGAGTCTCAGAGGGAGTATGGCCTCACTGACCTCTTGATTTCAGACTTCCAGCCTCCAGAATGGTGAGAGAATAAGTATCTGTTGTTTTAAGCCACCAGTTTGTTATGAAAACCCTAGGAAATGAATATAGAATCCAACAGTCAGATGCTTCACAGAAATGAAGAACAAAAATGGAAAGAAAATGGATAAATTTGCCAACAAAGAGGATATTAGTGCCTTTCAAAAGAGCCGTTTTACTAATCTTGCTGAGAGATATTATAGGGAATGATAGAATCTATCATGGGGTGAAGAGAAATGGTGGTTCTGGATATAGAGCCACTTGCCCATTACATTTGTGAGAGGGAAACAGGCATCAGAGCACAACAGTGTAAAGAGTTAGGACCCTTTTTAGGAATATAAAAATTATCCAGTTTTGCATGAGAAGAAGGTGGCAGTGGAGAGACATTTTTGTATATAAGACTGCTGAAGACAGTTGGAGTAAGTGTTAGAGTCAGATCCTTCAAAAGTCAAGAGATCTACTCTTGTAACAGCTACCAAGGATGCGGTTGGAAGAATAGGTTTTATAGAGGAGGACGGCACCTCTTCATCACCTTTGAGACTAGAAATTAAGCTAGGAAATAGTTGTAATAATAGATGTTAAGGTAGAAATAAAGTACAATCAGTTTGGCTGTAATAGTCGCTTTGGAAATTTGAATTTGTTCCAACATAATCAATATATTAAAGAACAGTGAGCGTAAGTGGAATTTCACATTTGCTTATGCACATTTTATCCATAAGAACCACTAGCTGAACTGAGTCACATAGGACTATACACACACACACACACGCACACACACCTCAAACACCTACCAGCTACCTCAGTTCACTGCATGTGTTAGGAGCCATACTTATTCACATCTGATGTTAAAACTATCCTTCCAATTTCAAATACCCCTTCTTCCACAACTTGACAATAACTTACAAGCTACAATTGTTTCCACACCCCTTCCAGGAGAAAACTTTGTGTCTTTTCAGAATAAAATATCATATTTATCATAGTATTTATGTATTTCGTAACCATTAACACGTATATAACTGTGCTACCATTTTTATTAGGTTCCTGTCTTTTTTCTGATGTCATTGATGAAGTTTCCAAGTGTTGTTTCCAAACTTATTTTTTTTTTTACTATAATCCTATGGTTTTTATTGTAAAATTTTTCAGTGTGGTGATTTTAGGGACACATATCACATTATAGAACTGGTTATACATATAGCAGGAGCTCCTCCTGGATGATCTGATTTCCCTTTCATTTTGTTTTTTTTTACTTGAGACAGAGTCTCACTCTGTAGCCCAAGCTGTAATGCAGTTGTGTGATCTTGGCTCACTGCAACCTCCGCCTCCTGGGTTCAAGCAATTCTCATGCCTCAGCCTCCCGAGTAGCTGGGACTACAGTCACACGCCACCATGCCCCAGTTTTTTGTATTTTTACAAGTTTTTTGTATTTTAGTAGAGAGGGGGTTTCACCATGTGGTCTCAAACTCCTGAGCTCAGGCGATCTGCCTGCTTCGGCCTCCCAAAGTGCTGGGATTACAGGCATGAGCCACCGCACCCAGCCAGTGGTTCGATTTGTAAAATATAGAAGAAGCCAGCAATATTTCTATGAGTGGAATTTCATTTCCCCAAGGTAATGAACAAAGAGAGTGATAGACTAGAAAGTCTATGAAGACTCCAGAAATACATTAAGGAAACAAGGGAAACTGAAGTCTTCACATTGTCTTAATTTTGTTGGTTCCATTTTCTACTTGTTCCCTGAAACTTAATTATCAAAAAATTCACAAATTGTATCATGTAGGTTGTCAATTAATAAATTGAGCTTATGGCTCAAGTAACTTTCAGGCATAAGACAATAGAGGCAAAAGATCATTATCCTCAGATGATTTATTTTGAGGGCATTAGTGTTCTTATTGCATGTTGAGCCACATAAATTTGAAGTGATTTGTCCTCAGAATATTTCAATTATTGTAACGTATACAGGAAACATTCTTCATCTTTTTAGTTGCCACTTAAGGAAGAAAAAGTAAATTATAAAGTTGTTCTTATCCTGGCTTGACAATATCACATATACTTGTACATCTATATTAGTCTCTATTTTTATCTTCATCTTCTCTTAACGTATGTAATGTTAACATATACAATATTTGTTACATTTCTTTTTCTATAGAACTGTGATAGCAAAAATGTTAATATTTTATATACAATTATTATATTCAACTTTTTTTTGGATTTGGTTTTTCCTACAGCATAATATGTAAGTAATATAGTGAAAATAAATGTTTATGCATTTTGAGACTATGTCAATTAATTAGAAAAGCTTTTTGTTTTAAAGATGAAACCCCGAAATATCTTGGTGATGTTATTTGCTACTATAATATAAAAGCAAAATAATAGAAAGCTATATGTGACTAAACTTAATACTCTATAAATTTTGTAATAATTTTCCATTTTAACTTAAAAAGAAATAAATCTCCCACAAATCCAAATATATTCATTCAAAAAACATTTATTGCGATCTATTCTTTACCAAATACCATGACAACAGCTTTTACTTTCTTTAAAATTTATGGATACTTTTGACTTCTGTGTATCTTTATAGTTAATGGGTTTCTTATAGACAGTATGGAGTTGGGTCTTGCTTCTTATCCTACCTGGCAATCTGTCATTTCACTATGTTTAAACCATTCTCACTTAAAGTGATTATTATATAACTAGATAAGATCTACCATCTTGCTAGTTGTTTTCTATTTGTTCTATTTATTCCTTCTTTCCTTTTTCTCCCCTTTTTCTGCCTTCTCAGGATTTAACTGAACTTTGTAAATGCATCAATGTTATCTCCTTTTTTGAAATTATTTATACTTTTTTTCTTTTATCAAAAACATTCTACTGGTTTCCCCATGGTTTAGGGTGTCTATTTTAAAATAATCTGAGTCTCCTTTCAAATAATATAATACCCCATGTGCAGTATAAGGGTCTTAGAATAATCCAAATTTCTACTTCCCATTTCTTATAGCATTGTTGTCATATATTTCACCTTTATTTATGGGTAATCATACAATATATAATAACTGATTTTATTTTAAATAGTCAGTTATATTTTAGAGAATTAAAAATGAGAAAAATAATATTTATTTTACTTTTATTCCATTTACAACATTCTTTATTTCTTTGTGTAGACCAAGGTTTCTGGCCTATGCCACAAACCTCTGTATGAAGAATTCCCTTCAATATTTTTTGTTGAATAGATCTGTTAGAAATATATTTCCTCAGTTTGTGTTTGTGTGAGAATGTCTTTATTTATCCTTCATTTTTAAATTTCTTAATTTAAGGATATTAAATGTCTTTAAATATCCTTCATGTTTTTACTGGACATAAAATTCTGGATTGCCAGTTCTTTTGTTCTTTAGTACTTTGAAGAAGTCAGTTAATTGTCTTCTGTTTGCATTTATTCCAACAAGAACGCTGATGTAATTCTTATTCTTCCCTCTCCTCATAATGTATCTTTTTCTCTAACCACCTTCAAGATTTTCTCTTTGTCTTTGGTTTATAGCAATTTGTATATAATTTGCCTCTGTGTGAGTGTAGGTGGGTGGGTGTGTGTGTATTAGTATTTATCCTGGTTGGTGAGCTTCTTAGCTGATTTGGTTTCTGTATCTAATTTTGAAAATTTTTGACCATTATCTTTTGAAAATATTTCTCATACCCTGTTCTCTTTCTTCTTTTTTCAAGATTCCAACTGTACGTATACAAGACTACACATTTGATATTGTCCCATGTTCTCAGATGCTCTGTTCTAATATTTTTCCATTAACAAAATCTTTGTGTTTCAATTAACCAATCTAAATATTCATTCATTCTTCCCTTGGCCATGTTGAATCTGTCAATGAGGCTGTCAAAGGAATTCTCCATCTTTGTAACTGTGTTTTCGATTTCTAGAGATTTCTTTGGTTCTTTCTTATAGCTTCCAATTGTTTTACTGAAAGTACTCATCTGTTTTTTTATGTTGTCCACATCTTCCATTAGCGGTTTAAACATTTAATCATAGTTATATTAAATTTCTTATGTGATAGTTTTAACATTTGTGTCATATCTGAGTCTGATTTTGATTATTGTTTTGACTCTTCAGATTGTAGTTTTCTTGCCTTTTCCCAAGTCTTGTAGGTTTTGTTGTTGTTAGAAGCTGGATGTGTTGTATAGAACGGTAGATAGTGAAATAAATACCGTTAATACTTGGAGATAAGCACACTTTCCTTCTGCTCTGCATTTAGTGGAGGAATTTGTACTAATGTAACCATTACTTGAGCTGAGTTTAAAGTCTGTTGTTGCTATGGTTACCTTCAGTGTAACTTCGGGTTCCTTTAGTAACACCTTATGTTTAGGATATAGTCTAATTAGAGAGTTTTTCTCAATATTTGCTTCCCAGTTGGCTTGGGTCTGTCTACCTGGCTTTGGCTCTTCTGGTTTGTCTGTTGCAGCTCACAGCTGTATTCCACTATTATTTTTCCTCAACACCTGTTAATGTAGTGTTGACAGGGTGGGGCAGGTGTATGTTCTCAGATGTTCTGATTAAGCTTCAGTCTCAGCCAGGTGTTGTGAACCTTCACAGGTGTTCCTGCTTCTCCTCCAGGCGTAGTGGGCCTCGGATGTGTTTCTGCCACTCCCCTCAGAATCACAGACTTTTTTATTCATGTTGCCCTTTCCCAGTTGCAATGTATTTCTATCAGTGCCCCTCAGATAACAGTTTTTGTTTCTCTTCCCTCTGCAAATTACATCTTTTGTTCCATAGGTGAGATAGAGGAGACAGATTCAGGGCTTCAGCCTTGGCTGCTGTTCCTACCCCCAGCCAGCACGAGGAAGGACTCTTTCTCACTGTTCACCTCAATCTTCCCTGCAAGTGCCTGGTGGGGTTCTTGGAGGAAAAGTCTGCAAGAGAGTGCAAACTCTTATGCTTCCCACATCCAGCCTTAAGCAATTTGTTGGAAATTTCTAGGTGCATTCTTTACTGGTATACAGGACATCTGTAGGCATCCACTCCAAGTGAGCGCATGTGTAGGTCCTGTTTCTCCCTGAGGAAACCTCTCTCTCTCCAGAGTTTGGTTAGATTTTTACCCTGTAATCTAGTTCTCCAGGAAAGTCATTGATTTGCAGTTTTTCCAGGTTTTTCTTTGTTGTAAAAGTGACTCTCTCTTCCAACTCTCTATATCTCTGAGCTCAAACTATGAATATTTAGATGTGTAGTTGGATTTATTTATTTTATTTTTATTAGATTTCTATAGAATTGTAGTCACTAAAGAGCTGCAGATAATATATAAAATTTAAAAATGTATAAAGGCTCAATAATCCAGTAAAAGATGTTATTTAGATGTTATAAGTCCACTGTTCTCCATTTTCTCTGAGAAGAAAATAAATAATATAGACTGTAAAAAAGGCAACTTAAAGACATATTTAAGAAAGAGCTTTTCAATAGTAAAGGTAAAAATAGTCTTGTAATTTATTTATTATAGATTCTTTTCATGTGACAATATTAAACAACAACTGAGGCATTTTCAGTATGTCCTGATTCAGATGAATACAACCTGTAAGTAAGAGAACAGATCCATAAAAGACTGTTTAATCATGGCGTTCAATAGAAAATGTTAAATGCTTGAGAATATCGGCTTTTTAATGAGGATAGAGCAAAACAAAATGAGAAATACCTTCAAATTTCAATTTGATGTGAAGAGACAAGAAAACCTCTATCAAAGTTCTTAGGAAAGATATGATGAAATCTAAATAAAATGTGTTATCCACTTTCTCAAAAACCATTTTAGGAAAACCAAATTGTTATTTCTTTCTGAAAGGTAAGGTCTTCAAAGGCTGCTATTCATTTCAATGTCATTCAGCAAGTACTTCTACAGTACACACAATAAGTTTAACACTGTGCTGAGGTCTCTGAAGGGTACAGAGCTATGAAATGAGAAAAAATCCCACTAAGAGAAAGGACATATACGCGTGACACAGGCAAGATGCCAGAAGTGTTATGAGTTAGTGCCCCATTAAGCAGGATAGATGCAAAAAGCTTTATGGGCTCAGAGAAAGCATCTACAGTTCACTCTTGGGACTGGATGAAACAAAATCTTCTATAGCTGTTGACTAGTGGACCTTTCAACTGGGATCAGGGTGTGCTGGAAGTGTGTTCTGTAGAAGCAAGGTAGCTTACTAAGCTCAAGGGAGAAAAAAGCTTTGTCTTTCTTAGAATTCATAGCTTTATTTCTTCTATGCGTCTTTGTGCTTCCCACATAAAATTCTCAAACTCAGTTACGGCAACATTTACCCCTTTTGTGAGTATTTTCTACATCTTCTCAACTTGCCTGGAAACCAAGACTACAAAATATTATTTTTAAAATCTCATTAAAAACTATGTCTTATTTTTCAGTCTAATCAGTTTGTTTTTCAAATTAATTCTCATAGCTACTTTTGGAGTCTATGTGATAAATGGACTAGGACTCTGTATGAACATGTTCCTCACTGTGTCATGGATAGGACCGGAGAGAGACACATGGACAGAATTTTGGAGCTGTTGATAATACAATTAGATGTCACAGATGAACATAGGGGAAAAATGATGAACACTATCTTGTAACATGAGGGATTATGACGTATCTCCTGAGGACCATGAAAATTATTTTGACTCTTGTAACAGTTAATGGGCTTGAAATAACTGTGAAGACTTCCCTAAGAAAACTGAGGGTCCAGGAAGATGTATAACAAATAACGGTATTACACTATCATCCTTCAGATGCTATTTAGGGAACAATGTTGTTGAATGATTTCCTTAAAAGAATTGCATATTGTATAAATGAGTGAGGTATATCTTTATCTACCATTACAAAAGATTTCCAGGATACATTATGTAGTGAAAAAAGGTAAAAACGTGTATGCTACAATTTATTTAAGAAAAGAAGTGTTATGGGAATATATGCATATACATATTTATATATACATAAATATTGCATGTATACATGGTTTTTAATTTAAAAATAAAAAATGGACTGGGCTCAGTGGCTCACATCTATAATCCCAGCACTTTGGGAGGCTGAGGTGGGCAGATCACAAGGTCAGCAGTTTGAGACCAGCCTGACCAACATGGTGAAACCCCATCTCTACTAAAAATACAAAAATTAGCTGGGCGTGGTGGCACATGCCCGTAATCTCAGCTACTCAGGAGGCTGAGGCAGGAGAATCCCTTGAACCCGGGAGGCGGAGGTTACAGTGAGCTGAGATCGCACCACTGCACTCCAGCCTGGGCAACCGAGTGAGACTCTGTCTCAAAAAAATAAAAGAATAAAAAAAAATAATAAACAATGGAAGGTAAACTATAAGATAAGTGACTACATATGTGAGAGAGAGGGGCTAGGTTAGAGGGGTTAGTAAGAAAAACTAAGCTTCTTTGAATAAACTTTCTTTTGCAACTTTGATTTAAAACATATAATCATTTATATAATTTTTAAATTATTATTATTATACTTTAAGTTCTAGGGTACATGTGCATAACGTGCAGGTTTGTTACATATGTATCCTTATGCCATGTTGGTGTGCTGCACCCATCAACTTGTCAGCACCCATCAACTTGTCATTTACATCAGGTATAACTCCCAGTGCAATCCCTCCCCCCTCCCCCTCCCCATGATAGGCCCCAGTGTGTGATGTTCCCCTTCCCAAGTCCAAGTGATCTCATTGTTCAGTTCCCACCTATGAGTGAGAACATGCGGTGTTTGGTTTTCTGTTCTCACGATAGTTTGCTGAGAATGATGGTTTCCAGCTGCATCCATGTCCATACAAAGGACACAAACTCATCCATTTTTATGGCCGCATAGTATTCCATGGTGCCACATTTTCTTAATCCAGTCTGTCACTGATGGACATTTGGGTTGATTCCAAGTCTTTGCTATTGTGAATAGTGCCGCAATAAACATACGTGTACATGTGTCTTTATAGCAGCATGATTTATAATCCTTTGGGTATATACCCAGTAATGGGATGGCTGGGTCATATGGTATTTCTAGTTCTAGATCCTTGAGGAATTGCCATACTGTTTTCCATAATGGTTGAACTAGTTTACAATCCCACCAACAGTGTAAAAGTGTTCCTATTTCTCCACATCCTCTCCAGCAACTGTTGTTTCCTGATTTTTTAATGATTGCCATTCTAACTGGTGTGAGATGGTATCTCATTGTGGTTTTGATTTGCATTTCTCTGATGGCCAGTGATGATGAGCATTTTTTCATGTGTCTATTGGCTGTATGAATGTCTTCTTTTGAGAAGTGTCTGTTCATATCCTTTGCCCACTTTTTGATGGAGTTGTTTGTTTTTTTCTTGTAAATTTGTTTGAGTTCTTTGTAGGTTCTGGATATTAGCCCTTTGTCAGATGAGTAGATTGCAAAAATTTTCTCCCATTCTGTAGGTTGCCTGTTCACTCTGATGGTAGTTTCTTTTGCTGTGCAGAAGCTCTTTAGTTTAATGAGATCCCATTTGTCAATTTTGGCTTTTGTTGCCCTTGCTTTTGGTGTTTTAGACATGAAGTCCTTGCCCATGCCTATGTCCTGAATGGTATTACCTAGGTTTTCTTCTAGGGTTTTTATGGTATTAGGTCTAACATTTAAGTCTCTAATCCATCTTAATTAATTTTCGTATATGGAGTAAGGAAAGGATCCAGTTTCAGCTTTCTACTTATGGCTAGTCAATTTTCCCAGCACCATTTATTAAATAGGGAATCCTTTCCCCATTTCTTGTTTTTCTGAGGTTTGTCAAAGATCAGATGGCTGTAGATGTGTGGTATTATTTCTGAGGACTCTGTTCTGTTCCATTGGTCTATATCTCTGTTTTGGTACCAGTACCATACTGTTTTGGTTACTGTAGCCTTGTAGTATAGTTTGAAGTCAGGTAGTGTGATGCCTCCAGCTTTGTTCTTTTGACTTAGGATTGTCTTGGCAATGTGGGGTCTTTTTTGGTTCCATATGAACTTTAAAGCAGTTTTTTCCAATTCTGTGAAGAAACTCATTGGTAGCTTGATGGGGATGGCATTGAATCTATAAATAACCTTGGGCAGTATGGCCATTTTCACGATATTGATTCTTCCTATCCATGAGCATGGTATGTTCTTCCATTTGTTTGTGTCCTCTTTTATTTCACTGAGCAGTGGTTTGTAGTTCTCCTTGAAGAGGTCCTTTACATCCTTGATTTTAAAAAGGCAACTTCTGAAAGTAAAAGGAAAATGAAACAAATGAACCTGTATAGCCAGATTATGTAAGCACACACAACCTTGAACTATTCCAAATGACGTTAAGGGCCAGCGTTAAGGTTTGACTCCATAACCCTTGTAGGGTAGACATTCATCATTTAGCTGGTGCTAGTTTTGATATGGATAACCTGAGACTGTTGTTTGTGTAATGTGGGATAAAGCACATGAAAAATCACACAACTGTAATTGAGAACCGCTTTTTTTTTCTCAGTGATTTCAAAAAGGCTAACAAAAAATGATATGGACAAAAATTTACCTGGCAAAAAGAAGCAGTAAGAAAAGCAAGAGTTACAATTCTGACAACAAAAAAACATCAAAATCAAAAAGTATAAGATGAGATAAAGGACACTTTGTAATGTTAAAAGCTACATTTGATGCAACACCAATACATTAAATAACACAGCACTCATGTGAAACAAAAACTACATAGATGCAAGGATTTGGGTAGAAACCTAGTCATATAAGAGACTTTAATACATGACTCTTAATTCAAGACAGGTCAAGTGTTCCAAAAGTAAGCAATTATATTTTTAAAAGTCTAAGCAGTATAACCAATAAGGTAGCTCTTTTGTTTGTATACATTATACCCTAATATAATGTGGAGAATATTTTCCCTTTTCAAATTTGGATGACAATGTAAATATTGGTGTAGCTTTCAAATACAGATGCTTGGGTTTCACCTGGGATCATACGATTCCAAGGTCTGAAAAGCTGCTCATGTTATTCTGACTTTCATCAGCATCTGAAGTCACTGACAAAGGAGACAGAATCAACAACATTGGCAGTGCCTGAATTTTGAGAGAAATCTGAACAAAATATTTGATACTGAGATTGCTTGAGGTCATCCTGGACAGAGAGTTTTTATAAACATCCCTGATTTTTCTCTGCCAAGACCATTTAACTGTTTTCTGAATATCGTTTCAATAAATATGCTCATTTACTAGTTATATAGTACATATTAGTTATGCCTGGCTAGTTATTTATTTCTATCTCGAAGCTATCTTTCAGATGAAATATGTATATTATGGCAGAATTATTAACATTCTTCACCAAGTTTGAATATTGGTCTCTAGCATCACAGTAAATAAAATTTGTGCTCTCAACTTGTCCACAGAAATAGAGATACCACAATAAAATAAAATAATGCAAAATAAACAGTGGCATAGTTCACACCCATGACTTGAATCCTATTATTCTAAATGGCTTACCAGTTATATATTATACCCCGTGAAACTATGCCATGTTGATTGGAGCTTGTTCCAAAAAGTGACTGAGTTTATACAACTGGAAAATGCAAGCGACCTCGTTGGACCCTGGATGTTTTGTTGGTACATTAGTTAAAACATTCTGGCGATAGCACCAGGTGCATGCTCATGGAGTGGAAATGTTTTCAATTTCTCTAGACTTTTTTTCGTTTTCTGAAGGTGCCATGGAAGGCAAATGAATGCTGTTGGTGATTTCCAGGCTATTAGAGAATCCAGCCATTATATATGGCATCTGAAGCTTTGTGAATGACGGCTCCTTATGGCTAGTGATCAAGTGTGTTTCCCAGCAGCCTTCAGGATATGTTAGGTGCTAAAAGTTAAACTTTGATTCCTCTGAGTGAGTCCACCTTCTCTTTTGCAGAATGTTTGTATCTAATACCAGAGACCAAGGTAATAAATTTACTGTCAGTGTTTTTTTTTTTTTTTTAAATTTTAATTTAATTTAATTTTTTTTTTGAGACAGAGTCACGCTCTGTCACCCCTGCTGGAGTGCAGTGGTGCAATCTCGGCTCACTGCAACCTTCGCCTCCTGGGTTCAAGCGATTCTCCTGCCTCAGCCTCCTGAGTAGCTGAGATTACAGGCAACTGCCACCATGCCTAGCTAATTTTTGCATTTTTAGTGGAAATGGGGTTTCACTGTGTTGGCTATGCTGGTCTCAAACTCCTAACCTTGTGATCCACCTGTCTTGGCCTCTCAAAGTGCTGGGATTACAAGCATGAGCCATTGCATCTGGCCAGGTTTTTTTTTTTTTTAACCTCAGCATAGAGTCAACTGGAGAGCTTGACGATGGACAGCCTTTCAGTGTGGAATCATGGACTTTTATCTTAGTTGGAGCTGATTTAAAACACCAAATCCCATCTCTCTTTACAAGGTTTCCCTGTCTACATCTTAGCAAAGTGACATAACTGCTTTTTGGCAAGCAGTGTGGCACTAGCTTTACATTTGAAATTTCACAGCATTGTCATTTTTTTCAACGCCCACATTTGTTTCATGAATGCAATTCATAAAGTTATTTACCTTGCTACATGTGAACATAAGTGTTTTAAGAGCTCACAACTTAGATAATTAGGCGTACAACTTTTTTGGTGATAGTTTTGAAGACAGAATTGGAGTATTGGTCATCATAAAAACTTAAGGAATGGCTCATATATTTGTCTTCATTTCTTTCTTTGTATTTTTACAAAAAAAAATATTCTTTGTTTTTAACAAATTGTAATGGGTGAAGAGGAACATTTAGTACCTCAAGGGGAGATGGATAATTATCTTCACCCTGAGATAATACCATTGTTAAGGTTACCAAATGCTAACTATGTTGTCCCCAAAATAAGCTGAAAGTGCATCAGTTTAAGTCACGTTTGTCTTTAAAGTCTTATTTGCCACAAAATTAGATTTCTAAAAGAAAAATTGAACAAAACAAGCACGTTCTAGGTGACAGAAATCTTTCATTCTTGTTTGTATGAGAATGTCAAAATTAATATCTATTGACCACCTGCAAAGGGCAACATTTGTTTGAGGTATTCTACTTGTGTCATATAATTAAATCTCCTCCACCTGTTATGAGGTAGAATGCAAAAGGACACGTGACTTGTAAGGAGCAATGGGCACACAGCTTTCTGAGGCCAGGTCTGTCAAGCTCCATCAGCCTTTCATTATATCATGTTTAATCTGGAGACTGAAGTAGTCTCATAGATCGCAAAAAAAAACAGAAAGAAGGGTATCAGTAGTCCTTCAAAGAACAAATTCTTCTGAACTGGAAATTATATTTTCCTTTTCTTAGTTAGAGGAAATCATGGTAGTTACATAGTTAGAGTCTTACCTCACTAAAATATTCCAGAGCCTATGTTGACATCTCACTAGATCCTTTCACTCCTTTGACCACATATGTATAAATGTATGCTGTCTGTTTATTTGTTTGTACTTGAGCTTTTCTGTTTATTTGTTTGTACTTGAGCTTTTCCTTTAACTTAGAGAGGTACCTGGATGTAGGGACTGTATTAGTCATGGTTCTCTAACCATACAGAGCCACCAGAATGTGTGTGCATCTCTATCATCTAGCTATCTCTATCTATCTATCTATCTATCTATCTATCTATCTATCTATCTATCTATCTATCTATCTATCTATATCTATCTTATCTATCTATCTTAATCAATCAATCATGAGATATTTATTTAAGGAATTGGCTCAAAATTCCTTCAGTATGGACTGGCAGGCTTGAACCCAAAGAAAAGCTGCAATTCATGTCCAAGTCCAAAGGCCATCTGCTGGTAGAATTACTTCTTGCTTGAGGAGGTCAGTCTGTTCTGTTGAGGCCTTTAACAGATTTGATGAGGCCCGCCCACATTATGGAAGGCAATCTGCTTTCCTGAGAGTCCACAGATTCAAATCAGATCTTATCCAAAAAAAAACACACCTTCTCAGGAACACTCAGAATACTGTTTGACTAAATATTTGGGCCCCATGGCCCTGTCACGTAGACACATGCAATAATCATCTTAGCATGGAACCATCATATCATGAAACTTCTTTCAACAACCAAATGAACAGGGGCTTATAGAATATAGGGTTCACTGAGGTGCAAGAAAGTCTTTCTCCTCCCAGAATCACGAGCAGGAAAACGGTGGTTACTTCCTGATCCTTCAAGAAGCCCTTTACCCTCAGTAAACTGGAGTCCACTGCATGGAGGCCCACTGTCCTCTAACCACCTGACTTCCCCACGGCTCTGCACGAAGCTGTCTTAAAATGCCTGGGGCAAATGGAAGAAGAAGGTCTTCCCTTAGCCCACTGTCCAGGATCCCTCAGGTGCCCAGAGTGTGGAAGTGGACATCTTTGCATCCCCTGGCGTTCTTCACAGATTTGCCATCAGCCTGAGCTTTGAATAGTTGTGATTTAATACTGAGGTTGCTAGCATGTGGGGTACAGGAAATGGGAGTTAGAATCCTGATCTTCTTAAGAACTCTTAGCCTATGTTATGGGATTGGAATACCCGGCTAGTTGTTATAGAACATGACTCTAGAAGATGTAGCAAATCTCCCCTTCCTCTCATTTTTCACTTGACCATTATTTTACCATTTCTTTGTTAAAAAATGTTTCTTCTGCTTCCAATTGTAAGTCAGAAATAAAAAGAAAAGTGTTACTCTCGCATGGGTATAATCCCATAGAATTTGGAAGGCACTGATGAACAGATATTGGTGTATAGTTGCTTATCTCTTTGTTCATCTTTTCTCCCTGGAAACTCTGCCTATTGTGTTACTAGAGTAGCCCTTGATGGTCACACCCCATTCTACCTAGATCGGCTTCACAGAGCCCACTGAAGTTTGTTAAGTTCCTTATATTTAACAACATTATCTGTCCCATAGCATAAACAATTAGCACATATAATTTTATAATGCTAATGAAGAAGATAAGCTACCAATGAAGCTAAAAGCTCTCGTTCTACCAAATATTTGCACAGTTGTAGTATTTATGCAAATTATTTCACTTGGCACTTCAACCTACATTCCTTAATTTAGCTATATTTTCCTGTCTTTATATACTCTGGGCAATAACTTTTGCTTCCTTCACTGCCTTTACCTAGAAAGAAATGTGGCTCTATACAAGATTGAATTTGCCTTTATTAACTTGGAGCTCTTTCTAAAGTTTAGTTGTACATACAGCTTGCTAACATCGTATGCCATCATAAATAAACAACTCATATTCTTACTCATACATTCTCTTTCTTCATTCTGTGATGCAAAACTTGGGTTGGTATCTGTGGGAGTTATGTATATGCTTCCAAAAGAGGACAAATTCTCACAGGATATCAAAATAGCCTAGTGAGATAGTATGAGCAATGGGGGTTCAGTGGCAGAGATGGAGTCGACTGCTGGCACCTGAATTATGTATTAATAAAAGTTAGATTCATGCAGTATGCTAGAAGTAGCAGACTGTGTTGTTCATAAAAGCCTTAAATTCAAACAAATTCTCTGTATTTATTTCAATCATATGCCAGAAAGACATGCTGTACATAAAAATGACTGTTTCTTTCACAGCCATTGTACTGTAAAGAAAATAAAATTCTATTTTGTTTGGTGGCTTTGCTAGGGAAAAAATAGCACTCTCTCCTAGAGCAACTTTTTGCAACATACTCTGATCCCAAGGACTACATGCATGCCATTTGCCATGGTTAGGTTGATGCTGAAAATAAGTGGTGACTTCAGCTGTATTACTTAAGGTGGCAATAAGAAAGTCATTTGTGATGCTGTGTGATAGCGAAAGCATTTTTCTTCTCTGAATTGCATTATGTGAAGGAGAGTTGAAAAACATTTGACAGTATGCCAGTTGGCAAGTGGTACCATTTTAATAAGTCAGTATTGCCGAGAGTCCAGGTAAAAGCTCATCTGAAAGTGAAATACATTGATGAAAGCTCAGGCCAACGAACGCTTTCACCACTGGAAACAGTATGCCTGTGTGTCTAGAGCACATATATGAAAATCCTTTCAGAATGATGCACACGCCTGACCATATGCTCTAGTGAATGCCATTACAATCCCTGCTGGCTTTTCAGAAAAAATAAACATAATTACATTTGGCACCAGCATGAACTTATTTTAGAATAAAAAAGATACTAAACAATGTTTCAAAATGACTGGGGTTCTAGAGTGCCCTGCTTCTCATAAGGCAATCAGCCAGAGAAGATGAGAACTCAGGAGGCTGTTTTGATCCCAGCTTAAAGATTTTAGAAAGCGTATTTCTGAACATTCATAATACTTAATCCTATTATTTGGGCACTTATTTCCTTACACATGGCAGGTGATCACTTTGTAAATAGATTTTTTAAGTCCCATCACTCTATCTGTTGCTTCTTGCCTTTGTTATGATTGAATTTGATTGTCAAAGTGCTGTTCCCGGAGACCATTCAGATCCCCTTCATAGGCATGATGTCTCTTGAAACTCACGATATATTGAATTATTTTTTTCCTTCTATTGGGAAACAGCTGGAAATAAATTGACTGTTAACTATTGTTCCCAAGCAAGTTCCACCAAGGTCCATGTGTTCCTTTTGCAGAAAGATAAATTTCACATTATGGCGAGAAATGAAACATGTAATGTTTGCACTGTTTCTGTGGAAAATCCCTGTTCCAACACTGTGCCCGCTTACTGTTTAATGTTGTTCCTGGAGAAGAGGGAAGGCTCGGTCCAACATGCCACAGAAGATTCACAACTGCAGATCCCCACTGTTGATGATAGAAAAGGGCGTAAAAGGTGGCACCATTCCATTCTGCTGGCTTTGAGGCAGAACCTGTTAGCAGGCCAAGTTTTGTTTTTGCCACCCCAAGTAGTAAGAGGTTCAAATCTGTGCAAATGCGTGGAAAAATAGGGGACACACATACAGAGGGTCAAACCCAGGGTGGTGACCTTTAAATGCTGTGAAGTATAGTTTCGTATAGAGAATTAAGAGGTAACAGAATAAACCCTTGTTGGTTGTTTCTAGGTCTTTTGCTACCCTAAAGCATCCTCATCTTTGCTTATTTTAAAACGAACAAAATAAAGCCTAGTGTAGAGAAGGGAGAAACCCCTGATCTTGAACAAGTACATAGTATGAGGTTCTGTCAATTCTTTTGCTGTGGTATGCTTTGCAGCTTTCCTTGGAATTGTTACTGCTGCCAACTCAAGCCAGGCCTGTCTTGCCATGTCTGCTCTTCACCAGTATCCTTATTATAGGGTCCTCCTGCCAGGCTGTTTCCTGTAATGATTATCCCCAAACCCACCTTTAGCAAATTATCATCAACACTATTTGTAATTTTAATAATAAAATGTAACATTTCCTGCCATCCTAGACTATTTTATTATTGCTCAAATCAGTCTCCAACCTGAACTATTTTAAGTCAACATTTTCTATACCTGCACAGCCCCCTCTTGCAGCACTAATCACATTAGTATTTAACATTTTAAGATCTGCAACCATTTCTGAGCTGTATGCTCCGTGAGGGAAGAAGTCGTGTCACAGGTATGCTACTTCCTCCTCAGCACGTGGCACCGGACAGACATAGGCCTTTAAATATCTGTGAAATGGATAAAGTTAAGTGTGACTTCAAATTACGTATTTCGAAGTTTAGATATTCCCAGCCATTTTTAAAATTGGCAGAATCAGGGATTCAAAAGTTGCGGTGTGGGAAACATTCACTAACATTCCAGGTTTTAACTGATTCAAGTTCATATCTTGATCTTGACATTTTGATGCTTTTCATTGAACTCAGGATTGCACAGATAATTTCAAACTGAAAGCTCACTTACCGCATATTGCCTTCCTTCACACTATTCAGCAAGACTTGGTTTCTGGGTGTTCCTCACCAAAGCTCTGACTTGGAGTCTTGTGGTGGTAGCTCAGTTATAATTAAATAAAAACATTGTATAATTGAACAATGTTTGTCAACTCAGTTTCAAGAACAGTTTGTATCTTCTCTAAAACTAGTCTATAAATTACAGAGTGAGCACAACCGTACTATATCAAGACCAAGAGAAAAACCTATAGATGTCAGCTATACAATAAGAAATGTGTACATTTGTCAGAATTTTGTCTGCTTTTATTTATGTAGACACAGAATCTCACTCTGTCACCCAGGCTGGAGTGCAGTGGTGAAATCTGGCCCACTGCAACTTCTGCCTTCCAGACTCAAGCGGTTCTTGTGTCTCAGCCTTCCGAGTAGCTGGGATTATAGGCATACGCCATCATGCCTGGCTGATTTTTGTATTTTTAAAAGAGACAGGGTTTTGCCATGTTCACTGGGCTGGTCTTGAACTCCTGGCTTCAAATGATCCGCCCACCTCAGCCTCCTAAAGTGCTAGGATTACAGGTGTGGGCCACTGTGCTTGACCTTTGTTTGCTTTTAAAATGCATATATTAACATTTTCTGTCAGTGTTTTGGTTCCTATGATATGGTAATATATAGATTCGGTTCAGACATGTCATCCTCATGCATGGCTTCTCAATAACCAATCTTAGAAAGATCCGTAAAGTTATTTAATTTTATTTTAGGCATTCACTTCCAATTCTGTTTTCCTTTGCCTCATAAGCACATGTTAATTTTATCTTCCTAAAATTCTACTGGGTCTCAAGCATAACAGCAGATTCTCATTCACATGATTCCAGATATCTCTCCCTTTTTCTAGGTATCTATGTATCCATGTATGTATGTGTGTATCTATCTGTCCATCTATCTATCTATCTATCTATCTATCTATCTATCTATCTATCCATCCATCCATCTTCTATCTTTTATCTATTGAATTAAAAAGTAAAGGAAGCAGGAATGTTATTCTTGAGACTCCTCTGAAGATTCCAGCAGCTCACTGCTCTAGTTATTTCAGTTTCTTAAATGCCTGTGGTAACTCATTCTTACTAATCCATCTGGCCAACAGATTTTATTGGTATTAACACTTCTGTGCCACAAGTCAAAATTTAGTTTCTGCTCTCATTTTCTGTAAGAATCTTATTGTGGGTAATGGTGAGGAGGTGTTAAAGGGAACCCAGTCCAACTTTTATACTTTGCAGAAAGTGAAGCCTTAGGCATTGAACTCTAATTACACCTAAATTGTCTCGAGCAGTTTCCTAAGTCTAGTAACAGTAGCCAATCAAATCAACATCTACATGTTTCCCATGGAATACTTTTCACTCTCCTTTACCTGGACTCAGAAACTGAATTAACTGACAGCAAGATAGCATGCTAGGAAAAGAATCCTGGCTTTCAGGTTTGTCACACTGTCTTAGGGGACAGAGTTCCATGAACCGCCTGCCCACGCACCCAGGGATGCACCTACTCAGTACTTTGCCTCACCTTTACTCTGTGGTTAACCTTTGCCCCGAATGCAAATAGAAATCCGTGTGATGGTGAAACCAGGCCATTGCCCAGAAAAAGGAGAGTAGTTGAATGGATACTGCAGGCCTACTGAAACTTACAGCAGAATGAGAAAAACTTTTCCACTCCATGGATATAAAGGACATTTAAAATTAATTAGTTTTAACATTGCTTCATCATTTGCTCTTGCAAATAAGATATTATCTAATTCCCTGGAAATATTCTATAAATATTTGAGAGCCAGCCCTCATATGTACAGTCACATGGACATCCTTGTGCACACAGCATTTACACACATGCACTGGATAAGCACAGGCTGTGTCTACACAGGGGGAGATTATGCAGAAAATGCAGGGGCTGGAAAGATAAGGAACTATTTGAAATTATGTTTGCTGTTTCTATTTTTTGTTTTCCTATGTGGATCAGGTTTATCTCTCAGAATAGAATTGTCCAAATGTTTTAGCATGTGGTGTGGTGGTAAGGACAGGCCATATGAAATCCAGTCATCTGGAATTAAAATTTCCTGCTCTGAATCTGAGAGGCTGTGGGGAGTTGAGCAAATGATATAACCTCTCTGAATCTTAGTGTCCTCTTTTGTAAATAGGGAGAATTATGTGTATCTCATATGGCTCCAGTAAGGATTTAAAATAACTTACAGAAAGCGTCTGGCAGAAAATCTCCTTACCTCAACAAACAGACCTGTTGTTCTTGTCCATGTTTTTAGTATTAAACCATATAAAATTTGACTCTTATTTTTTTTAAGCTAATCTTGAGCGTTTCCTTTTTATTATTATTATTATACTTTAAGTTCTAGGGTACAGGTGCACAACGTGCACATTTGCTACATATGTGTACATGTGCCATATTGGTGTGCTGCACCCATTAACTCGTCATTTACATTAGGTATATCTCCTAGTGCTATCCCTCCCTCCTCCCCACTCCCCACAATAGGCCCCAGTGTGTGATGTTCCCCTTCCTGTGTCCAAGTGATCTCATTGTTCAATTCCCACCTATGAGTGAGAACATGCGGTATTTGGTTTTCTGTTTTTGTGATAGTTTGCTGAGAATGGTGATTTCCAGCTGCATCTATGTCCCTACAAAGGAAACAAACTCATCCTTTTTTATGACTGCATAGTATTCCATGGTGCATATGTGCCACATTTTCTTAATCCAGTCTGTCACTGATGGACATTTGGGTTGATTCCAAGTCTTTGCTATTGTGAATAGTGCTGCAATAAACATACATGGGCATGTGTCTTTATAGCAGCATGATTTATAATCCTTTGGGTATATACCCAGTAATGGGATGTCTGCGTCAAATGGTATTTCTAGTTCTAGATCCTTGAGGAATCACCACACTGTTTTCCACAATGGTTGAACTAGTTTACAGTCCCACCAACAGTATAAAAGTGTTCCTATTTCTCCACATCCTCTCTAGCACCTGTTGTTTCCTGATTTTTTAATGATTGCCATTCTAACTGGTGTGAGATGGTATCTCATTGTGGTTTTGATTTGCATTTCTCTGATGGTGAGTGATGATGAGCATTTTTTCATGTGTCTATTGGCTGTATGAATGTCTTCTTTTGAGAAGTGTCTGTTCATGTCCTTTGCCCACTTTTTGATGGAGTTGTTTGTTTTTTTCTTGTAAATTTGATTGAGTTCTTTGTAGGTTCTGGATATTAGCCCTTTGTCAGATGAGTAGATTGCAAAAATTTTCTCCCATTCTGTAGGTTGCCTGTTCACTCTGATGGTAGTTTCTTTTGCTGTGCAGAAGCTCTTTAGTTTAATGAGATCCCATTTGTCAATTCTGGCTTTTGTTGCCATTGCTTTTGGTGTTTTAGACATGAAGTCCTTGCCCATGCCTATGTCCTGAATGGTATTACCTAGGTTTTCTTCTAAGGTTTTCATGGTTTTAGGTCTAACATTTAAGTCTCTAATCCATCTTGAATAAATTTTCATATAAGGAGTAAGGAAAGAATCCAGTTTCAGCTTTCTATTTATGGCTAGTCAATTTTCCCAGCACCATTTATTAAATAGGGAATTCTTTCCCCATTTCTTGTTTTTCTGAGGTTTGTCAAAGATCAGATAGCTGTAGATGTGTGGTATTATTTCTGAGGGCTCTGTTCTGTTCCATTGGTTTATGTCTCTGTTTTGGTACCAGTACCATGCTGTTTTGGTTACTGTAGGCTTGGAGTATAGTTTGAAGTCAGGTAGTGAGATGCCTCCAGCTTTGTTCTTTTGGCTTAGGATTGTCCTGGCAATGCGGGGTCTTTTTTGGTTCCATATGAACTTGAAAGTAGTTTTTTCCAATTCTGTGAAGAAAGTCATTGGTAGCTTAATGGGGATGGCATTGAATCTACAAATTACCTTGGGCAGTATGGCCATTTTCACAATATTGATTCTTCCTATCCATGAGCATGGTATGTTCTTCCATTTGTTTGTGTCCTCTATTATTACACTGAGCAGTGGTTTGTAGTTCTCCTTGAAGAGGTCCTTCACATCCCTTGTAAGTTGGATTCCTAGGTATGTTATTCTCTTTGAAGCTATTGTGAATGGGAGTTCATTTATGATTTGACTGTCTGTTTGTCTGTTACTGGTGTATAAGAATGCTTGTGATTTTTGCACATTGATTTTGTATCCTGAGACTTTGCTGAAGTTGCTTATCAGCTTAAGGAGATTTTGGGCCGAGACGATGGGGCTTTCTAAATATACAATCATGTCATCTGCAAACAAGGACAATTTGACTTCTTCTTTTCCTAACCAAATACCCTTTATTTCTTTCTCTTGCCTGATTGTCCTAGCCAGAACTTCCAACACTATGTTGAATAGGAGTGGTGAGAGAGGGCATCCCTGTCTTGTGCCAGTTTTTGCCCATTCCATATGATATTGGCTGTGGGTTTGTCATAAATAGCTTTTATTAATTTGAGATACATTCCATCAACACTGAATTTATTGAGAGTTTTTAGCATGAAGGGCTGTTGAATTTTGTCAAAGGCCTTTTCTGCATCTATTGAGATAATTATGTGGTTTTTGTCCTTGGTTCGGTTTATATGCTGGATTATGTTTATTGATTTGCATATGTTGAACCAGCCTTGCATCCCAGTGATGAAGCCACTTGATCATGGTGGATAAGCTTTTTGATGTGCTGCTGGATTTGGTTTGCCAGTATTTTATTGAGGATTTTTGCATTGATGTTCATCAGGGATATTGGTCTAAAATTCTCTTTTTTTGTTGTGTCTCTGCCAAGCTTTGGTATCAGGATGATGTTGGCCTCATAAAATGAATTAGGGAGAATTCCCTCTTTTTCTATTGATTAGAATAGTTTCAGAAGGAATGATACTGGCTCCTCCTTGTACCTCTGGTAGAATTCGGCTGTGAATCTGTCTGGTCCTGGACTTTTTTTGATTGGTAGGCTATTAATTATTGCCTCAATTTCAGAGCCTGCTTTTGGTCTATTCAGGGATTCAATTTCTTCCTGGTTTAGTCTTGGGAGAGTGTAAGTGTCCAGGAAATTATCCATTTCTTCTAGGTTTTCTAGTTTATTTGCGTAGAGGTGTTTATAGTATTCTCTGATGGTAGTTTGTATTTCTGTGGGGTCGGTGGTGATATCCCCTTTATCATTTTTTATTGCATCGATTTGATTCTTCTCTCTTTCCTTCTTTATTAGTCTTGCTAGTGGTCTATCAATTTTGTTGTTCTTTTCAAAAAACCAACTCCTGGATTCATTGATTTTTTGGAGGGTTTTTTGTGTCTCTATCTCCTTGAGGTCTGCTCTGATCTTAGTTATTTCTTGCCTTCTGCTAGCTTTTGAATGTGTTTGCTCTTGCTTCTCCAGTTCTTTTAATTGTGATGTTAGGCTATCAATTTTAGATCTTTCCTGCTTTTTCTTGTGGGAATTTAGTGCTAAAAATTTCCCTCTACACACTGCTTTAAAAGTGTCCCAGAGATTCTGGTATGTTGTATCTTTGTTCTCATTGGTTTCAAAGAACATCTTTATTTATGCCTTCATTTCGTTTTGTACCCAGTAGTCATTCAGGAGCAGGTTGTTCATTTTCCATGTAGTTGAGTGGTTTTGATTGAGTTTCTTAGTCCTGAGTTCTAGTGTGATTGCACTGTGGTCTGAGAGACAGTTTGTTATAATTTCTGTTCTTGTACATTTGCTGAGGAGTGATTTACTTCCAACTATGTGGTCATTTTTGGAATAAGTGTGATGTGATGGTGAGAAGAACATATATTCTGTTGATTTGGGGTGGAGAGTTCTGTAGGTGTCTATTAGGTCCACTTGGTACAGAGTTGAGTTCAATTCCTGGATATCCCTGTTAACTTTCTGTCTCGTTGATCTGTCTAATGTTGACAGTGGGGTGTTAAAATCTCCCATTATTATTGTATGGGAGTCTAAGTCTCTTCGTAAGTCTCTAAGGACTTGCTTTATGAATCTGGGTGCTCCTGTATTGGGTGCATATATAGTTAGGATAGTTAGCTCTTCCTGATGATTTGATCCCTTTACCATTATGTAATGGCCTTCTTTGTCTCTTTTGATCTTTGATGGTTTAAAGTCTGTTTTATCAGAGACTCGGATTGCAATCCCTGCTTTTTTTTGTTTTCCGTTTTCTTGGTAGATCTTCCTCCATCCCTTTATTTTGAGCATATGTGTGTCTCTGCATGTGAGATAGATCTCCTGAATACAGCAAACTGATGGGTCTTGACTCTTTATCCAGTTTGCCAGTCTGTGTCTTTTAATTGGATCATTTAGTCCATTTACCTTTAAGGTTAATATTGTTATATGTGAACTTGATCCTGTCATTATGATATTAGCTGGTTATTTTTCTCGTTAGTTGATGCAGTTTCTTCCTAGCATTGATGGACTTTACATTTTGGCATGTTTTTTCAATGGCTGGTACTGGTTTTTCCTTTCCATGTTTAGTGCTTCCTTCAGGATCTCTTGTAGGGCAGGCCTGGTGGTGACAAAATCTCTAGGCATTTGCTTGTCTGTAAAGGATTTTATTTCTCCTTCACTTATGAAACTTAGTTTGGCTGGATATGAAATTCTGGGTTGAAAATTCTTTTCTTTAAGAATGTTGAACATTGGCCCCCACTCTCTTCTGGCTTGTAGAGTTTCTGCCAAGAGATCTGCTGTTAGTCTGACAGGCTTCCCTTTATGGATAACCCAACCTTTCTCTCTGGCTTCCCTTAACATTTTTTCCTTCATTTCAACTTTGGTGAATCTGACAATTATGTGTCTTGAGTTGCTCTTCTCAAGAAGTATCTTTGTGGCATTCTCTGTATTTCCTGAATTTGAATGTTGGCCTGCCTTACTAGGTTGGGGAAGTTCTCCTGGATGATATCCTGTAGAGTGTTTTCCAGTTTGGTTCCATTATCCCCATCACTTTCAGGCACACCAATCAGATGTAGATTTGGTCTTTTCGCATAATCCCATCTTTCTTGGAGGCTTTGTTCATTTCTTCTTACTCTTTTTTCTCTACACTTGTCTTCTCATTTCCTTTCATTCATTTGATCTTCAATCACTGATACTCTTTCTTCCAGTTGATCGAGTCAGTTACTGAAGCTTGTGCATTTGTCACATAGTTCTCGTGTCATGGTTTTCATCTCTATCAGTTCTTTTAAGGTCTTCTCTGCATTGATTATTCTAGTTATCCATTCCTTTTTAAAGGTTTTTAGTTTCTTTGTGCTGGGTACATAGTTCCTTCTTTAGCTCTGAGAAGTTTGATTGACTGAAGCCTTCTTCTCTCATCTCATCAAAGTCATCCTCTGTCTAGCTTTGTTCCATTGCTGGTGATGAGCTGCGTTCCTTTGGAGGGGGAGATGTGCTCTGATTTTTTGAATTTCCAGCTTTTCTGCCCTGCTTTTTCCCCATCTTTGTGGTTTTATCTGCCTTTGGTCTTTGATGATGGTGACATACTGATGGGGTTTTGGTGTGCGTGTCCTTTCTGTTTGTTAGTTTTCCTTCTAACAGTCAGGACCCTCAGCTGCAGTTCTGTTGGAGTTTGCTTGAGGTCCACTCCAGACCCTGTTTTCCTGGGTATCAGCAGCAGAGGCTGCAGAAGATAGAATATTGCTGAACAGCGAGTGTTGCTGTCTGATTCTTGCTCTGGAAGCTTCGTCTCAGGGGTATACCCAGCTGTGTGAGGTGTGAGGTGTTGGTCTGCACCTAGTGGGGATGTCTCCTAGTTAGGCTACTCAGGGGTCAGGGACCCACTTGAGCAGGCAGTCTGTCCGTTCTCAGATCCCAGCCTTCGTGCCAGGAGAACCACTGCTCTCTTCAAAGCTGTCAGACAGGGACATTTACATCTGCAGAGGTTTCTGCTGCTTTTTGTTTACCTATGCCCTGTCCCCAGAGGTGCAGTCTACAGAGGCAGGCAGGCCTCCTTGAGCTGTGGTGGGCTCCACCCAATTCAAGCTTCCCAGCAGCTTGTTTACCTACTTAAGCCTCAGCAATGGTGGGCGCCCCTCCCCCAGCCTCGTGGCTGCCTTGCAGTTAGATCTCAGACTGCTGTGCTAGCAATGAGGGAGGCTCCGTGGGTGTGGGACCCTCCGGGCCAGGTGTGGGATAAAATCTCCTGATGTGCCGTTTGCTAAGACCCTTGGTAAAGCACAGTATTAGGGTGGGAGTTACCCGATTGTCCAGGTGTTGTGTGTCTCAGTTTCCCTTGGCTAGGAAAAGGAATTCCCTTCCCCCTTCCTCTTCCCAGGTGAGGCGTAGCCTTGCCCTGCCTCAGCTCTCGCTGTTTGGGCTGCACCCACAGACCAGCATCAACTGTCTGACACGCCCCAGTGAGATGAACCCAGTAACTCAGTTGAAAATGCAGAAATCACCCATCTTCTGTGTCAGTCATGCTGGGAGCTGGAGGCTGGAGCTGTTCCTATTCGGCCATCTTGGGTGCCCCCCAGATTTTGACTCTTGACTTTTGACTTGGTTTTGGATGTAAGATTGGGTTAGTTTTAAGTAAAAAGTCAAAATTATTAGATATGTTAGGCACATATTTAAGAGATTTTCTTGTTGTAACTCTGAAAATGAATGGGCCCATGAAAATCTCCACAAAGTTCACAAGATATGAGCCTTAGAGTGATATCTGCAGAGAAAGAATGAGCACTCAAAAGTAAAAAACAAACAAAAATAAAAATAATGCAAAGTAACTGTACTGTCCCTTGAAAGTATTTCAGACTATAGTATTATATAGCATGGAGTGGTTGCTGGTTGTTCTGTAGAGAACAAGAAGCCATAATGGATAATCATTGGAACGTATAAAATCTGGTGTTTTCTTAGAGTTCACTGATTAGACTCTGTAGAGAATTTGTCCTGGTATGGTACTCAGTGTCTCTGCAAGGAACACTGGACATAGAATTTAGTCTCCCAATTTCCCCTGACTATTATGTTTTCAAAGCTCTCTCAGGTGTGCTGGTTACTTAATGCTCTTTCATAATTGTTTACTCTGTTAAGCTGACATTTGATGCCACTCACATCGCTTCAGTTATTTTGTCCCTCTTTGGAGAGGTTTGCTGCTGATCACAGAATGACAGTGTGCATGGACTCGTTAAAGAGTGCAAATTTTGCCTAAAAAAAAAAAAAAAAAGGTCCAGTATGTTTTTGGAAACCACCAACATGCACACACTCTCTCCCCACCCAATGCCACCACCTGGCCACTGCCATAGAATTTTGTCCTTTGTGAGAATGGCTTGAACCTAGGAGGCAGAGGTTGCAGTGAGCTGAGATTGCACCACTGCACTCCAGCTTGGGTGACAAAGTGAGACTCTGTCTCAAAAAACTAATGAAAAAATAATTTTGTCCTTTGCAATTGAGCTATTCTTTTATAAGTCAAGTAGTTTAATAACTATTTTTGAAATAGTTTTATAATATACTTGTTGAATAACTCTTAGTCACAGAAAAATTGGTTTCATTTTTAAGTTAAAATCAACCCTTAACTCTCTTCTTCAAAGAGACATGCATAAACTTTTGGAGTTAATGGATGTGTTTGTTACATGGATTGTGGTTGTGGCCTCATGCCATGTCCAAACGCCTCAAATTGTATACATCAAATATGCATAATTTTTGCAAATCAATTATACCTCAATAAAGCTATTAAAAGAAATAAATTAAAAACTCTCTTCTTATAATTTTCTTAAATGAAATACCAAAATAATCAATTAACCAATACTTAATATTGGCATCAACTCAAGGAAAGAGTACACTTTAAATATTCTAGACTATGAATAGGACTAATATTGATTTGGTGTACTCCAGATAATGTAGCTTGGTAACAATATTCCTTACATAAAATGTGAATATTAAGATAGCTGGAATTTTCTTCAAAATCTTACATGGCACACTTTAAAACCTCTTAATGGCAGACAGATGGGTTGGATAGCATTAGAAACTTCTTTTCAACCCTTTAATTCTTGGAGCATTTTTACAAAAACAAAAGTGTGTGTGTGTGTGTGTGTGTGTGTGTGTGTGGTGTTTGTGTGTGTGCAGAGAGAGAGAATGCAGAACACCAGGCCAATATTTTAGATTTTAAAAATAGATGACTATTTGTTCTGTTCGCTAATGTTAATAATTTTCAGAAAGAGAGTTCATATTTGGCTCAGCTGAAGTAATTATTATAATGGGGATTAACTTATGTCTAGACATGAACATTTTGCCTTTGCACTGAGTGGTATTATTACTTGAAAAATTTTAATACACCATGAATATGAACCTGTAGCATACTGATGTATCTCAATTTGACTATAACACTTTCTGAGCCTTACAGATCTCTTACCTACTAGCTTTGTGATGATTGCTGAGTCCTAACTATTCTTTCACAGGTGTAAATGTGAAGCCTTAGGGGATTCAGCTTACAAGGAAGGTAGATTCTTAAAAATAAAACCCTCACTCTCCAATTCTAAACAATCCCAATGAGTGAAAAGGGAGAAGTATTTAATAAAGTCACTGACTACATAGAGATTTCTTTGATGAACTAGAATTTTGAAAGCTGCATTCTAAAATGCATAAAGGGGCAAAATTAAGAATGCATAAAAATGAATAGCAGGAGCTTTCCAAAAAGGTCTCTGTAAGGCTAAAAGCTCCATACTACTGCAGACACGGAAAATGCTAATGGCCATTAAAAGCAAAGACAAAGGAAGGAGTCCCCTGCTTTGATCAAATAGATATAAAAAGCAAGGAAAAAATAGAACTACCAAACTTTGACTGGACTTTTAATGAAAAGTCTTTAACTTGGAAATATAAAGGCAAATAAGGTGGAATTTCAATCTAAGAAACTGAGGATTTTGTTAGATAAAATATGTGGCATAGAATGTACACCAAATATTTAGGATTACTCTCCTTGCCTTCATTTCCAACATTGCCATCAGGGTCACCACCTTCTCTTGCCCAGACTCATGTACTAGTCTCTTACATAGTCTCTCCTGGCTTTTACTTCTACTTCCTTGCCATTCTTCTTTTGCAGAACAGTCAAGGAAATCTTTTAAAAACATAAACTGGAACATGTTATCTCCTGCTTTAAATCCCCACATGGGTTCACATCCCTGCCTGAGGGAACCAGCTACCTTTTCATCCTTCATCCATTCTGTGCTTCCCCCAGGTCCCAACAGCCCAGGGAGCTTCTCTCTGCTCCAAGCTTGACCACTCCAAACTCATTTACACTGTAGGACCTTGAAATGGTTATGGTAGCGAGCCCCTCTGCTTGCAGTGCTTTCTCCCCTGATATCCACCAGCTTAGAAGAGTATCTTTTTGTCATTCAGATCTCAGCCTGAATATCACTTTCTTGGAGAGCCTTTCCCTGGCCACCCTGTCTAGAATGACCACCACTTCAGTCTCTTCAGAGGACTGAGCATGTCATTGCTTTATTTCTCATTTGTGTTCATTGTCTGTCTCATCTCATTAGACATCTCCATAAGTATGCTCCATATGGATAGGTACCCTGTGTATTTTATTCATTGCTGTCTCTTCCCAGTCCCTAGAACAATGACTGGTTAGATAACAAGCACTCAATACATGTTTTTAGATGACTGAGAGACAGACTGAATAAATGGCTAAGAACTGGGAGAGCTGAGACAAAGAAGATCAGGTTAGGTTTAGTGTCTTGGGGATGCTTTTGGAGGAGATGGGATCAAGCTGGACTTTGCCCAAGGCTTGGAAAGGTGGAAGGGAGACTTGGGCACACATTGTGAGCCAGGGGAATGTTAGGAGAGAAGATACTGATGGGGAAAGCCCATAGCTGTTGGCAATGGTGACAAATGAGCCTGTCCAAAAGGTAGAGAGTGGTAGGGAATGAAACCAAATGGGTGGAGTCAGAGTAATGGTGGGGAGTGTTTGAAAACTAGACAGAAAATGTTGGTACCTCTGCGGAAAGAAGAGTATATTTCTGTGAGCAAAATAAAACTATGTTTAATACAGAGGAAAATGTGTTACAATATAGGTGAGGAATAAACAATTTCCTCACTTATGTAGGAAGACTTTCGTTTTGTTAAATGACTCTAGAACACCTCATTATTCCATCTGTTAATTCTATTAATGTTCACACATGTATGATATACATAAAGTAAAACATTTTTCTCTAAAAATAATATGCACTCTTCATTTTAATTTATTAGACTCGGGTGGTAGTATTGCAAAGTTCCACTAGCAGAGAAAATCATAATTAATACGTAGCCTATTTAATTTTATTTTCACAAAGGAACTATGAAAGCATAATTGGGAAATGTGACTGTCTCTTACAGAGTTTGTATTTCCTGTCACAAAACTTGACCAAATGAAATGCCCACAACCAGAGTTTTTCTATAAAATTAGAGAAAAACAACAAAAAGCCCCAAAATCTTCAACCCTTTTTAACATTGCAAAGATGCGGTATGTTAACAACAACTGCTTAGGCTATTTTTCAAGCCAAGGTCATCTTATGCTGCCTTGGCTAGGTATGAATTTGACTGACAGTTTTAAACCAAATGTTCACTGAAGTCCTACATTCTTCATTTGCATGCATCCTATGCAACCTCAAACTAGCTACTTTAGCTCAATTTCCTCAACTGTGAAATGGATTCAATAAATAGTGTCTTTGCAAAAATGCAAACTGTAACTGAAATAACCCTTATGCTAATGATGGCCTGTTCTGACAGGAGATTTCCTGTCCTCTCACTTCCATCAACCCTAAGAGATGCTATTTTATAAAAACGTATCAGATTTATTTAGCTTGAGACTTTTTGTTCAAAGTAGCAGCTATAACACAACAAACACACAGATTCAGTAATAATGAAAAATTCCAACATAGAAAACTAAGGCTAATGACAGACCTCTTGATGCAGAAGGACTTCTAAGTGGAGCTCAGTCAAGATGTCAGGCTCAGCTTTACTTAATAAGACAGCCTGTCTAAGGAAAGGCAGGAAGCGGTGTCAGAGTGTCCTTGCCTTAGTTCTTGAAACTTGAGTCTTAGGGTCTATGTCCACTGGAGAAAGGCAACTCCCTGTCTTTGTCCTGTGGATCTACTTTGAGAGGCGAATTACTGTTTGCCCTGCATTTTCTTTAAGTGAGAAAACCTTACTGACAGGGTCTCAGAACAAGGCAAATACTGCAAATCCCAGAAACCACAGAGCAAAAGAAGGAAATCAGCAATGATGGAGTACATTATGTGAGGAGAGTCTTCAGGTCTGAAGGCTTAAGCAGGGGCAGAGAAGAGAACTCAGTGTGCATTTCTCCCAGTGCCAGGATGTTACAGAGGAGCAGTGGAGACTGGGGTTGGGAAGACGAGGGGGAGGTAAAATGCACTGGAGGGCCCAGAACACATTCATTATAAACTTTCTACTCACATTTTTCTCTATGCCTCCTTTTTAAGACCAATAACTCTTAGAATTGTGCTTTTGAGGCTATTTTCTAGATCCTGTAGGCACGCTTCATTCCTTTTTATTCTTTTTTCTCCTCTGTGTATTTTCATATAGCCTCTCTTCACACTCACTAATTCTGTCTTCTGCTTGATCAGTTCAGCTGTTAAGAGACTCTGATGCATTTTTCAGTATGCCACTTGCATTTTTCAGCTCCAGAATTTCTGCTTGATCTTTTTTATTATTTCAATATCTTTGTTAAATGTCTCTGATAGGATTCTGAAGTCCTTCTGTCAGTTATCTTGAAGTTTGTTGAGCTTCCTTGAAACAGCTATTTTGAATTCTGTGTCTGAAAGGTCACATATCTCTGTCTCTCCAAGATTAGTCCGTGGTACCTTGTTAGTTTGCTTGGTGAGGTCACATTCTGCTGGATGTTCTTGATGTTTGTAGATGTGTGTTGATGTATCGGCATTGAATAATTACATATTCATTCTAATCTTCACAGTCTGAGCTTCTCTGTACCTATTTTTTAAGAGAAGGCTCTCCAGGTATTCAAAGGGAATTGAGTGTTGTGATCTGAGTCTTTGGGCACTGTGGTAGTATCTGCATTAGGGAGCACCATAAGCCCAGTAATGCTACAACTCTTGCAAACTCATGGAGGTACCACCATGGTGGGCTTGCGTAAGATCCAGAAAATTTCTCTGGAATACCAGGCAGAGTCTCCCATTCTATTCTCTCACTTTCCCCTAAACAGAAGAAGCCTCTCTCTCCATGAAGGGCTGCCTGGAATTGACAGAGGGGTGACACAAGAACTTCTCAGCTGGGAATGTGCAAGAAGTACTTGATACAGTACTGGATCTCACGCAAGACCCATGGTGACTACTGCCTGAGTACCACTGATTTTTATCAGGGCCCAGTGGCTCTTAGTCAGCAGGTGGTAAATCCTGCCAGGACTGGTCTATCCCTTCAGGGTAACTTCCTTTCTGGTCAAGGATGGATCTAAAAATGCCATCCAGGAGTTTGGACCTGGAATCAGGGTCTTTAGGAATCTGCTTGGTGTTTTATTTTATTGTGGCTGAGCTGGTACCCAAGCTGCAAGACAAAAATCCTCTGTGCTCTTCCCTCTCCTTTCCCCAAGCAGTGGAGTTTCTTCCTGAGCTGCGCTGCCTGGGGTTGGGGGAGGGGTGAGGCAAGCACTCCCTTGGCCACTCCAGCTTGTGTTGCACTGGGTTGTATACACTGCAAGTTCACTGGCTCCGAAGCCAGTGAAGCACCAGGACTTGCCTCGGAATTGCAGTCCTTGTGGCCTGACTGCATTTCAAATTTATACAGGACCCTAGACTGCTTTAGTCTGCTGGTGGTAGAGTTAGCTGGAAATCAAGTTTCTACTGCTGGGGTGGAGGATTCCCCTCTGGCTGGGACTACTCTAAATGCTCCCTCCATGGGCACGGGAAGAATTTCTGCCCTGTGTTGTGTTCTGCTGTGACAGGGCAGCAATAAGTTCCATGGCAGAGTCTCACGGTCACTTCACTGTCCCTTCCCCAAACACAAGGGTTCTCTGCATTCTGTGGAGGATGTGGAGGGCTGGTGTGGGCAGTGCAAGGTTGTCTTTTTGGCGGTCTTCAGTGCCCCTTTCCCTGATATGATCTTAAAACCAGGTACTGCGATCACTCACCTGATTTTTGGTTCTTATGATGGTGTTTTTTTTTTTTTTTTTTTTTTTTTTGAGACGGAGTCTCACTCTGTCGCCCAGGCTGGAGTGCAGTGGCCGGATCTCAGCTCACTGCAAGCTCCGCCTCCCGGGTTCACGCCATTCTCCTGCCTCAGCCTCCCGAGTAGCTGGGACTACAGGCGCCCGCCGCCTCGCCCGGCTAGTTTTTTGTATTTTTTAGTAGAGATGGGGTTTCACCGGGTTAGCCAGGATGGTCTCGATCTCCTGACCTCATGATCCGCCCGTCTCGGCCTCCCAAAGTGCTGGGATTACAGGCTTGAGCCACCATGCCGGGCCAATTCCACCTCCTCCCCGGAGCACACTCAGGAAATTGGCGTCCTCAGAAAAGTGAAAGAAGACATGGCCTCCAGGAATCCGCAGGAGGATCCAGGAGGAGAGGATATCCTTAGGCGAAGCAGCAAGATGAGGGATGAAGCTGGAGATGGCTTAGAAACAAAAACACAAAGCAGAATAAAAAGCCATATTTAAAGCAGACGAGTATAGAATAGCATTGCCAAAGGTGGACTCAGTGATGAGGGCCACACCAGAAATTACCTCCCAGAATGAAAAAAAAAGAGATAGAAAAATAGAGAAGAGAAGGTAGGTGTAGAAGACAGAGAACAGATGGTAAATAAGGTGTTTTAGAAGAAAAAACAAGGTGAAATATAGTAATAACCATCAAAAATATGATGGAAACAACCTTCGGTAGTTCTAGAAAGACTATCATATAGAAATGAAATGGCTTGAAATGAGTAGAAAGAGATGCATACATCCAGATACACCCTGATAGCTTTTTGGAAAGCTAAGAATAATCCCACAGGTGGACATCAAAAAAAAAAAAAAAAAAAGATGCTTGACAAACCATACTAATGACTTACATGAACATATTTACACTGATTTCAATAGGCTTATGTTATTTAAAATAAATTCTAGTAATTATGGTGGTTTGATTCCACATTCTGCCTTACTCTACATAACAGAGTCCAATTTAGTACTTTCTAAACTTGGGTACTCTGATATGTAGAAAACGGGCACAGACATTTACCTCTTATGTTGGTTGTGAAGATGAAATTAACAGTCATCCTCAGTGGTTGCTGAAGTCTCACACTCTAAGAACAACTTAATGTGTTAAATTGGAAAAAAATTAGTATGAACTCATGACCTTAAAAGGATACCTATTTTCTAATTTGTCACTGCTAATTATCCCAACGGCAGCTGTTCGTTCATCTACCACCAGTTCTTCTCTGTCCTATACTGCCCCAAATTTGCCCTGATAATGCACACCACTAAAAAGAATCAGGGTATCTGGGAGGAAAATTGATTCCAGCATTTAAGCAGGAAAAAAACTGGATTGGTCTGGAATATCCTTTTGTTGTCTGAAATCAACTATTGCTTCAAAAGTGTCAGGAACAGTGCTAAAGGACAGAAGAGCAAACTTAACAAGGCTTCCATTGGCTAAGCTGCAAAGACCATCATCATAATAGTGATAATAATCATAATAGTTAATTGAAACAAGTTGAGACTGTGAAAAGTCAGGCATTAGTAACTACATTTGAAAGAGAAAAGTGAATATAAAGTGTACAAAATGTAGTTGTAATACAGAGAAGGGTATACATAATAGTTTACGTTTAATTATTTATTAGTTTTAATAAATAAAGGAGAAACATAAAATGTTGGTACCTCTGTGGAAAGAGATTCCCGTAAAGCACTGTGCCATTTGAAATTTTAATAAATTCACTTCTATAAAAGATTTAAACATTCTGCAAAATGCTACTGAGAAAATTTATCCAGAGAGTAGCATATTTGATTGTAGGAATTTTATCTTTCAGTGTATCTACTATGATTTTGGATAATATTACTGATGTCATTCAGTATAGCATAGTTCTTTATTACCTGGAATATGAAAGAAAGAAATTAGAAAAAACAAATTATTAACAATTTAGTTTAAATGATGGGATCTCTTTTACATTTTGTAAATTGTATCTTCTATAGATAAAAATGTATTAAAATTCAAACTGCACATTTATTTTATGGATATTTTGAATATATGATTATTTTGCTTCTCATTTTAATTATGTATCTGTTTATGAGTACAAAAAACAAACTTGTTTCTTTTTCTGTGGAAAGGAAGGGAAAAATACAGAAAATTATGCAGAGTAATACAAGTAGTCCATGAAAAAGCAGGTATTACACCACGATGAGGAAGGACTGCCTCAAACCTGCAGGCATCAACATTAGCCAACTAAAGAAGAGTTCACCATGTGTCCCAAAATGGTGAATTAGCCAAATACCTAGAGGGGAGCTAACTACACACATACAATCTCTCATCTCCTAGGATGAGACTTCTAGGTGGCTCTGCTAATTGTAACAAAATGGTAATAAGTAAATTTCTTAATTTTTGTTTTTAAATAATTACGTATTCCTCGGAAGTTGCAAAGATAATAGAGAGGTCTTGTGTACCCTTAACCCATTTTTCCACAGTGGTTTCATCTCACATAGTAATAGTTCAATATCTAAGCCTTAGTACAATGTGCATGCATAGTTCTATGTTGTTTTATCAGGTGTATAGCACTCATGTGACTCCCCCCCACCACACACACACTGCAGTAAAGATCTGTAACTATTCCATCCTGAGAAAGCCCTCCCCGGTGCTGCCCCTTTACAGTCACAGCTCCCCCACCTCCACCCTACCTACCATCATCTCTGGCAAACATGCTTCTGTTTTATATCTCAATAATGTTTAGAATGTTGTATAATTGGAATCATATAGCATATGACCTTTTGAGACTGGCACTCCTTTTTGTTTTTCTGTTTTTATATTTTGAGATGGAGTCTCCCTCTGTTGCCCAGACTGGAATGCAGTGGCACCATCTTGGGTCACTGCAAACTCCGCCTCCCAGGTTTAAGCAATTCTTGTGCCTCAGCCCCCTGAGTACCTGGGATTACACGCATGTGGAACCACACCCAGCTAATTTTTGTGTTTTTAGTAGAGATGGGGTTTCACCATGTTGACCAGGCTGGTCTTGAACTCCTGAGCTCAAGTGGTCCACCCACCTTGGCCTCCAAAAATACTGGTATTACAGGCATGAGTCACCACGCCCAGCCAGTTTGCTCCTTTTTATTGCTGAGTAATATTTTATGGTACGGGTGTATCACAGTTTGTCTAACCATTCACCTATTGAAGGACATTTTGCTCATTTCCAGTTTGGGGCCGTTATAAATAAAGATGCTAAAATAAATATGTATGAGACTTTGTGTGGACATGATTTTCCATTTCTCTGGGATAAATTCCCAGGAATGCAATTGCTAGGTTGTATGGTAGTGTATTATGGAAACTGTCAAAGTATTTTCCAGACTGTGCTATTTTATCTCCATCAACAACATACGAGAGATCTGGATTTTTTTTTTCATCCCTGCAAGCATTTGACAGTCACTAAAATTTTATTTTAGCTATCCTAATAGTTGTGCAGTGATATCTCATTGTGGTCTTAATTTGCATTACCCTAATTCAAAACAACTTTTCATATGCTTGTTTGCCATCCATACATCCTCTTTGGTAAAATATATTTTTATATCATTTGCCCATTTTCTAACTGGATTGTTTGTGTGTGTGTGTGTTTTTTAATATTGAGCTTTTAGCTTCTAGTAAAACTAACAAATTAAAAAAAGAAGATAAATTACTAATATTAGAAATGAAACAGACGTTATCACTATAGATATTGCAGATGTTGAAAAGAAAATAAGGGAACACCACAAACAGTTCTACCCATAGTTTGCCAGCTTAGATAAAATGGATCGCTTCCTCACAAAAACAAACGAGTACAACTCACCCAATATGAAATGGATTGAAGTAGATAATATGAATAGCCCTATAATCAGCAAGGAAATTGAATTTTTAATTTTGAAACTCCCAGAGAAGAATCTCTAGGCCCATAGATGGTTTCACTAGAGAATCCTACCAAATATTTAAGGAATGATTAGTTTTGCACAATCCTTAC